>NW_025953797.1:0-600000 GCF_022578515.1 Annulohypoxylon truncatum | reverse complement strand
GTGAATGCGAATTCGTAGCTGACAACATTTGAAACTACATAGTTGCCTATTGCTAAGATTCCACAGCTGTTGCTTCTAGGTATATTTAAACTTATAGCAACCGATTGTCCTTTCCAGAATCTTGATTGTGAATGGGAGCTACGCTACATGTGAGTGGTCACTTACCTAGCGTTGTATCCTTGGACTGAAAGATATAGCCAAGTTCGTGCAATATGTACAATATGTACAATATGTACATAATACTATGTACGACATAGGCCATGAGCTAGTCCTAAAGAGTACGAGCGGGATAAGCTACTGATTATATAATAATATTATGCACGCAGCTACTACCTAGGTAGGTATTCAGGGTACATACATGTACGTCCATATGTGACCTACTAAATAGGTATCCACTATGAGCTCAGGGTTGGCAGCTGAATTCCAGCTGTTCGGTTGCTTATGAAATTTTTGTTGTACTACGTAGCAGGTAAATCTGGTACTACAAGACCGCGACATACGCGCCGGCCCAACTTAACCTTAAGCACCTAGCAACAAAACCCAACGTTGGATGAATGACATATTCATGATCTCTTCGGCGCATCCATTCACCTACACTACCTACCTACTCACCTACTCTTTTCAAGAACAACAATTACAACATCCCTCTAAACCACAACACCTATCCCTGTTTCAGCTTCCCGTCTACCTAACCAACTTTTTACAACCTAGACGACTACTGCAAACCGTTACTCCAATTTAATCACTTACACTTCATAACTTTCCACTTTTTCTTTTTTTCCCGTCTAAGCTACCTTAAAAGTCCCTGACGATTTATTCGGAACATTTTCTCCCATCACACAGATACCTACCTAATTACGAACGCGCTGTGCTTCCCATTCGTAATTACAAAACAAACTTCGTCCTTTTCTTGTTGAAAGGAATCAAACAAGAAATGTGCATACTTTCTTAAATTTACCCTCCGTTCACACTTACCCTTTCCTGTCGCGAGCCATGGCTACAGACTGGAACAAACTCAAGGTCGTCGACCTGAAAGCCCAGCTTAAGAGCCTCGGCTTGCCTCAGAATGGCCTTAAGGCTGATCTAGTAGCACGTCTGGTAGCTGCAGAATCCGAAAAGAATGCATCTCCATCCCCCGACGAAGCCACCGAGGGCACTGAGGATGTTAACGACGAGCCGCAACCTCAACAAGAATCTCCTAAGGCACCCGAAGCCATTGAACCGAGTCCCCCCAATGAGTCTCCTAAACAATCTGAAGTCGGAAGCGAAGCTGTACATGTAGAACCAGAAACGCCTGTGGCTGCACCTGCAGCTGAGGCTCAGGCTATTGTCGCCCCGTCATCCTCCGGTGCGACCCCTTTACGAGCGAGCGAAGCCTTACAGGATTCGCAGAAACGAAAGCGAAGATCGTTGAGTCCTGCCCCCTCTACCCACGAGGTTGCACGTAAGCGAGCTAGACAGGAGGATGGCGATAGCCAAGAAGACCAAGCTGCAGATCCGATCCCAGAAGAAGTCGACGAGGTAGCTCCTCGAAAGGAAGAGACTTCAGCTCCTTCAGACGTCGAGATGCAAGGTGCTAAAGATGACGCGCCAACCGAGCCCGAACCCGGACACGATATCGGTATTGCTCAGCCCAGCCCTACGGAAAACGTCCCCCTAGTTACTCAGAACGGACACACCGAAGAAGATGTTACTATGGATGACACCGAACCAACCTTCGAAGGACGTCACGAAGACCCGTCCTCTCGAGAAGAGACCTACAACGCGCCTCTAGTCGAGATAGAACGCGATGTGGCACCGTCGATCCATCCAGCCACATGTGCACTCTACATTAAGGACTTCATGCGACCTCTTCGAGAGCAGGCGGTCAAGGATCATTTGTTAGACCTCGCCACACCGGTAGGCGCTCCCATTGAAGATGGTACAATTGTTGATTTCTACCTTGACAATATCCGAACACACGCATTTGTCGTGTTTAACAGCATATCGTCTGCCTCAAGGGTACGTACCGCACTCCACAACCGCATCTGGCCTGATGAGACCAACCGCAAGGCTTTGTGGGTTGACTTCATGCCGTCAGAGCGCTTCGCGGAGTGGGTCGATATGGAACAGACGTCTTCCGGAAGACGTGGTTCGACGAACCGTTATGAGGTCGTCTACGACAACGATGAGGATGGTAATGTGATTGTCAAGCTCGAAGAATTCGACAGCACGGGCCCCGCCCCAAAGCAGACGCTTATTGCGCCCGAACCCGCGCCCGAGCGCAAGCAGTCCATTCCTACCGGCCCGTCCCGATCTTTCGCTGGCATCGAAGGCGCGCCTACGGGACCGCGCGGTTTTCCGGGAGGTCGCGGTTCCGCGATTCATCCTAACAGGATGGCGCGAATAGACCAAGCCGGACAGACAACCCGCGCCTTCCCAACCATCACGTACCAGCCCGTCTCGGACGAGTTGGTGCGTCGACGACTTGACACGATTTCGGCGGCGAAGAGTAAGAGCTTGGACAGAGACTTCGGCAAGGAATACAAGCGCTACTACTTCGAGAACGGCGATACCCTTGTTGACAGAGGTCCCGAGATTTTCCTAGGTATCCGCCCGCCGCACCGAGAGCGCGAGCGCCAGCGTGATCAGAGACGCGACCCACGCGACCCACGCGACCCGCCACGTGCTCGCCGAGGTGGTGGTGGTGGAAACGGTCGACGTCGTGGAGGCATGCCGATCTTCCACGGCGTTCCTCGAGGTGGCGATCGATTCCGTCCCGGAGAGTCCTCCGGACCAGGTCCCAACGGCCGCTCTCGATATGCAGACGACCGACCAGGCCGCCGCTACGATGATCGCGGTAGCCGAAGAGATAGAGACCGTTACTAACGAACTAATAATCTCTGCAGATGTCTAGAGACAGCGACACGAAGCCAAAGTTAAGTGACGTTGCTGCAAGGCATTACGAAACCAACTGTATATGAATGAATTGGACGTACGACGCGCGGTTCCCGCTACTCCCGCACCTAAATCGCAAACGCAAATCAACCAAAAGTTTAAGGGCCCTTTTTTTCTTCGGAGCATAGAGAGACGCATAGGAACGAGAACAAACAGCATTTGGCAGGACAGATAGGACGCATTGTATGGAAAGGATACCCGGTCCGAAGGGAAAGGAGGGCGGTGGCAAAGCAAGCCTATTTGACGAGAACAGAACAGAAGACGGCGACACGAGAGACAGCTTTTTGCAAGACAAATTTCTGACATGACGCCTGACTGATTAAGGTACCCAGTAGGCTATTGCAAGACAAAGTGTGCTAATAATTGATGATGTTTATAACCCGAGATGCTTCTCAAGCTCGTGTACCGCTGACTGAGAATGCCGTTCTATCCTTGCGTGAATATTTTCGATATCGCCGCCCAGTTCGCTCCTTGACTCCTTATTATCAACTAACTACATAGTATCCTCTAACCAGGCGTGTATATGTACAGGTACCTAATCCAGATATGACTCGCGCCAGCTTATATACGGCCGGTAGAAAAGAGAAGCACTAAGATGAATAGAAAATATGATCTGTTCCAGCCCCTACGAACCGGGATCGCGATCCTGCAACTGCCTCGCAGCCAGCGCGGCGCCAACAACCGAGGACGCCCATAGCAAAGTCTCGTCAAGCGAACGTACGGCCACGGGTCGCACATGGACGCCGTTGACGCGGGGATCCCGCTCCCAGGCGTTCATCGCGCACCACGGGCGCCCGTGCTCGCGCTGCCTGAACGCCTCGTCGCTGGAATACGCCGCGGCCAGATGGGGCAGGATATGTTGGTGGTAGCGTTCGTAATGCGGCCTTTCGTCGCGATATATCAGCATGGTTGGTGTGCGATACATACATACATAGTAACTAAGGAGAAAGCTCACCAAGCAACCATCTCGAAATACCCCCCACTCTTCCACAGCTCCCCAGGCCTCCTCGCGCCCTCCGGCGCATCCGTGTACCTCTCCCTCTTAAACCTGCGCGTCCTAACCTCGTCGCGGTCCACGGGCAAGAAAAGCGGGACATCGAAGCGGTCCTGCGCGCGTCGCAGCGAGCGCAGCGCGACCGCCTCGGCGTCGGAAGACGGAGATACCCGCCCGATCGGGTCGTGGTCCGGGTCCCGCGCGAACAGCGTGAAGCCTTCGGCGACGGTGAACCGGTAGGGGACGACGATGGGGACGCCGGGGTCGTCGTCGTCTATTCGGATGCGCTCGATATCAGGGGTCGGGGTCGGGGACGGGTTCGTCAAGTGTCGCCGGAACGCGTCGCGCATGGCTTCGACGGCTGCGTCGAGGGTTTCGGGGGAAAGTTCGTCCGCGGCTGCGGCGGCCGCTGGGGAGATGTCATCTCGTTCTAGCTCTAGCTCATCATCTCCTCGTGCTTGTGTTTGCGCGCGGTTTTGAAGATTCGTTAGGAACCGCGGGTTCGGCACGTTAGCCCTTGCGTTCTCGTCTGGCTCGTCGATGTGTTTCGTGAGGAGCTCGATATCGCAACTCCCGACGCGGTCCCGGTCCTCTACCAGTATAGGTGGGTCGTCCGGGCCGGTCATACTCACGACCAGCTTGTCCTCCGGCCACAGAGGCTGCACCGGGACCATCGGACCCCTTTTTATACCATCTTTGAAGAAATATGCGTCCTGGTGTATGATGGCGGTGTGCGGAGGGAGCACGAGGTTGTGTTCTCGGTTATTGGATACCATACGACAGACCGCTTCTCGCAGTACGACGTCTAGCAGGAGAGCAAGCGTTGTCTTGCCGGCGGAGGTGCATCCAGAGATCCCTATGACGAAGTTGTCTTCGGGCTTCGCAGAAACGTGGGGGCGGTGCCGGTCGTGTTCGCGGCTATCGAGCTCCATTATGCCGTAGCACGACCATATTAGTTGTTCTGTGTAATCCATCGCCCAGTAATAGCTCGGTAGAGTAGGAGGTAGGATGCTGAGAGGCACAAGTGCTTAAGCTATTCAGAAATTTGTGATACATTTCGCTTTGATTGATTCTCAGATACCTTACACCTTATACGGCTCATTTTACCTAGGAACCGGCACTTTGAGGACCATAACGGAGTAGGTAGATATATTCTCCTAACTGAAGATCAAGTCTCCTGACCATCATACCAGGCGTTTTGTCGAGGCCGGGAAATGGCCCAAACGCCATTGTTCATCGCATATTCATAGCGGTGCATGAAAATGAGACGATGTTTATAAGAAACGGTCGATACCGCTTCAGCCTCAATAGGTACCCGAGTATTTTGTATGGGGTACAGGAGTATGACAAATATCATGTGTTGTCGCTCAAGTGGCAACGTAACCGAAACAATGTAATACCCTAGGTATGTAATCCTTCGAGTTGGCGACTATTAGGGCAAACGAGATTTATACTGACACTTGCTATTCTAATCACTCACAAAGACGATTGAGAAATATACTTGACAGCATATTTTAACAGTATGGGGATCGGCATGTGCCGTCTCGCGTTAGTATAAATAGGAGGAAATGGGACCACCACGCCATTTGAGGCGAATGCCGCATCATGAGTCCGGAATAAGTTCTCCATCAAGTGATTATTGTTAGATGTTTCATAATCCAGTATGAATTCTTCATACAACTAAAGCTGTTCATGAATAATCTCAGCGTACATCGAATTTGGTTATATGTTTTGGCATGAATAGGGTTGACTGCATTTAGGTAACCATACGATCAAGAGGTTGATAGGACAATCTACCCCAGAGGAATATTGATATTAGAACGAAAGTATATTGCTTGTAATTTGTCATAAAATGCCACGTTAAATCTTGGAAAACGCATCCCTGTTCCGACCAGTTTAAATCAATGATATTTGCATGCTACATATGTGAACCACTAAGCGGCACTCGCTAAAGGTTCTGGCTGAACGCCAACTCGTTCTTTGCTCAAGATGTCAAGCATATATTGGGATGGCCGGTTGTCCTTGTAAACAGTCTGGCAGGCTTTGAAAGCCATCACATCCTCGATATACTTGTCAAATAGATAAGCGCTATCCATGGGGCCACCTCTGGCCTCGGGATGGAACTGGGTCGAGAAGATCGGTCGAGAAACATGGCGCATACCCTCGTTACTACCGTCATTAAGATTGACAAAGTACTCCTTCCACTCGCTTCCGAGAGTGCTGGCATCAACAGCATATCCATGATTCTGGCTCGTGATGTGGCATTGTCCGGTCGTCATATCTAGAGCCGGGATATTGTGAGCCCGGTTACCATACTTCAGCTTGATGGTCTGAGCTCCAGTAGCCAGGGCCAACAGTTGGTGACCTAAGCAGATACCCATGATGGGTACTTGAGAGGTCTCCATCAGTACCGCCAGGTTGTGTACAGTAGATTGGCAGTGCGTCGGATCACCAGGGCCATTAGAAATGAACACCCCGTCAAAGTTGTCGGCAACTTTCTGGATCTTGAAATCGTAGGGAAACACAGTGACGCTGGCTCCGCGGTTCACCAAGCTTCGGAGGATGTTCTCCTTAACACCGCAATCGAGCAGGGCAATGTGGTATTTGGGGTTATGGGCTTCTACCACAAAGGGAGCTTTGGTGCTGACCCTTTTCACGAGGTTGATTTGGCCAGGGTCGATGAAGCTTTCATCTTCATCTGCATCGTACTCGTCACCAACTGAGATCCTGGCAAGAGAAGAACCTTGCTCTCGGAGGTGGGTAACAATGGCCCTGGTATCAACACCTGAGATCGCAGGAATGCCTTCTCGGGCACACCAATCACTCAAGCTTTCAACGGCAGTCCAATGGCTGTACTTCTCGGCAACATCAGCCACAACAATTCCCGCGCATTGAATATGGGGTGACTCGAAGTGTCTCAACAGATTCCACTCGTCACGCACACCGGAGGGCACGCCGTAATTCCCAATCAATGGCTGAGTGAAGACGAGGATCTGGCCGCGGTACGAGGGGTCAGTCATCGACTCCGGGTAGCCAACGAGGGATGTTGTAAAGACGGCCTCGCCGGAGATGTTCGAGTTAGCCCCGAAAGCTGTTCCGTGGAAGATAGGTCCATCCTTCGTCCTAGTCAGCACAGTACAAATATCCAAGCCAGCAACGGCTGTAACATACTCGAATCGTAAGTGTAGCCTCCATACCAGAGGCAGGCTTTGTACCCCCGGATAGGGTCTGGGGCATCAGCCTGCCCTTGCTACCCTGGGCAGCCTGGGCGGCGAAGCTACCGGAGGTAGAGAGGAATCGGGCTCGGGACGAGAGCCCAACAGCACTGAAAGGTGCTGCTGGCTTCGTGGCCCTGGTGGCTAGTCGTGAGAACATGATGTTCTAAAGTGAAAGGAAAGGGTTAGAGCTGGAGAAATTATTCAATGGCCCCCTTAAGCGGAGAGAGACCGCCACAAGTGGTCTAGAATTGTGTTAGTCGAAAGCGGTGAATCAGTTTGTGGTGTTAGACAAACCAGAGATATAATCCTGCAAAGATAAAGTGTTAGCAAAAGCCATGACTAAAGTGATACCGAGGGATAGGAGTTGTCCTTCTGATAGTGGTGAGTGGTGGTGTGGGACGCAAGGATGGGTATTGAATTCTGTGATGTGTTTTTTTCTCTATGATTCAAACAGGTGGGACATCCCTATGAAGTCATCCTTCAAAGAACATAAGAACATGGAACGTACCTGTGATGTGAAGACTGACGAGCGCCCGTTCATAAGGGCAACTGTGATATTTGCAACCAGAATTGGCTTGAGAAGTAAAAGATCAACTCAATTGGGTTGAGAGATTAGGAGTCAGAGGAATATGAATAGGAGCTAGTGAGAGGTGAAATGGGGAATACCGTCAGGTCTTAAAGGAGGATTGGGGAAAGAAAGGGAAAAAAATTATGTTTTCTGAATCTTAGCGGGGAACTAAAGCGGCGGTTTCGATCTCACTGGTTTCCGAATCTGCTAAGCTATATAGTTTCTCCATAATAATAGTCCAGCGGGCCAATCAGAAACGATTCATTACATGGTTACACACAGTGATACCGCTCTGCCACTACCTTATCTACATCGTCCCCAAAAGAAAAAAAAATTGTCATGGGCCGTTTTCGGCCTATCAAAGTCACTAAACCCCAGCCTTAAATACCACAACGACGCTGTAAATAGCGTCGCTAACGAGAGGGCGCATACAGTTACATACTACAATTACAATGTCACAACGAATCGTCGTATTCCAAGGTTAGTCATGCGATGCATACCTATTTATTCGCCCAATTGATACCACGGGTAGGTAAAAAGCAATTCCTTGCGATTGGTTCTATTGTCGTGAAATTCTTCATGATTCCGTCATGCTTTGCATTGCTCGCCGCTTAATACCTACCTTAGGTATTACTTATTACCTAATTAAACTTGAGTAAATTTGACTTCCTCAGGAAGAGAGTATGATCATTAAACTGTCGACGGCCGTATATGGATTGGGAGGGATTTAGCACTTAGTCAACTTAGACGCCACGATCGAAAACGTATCTTGAGGTTTTATAACAAGTTTGCGGCTTTCTAAAACTTACCCCGTGGCTAATAGCCATCAGGGGGTTAGAGTACCTATGCCGCTTCGTTATCCGTAGCCAGATCCATAGCAATTACATAGCTAGGTTCATCCTCTGTATAGGCATCAACAGCCGATGGCCGTTATAGTCTCGGAGTAAATGTTTCATTCGTTTATCATATAGCGCCCAACTCCTTCAACTTCGAGACCAGGCCATCAACATCCTCAACCTTGCCACCTCCCTGTCTCGGCGCCGGTTCTGTGGCAAGAAGTCAGCATCTCATATTACTTCCACCCACAGACCCTAGGCCGTCAACTATAAAATAGCAAAAAGGGGGAAAAGCGTACCAGTAACTTTAACAATCTTCAACCTCCTCTCATTCGCGATCCCCAAATCGCTTAAGCTCATCTTGACGAGCGGCTTCTTCTTCGCCTTCATGATATTCGGCAAGCTCGCATAGCGGGGCTCGTTGAGCCTTAGGTCCGTCGTGATGACCATGGGCAGCTTGGCGCGGACCGTCTCGACGCCGCCGTCCACCTCCTTCGTGACCTCGACACTGTCGCCCTTCTTCGCAAACGTCACCTTGCTCGCCTGCGTGGCCTGCGGCCACCCCAGGAGCCCCGCCAGCATCTGGCCCGTCTGCGCCGCGTCGTCGTCGATGCTCTGCTTGCCCAGGATCACGAGGTTGCTCTTCTCCTTCTCGACCGCCGCCTTCAGCAGCTTCGCCACGCTCAGCGGCTCCAGCTCCTCGCCCTCCTTGACGTCGACGTGTATGCCGCGGTCCGCGCCCATCGCCATCGCCGTCCGCAGCACGTCCGCCGCCTTCGCCGGCCCCGCCGAGATCACGCATATGTCCTCCACGCCGCCCGGCGCCGACTTCTTCTCGCGGATCCGCACCGACTCCTCGACCGAGAGCTCGTCGAACGGGTTCATCGAGTGTTTGACGCCGGCCGTCTCGACGCCCGTCTGCGCCTTGTTGACGCGCGGCTTGACCTACGAACCTCGAAAACTCGACTGTCAGCTTAACCATCTCTTCTCTATTCCATTCTCTTTTTTTTTAATCTTCTCTTCTCCGGTGTCCATTTCGAGTAGGAATTGCAATTGATTGGACCTTACCGCGTAGTCAATGACCCGTTTTATGGGTACGAGGATGCGAAGTGAAGACATGGCTCGTTCGCAGCTTTTGCTGGATGTCTTGTGAAAGCAAGAAAATGCGCGGGAGCTGAAGCTTATTCTACTCGTCTAACTTCGGAATACAATTCCGTTCAATGACGAAAATCCGCGACCGAAACCGGCGGTAGCCGCGCTCCCACTTAGAAAGCCTCGGCTAAGCAGATAGTGGACCACGTGATGTCTATAAACCCTTTTTACATACGGAATATAAACCGAGACGATGTCAACATTCGTATTATGATATTAGGTAACTAGGTATGTAGTATACATATGTATTATCTACATATATACAGAACATTTAATAGGTAGCTTGCAATTATTCGATTCTCTTCCCCCAAATAAAGTGATGTTAGTAATTGCAGCAGCTTAACGTTAAACCTTAGTGATAAAAAAAGCAAAAGGACATTCTAAACCCCTTTATTGATTCTAATAAACATAGATATTTATACTAGACGCTACCCAAAACTCCATCTAGGTGACATAATTGTACAGCTTGCATCGTATCTGTCATTGAGAGGTATAGTTCGTACACCACGATAATCATATAAGCACCTCACTCACCTATGCACCTATGCCTACTTGTCACCAACCCTAGCTCATCACATCATTACCAATCGTCCCACTCATCGTCCTTCTTGGCCGGCGTCGACGCATTCTTATTACCGCCCCTACCCATGGCTGACGTTCCGACGGAGCTATACTTAGGGCCGGTGCCGTGTCGCTGATCCGCCACGGCGGAGAAGTCGTCCCAGAAAGCCTTCTTACTCTCGTCGATCGGGGCCCCTCTCTGGCCCTGACCATTAGACCCCTCGACGAACTGGTTAAATCGTTCCTGTGCCGTCATTGCGCCAGCCTGTGCTGCCTTGCCTACGTTCCCTGCCGTTGCTCTCGCCTGTGCTGCAAATTCTGATTCTGAGATCTGTTCGTGTTTCGTCGTTAGCAACTAAATTCCTCGCATGTTCGCGCGCTTAAGCAGGTGAACACCGCTTTCTCACCTGCTTAGCCGTGGGCTGAATGAAATCATCGTTGAATCCTTTCGCTGTCTTGCTTACTGTCGATGTGAACCAGCCGAAACCTTTCGTCAGCGCGGCCACGGGGTCCTTCTGCACGTCCGAGAAATCAGGAAGTCCTCCTCCGCTGCCGCTCTTAGGCGACATGGGCGTGTTTCCGAATCCGGCGTATTTGCCACCTTGGCTGGGCGGCAAGTCTGCCGACCTAGACGCATTTTCTTTTCCTAGTCGCGCAAAGTACTCGTCGTCGACCTTGGCCTTCACACCCGGCCGGTTAGGACTTGCTGCCCGGCTTCCGCTCGTCGCCACGCCCTGAAGAGGTGTTCCACTCCTACTGATTTGCTTCGGGGCGGGCTTCGCGGTGCCGGTAGAGGATTGGGGTGTAGGTTTTCGCTCGCCGGGTACGTATTCTTTCCCCTCTACCTTAGCGCCTAGTCTCTCCTTCCACTCCTCGCCCACCTCGCCGCTGTACCTCTCTGCGATAGTAGCATCGTCCCAGCTTAGGCCGCGCATCTTGGTGTCCTCGTGCTGCTCGAAGAATGACCTCCACCCTTGATTACCACCGAGGCGCATACGTTCGATCTCGGCCTGCTTGAAGGCATCCATTGTAACGGATCGGACGAAGGAGATGTGGACACCTAGGCCCCGATGAACACCGGCGCAGGACAGGCATATAAAGACGCCGAACTTGGGGGATGCCCATTGTGGGTTCGGGGCATTGCAATCGCAGCAGATGTTATTATTATTCGTCTTTTGAATAGCCAACAGCTAAAGTGGTATAAACGATCAGCAAGCATCCAATAAGCAGCTAATTGAACGTTGACGCGTACTTTCGATCTAGTTTCGGGATCAACTTCCCACATGGCTTTCGAGGCCATGATGGGCTGTGGTTTAAGGGAGGATTATATGTCGTTCTAAGCGAAGAACAGAAAGCAGCGACAGGTGTCACTTAAACTTTGTCAAAATCCGGGTATCAATGGATGCGAGGCTAGGTTTACCAACAGTCAACTACGTGGTAACAATACACTTGATGCAGGTGCATAATCATCAAGATTGGCAGAATAGGGATGTCGGATGCCAAGGCCGATTGTTTGCACTAGCCGTTTCAGGGTTTAGCGCGTTTGTCCCTAACGCACCAACAAGGGGGAAGAGGGAAAAAAAGAAAAAAAAGGCCATGAACACTTTTCTTCGCCAACCAGGGCCGGCAAGTTGAGCCTGCCCTACCTAAGGGAGGGGTCCCCATTTTTGGACACTCTTATACCATAATGTAGACACACTTACCAAGTGCCAACAGATGACTCTCCGAAAAGATCAGTTTCAGTCTTATAGGATTAGCAGTATTTCAATAGGATATTATGATAAAGAATAGCCGTAGCATTGAATTAGTTGCTCTGTCAATACTGAACACTCTGACCAAGGTTAAAACTATGTCAGGTCCCGGGAAAATTATACAAAAGGGCAGGCCCCCTAGGGAGGCACTTGCCTTCCTAAGAGGATTATTATTTATTCTCTGGATTTTCTTCTTTTACTCCCACTGGGGGTCGAACCAGCTACCTTAGTAGGTTCACTTGAATCTTACCTAAGGTATTGACCACTTGGCCACTGGTTTCAAGAAAGAAATATTAAAAATCTTTTGTTTATTTAACCTTATTAGGTTACTAAGGTCTAATCACTCTGTCAGTGCCTTGAAACAATGTTAAAATTACAAACTAGTATTGACAGAACTGTATATATAGAAAGGAAGGTGAGGCTCTCATGACTTTAGTCAAGTGAAAGTGGCTAATTAGGTAATCATACCGTTGTTTTAACAGTCCCACCAATAAGAGCCACTCTTTTGTAGTCTAGTCACTGAGACTGGACTAAAATAACGGTTTTGTATAGCCACTCTATTGAATTAGTTGCCACGGTTGCAATTAGCAATAAGAGCCAATGTGAATATATGGTGAAGAAGCCATTATCTTAAGCATCTAGCACTATTTTTGTTGAAAATACTGGCGCAATACCGAAGACAGGATGCTAGATTTTTGTAACTATGTATACTTTGATTATGATGGAATAACAGTGTCCAAAAAAGGGGACCCCTCCGATAGGTAGGTAGGCATTCGTTCAGTCTACCTAGTACACCAAATATGATGGATGCTATCCATGGTACTTTAAGCTCCGGCTAATATACTTAACTAGGCATTATCAACTTGCATTTGCTTCCAAGTTCACTAATAAGCCCTAATTAGTGACTAGGTAATCACATAGACAATTCATACATCCATAATCATCAGGTCACGTCCAAGAGGTAGAATCATCAATCCGTAATCATCGTATCTATTCTGCTCGCGAGAACTTTTCCGAGCCTACCGTACCCCCTCCGTTGTCCACCTAGTGTACAACCCGTGAAAATGCTCGAGGTGGTTGTCAAAGTCATTCGTGAATTAAGGGGACGTGCCAAAACTAGCATGATGGTCCAGACGTCCTCCAGCCAAACGCAAACACTATTTGATAGTCTTTGCTACCGGCGATATCTGGGACCACGTCATGCTGCTGCCTTGGCGCATTTGCGTAACTATGGTGAACTCAAAGAAAGAAGCCATCCCCGACGTAATTCGTCACGTAATCTCGATCGACGCATAAAATAAGACGTTCCGTAAAATAAGCAATAGTGGTTCGGAATCCATCTCTCATGGGAAATTAAGCCGCTTCGTCATCGAGATATTTCTAGGCCATTTAGGCGGCAGCCGGGGCAGCCTCCTGCTGGCCATTAGTCTCATGCTCCTGAGGAATGTTGGCTTCCTCGTCAGTCTTGTCAGGGCTGTCAATGGCGACCTTGACAGCAATCTCACGACCCTCAATCTCCTTGCCGTTCATCTCAGTGACGGCCTTCTGCTGGAGCTCCTCCGATGCGAGGGTGACAAAGCCAAAGCCACGACCCTTGCGGGGCTCACCACGAGCCTGTAGCTTCTTGATCATGAATCGAGGGATGGGTCGCAGAGCGATCTTAGCGGAGGAAGGCTGGTAGTCCTGGAAGAGGTCCTTCAGCTATTGAGAAGTTAGTACATGTTCTTAATAATTCGGACTCCACGTATGAACTTTACCTTCTCCTCGGTCAGGTCGTAGGGAAGGTTAGCAACCATGACCTTGTTCTTGGAAGGAATGCCGTCAGCAGGGGGTCCGCGCTCACGGCGCTCACGAGCAGGACCTCTCTTCGCGGTCTTCTCAGCCTTGTCAGTATCCGCCTTGTTGGTGATGTCGGTTAGAGGAAGAACCTCATTGTCGGCTGGAGCACCAGTGTTGGCCGCCTCAGTAGTAGCGGCATCATCCTTGGCGCCATCCTGAATACTATGTTAGCTGAATTGTAGATACACACCGGTGCATGGAATAAGGTAGAACATACAGATCGGCCGCCACGACCAGCGCGACCGGCACGTCCACGACCTCGGCCGCGGCCACGACCAGAAGGACGACGGCGAGAGCCCTCAGCACCAGCATCGCCGTTGGTAGCACCCTCAGCCTTCTCACCAGCCGGCTGGGGAGTGCGGGCAAGCTGAACAGAAACCTTGCGCTCGAGGATCTCCTTGCCGGAGAGCTCAGCAATGGCACGTTCGGCCTCAGTAGGGGTGGAAAGATCCACGAAGGCATAGCCGACAGGGCGGTCGGTGCGAGGGTTCTTAGGGATAGAGACGGATTCACTATGTGATACAAGTCAGCGTAGGCACCGACAGAGGCCATTTGCGGAGTGTAGATCTTAGCAAGGGCAGAGCAGAACTAGCCACAAGACAATCCCAGCCCATTGTGACAATTCATAAGACCACCTGCTATCATCATACTGGTTGCTTGTTGTCATAGCCCCACAGGAGCAGACACGCCGAAGCTCAACATGTCGGTGTGCCCAGGTGGGACAAGGCGATCCATAATTGACCGTATGAGTCAACACGTAGGCAATCAAGCACAAGTTGTTGATCGCTTGCATGGATGCGTATTATGCGAAGCTGAAGAAAGAAGAGATTGAGGGAAAACTTACACAAGATAGCCCTTGAAGAATTCTTTCAACTCCCCCTCGGTTGTCGCGTAGGCGAGGTTACCGATGTACAGGCGGCGACCCTCGGCAGCGCTGGCGTGGACGGCATCTTTGTTGTCGTCCTTGCCAGTGATTGAGGTATTGCTCAGAGCGTTCGTAACGTCGTTGACGGCAGCGTCAGCAACTTTCTCCACGGTGGTGGCCATTGTGATTGATGATTTTCTAGGTGGGAGATTAGTTGAAAGTAGGTTGGTTGACTTGACGGAAAGCGATGGTTAACGTTGAGGACGTTCGGGTTCGGGTTCAGCTATTGAACTCTTGAACAATTTCGGGGGAGGAATAGGGTGGCTACGTGCCCTAGAGAAGATTGAAAGAGATGGGGGTTTGAGTTGACTGTGACACAACGAGCTTAGGATTGATGGGATTTGAGAGGTGTGAAGAAGAAATGGAAGAGAGACCAGATGTACGGACGCGGCCAGAATTTTTTAAGGGTTGTTGTTTCTTGTGTGGGTCAAGGAAAAAGATAGAATTACGGCAGGTGTGGGGGAAGTGCATATAGATTGCTTGGCAGGTGCGCATGGGCCAATGGGAAAGAAGTGGATATGCGGGTCAGCACTGTCACTATGGGTACGTACCTTGTCGTCAAAATTGCGTGAGCTAGTACCTATCAACGTAAGATCCGGAAAGCTTCAGTGCGCGACCTGATGACGTTATTATTAGCTCTCGGTAAATTTTATATCGCGGAGTGGTTTGCCTATGCAGGGCAAAAATAAATAAAAAGTAAATTTTAAATAAATAAGAAGCTTACCAAGGCTAGGTACTAGATAGGAGGCTCGTAGTTTCTAGGTATGTCGGTATGGGTTGGACGAACGGGGTAACTTGACAAGTGGCGGGTTGTTTTGTTTTGGTTTCGTGGCGAATGGCGGTTAGAAGTTAAAAGGTGAAGGGACTGAAAGGTGGGAGGGAAACGTTTATGCGGTCTGGCAGAGACTGGCAGGAATAAAAAGGTAGAAAGCGGAAAGAATCGTCAATCGGTTTGGTAAAGCTGGTAAGTGCACACAGCTCAAGTCTGAAAGAAATGAGAGTGAGCCTGCTCCAAGGTTGTTCTTGCCTTCAACCTCTTTTTTAAGTTTTATCTCTTCTACGATGAACGATACCTGAGGATAAAAACTAAGAAAGAACAATCCAATTCAATTGGTTTAAATATGTATCTTAAAATGTATATTTACCTAAGTACCAACCTTAACCTTCAAACAAGTCACACGAGTATAATCAACCTATGATGCTGTTTCCTATGACTTAGTTTATTTAATTTTCTAATTATTCATTTATTTATCCATCTATTAAACATTCACGATTTCTATGACATTTAATATTCTCAAGTCAGAGGTACCAGACGTGTACATATCTCTGAATAACCCTTCTTGTCAGTTGTGAGTTTGGTCTTCCCGAGAAGCTACCAGATGATAATTCCTTAGGTTGCATGAAATATCTACGTTAAATTTATACGCGTATTCGAATGGCTGCGCTTAGACGCAAAAGTAGATCGGTGCTGACATCTACCCTAGGTAAGGTCCAGCTCGGCAAGATGCCTGAATTGTCGAAATTGGATTCTGCAGAAAGCTCGGGGTGCATTGAAAATAGCAAATTACGCCATCTCAAAGCTTGCTTGACGCGTTTTTTGTCAGCTGAAATTCGAAAAAAACGCTTCCAGAGACAATCCGGCGTGTTAGTCATTTTCGCACATCCACCTGTGCTACCGTGCGCGCACGCGGTTCATCCAAAAATGGAATCACGTCAGGGCCTTGTTTCTCATTGATGGTTTTTCTTTCCATACTAGGCACGCGAACTAGAATCCAGTCATAAAGTTGGTTGACATTCTGGAAGCTTTCAAAGAACCTTGTCTCCGGGGTTTTCGATGATCGAGCCACTCAATGGGGACGAAACGAAGCCCTGCAGGGACTTTTCTAAACGCACCCCTTTCTTTCTTCACTATTTAGACGCCTCATTCACCTATGATCCTAGAGAACCTGAAAGAAAACGTCCTCCCCCTTTTTGGCCCCTTATAATCGCATCGCTATTAAGAAAACAAAATTTCTGATATTCGTCAAATTCTTGCAGGCCGTGCTGAATCCGGCGGGTTATTTGAAAACGCCGAAATGTCCTATCACCGTGCTTTGCAGACAAAAGCCTCTCAGTCGCCAATTCCAAAAGTCTTGTTCTCTTTTCAGCGAATAAGTGAGCAACGCCTTACGTCGGTAAATGAGTCTTCTTAATATCACATTCAGGTGTCGATATGCGAGGTACTACATACAACACAGTAGACAAACACGTTGTTAGCTTTGGTCCACATGGCTTTTGCGGATGTCTTCGGCTGGGTTAGGTAGCTTGTTAGCTCCTGTTGCGTGCATGAAATATTGCCAAACAAGCAGCCTTACCAGAACACCGGCACCTCAGAAATGCAGACGACCAAAAAAATTCAACCCAACGTTACTTTGCAGCCCGGCTATGGCAGAGTGACTGAAGTCATCAAATTACCTAGCCTCCAGCTACTCGTCACAATATTTATTGATACATCTGTACATATATCTACCTACTTACCAGGTACCTAGTCGATCGCGCACAACAGCAGTTAGCAACTAAACGGTACCTACTTTTGTCTAGCGCCGTGCCCAAAGATTCAAGCGTATGGTCCTGACAAGTGTCCCGTCATGTATGGATTTCATCCACCTACTAACCCATCTATTATGTAAGTTAGGAGAGAACTATGCCCTACGAAATGGATCTAGAGGATACTGGGACTCCTGTCTTACGGTACATGCTCGGAAGTTTTCATCCAATCATAGTCTGTGCACATCACGTGGGAAATGGACTCTACTGTCGTAGTGTTCAATATTTCCCACGTTCCAAGCTGGTATTCATTACCATTACCAGAGAATGTCAACATGTAGATACCTATCGGGTGTACCGAAGATACTTGGGTCTGATTGCATGGTACCATTTGCCTATTTTCTCTCCGACCGAAAACAGATACCTATACATACAAATGTCAAGGAAAATAAGGTGCTTTCTAAGATCATAGATCTAAGCTTACCTGACTATGACTGCGCTAAATCTGCTATGTATGCCCCTAAGTTCCCCACCTCACCACGTTTCTCAGATTGCATAGACATATTTTACTATAATATCAGAGTTCTAATGTATTTGTTATGACTATTATTAGAAGCTAACACTAGGGATATAACCCAAAGTTTGGAGAGATTTGGTAGTAAGAATTACTAGACTCAACTTTTATCTTAGCTATTAGTTTACAACCAATTCCCATCTGGACTCTCCCGGTTCATCGTCGACAGCTTGAGTCCGTCTTTTCGTCAAACACGACAGTATATTTCGAGGGGACAATATGTAAACAGCTCACTACATACCTGGATTTTCATTGTGACTTGTAACAAACTTAGAAGCCACCTGGTAGTAGATGATATGTGATCAGTGCTAGATAATCGTGGTTATTTCAGGGGTTGTAAATATCAGCAATAGATGGATGCTTATAGTTCTACTGACGCAAGACCACTATGGTCTATATAGAAATGGGATATCTTGCTGGTTCATATGGAGCCTTGTGAGCTGAAAATGCACATACCTTAAACATCTTACCTATGGCGTACACATTGTCGTCAGGTTGGCTATGTAGCTGGGTATAAAATATCACTGGCAAGTGCCTACTAATAACCCCTATCTACCCTACCTAGGTATACTAGGCACCTAGGCAAGTTAAACTAATCTTTGGTTTCATGATTCATGTATCATGCATGTTGAGTACTATAGTGAATACTTCATACTGTTTCATTGTCGGTTACTAGCCCTGACATATAGACAACTCAGTAGACTTAAATAGGAGTCTTCACACTATCAGTTACAGCAAGCCCTCGAGGTAAGTAGATCAAAAGGGGGAATTGAGAAGTAGAGTTCCGATCGGACAAGGATGCACTACTGCACGGACCAATGAAGTAATAGCTACCATTTGGCGCAGGTATGTAAAGTCTTTATCTTATCAATCTCATCGTTCGGAGTTTGTGATCTAATCCTTGTAACATCTCGTTTCGTTCTTTTCGCTTTTAACATTTTCACGATATTCATGATGGCTTCAGAGTCTGGCAGAGACCCCAAGGATGATGGAGACAAAGCGACGAGGCTCGAGGATAGGCGCATGCTTATCCTCTATGGCTCCGAAACGGGGAATAGCCAAGACCTTGCGGGCGACCTCGAAAGGCTCGTGGAGAGACTACATTTCCAAACATTTGTCTGTGAGATGAATGATGTCGAACTTGTAAGTCGAGTACGAGCAGCGGGTTCATTCATTCACTTTGTTCATCATCGCATTACCAGCTTTGTTTCCCGTTTACCAGCCTGGCCAGTCATCTTTCTTCAAAGACATTATCCACCCCTTTTACTTGGCCGGTCCCTTAGGTGTGTTTTTACTAGGTGCACGGGACATACGTCAGTTCCCCTCTAGTCCCAGGCCAAATTTACCCAAGGTAGCAACTTGGAAATATACGCATTTCAATTCTTTGGAGTGTTGTTTACTTGCATCTGGGACCCGCGCTCTCCTACTGATTATGCATCGACTTTGACCAATTTACCAACGAGACGCACCTGGTAACAAGAACCTGCCTCATTTAGAACGTTTTACTACAATACCCTTTGATCATCTTCGTCATATCTACCACCGGCCAAGGCGAAATACCTCGGAACGCGATCAAATTCTGGAAGAGCCTCCTCCGCAAACGACTACCGCCGAACTGTCTACAACAAGTCAACTTCACAACTTTTGGTCTTGGCGATAGTTCATATACCAAGTAAGTAACATACCTCCTTCCCATTCTCCGTTTCCCGCTCCCTGCTTCCTGCTTTCTGCTTCCTACCTACTTACTATTTTTTATTTTTTGTCCCGTCCGTATTACATCATCACGCCAACTAATTTTTTTATTCGTGCAGGTATAACTGGGCAGTTAGGAAACTTCACAAACGCCTAGAACAGCTGGGTGCGACCGAGTTCTTTGCCCGTGGCGAGGCTGATGAGCGTCACCAAGACGGGTACGTCTCTCCGATTTCCACATGTTTGCTGATTTTCATCCTGCTTCCCTCATACCCCCCTTTTTTATTTCTTTATTTGTCTATCTCATTCGGCTTTCTCGATAAATTTTTGGAGAACACGGCTACTCGCAGTTATAGACTAATACTCTCATAGCATCGACGGCACATTTTTATCTTGGTCGTTAAGCCTTCGGAGTCATCTTTTAAAGGAATATCCTTTACCCGAAGGCTTATCGCCTATACCCCCGGAAGTTCAGCTTCCCCCAAAATTCACATTAGAACTAGTATCCAACATGGATACATCAGATGAGCCAATGCCTGACCGGGACACTCAAGAGGCCAAGAGTCCGAGCAACGCAGGCGTAGACGCAGACGCAGCTCTTGCCACTACCACGTTACCAAGTGGCAATCCTTCACCTGTCTATCAGGAAAAGGCTCTCGATAGAACTGCAGCACTTTTTAGCCATGCTGATACGCCTAACCCCAAAGCTTTGGAGCAGGCTTTACGGGCAGAAAGAATGTCCATCAACAGCAACACGTACGTTGCTCGTTTATCGGAGAATACAGCCAAAGTAATTCGCGGTGGAATAGATACTCTAGACAAACCCAATGTGCTAAGAGATCATCCATCAAAGTACTCTGTCGAGGATTTGAGCACTAAGGAAGCACTTCCTCCCGCAGATCTTCTTCCCATACCCCGAGCATGGCCCGCCGTTTTGATAGAGAACCGCCGAGTTACTCCTACTTCTCATTGGCAAGATGTTCGTCATCTCATTTTCGACGTTCCCGCACAGCCAGACGTCTCTAGAAAGGGAGACTTAGGCCTCTTCAGTTACGTACCTGGCGACGCAGTCGTCATCCATCCTAAGAACTTCCCCGCGGATGTGCAAGCGTTGATCGATCTCATGGGCTGGCAAGATGTCGCCGATTTGCCATTTGAGCATCGGGCAAACCAACAGCACATGCTATATTCACGACCTAGAAATTGTCACCCGCTTGCTAATTCTACCCTTCGACAACTCCTACTTCACAACTATGATATTACTGCAATTCCCAAGCGAATCTTCTTCCAGGAGATCGCGTTTTACACCGAAGATCCCACGCACTCAGAACGGCTCAGAGAGTTCTCAAACCCAAGCTTATCAGATGAATTCTATGACTATACATCCCGACCTCGACGATCTATTCTGGAGGTTCTACAGGATTTCCCAAGTGTCAAGATCCCTTACGAGCACGTTCCGTCCATTTTCCCCCTTATACGTGGTCGAGAATACAGTGTTGCAAGTGGCGGTTCGCTTCTTAAGAGTGAAGATAATCATCAGGTCACAAGAGTAGAGCTCTTGGTGGCGCTAGTGAAGTACAAGACTGTGTTACGAAAGACCCGGCAGGGTCTCTGCTCTCGCTATCTAGCATCTCTAAGTCCTGGAACAACCATCAATTTGGTACATAGAGAATATGACATGCTACAGACGGAGCTCATTCGTAGACCGCTACTAGCGATTTCCCCGGGCACGGGGGTTGCGCCGATACGCGCTCACATTTGGGACCGTCAGGATTACGCAGATGCCGGTGATATTCTCCTGGTATTTGGCGGGCGAAACCGTGACGCCGACTTTTACTTTAAGGAGGAATGGGAATCATTTGGCGTCAAGGTTCTCACAGCATTCTCCAGAGACCAGCAGGAGAAGATCTACGTGCAGGATCGTATCCGCGAGAACGCGCTAATGATCTGCGATATTATCCAGAAGAGATGCGTCGTCTGTATCTGCGGAAGCGCAGGAAAGATGCCGGAGGCAGTTCGTTCAGCCCTATGCGATGCTATGGTCATTGGAAAGCTGGCCTCCGACCGGGAGACGGCGAATAAATTGCTACACATGAACAACCCCATATGGGAAGAAGTTTGGTGATATGGAGGAGGATCGCTAGCAATCTGCCTTTCAGACTGGGTTGATTGTACCAATTGTGGTTCTCTTCACCATGCCTACTCGATAAGGTTTAGGATGTAATGAAAAACATCACGAGCACTTGCATAAACATATGTGCCAAATTGTTTCCATCATGACCCGTAAACTTAGGGAAATGCCCTCGTCAATTCGTTATCATCCATTGGTACGAAGGAGTTTAGCTTTCGACTCTATCCTCCGTAGATACGGGAGAACTTCTGGAGGTTCCACCTAATACATCCCGTTAAGTGTTCTCTTGGAGTGGATTGCTCGTAGTCGTTATTTATTCTAATAGTTGTCAGATTACCGTAGCTGGGGGCTATGAGCACTGAAATCCATGATTACGCTCGATTCATTTTCGGGGGTTTTTAATACTGAGTGAAGCTTGAGTGCATACCTAGTGAGACCCATCGAATAAGCAGCGTTATCCAGTAAACATAACGGCTCGAACTAGTCCAGATAATAGGAGCAGTATTTTAATCACCGCGAAACAACTAAACTTACGTGCTATAGTTTTAGTTGGCACCTATCTAAGCAGTTGTGTTTCATCAAGAGTTTATGTCATTCATAGATAACTTAGACGGCCTAGGTCAATATTGTAAAGTGTTGTCTAACGAACAGTTAGGGTCTCGTAAACAATAGTTGGAAGAGTGAGGTAATTTATACGATAGTGAAGATCGAGGTCGTACGAGAAAAGGGGACTTACATTCAAGGGCTGTCTAGTCTGCTCTAGGGGGATACCACCACGTAGTTTCAATGAAATATAAATGCGTACATAACTAAAGGTTATCTCTTGGTGTCTATATAGTAGGCGTGTTACTGTTTGCAGAAGGGGCTTTTGTGATAACATAGTAATATTCCTCGGAGAATAGATAGGGGGAACAGATCACACCAAAAACATTTCCGGAGAGTGGAAATTAAGAGACATTCTCTCATAATAATCAGGATAACAACTTGAAGGTTTCTCAAGTCTAACAAAACACATATATCTATACTCTATTTACTGTATGGCGAACTTTGGTGTCATCGCCTCATCCAATCATAAACTTCCCTCCACCGGATGTTGACCTTTCAGCGGGTGCTATTAATATCTGTCACCTCCGTCGAGCAGTACCGGCATAACAACGTTACATCGATCCCGGCTCTATTTCGTCATGAACAGACGAGATGGAGTGGGCCCGAAGAAAGCTCCACATATCCGTGTGTTGCTTGACACCCTATGGACTATGATGTCTCTTCATATACTGTTGTACGAAGTTGACATCGGGGTAACTACCAATGTGGCGAACTAATAGTTTATCATAGAATAGAGGAACCGCAACTACTTGAGTATTCCTGCAGCACATAGACGCTAGGAATGGAGTAAGATCTGCTTACACCGAGGACCTGTATTGCGAGGTCTTAACACTAGATGCGTAGATATAGACATGACAGTTGAGTATTCCGTCGCATCACAGGATAATAGTTGATAAAAATCATGAAGAGAAAGTGATGCATGTCTCTGGGTTCTGCGTCTAATATGAGTTGTGGTAGCAACGTCCACCATAAGCTCAATAAAGTTCTCATAATAAACGCCATCCACAAGTTTGCAATAATCTCTTGACAAACATACCGAGAATATGTCTCGGGAGGTTCGGAGAACTAGTTGCTATCGAATTCGTCGTTGAAGATCCTTAATTTTATCTAACTAGATTGTCGAGTACTATAACCAGATGACACTTATTAACAAACAGCCGCCACGTTAGTTACATCCCTGAAGTCAGTATCGAGGAAACTAGGTAGTATCTCTAGGATAAAACATCGTCCTACAAAGAAGGACGGTTCATCTACCTACGACACACATCGATTCCCGAAACTTGCGAAGAAGAAAGGGTAGACTGAAAATGGCATTGTCCGTCTCTTACGCGTCTTTAAAACCTGAAGGGCCGCATGACAACCAAGCTATCATTGACATGTGTCTAGAACTCCCAAGGCAGAATCGCAAAAAAACCGTAGCTTTTCGGCCCCGAAGTCAGCCCCTGTCTGCGACACCGACGGCGCAGCTACTACGTATAATCCAAATGCCGGCAAGCCTTCCGAAAGCAGTTCCATAGGGTCGGCGGATCGACCCGGGGGGCACATATCGAATAGATAGAATGGATTCGTATGCACGGCATTGCCGCATTCCGACCCTACTCGCTGATTTATGCCGCGTGCCACGCTTCGCCCACGTTGAGACAAAATCAAGGTACAAGGCCGAATTTCCCCATGCTTAACCTTTTCGGAACCATGCTGTTTACGTGCGCATAACCAACCCAGAGGATCTTCGCTGCAGGGACCTTCCTGGCGAAACGAACTACCCCAGGACGTTTCAAAAGTGACGTTGGCCGGAGTAGGCCGACATAAAATTCACGATGACGAGTCACAGCCCACAAACAAGGAACGCATGTCGGATTTCAACGTGTACTATGTAGATGATGTCTCTCTTCGGTGAAGTAATCCTCCAAAGAAAAGCATGCACGAGTATGTACCTATATGTGCAAAATTTGTGGCCTTAGGTAGATGTATACATGTCCTGTTGGTTCCTGGCCCCGACCCCTGACAGATGCGGCTCCCAACGTGCATCGGTCGATCACCTAGCGCATCCTAGGAGACAGGCAAATTGATTACATCCCATATACATAGTACAAAGCCCCGTTATGTGATAATTCTCTGGATCCTTCGACCCTCGAAACTAGTAGATGTTAGATGAATGTGAGTATGCTCCGTGGGTATCATAACGTCGTCAACTGAGCGATTGATTTTTGGTACTGCCCCTTTCCCTCATTTCTTTTTTGCGCCGTGTGAAACCGAAACCAATCCAATGAATATGTACCCATTGTATGTTAGGCGTGTATATATGTGGATAGCCTGAGCGATTATATAGCAATCGAAGTTACTTTTCTCACAGTAGGGAAAGACACCCGACGCCAACCGGGAAGAGGCATTGCAGCCCCCAGTCTGGCCTTAGACCCTGTCCTCCGTTCCCCTTTCTCTCCCCCACGGATCCCGATCCCGTTGCTGATGGTATCGTCAAGGCAGCATTGTTCCCGCCGCTGCCGCTACCCTGGCTCGGACTAAGCGTCGTCGTTGACGCCCCAGGCGCTCCCAGGGTCCACGTCTCCATCCCAACACCTCCGGGACCAATCGTCAGGGTGTGTCCTCCAACGACTGTAGTCAGGGCCTCCGAAGCACCTATGCCGACGTGGAATGTAACGCCACCGATCTCAACTGCCGTAAGCCCCATCTGCGTGACCGTGGCTCCGCCCGCGATCGCGTACCTAGTAGCGCCGGGCGCGGCTGTAATCCCGCCTAGAGTCTGATTATGCATAATGATACCAGTCGGCGCCACGAGGATCGTATCCCCGTCTATGGCTGTCGTGAGCGTGCTGCTAGCGTCGGGCCCGTAGGATAGCGTGGTACCTTCGATAATGATTGTATCGGATCCGATAACAGTGATGAGCTCCCCACCCATAACGGCGGTCTGTGTCGGCCCGGGCCCACCTGCGGCGACGTGGAGGGTTTGCGTGGGGAAGACGATGTCGGTGGGTCCGAGAGTTATCGTCTGCCCTCTAACCACTATCACGGTGGATGTGGGTTCGATTGTGAAGGCTGTGCCGTCTATGGTTGCGACGGACGGTCCGTATGTCACCCCTAGACCTCCCACGGAGGTCGTTATCGGTGTAGGGGCTGGCACAAAACCGTCCCTTGCGTTGGACGGAGGTCGAGTAATAATGGCACCAGTGCCTACTATTTGGGACGGATCAATAATGAATGAGTCGCCTCCTACGACTACTGTCGATGTCTGTTGCGCCGGATCATCGATGAATGTGTGATCACCGATTACTACTTCGCCAGGCTGAACTATCACAGTAATCGGAGGCGGGCTTGCACTAGTACTGCCACCATTGCCGCCATTCCCATTTCCGCTTCCGCTTCCGCTTCCGCTCCCGTTGCCATTGTTGTTTTCACTGTTTCCTTCGTCATCCTCTCCATTATTGCCAGCACCGGTGTCACTGACCGGAGTTGGTGACTGTTTAGCTGAATCGACAGGTGTCGGGTCTATACCGTATCCCGGGGTAATCAGGTTTCCACCACTCACTGCCGACTGGTGACTTTTTGGCCCAGAAGGGGACCCGCCATAACTGGGAGGCGTCTGGGTCGGAAAAACCACGGCAGGGTTTTTGTCTGTCGTAATCAAAGTGACAGTCGTAGCTGGATTGGCGAAATCGTTCGTCGTCGTAGTATGAATAAATGAGCATGTTTGACCGGTGCTATCACAAAAGGTTATGGTAAAACGCCCGGTTGGGCTCTCTTTAGGAGTACACGGTACTGGCGTGCTTATTGGCGGGTAAGGGGGTGTGTAGTCAGAAGGATCTCCACTCCATGTTGTTGTTGACGTGTAGGTGATGGAATAGGAGGTGACAGTAACAGGCCCGGTTTCCTTTGCCGGGCACTCGCTCGACGTAGTGGTGACGGTCGGGGTCGTGCTAATAGTTGATGGAGGCAGAGTCACAGTAGGTGAGGGTATTGAAGAGGCGCTGGAGGTATCATTCCAGCCCCATGGTCGCGATGTGGCATTGAAAGAGAATGACGATGCTATTGGGGGTAAGGAAGTCCCAACGCCTGTATTAGAAGCAGAGCTTGAGCTGCTGTCGAGAATCCTTGAACTACCCCTTATCGGGCTTGACGTAGGCAATACAAGTGTAGGCCTCACAATTGTGGTAATTGTTCCTAAATTCAATGGTTCAAAGAAAGATTCCGGTGTCAATGGAGTAGAGCTGTCCCCTGAAGGTGCTGTAACGACAGACACGTCATCAACAGAAGTCGTAATTGCCGTGTTTGAAACAGTATCTATAGGCCTCTGATACGTCTCTGAGCTTGTCACTATGAAACTAGATGCTAGTATATCAGGTGAGCTTGTGGACTCTGGGAACACCGAGTCGTTGCGAGATGGTACCCTTTTATTGAATTGACCAGGGCCGTATTCTATAATCCCGTTAGTAACGAGAGCAATTTAAGCAATCGTTGAGCCTCGACTGACCGGCTCTAACCAATTCTAGGCCATGACTTGAGGACACCACAACACATGATGCTATTAAGATGGTAATGAGCATTGCTGACCCGGGGCGAGTACGGTTCTTCGCCCCTATTTCTCACCCGGTGCTTACACCGGCGTGTTTACTTCGAGGAGAAACCGAGTTCTCGGCTTTACATCTGGAAGGAAATCGATATGGTTTTATCAGAAAAGTCATCACGTGTAATAGGGAAGCGAGACAAGACGTCGTAATAACCCCACACCCGTTGGCGAGAAAAGCTCGGCTGAGCCGCGACTTTTTATGTGAAGCACCATGATTCGGAATTGGCAGAAGTCCAGGCGAGCTAAGACCTGTCGGTAAGTGGCTCGCAAGTCCCGTAATGGGTTGGAACGTAGACACGGGACGTCTGATGGTGAGTGGTCGTAAGAAGGTGAAATTGATTTGCAACCGTTTTGGGCTTCTGAGTGGTGGGCCGATTCATTTGGGATGCCGCCTAATAAGGGGAAATATGCATATCCCCGGAAAAGAAAGACCCTATACAAACAGGTAACTACTTCGTAAAGTTCTCAAATAGACCTGTTTCGCACGTACAAGCGAGGTCCTCTACGTTGTACCGCTTACATATCTATATCCATACAACCTGACGATTCTACGTTCGTGGATTACTAGCTTTGCGGTTGAGCGACCTGTTCCGGTAGCCTCTTTTCCGAGAAGCCGCAGATGAAGATAAAAAACAACCGAGACGTAAATCTAGGAGAGCGGAGATCTATACCCATAGCAGAGTAAGATGGCGAAATGGAAGTGACGAAGCGACGATCAATAGAATTTGCCGGATGAAGGCAAGATTGTGGCATGCTACGCTCATACCGACCGCAGGGTCCTACGGATACAGAGGTCAACACCGTATGAATAGCACCCGGCTCCAAGCTGGTTAGGTATACCAAGACTGGACAGTGAAGGTGGGAGGTGCTCGCTTAAACTGCCTATCTTGATTAGGTGCCTCTGGTAGTATCTTGGGGTCTCTTTGCGTATGTCGATGGCGACTTGATATGCGCCAGATATCCCGGGAGCACTGATAGGTATCTTCGGGTCCGATGACGCAAATTATCTAGGGAACGAGTGGGATTGCTGTCAAATAATATAGCGGTTCGATCATTTTGAACAAGGCTGCTGATCCTATAGCCTCACAGAATCCTGATCAGATAACTCCGATGATCGAGACCAAGGTCCAGATGTTGGCAGTACGCTGAGGCGCTGCCCCTGGCACTAATGTGGGAATCAGTAGGCATCAACCTCGATAGGTCGCAAGTCCGGCCATAGTTTTATAGGAGGTAGATCAGCCAAGAAATCCTTCCGCGCTCCTCTCGGTATTGGTTAGACGTTCCAATTGGGGATCCTGACCCCGACGGTATTCTTCATTTGAAATTCTGGTGCCTAGCTACTCCAATTTGTGCTTGTATTGTAGATGACAAGTGTCTCCGTTGTTGTGTCGATATCGTTGTTTTGTTTGAAGCTGATCGATGAACTTCTAGAAGGTGAGAGCGACGATCTGGAAGCTTTCAGCAACCGAGAAGGGAAAATATGACAAGCATTATTTGAGCAAGTTAGGTAGATATTGATCTTGTGTCAAATATTAGGATTAGGTGAGCTTCCCGGATAGGTAGCTCCGGCGGGCAACCCTTTCCTTCCAATCAGGGTTTGGTCTCGATGAGGAAGGGGGCCTTTGGAAGAGGAAACGCAGAAGGAGCGAGGGCGGGGGATAGGCAGACAGAATTCGCGGATTATTCATCTCTGTGCTACTAGGTACGCAATTGACGCAATTAATGTCCCGCCGATCTCAAACAAGCTTGATTCCTTATCGTGTCACTTCACTTATCCTTCATCATGCCTCACTTCGAATTGTGGAATATGAAACCGTCTAAATATTGCACATTCTTGAAAGTGCTATTGTACGCGCACGTACTACGCGTCGGCCTCGGTCGCTTTTTATTACTCGACATGTCGGCAGAAAAGGCCTTCGGTCGTCTGATTTAACCAGCCCTGTCTAATAAGTAATTTACCACGTATTGACAAGTTTTGGCCACTGCCCAGATTTTCATGCGCTGGTCATCAGATACCTAAAACTGCTAGTGGCCGGCCCCAGTCCAGATGCTACCTCGTGCCTTAGTTAGGTAATGGGGGCGCAGGACTGCCGAAAACCGTGAAGACCGTGAGCTTGCTGGCTTGTCAAACAAGATCACACAAGCCAGACAAGCCTGACAAGTCAACTACATAACAAGCTCAGTGGGTCAACCTTTAGTGCCGCGAACTCCAATGCTCCAGCACAGCGAAACAGTTTGAGTGGGCAAATGCGGTCGTTGTAAAATGTCAAAAAGTCCCACGCGACCCCGATTAGTCGACATACTTTGCGTATTATCTAGAAAGGTCCTAACTAGCTGGGCTTTTAAGACACGACAGCTACCGAGAATTAACTATTGTTATTAATGCCATTGTGAAGGAGGATCGTCTGGGGAACACTAGGCCGAAAAGCCACGCGAGAGGATGAGGCAACGCAGCCAAAGCCGAGAACTCACTCCTCCAAACCATTCCTCCGCCGCCTCTCTCCTGCATAGCCAACTTAACTAAGACACTACATCATAAATTGATAACACGTAATAACACTAAGATATAAGACATAAGACATAAGACATACGAGATACACCTAGGTAGGTACCTGATAATATTACCATCACTGATGCTCGGAACAGATTAAGAGTTCTCGAAGAAAAGCTCGAGCTGGTCCGAGTCCAATGCGTCTTTGTCGCGTTCCGCGCATTGTATTACTATCAACGAGGTCTACCCCTCCTGCCCTCTCAGGTCCAGCGAGAGAGCGAGAGAGAATTCGATGTTCCATATTCCATGCAGGTAGCGTGGTCGTACCCCTGACGAACACCCAGACGCCTCCACCGGTAAGACCATGCTGACCTGCATTTTAGCCACAAGATGAACCCCTGTCCCCCCTGCCCTGTCCAATATGCATGTACGGGCGCACATCACTGCTAGGTACTAGATAGCACGCTCCGTCGATCTACACTGAGCGCGGGCAGGGCATGGGATGGCATGGACCATAGCAGGCATGGCATTGGGCGGTGCCTGTGTAAAACCCGCTTGTTAGCTATACCCCGGTAGATCCCGCCACTGACGGAAATCTGCCTTGACTTTTATGATTCTGCTTGTATTCTCTCTCTTGCAACCCACAGTGAAACTGGTTCAACAGACTTTATACCTACCCATTCGACTTCAGGTACGGCGGTACAGACATGATAATGATCACAATCACACCGAGTCGCGTCAGTTTTGGAATTTGATGGATTTGGATGAAAAAAAAGAAAATCACCTGGACGTCTGCGAGCCTGATGAAGCTTTGGAAGGGAAATAGGTGGTGACCTTGCGCGTCTCTTGTACGACTGCCGAGTTGGTGCGACACGACAGACAATGTTGACATATTTCCTCGCAACCATCGTCGGGACGCTGCTCGTACCCGATCTGGTCAATGCCGACGACGTCGACGCTTTATGGATCGAACCATCTCTGCAATGGCACGTCGACCCGACCTTAACCTGAGATGGGCATGGAGTTAACTGTGACCTAGGTACGGCATCGACGGTAATTGGTCTTCGATCGGCCTCTTTGTGGGAGAGCCAGCACAGGAGATCAACGTCACTATAAGTACGAGTCTGTCCGAAATATGGGTTGTTGAATCTGGCGGCTGCAGTCCTAGTAAGTAGAACCGAAACTAAAGAACCTGTAAAATCGTCCACCGTAGACATCGGTCTGACATATTATAATCAGATGTTCGTTGCGCCGACGCGCGTGGTGGCATTTATAATACCAGCGCATCGCAAAGTTGGTCAGCGCTGGGCGCGTGGCAGCTCGGTTTGAATTATCTCGGGTTGGAAGGAAATGGCGACTACGCGATGGAGACGGTTGTTGTCTACGACAGTGTACGTCGTTGGCAGACATCCTTTAATAAGCAAGTTGTAGCTGGTATCAACGACACCGGTTATTATACCGGATTCTTTGGCCTGGGTATTACGCCCGGCCGCTTCAACAACGTCGTTGCGCAGAGCCCCATTGCGGCGTTAGTCGAACAGGATGGTGCCATCCCTAGTCATAGCTATGGCTATACCGCTGGAGCATACTATGGTGAGTCCTGGGTTGAATTGAGAGTCATAGATGCACTTCCTAACTATAACTAGGAGGTTCGAGAGGAACTCCTTTATCTCTAACATTAGGTGGTTACGATACCGAACGCTTCGAACCGCACGACACCAACTTTAACCTCAATGCTACTACGAGACAGCCAGAGGTACTTCTGAGAGCTATTACTGCGTCAGTTTCTAATGCTAGTGATGCTCCTACGTCCTGGTCAGCCCCGTCGGTAGCGTTGTCGTCATTCAACGAATCCGTGACAGCTCTGCTTGACAGCTCGACGCCTTACCTTTGGCTCCCAGGAACTATATGCGATCGATTCGCGGCTAACCTAAATCTCACGTGGAATGAAACATTTGGGCTGTACCTCTTTCCGGATAATGATAACCTCGAGCGATATCGCTCGTCCCCGGATCTTTCGTTCACTTTCACGCTATCAAGTGGGGACAATCATGACGACTTTGGGCACCCACTCGACGTCGCCGGAGTCGTGAATATCACAGTCTCTGCTAATGCGTTTATCCAGAGCCTTCGTTATCCATTTATGAACCTTATCGAATTTGGTGATGCGGCAGTACCTTATTTTCCTCTCAGACGTACTGAGGAGAACGGCACTGTTATTATTGGGAGGAGCTTCTTTCAAGAAGCATATCTAATCACGAATTACGAAACAAGTAGCTTTTCTGTCCATAAGGCCGTATTTCCAGAGAACCCGCTTCGAGACACATCGATCAAAACTATAGCATATTCGAGTAATAGTCCGTATCCTGGCCCACCTGCACGGTCTAATAACGGAGGGGGTCTTTCGCATTCCCAGATCGTGGGTTTGGCAATAGGGGTTTCTTTCCTAGGGATAATCGCAATAGTGGCTTTATTACTTATATGCCGAAGAAGGAGGAAGTCGAAGACTACAGAAAGTTCCGAGGATGCTTTTAAGGAAAAGGCTTCCATAACCGATTCATCGCCGCCTACTACACCCGTAGGCCGTATTGTGTCCAAGATATCGAAGAATTGCCCGATTCGAAAAACCAGGAAGGGGAGTGTCCGCGAAGAGCGGGAGGAGCGCGATGAACGCGAAGATCACGACTCGGATAAAGAGTTAAAGGTATTTGAATTTGCTGCGGACCAAAGCCATGAGCGATATGAATTGCCAGCACCGGGGCCGGTAGAGTTGGATGCTACTAGGTCCAGGGAAACTACGGATACCAGTGATGGAGAATCGCACAGATCGAGTGACTATGAGTTTGCAAAATATCAACTGGAACAACAAAGACAGGGCTTGGTTCCCGAATATACCCCTAGTACAGCAGAGTCGCCGGTCAAAACATACAATATCAGCCCAACATCACAATATGGGCCATTAAACCGTATTACCGAGTCTCCATCACCCACATCAAGCCCAACCTACGATAATTCAAGCAACAACATGCCTTCGCCATTAAGTTCCCAAAGCGATTGGACAAGTAGGATACCGGACAACTACTCCCCTCCTATGGGTTTCGTTCCTTCTCAGACGCTCTCACATTCAAACTCGAACCCAAACCTTACATATGCACCTTCATCACCGTCATCGCTGAGCAGCCCTGGAACGGCGTCATTGGGTCGTTCTGCATCAACAACTGGGTTCGGAATGTCACTGCAACCTCCTACAGTTGGGCCACCTCCCGCCTCATTCCAGCGAGCGCCCATTGATGCCTCCCGGGTGATTTGCTTAGGACCTTTACCAGATAATGTTCGCTTGCCCAACCAATGCCCTCAACAGCCCACGCAAGCTCCCCAGATACCTCAGCTATCGATACCTGGAGTCCTCCACCTCGATGGCGAGACGTTTTCTTACCCACCTATGCCTCCTATTCCAACCCACGAGGAGTGCTACCGTGCGTCCCGTCGCGTGTCCACGGCCGACACTCTGGGAAGCAATTATACCGTCGAGGAGGAGGCGCGTATGGCGGCAGCACGGGAAGCGGTAAATACCCTCGGCCGGATAGACGGAGCCGAACTGATTCACATACCTCAGCCAGCGTCGAAGCGATATAGCTGGGAGGAACCATAACCTTAAACCTAACGTACCATTCTTTTGATACCACTAAACCTGCACTCCAACATATGATATCCACGGGAGGCATTGTCGTTTTCTTAAGACGTTTATAATTATTCACATCGACCTTGCTCGACGCACATATTTCTTTTCTTTCCTTGTTTTCCTTCACGGAATTGTATATACGAACCAAATCAACCAACCTACCTACCTACCTACCAAACAGCAGCCGAGTTCGGCGGAGCGGAACCTTTTGTGTGTTTACTTAAAATTCCCCCCTAGCGGTATACATACCTCGACGACGAACAAGAGGCGTGAGCGAGCGCGTGTTTTATTACCCCCCAAAGCATTGGACTGGCGTTTGAGTCGGGCGGCTATTACTTATCAATCAAAGTTCCGAGCGCGCGATGTTTGTGCGTTTGGGACATGGCTTGTAGATACTAATTATGCCGTGGGACGAGACGAGATGAGACGAGATGAGATTGGATCGGATTGGACGGGTCGTTGGATACTTGATGTTGACACGTACGAAGAGACTATGGGTACGGTGATGTCAACGTTGGTGTAACGAAGGAGGTGGATTCATAGCAGGTAGATACCGAATTCCAAAGAGTAGAGAAAAATAGAGCTCGTTCTCAAATGAAAAACACTGTCTATCTGAACAGGTACATCTTTGATTCGTCCAAATTGTTTGCATCAAGCGCAACTGTCTTCACTGATCCCACCATTCTAGGTAAACTAGGTAGACAGATAGATTTGGTCTTAGCTGGCAACTGGGACTTGACACGAAGTACTTGCACCGTCATACACCGCATTGATCTTATAGTACAACTCACGCGTTGGACAAATGGCGGTACTGCAGTGTGGTAATATTGATAAAACTAGAGACAACGCAAATATAACTTATTAAGCTCGAAAGCATCGAGCAAGAAGGGAATAAACACAGTTCATCTCAAGAAAGTAATGTCTCATGAAAAACACGGCACTTCTTTGCTCGACTTCAGATAGCCTTTCCTTTGCCCTTGCCAAGCCCACTTCCTCCGAGCGAAGGGAACTCATCCTCCTGATCCATAAGAACAGCCATGCTCGACTTTCTACTCTCTTCCTCTGCTAGACTGAGCTGCAGTGCAAACTCCAGGTCATCGTCTATGACGGCTTTAGAACCAGTAGCTATAGCATTTGTCGATTCGACAGGCTTAACTATCGGGGTATGGCTCGACGACGCAGGAATTAACGGCCCCTTGCCTTTCTTATCCTTGATCACAAATGGGACATCACACTCTCCAGACCCACTAGCCCTCGGTGATCCTTCTGTATCATTCACGCCTTCCATGAGGGACAAACGGATCGCCGCTTGGATTTGACGTTCATAATCGCTTTCATCCGTCGTTTCATTACGGGTACTTGAACTAGCAGCCAGAGGACTTGGCCCAGTAACACTTGGGTCGGGAGTGAGGGTACTGCCAGAACTAGAGGTAGTATCGAAATCTGCAGCTGAGCCCGTATCACTGGCACTGGTCCGACGTTGCTCATCAAGGAGGAATGATTCCTGGGACACCATCTCAGCATAGCGTATAGCTTCCTCTTCTGTTAGTTCCCCGAGACCAACACCGAAGCGGGAACGAAGGCGAGCTTGCTCTCTCGCCTTGTGTTCTTGTTCGTTGCGGAGTTCTTCAGCCTCTGCGGCGATGTAGCCTGCGACACCACCGCCGTGACGTCGACCACTGATCCGACCGTGAATATCTGAGTGACGTTGTCGACGTTTACGGCCTGTCGCATGATTTGAGGAACTGTATGACCAATAACGTACGAAGGTCCCAAATGATACAATTCCATGAAGCAGGCCCGGATCAGGGTCCAAATAGATGGCCCCAGCAGCGGCGAAATTAGAATCACGTAATGCCGGGTTGACGGAAAGTAAATGTCGAGGCATACGACCCGGGGAGCGTGAATTGATGGTCCGAATCGGGTCTAAAGTAGACGCCAAAGGATCCCAGGCTTGGACGAGCCCATCACTACCACCATGAACAAGATAAAGAGCCGACAGAGCTAAGCACGAAATCTCAGGAGATTCTGTTTGAATGACCCTAGCCGGATGTATACCATCGCTAGCATGGGTTTCTCGCATATTCCACAAGACCACCTTCCCCTTATTCGTACCCACTCCGAACAATCTTGCTCGTCTGCCGGGGATATCTGATGGTGCTTGCCTTGTTGATGTTGCTGGACCACTCAAATCGATGTTGGCTACGCTTTTCAGGGGATCTTCAAAGGATGCAATCAAGGCAAGTAGTGACGTATCCACCCCAGTCGCAGTTATTTGCGAGTTGCCCAGCTCCTTCGAGTAAAAGAACGTCTCATACCAATCATCTTGACTTGGCTTTGCGGCACTAGTGATTATTGGCGGAGAAGATAGCTTACTTGAAGTCGATAAGGTCTGCTTTAGTAATGGCGAACTAGATGAGTTCGGTGACGAAGTTCTAGTGCTACTATCGCCAAATATAGAAGGAGTAGGGACAACCTCCACCGGAAGTTCTGATTCAGGAGTGGGCTGGGCACCAGGTCGAGTTCGGCTCATGGCACTTCGGGTAAGTCGTTTGATAGCTGAAGTTTGGTCTTCTTCTAGTCCGCAATCAATAACTAACACGCTTTCGCCAGCACCGTGTTCGTCGTCACTTGCAAAGTCCACTTCAAGTTTTCGGCGCATATCCCAACCGTAGCATACCTTGCGAAAGTGGGCTGGTTTATAGCGAAGAAACTTTTCTATCTCACGAGCTTCCGCTGCCATTTGATCTTTAGTCAAGCCCATGTCGTCTGAAGGAGAGCGTGGAGAATAGGCACCACGGAGTGCGTTCCTACCCGACTCATCTGGACGTGCCTGTCGTCGAGTTGCCTCTACTAGGTGCCAATATGTTGAGCGGCCTGTATGCCATGCTAGCTTAAGACTGTCGTCGGCCTTCGTCTTGCTGCTAGGTGCAATTGGAGGTTGAGTTAGGTAGTATACCTCTCCCAATGCATTTAATGCAACTGCGAACACTCGACCGAGAGATTTGCGCTTCTGGGTATAGCTATCGTCGATCTTGAGTGCTATGATAGGCACTCCGGGACTAAGCACCCAGCGAGCGCTTACCTCACCTGGAGCATACCGCGGTCCCGTGGGATCGTAACCGAGGGCAAATGCCGTCACAACACCCAACGAAGAGCCAGTCATTATTCCAATCAACGATTGGGTCGTGGAAGGAACAGACGATGTTTTAGCAATCCAAGCCGAGCAGACGCCTTCTGTCAGCTCCGGGATCTTCGGAATATCAGGGTGGGCTTCGACGAGTCCTGCATCCTGGCCAAGGTACTTACCCCTATATTCGCCTGTTGCACGATAGAAGACACGGCCGCCGGGAAACCCTTCTCCACCAAGAAGGCCATACGGCTGACTAACGTCCATGACGTTAGGAACAGCGGCAGAGCCTTCACCAACCCCATATGGCAGAAGCTGTGGTACCACATCATTCAGTTGGGCAAAACCGAAGTGGTCATCTATGCCCCATTTCTCAACCTTGCCACTGGTAGGGTCGCTAAGGGTACCGACACCCATGTCCGAAGCTCCGTGGATAACCCTAGGTGGCTTCTTCCCGCTAGGCTTAAATGTAGCATGGAGATGCGTTACCACTGATGGGAGTTTGGTGTTGTACGTCAAGACCGCGCTTGCCTTCTTGCCGGACTGGCTCGTCCTAGAGGAAGATCCTATGCCGCCCGAGCTTGTTCCGGGCTTGCCTCTGGCGAGACTACGGAGAAGTTGGGTTCTTCGAAGGTATTCGCTACGCCAAGAGGAATGGAGCGCTAGACGTGTAAAATAGCGAACTTCCGACCGTACAACGTCCGGATCTTCTTCACCCCATATTCCATTTTGATGTTTGCCAGTGGTGGCTAATGCGTCCCGTCCGGGGAAGAATCGCTGGAAAGCCATGCGCCATGCATGAGGGGTAGTGACCAAATCATAAAATCGCTTCGACACCAAGGAGACGGCCGCATGCGAATCTGGATGCAAGTGGGACAGGATATGCGTCAGAATCTCTACGATATAGTTAGAATCCCTTCTAATGAAGATTATACGTCAAAACGGTATCCATACCATTTGGCATGTCAGATAGCTGGACTCCGTCGGAGCGCGTGTCGGCGCGTTTAATAACCTTGAAGCCTAGGGCCTGTCTAGGTACTGCTGGTGTCAATGCATTTTCATATTCAGATATCCGCTGACCTGGAGTCTTGGATGTTGTCGCATGTGGCTCCTCATGGGCATCGTTCAATCGGCACAGTCGTTCTTGGAGGGAGTCCGGATTAACGCCTTCTTCGCCATCACCGATGGCGCTGTCGCCTCGCTCTGAGCGCGGTGACATGCCGTCGGACAGCTGTTGCAGTAGAGAACGGCGGGCTGAGCCACTAAAAGCATGGTGCTGAAGGCCATGTTGAACGGTATGTTGAGATTGAGGGGCGCTGTTTGGTAGAATATGTTTTGAGACCTCCAAAAGCTCTTGTTGCATAAAGTAGTGTAGGAGAAACGAGGGTAGAATGCGCTTTTGACTGTGCGATAGACGATAGCACAGTCAATAATCAATAATGATTAATAATTTGGATAAAAAGAGAGAGCGGGTCACGTTATTTGGCGATGCTTTCTTTCAATGTTCGTTGTGAGATTGAGGAGAAAAAGATGAAGTTGACGATTACTCGCGTCGTTGCCCGTAATCTCGTAATCTCGCTACCATAGGAGAATTTACCTAGGTACTTACTAATAAGGTTGTAGTTGCTAACTTACAATAGTTAGCCCCAATAATTTACCAGTAAATGGACTACTAATGGTGGGAGGACAATTGCGCTCTAGCTTTTGGAGATTCTAATAATAAACGGAAAGTCCTAGTTGAAGCTATCTAGGTACATATATAAAGAATTAGTAGAAGTAATACGTCACTCCTAGGTTGAAGAGGATATATTTGTTTGACAATAGAAGGAGCTAGCGGCTATGTTCACTTTGATATTCACCCAGTACCCACGTACTCAGACACTTCGAAAAACAAGGCAGTCAAGTTATGCAATAGATGATACAAGACATACTCGATTGATCCACGTTCTAAGTCTTGCGGTCCGGCAAGAGCTTCCACTCTCAAGAGTCAAAGCCCAATCCCTCGCACAGGTGCATCTTGAAGATGGGGCAGCCCACCTCTTCAAAGTAGGACCAGAGAGGTTCTCCAGAAACCAATGTCCTGATCACAAGGCTAAAGTGGAGGCCATCATGAGACCATCATGACTAACAATCGACGGCCACTTTAGGGAATAGACGACCAAACTCTAAATGTCTAACAGAACAGTACGGATGACAGTAGGTGCAACGGATTCTGTATTACCTTAGTACCTCCCCTGGAAAGGCTGGTTGACATAAGTGCTTATTTCGGCCCGAGGATCTTCAACATGTTTACAAGTCAATATAAATACCTACCTGGTAGGAGAGGAATGACCAACTACCGGTGTTAGTCTAACACAGCACACAGCAGTGTATGTAGCTAGGTGACAATGAACATCCAGGAGAAATAGTAACCACATCAAAACGTTTAAAATAAAATAAAAATCAATTAATACAATATAGAAATGTAAAAAGAGATGTCCTATTCTGCCTATAGCGAAAGCCTCGACATAAATAAGCATCCATATTAAAGGATCTCACCCACCAAGCCCCCCTCAATGTCTCAGAGTAAATTACCACTAGCCTGCCTACCCCTGAGACAAGATTATGCAGAAACCCTCTGCCAGTTGATCGTTCAAGAGAACATTTTTAATTTGTCTTTTTTTCGTCTATTCATGGTATATATCAGAACCATTAAACACAATGGGCTCTAGAGGACCGCTGCCGATTGGACACGACTATCTCTTTCTTCACAACGTTGTTGACGGTTTTTTCCCCATTCAACACCAGATTTCCGAACCAGACGTTCATATTCGGGACAGGCGTGACAGTCATAAATGTACAAGTATCCGCGGTCAGTCATTTTCCCCGCCGGGTCCTCTAGAGTCCATTTTTCGACACATTCCGATTCTTCCCTTCAGCCGCTACTCCAACCCGGCACACAAGAACACCTTTGCCTCTTCTCCAAACCCCCAATTCTCAATTATAAAACGCAAACGCATTAGATTAAAGTACCTGGTCATCAGATCCAGGCCAGCAAAAGGTGGGCTTAAATCTTTGTAGATGCCGAGGATTCGTAACTATTTTTTTCCGGTGGTAGACTCAAATATCCCATTGACAAACCAACCGTCTTAGAAAGTAAATCACAAGAATACCCGAGTGAATGCTCACGAAGGGTCGCAATTCCTTAGGCAGGCCGCCCACAGTGGCTTCTGTTCAAAAACAGGCAACGCCTTCTGGATGGGTATCGAACTATAACTAAAATGAAACGGGTGTGACGTGCAGGTCGTATACGTTCGCTCAGTTCCAGCCAAGAGAGTTCTCAGCTGCGACTGGCGCCGAAATGTTGGCGGTACGTGCCGAGCTGTTCATCCCACTCCTCCCACTTCCTTGACTATCGCGGGTGTTTCCTACAACCCCACCGTACCCAGGATTGCTAGTGAAGTCCCGACTCAGCAACGCACCACCCATTAGAGCCGGACTTCCGGCCTGTCGCATCTCAGAAGGTGAGTTGATAGAGCTAGTTCTCTGGTGTCTCTGCTTCTTGCGCTTGTAGCGACGGGCAATGATAAACATGGCAGCGCCGTAAGCACCAGCAACGCTAGCCGCGCCCACAGCAATACCAGCTGTTACGCCCTGCTGAGCACTAGTTGTCTGCTCACCCGGACCCTGAGTATCGAATGGGTCGTTGTTGGCAGAACCAGTGTCCGCTGGGTCTGATCCGCTACCTCCAGTAGAACCAGTAGCACCATCCAACGTAGAACCAGGCATAATACCGATAGCAGGGTTAATCTGACTGGTCAAATTGCGCACCAGCGAGTTAGGGTTGTTGTACAGGGCAGTCGTGGGGTACCCGATGTCTTGGCTAAGTTTGGAAACTCCATCTGTGGGATACCAGACCATGGCTTGAGAGGTAATGTAGCCCAAGCGAGAGATGGTATCGTAGGGTTTAATGCTGTACATCACAACCCTGCTAGTGTCGTAGCCACCGCCGTACGCAAGTCCCTGAGGAAGAAGATCGAACATCTGAGAAGCAGCTAGAGGCTCATCTACGAGATGCTGATAGTTCTCGCCGAAGAGGAACGAAATTTGGATGAGTGTCGTATCCTTGGGTTGATCTGGCGGTGCCACCCACGGGGTAATTGCCTTTGGCAGACTCGTCGGAATTCCAGTCGCCGTAGGTTGTCCGCCGGTGCTAAAGGTGCTAGTAGAGGGCTGGACAATGATCGTAGTCGGGAGCCAAGATTGGGAGTCCGTAATCGTACCAATTACAGGAATACTCGTAAAAGCGGGCGCCGATGTAGACGAAGATGTGGTTATAGCAGGAGCACTCGTTGAGTAAACGGTTGACGACGCAGTGCTAGTGGGTTGAACAGTCGTGCGCTCAGGAGTAGAGGTCACAGGAGTGGTAGTGTTGAGGGGAACCGTCACTACGCTTGAGGACTGTGTAATAGGGACTTCTGTTGTCGAGGAGGTAGTGTTAAGTGGGACAGTTGGCGCAACAGTCGGAGTAGAGGTAACCTCAGCTGATGACGTAGTATTGACAGGAATCGGAATCACGGTAGGCGTCGACAAGGGCAAACTGAGACTGAGGGACTCCGTAGGCAGAATCGTAGGCAGCCCAGTCGAGTCCGTGGTATTAGCGATTGACGTCGGGACTACAGTCGACGATGAACCAGTGCCGAGGAGAGGTGGTAGCGACAGGATAGGCGTTTCAGAGCTCGAGGTAGACGAAGCAGTCGGGGCAGTGCCGGGGAACGTGGTGGTCGGGAAAAGGCTCAGACTTGAGGGCAAGAGAGACAGGCTTGAAGGCAACAGAGACAGAGACGGCAACAATCCACCGTCGGAGCTCGTACTAGTTCCACTGGAGGCATCGGTGCCCGACTCCGTGCTCGATTCTGTCGCATTGGCCGAGACCGATGAAGAGGCTGTCGGAAGAACAGCGCTCGTAACACCTCCCACTGCACTCGTAACTCCACCAACCGCACTAGTAACTCCTCCAACCAGACTGGTCACACCACCGAGTAATCCACCGCTGGAGCTGGTCGAGCTTTGGGTTACGACACCCGTAGGGGCAATTAGAATACCTGAAGACGAAGAAGGTACTGTCGCGGAGGGTACGACCGCAGAGTCGCTTGCGGAATCAGTAACAGTGCCATTGGTAGCCTCACCCGTTGTCGAAACCTCAGCAGCAGTCCCCGTAGTAGTTCCAGTCGCGGAGGCAGTCTGATTGGTCGAGACAGATGCCGTCTCTGCATCGGAACTAGGTAATAGCGACGGGATACCCAAGCTGAGCGATGGCAAGGAGATTAGCGGAGGCACTCCTCCTGTAGACCCAACGCTGCCAGATGAGGCAGAGGTGTCAGAGGTCAGGGTCGTTGCCGTCACTTGAGACTCGGATTCGGACCCGCTCGTTGGAGTTGCGACGGTCGAGGAGCTTGCGCTGGGAGCGTCTGACGGAGTAGTTGCCGCCGACGATTCGCTAGGATCGACCCCCGAAAGAAGGCTTGACAAGAGATCGGAAATTGAGTCCTTCTTAGTCTCGGAATGAGTTGTGGAATCCGGCACATCGCTTTGGGTATTCCGCGATGCCGAACTCGTAATTGTGTGATTAGTATACTGCCTCTTTACGTGTCGTGGAAAATATATCTTCGGTCTATTTTCAGGCTCTGCGGTAGCCAATGACGCGGCGGCCACTAGGGCGGCAACGAACAGTGAACCAGAATGCATGATGACTCAAATTAAATCTCAATTCGTATCGGGTAAGTCAATCGCTAGATGGCTGTTGCAACGGCTAGGTTCGAGTATCGACTGCAGCGTATAATCGTGGCTAACGGGGGAGGTTAATCTCACCGGCGGGCGAGGAAGCTCTGACCTGGCCACTTACTATGTCAGGGCAATTTAGAACGAATGTACTTGACAATGTATGTCAACGAGTGGATGCTAGAAAGGAAAAAACAAGGTCAGTGTCTTCTTCGATCACGTCTGTGGTGGCATCAACAACGCATTAACGATCCACGGTAGATCCTCAGTTGCCTGAACAAACTCCGCTTCCCTCGCTCCACGTCCCATAGGCGACCAATTCTCGGCGTACACTCGAAGTCTCAACTCACCTTGTTTAACAAGCAAAATATTTGGGTTATGCGATGATAATCTTTTCAAAAGAGTGGCGCGACGAATAAATCGTCAGCTTAAATCAATAATAATATAACGTTATGTTGTATGGCGTTCACGACGTATCGCACGGGCGATTTCTCTTAGCGATGCATTGGTCTCGACACGCTTAAACCGTCGACTAACGAGCAGTCGTCAATTTCAGGAGGGTCACGACTCCAGTGTCGATGGATGGCCGGCGCGCCGAAGGGGGAAATATTGTCGTCGAAAGGTAAGCCTTACGAGGTCGGCGAAGGGGAAAAGAGAGCGAAGGACGGGAAGAGGGACGGGAGGGTAAGGCGGAGGGCGAAAAGGCAAGCAGGTCGAAGGGGGTAAATGAGAAACAGCGAGAGGAAACGTGAGAGGGAAAGTGTGAAAGAGAGAGTCGGGACCCAGAGTGCCAAGGCACTAAAACCCAGGGGTGCCTTCGTTATTGATCAGTCTGTTCATTGATCAGGGGAGACGAACAAGGGGTCTAGGGAAGGGGGTGGGGTGCGATGGCTAATTATGTGAGACTATCCCTAAAACAAACTAGCGTCAGTGGGGACCAATATCGCGCTCTCTCATCTAGGAAATAGTGCCAGGGCCGACTTTTTCTCAAGGTGCCTTTTAAACCGTTTAAACGCCTACTCTTCTAGCTCGAGGCGCTAATAGCATCAAACGCATTGTTGCTATGATTTCATTTTTACTATTATTTCGTGGTATGAAAGGGACGAATATCAAAAAGGGAGGCCAGAAAAGGGAGCGATGAATGGAATGTTCAAAGGATAATTGATAAATCGATCTAGACACACAAACAACTATCTTGCTCACTTGGTCATTTCCCCTTTTTTTATCTTCTTTTCTTTAGGATTCGTCCCATCTTTTTTAGTGTTGTGCTGTGCAACTGATACGATGGTATTCTAATAATTCATATTTAATTCTTCTTATTGTTCTCGCTGTGCAAGTCCCGGCTTCCAAATACGGTTTAGTCGCCAGCAACGTCAAATACTACTAGATGCAATATTAATATCGAGGCTACGACGACGTCCGTACCAACGTGCAGACGGACGGGCTGGATGAAGTGCGACTCGCTGCAAGTGCACTACAACACCTACTGTAGAGATTCCCGTGCTTGCTGCGGCATAATGCAAGTTGATATTTCCAACCTCGATACTGGCCTGATTGATGGGAGGGGTGGCTTGGACCTTACAACGGGCACGACGGGCGCCTATGATGAAGTACCCCAGGTCCCATCTAAAGATACTTGGAAAGTGGCGCTATCGGCCCGCAAAGTGGGAAGTGTCCAGTGCAAGGACAACAAAGTCAACCGAGATATCGACGCGTAATAAGATCAAGTTCTTGATGGCGTCCACCCCCGGCATATTAACTGGCTTCTTATTGGTTCGGTTGACCTAGAAATAGCGGCCCAGATCCCATCCAATTGGCTCTCAAAGGTGCTGCGCCCTATTGCTACCTCAGGCCAATTTGCTAATTTCCCTGAGCTTCGCGGGCTGGACTGATGCGCCATTGCACCATTGCACCATTTCGGTGGATGTTGAACTCCCTCATTGCATGTTCGGCGGGTGTTTCGCATCTCCACGTTTATTGTGGTATAATCGGAGCGAGCAAACGACGCCGGCAGCTTGGCCGATTGAGATCTGCTTGTCCGTCGCGAATTTCAATGCAGCTGGTTTCGAAACGGGAAGAGAAGCGAAATCATACTCCGGCAACTGGAGGATCGCGTTGTAGTAAGTCGCCGAATGAACCGTTTCATCGGGTCGAAACATGATAGCAAAGAATCACATCTCAGGTCTGCATCGCTTGACCTGACTGCCGGCGTCTTCCTCTTGGTGTCCTGTCACTTCTACATACATCCATTAGTATCACAATGGTACCTACATACATAATAGTACAAAGTCAATTGAATCCACTAGTGCGGTGTCTACTATGTATACCCGCGGCCCGTCAAACTCTGAATTGAGTTGAGTTTAGGTGATCCGAGCCTTAACCATAATCATTAACCATAAATAAAGATTTAAGATTGAGCTGAACAGCGCGATACCGAATTGTTGGTCTTTAGGGCTGTCTGAACTGTCAAAAGCAAAAGGGTCAAACCTTCTGGAAAGTCAATTGTTTCGGAAGGAGACGCACACGCGGCATTTCTCTTTCACTTTACCACCTCATCCCAGCATGTCTCCTAGCCATCCGTTACTAACACCCTCTCACCCCTGTATCATCGAGCTACTCTGGCTGCTTCAAATCGGAGCCCCGGTCAGATTCATATCTCCCCTCCAGCCGAAACGGGACAAGATATGCAAATCGCAATAAGGAATCATAGCTTGACTTTATGCAGGCAATAGGGCCTAAGCAGCAGATCACAAAGCTAGCCAGGGCTAAGCATACATACGCCCGTCGGCATCTCATCTTTTTCGAGGTGTCGGTATCAGGTAGGTCAGGCAGGTCAGGTAGATCAGATGGGTATTCATCCTACCCAAAAATCCCATGTTTCTACAATGAGGGTTGTCGTCAGGACTACGGTACAGTAACCACCTACCTAACCCATCAGTATCCATGCTTAGGTTTCGACCCGTACCTAGCGGTCGAGAGGTCGAACACGAGAAACATCAGTTTTTAGTTTCGTCTCGAACATCGGTGAACGGCGCGGACAGTGGACCTCCAAATCTTGGCCGTGCAGACCGTGAATGGCGCGAATCTTGGAAACACGTTCGCGCAAATTGTGGATAAATCGGATCTTTTATGATTCGACCACTAAACAAGCGATGGCGTATATTGGTACGATACTCCAGTACTCCAATATTTAATAAAATGAAGGGAGGCAGAGAGAGGAGAGGCGCCCACAGTCTAGATTCTTCGCAATACAAAAACTCCGCCAGTCTTGTTTATTGGATCATGATCAAGATGCGGAGTGATATTAAGCTGATAATTTGGTAGGCAGGCAAATCTGCAATGCAAGAGCCGGACCAAATGTGGAAGCTCAATTGTCTTTCGCCAGCTATTCGCGTGGCTTACGGGGCACTCGGGCATGCCTTTTTGTCTACGCCCGGCCGTGCGGTATTCCGGCTCAAAGGTTGTGTACCTGCATCTCGCGCGCGCGCCACGCAGTTCGAATTCTCGTGGCTCGATCCCCCAAAAGAAAGTCTGCTCGTTCGTGGGATTTTGCCGGGGGGCTGCACGTTCCTGACTATCGAAAGCCATCGCGGAAGATCTTACCGGCAGCTTACCCGCGCAGCTTTCTTTACTCATCCTTTCTTCCTACCATAGCTCTTTGCGGCGATCTTTCCGCCTAGCCCAGGAACAGAGTTCTGAGCTTCTACGAGATCTTCGTAGCTTTTGTAGAAGGATCGACAAGATGCGATGCGATGCGCTGCGCTACAATACGAAGATGTCTCCCTTTTTTTTCGCCGAGGCGTTTCGTTTCCCGAATTGTGCAGGTCACGATAACTCGGCTTCGTCGTCTCACCTTGTTTCGGTACAAAGTCGCCGTAGTAAGACGAGCATATTCGCATTCCACCATTTACCTACTTGTGCTTGCAGATAGCTGATGTAAGGAGGGTCGGCATTCCTACCGCGCCCTTTGCAGCTCCCTTACGCAATCACCACGTTACTTGCAAGCTGCTAGAATTTATGTACAGCTGTGTTTATGGTGGGTAGTAAGATGAGAAGCGTGGTCTCCTACTGCAGTAGTTCGCTGCACCTGTTACATTAGTACGCCTCTTGTTCCTGACTAAACCGAATCGCAATCTTACGCTTACATGGTCGTGGGAATTGGCGTGTGCTAAGCAAGCCGCGATCGCATATCTATTGAACACATGGTCGGGATGTCAAAGCCCGAAATGTGAATAAGTCACCGGCATCTAAGAACAAACTGAATCACAGATGCTAGCGTGATATTTTGTTAGTTCTCTCTATCGTATCTTCCCTTTCATTTCCGTGTTCCGAATCCATCTCATCTCTGTGAGCGGTGCCCCGATCTGACAGAAAAAGGTTCGGAAATGAATGTATTCCTACAGGGGGATCTATGGTCATTACTACTTCATACACGAGCACATACCTACCTACCTAGATGGTCAATCGAAACTTCAACCCGACAATCAGCACCTTGCTCCTCCGAGGGAGCATTGTCACAGCATAGCCCCCAAGGAACATCAGTACCTTTCTAATAGCTTGGGGGCCAATACTGCTACGGGTTTGTTTAGCAAGTCTCCAGCCATATTGTGGGTGGGCAAGTGTGGCGTGCGCCAGCCTGGCTTACTTGCCTGGGTAGGTAAAACTTGGCCTACACCATCCAACCTACTAGGCCATATTTACATGCTACAATCTAATACGAGGATTGGTTCACCTGAAGCAAGTAGCTGTGGGCTTGTTTCCTATTTACATTTCTAAAGTGCTGAAGTGGGATGAATTAGCTCGGCCTCCCTCCCCTTAAATCACCATACGTACGTCGTCAATCATGACTGAAAAAAAGTGAAAATGAGCTCAATTCCTTGATCAGATCGAACAGGTTCCTAGGTAAATAATTAGAGACTAGGTGTTCTATACCAGGTAGTAAATAGTGTCTTTGTATATCCATGAACTCGGTTCAGCGAACGTACATCACCCTAATGGTCGCCTATGCAAATATACCTTCAATTTGGTACTACACACTCTCTGCACTTATATCTCTTCATTTAATCCATAAGTATGACTATTTAAACCCTTGATCTAGACACAAAATCTATATGGCGCTGTTTGGTAACATCACGTGCTCACGTCTATGGTAGGATGAGCTTTCTTGCATCATTGGGTAAGTCATACTCTCTACGAAGCCGTCCAGAGCCCTTTTGACGATTTTAGTATATTGAAATCGATTTAGATGAAACTCACTACATGAAGTTCTCTTTGTATTCACAATATCTTTCAATAAAGCCATAGAAGTTCGTATGAAACATGCCTTGTGAGCCGGTTTGCTGCACATTATCTTTCGTATTAGAAGAGCCGGGTTATGAGTTGCTTGCCTAATATTTCAAGGCTAGTATGGGCAAAGCTAGACGTGAGTATTCATGGCTGTATATCATATGAGACTTCATTTTCATCCTTGGTGGATAATACAGCACCAGCATCAACCGGCACTAACAACGTGAGCAACCTTATGATTAAATATAACCACTAGATACACTAGCCTGCAGTTTAATATACAGATGGATTATTCCTATAAATCCTTCTATTTCCTCATATTGTGTTGAGATCCATAGTAACACATAGTAGCCAGTCTTTTGCTAAGAGTCGTTGATGTCATAGTCAAAACCAGTAGTATAATTATATTATTCTGTCATAAGTGACTTATATTGTCCACAGGTTGCACCTAAGGCATATGTTTTGTAAACTCTTTCTATCTAGGAAGACGTATGTATAGGCGGGGAGGAATAGCGGCGTATCCAGGATGAGATATATTAATAAGGAGAAGCACAGAATGGCTTGTTCAAGTGGCGATGTTGCGACGGGACGCCGCCCCTAACGCTATTAGTATAGTGATTTCCTCCTTCTACGCGAATTATTACTCAACTAGATCTCCTAACTTGAGATACAAATTCTATGTCCTTCGATGAGTATATTACTGCATCACAGTTGTAGACGTGTCGACTCGTAGTTGAAGTCCTGCACCCGAAAGGCGAAAATAGTTAAATAAGGAAGTAATTCTCGATTAGATCTACATGCCCTGTCGTAATTGATTTCTAGATCTCTACCCCTCATAGCCAACTAGAATGCGTGGTATTCGTTTTAGATCACTGGTTAAGGTAATGTGGAATTGTTTTCGACGGCAAGGGCGTCTATAGTTGTCATCAACTCGTCACAGGACATAACGATCTCCGCATATCGTTGTCCAAGTAGATTTTTCTTTGAGGGAAAATAGTTTAGCATCTTAAGAAATGATACTGTCGTCCTCTCCTACGTAATTGTCCAAGTCCGTCAACATGCCGCGCGACTTCATTGTTATTGAAGTGGCGTGACATACATATACGGTAAATTCTAAACTGCATCCACCAATATTCTCAATGCAACGACGCCTGTGGAGGTTGCAATTAGGCCAGGCACCACCGTTCAAGCAATAGAAGTGGATGTTGACCTGTAAAGCCCCGTCATAATGACGACTCCGCTTAGGCATGACCATAGAGTTGGGCGGTCGTTGGCCTCCTGCCAACACCAGACCCGTAGACTCGCGCTTGCCGCCTGAAGAACCCGAAGATTTGTTGTACTATGACCTAGAAGGAATATTGCCGTAGTCGAACTCGGGTACCCCGTAACTAGTGTACTAGGTCCTCATGTACATAGGGGTGAGCGGGATTCGTAGTCGACATTCTCTCGGAATGGCGTCACTTGAGACTGGGATCGAATCTTTATGACGTGTCGTGTGCTGCACTTTCAAGCGCCGCCGGCTGTGAAGGGACCTCTCCAGGTAGGTTTGATAGGGTATAGGCGGGGCCGGTTTCCGGATGAAGTCGAGGGCTTATCGGCGTCCCGAGAGACATACCGTAGATAGACCGGGGTGGATTCGTACGATTTCTGAGTTGCCCAATGGCAAAGCTAGTCGTGGCTGTATATTCATTCTTTAATACGGCTGCAGCACTTGACTGGGGAAGGAAGTGCTGAAGTGCGAGGCTCAAGTCAAGATCTATCTCAGCAATGCGGCGTGCTACCTGTCACGATACACAGGTGAGTCACTTATTCTCGTCGGTTAGGTCGCTTGGAGGCCGAGCTCCTTCGAGAACCGTCCCTGGCGCGATTTGGGAACTCCGTCTGCCGCTCTGGCCAATCATCATCGGAATCGGATTTGTTGTCGGTTGTCCTCTTAGCTCATTTCCCAGGTTATACGTATATCGACAAAGAAGTGTTTCAAGAATAGCACAAGAAATCTCATATTCAAGCAATGACATCATTCGTCAGCGGATCTTCCAGTATCCCCTTGGACCCCTAGAATGCGGCTGCATCCGAAAATAACCACACCCTAGTCCAAATCCAAGCCCTCGCACTCCGTGGGGGGTTGGTGAAAAATCCGGGGCGCCGGCAAGGGCTACGATCTCGGATCCGTCTTTATCTCCTATACCCCTCCTACGTGAGGAGCATTGTCTTACATGCTTTTACAGCCGAGACCTACAGGCGGTGACGGCGGAAGGCTAGAGCCGTCATCCCCGGCCTTGTCTAAGATTTCGCCTAGCTGCATGGACTCGATCGAGACGGTCTACTCGGTGCAGTTACCCTGATATCTCCTGATATTTTTCCGTGGAAAGACCTCCACGTCGTCCGAACAAACACAATCCTAACGGCTTAATGCATACGGAGCAGGGATGGGCCGCGCAATATTAAGAAGGAATGTCGGGATATGGGAGGTTAGGTATGTTGCTGTGAAGGGTGATTACTCTTATTCTATGCACCTGCTATCCAATGAGTCCGTTGGGCAACATTCGGCGCATGGGCTGAAGGAGAGAAGGTGAGATTGGTGATGTCAGAGACGCTTCGTCAAGCCATGTGGCATTGGTCGCGTCCTTTCCAAGTGACGTAACTGCCCTGAGGACCCTTTAGACGATCATTGCAAGTGGCGTCCGCCTACCGTGCAGCGCCGGTCTTGTGATAGGTGGTCGCGTCGGTTTCTCACGGCGACGTTCGACTCTCCTCGTCCCTTCTTTTTGTCCTCTTAACCGTTGGTCCGTAAGTTGCGGGATGGTAACACAAAGTAACTGGCAGACAAATTGATATGTGACAGATGCTATATCCCTTGCATGTATCGCCTCACCTTATTCGCTGCCCCAGCCATGGGCCCTTGATCGGCAACTGATATCATATCAGAGGACAGACGGGACGATTTCCGCTGCGGAGACTGGTCCCAGCGCCCTGGAGGCGAGCTGAGCTGGTTCTATGCGTGAAATTGATATATATGCCTCAGTTAGAGGTAAAATACCTTGGCGAGATGGGCAGGTGGGAAAGATGAATAGATGGATGGGGGGGGGATGGGAGGGAAGAATGCGGTTGCGTATGTAGTTGCGACTGCTGCTGTCACCTTGTAAGACGTTTGCGTCAGTCATGTGTATGGGAAATGCAGGACCCTTTCGGGGTATTCATTCGCAGGGAGCGTGCCCCCCGCGTAGATCTTGGTTGCCCTCCTTGCGGGCTAGAATAGATCCCATGCCATATTGTACATGCCACATGGGCAAGATGTCCAATCATGGTTAAAGATATCGCAAACATATCCGAAAGCGTGCTTAGAAACGCCATGACGGCTAGGGTGCACCTGCAGATCGAACCGCCTTCCCATGGCTTGGTATGGGTTAGAACGGGTGAACCGGGAGCTGAAGACTGACGTCTTGTTGCATTCGCGTGAGCGCAGTGAGACGAAAGGGACCCTCGAAGGACCCTCCCATCCCCATTCCCTAGCCTTGATTTCCCGAAGGAAGATGCCTAGATAGATTAGCTCGAGGTCCCTTTATCTTGATGGCAGGTAGTAGGCCGAATCCGCGTTGCAGTCGGTGATGCATATGCCAGATGGTGGAGGTGGAGAGCGAGCGAGTGCCAACACTCGAGCTTCAGCTTTTCTGGAAGAGGGCAAAGCGGCTGTGGGAGCGGAGAGTGACACAAGAGGCTGCAGACGAAGTTATCAGCTGACCCAGCACGAGCCAAATCATGGCATTACACATTACACGACAAGTTACTGTCCGACTTCAACCTGTCAACCTGCGGGAAAGGAGGCGTATAGGCGTATAGGCATATCGGCATATCGGCATATCGGCGCATCAGCGTATCGCAACGTCAGAGCTCTCAAGCGAAGCATGGAACAATGCAACTCCCACACCCGGTATAGTCCCCACCTGGGCTCACCGAGATTTCAGACTTCTTGCAAGTTTCGCAAGCGTGCCATCTCTACATACGCCTCTACAGTAAACATGTTAGGAAGTACGTGTCGCATACTGTGGGGGTTGGCAGCCCGGTCGTAAAAGCTGCAGCACTGCTAGATTCGGTCATCGGACGAGACGGTTCTGGAATATTATAACTGTTAAGTTACAACAATAACCTGTTATAGGCATGTTAGGTATGTATAACATATGCAGGGTGGCAGTGTGGCAGAGTGGAAGCATAGAGAAGAATCTGGCTTAAATGGCAGAGTCGAAAAGAAGGTGGGAGGAGATGCAAGCAGATGCAAGGATCTATCATAAGCGATCGGCCCAACCAACCCCACGGATAGCCCCGCACTGAACCCCAAGATCTTCAAACGCTCTTTCCTTGTCCTGCTCGTCTACCTATTTTAGGTGTTGTTCTTTTTTTTTGGTGGTTGTGGTTGTGTTGTTTAGTACGGTAGTAGGCAACCGAGGCAGCAACGCAGTTGCTCTGGTGGGTTCGTTCTCGAGATCGGCCCACCGCCTTCCTGCACTTGCCGATTTTCTAAGGTGCGCCTGGCTTTCCGTTTTGTTGACGAAGAAATAGCGTACAAATTATACAGGTGGATCATAAGATACGCGCGCTATACCCTGCTAGCATCGCTATAACCCCGCATGTTCATAGGTATAGGAATTGTACTTAGGTTGGGTAGTAACGAGATTAGGATGTTCCCGGCAAGCAAACCAATAGCAAGTTAGAAACATATTCAGATATAGGATAATTCCTATCCTGCGTATCAAAAAGATTGGGTTTGCTACCAGCTAGTTACAGTAGTTATTTGTAAAAAGACGCATAGATTTTGAGACTCAGATATATGATTAGTATGTACTATGTAGGGTTGGAAACATCGCCCACTTAGATCCACATCCACATCCACATCTACCCACATGTAGGCAGGTATCCGATCTAACCAGTGAGCATTTCTGATTTGATGTGCCAGTGTGCCTAGAATACCTAGACAGATTTAGAGCTTGCTAGCTCGTTTAGTCGGCCTAGTGTAAAGAGTCAAGACGGAAAGTGCTTCGTCATGTTAATTGACGTAAGGTTCCATTATCCATTCTACATAATACATCCATACATGCCTAGCACTCTTAATGTGTGCCGTATGTACATTTCGCGTGCGTATGTACATGCTCGACTATTTGACTTTCTACCTACTTACATGTACACACTAGGTAGGGAGGTACCTAGGGCAGGTAAGGTATTCCAAGGTTGGAGGTTCTTCTATCGTGTGTTCCTCCAGGGCTCGGAAGGAATTCGTCAGAATTGGACAAACTCAACTTTCTCGAAACCTTATTCGTCCGTGCATTCGGGTGTTCCTGCCTGTCATACGGGTTGTAGATCGGGTACCTGGCAACTGGCAAGGCAACCTACACGTTACCAGCATCGTACGCAATACACACCAATACACCCAATACACCAACATGCCCCCCATACGCACCTCCAGCTACCTACTATTTCCAGCTTAGAACATTCGAAGTTAAAGACTTCAGTGTCAGGAAGACCTTTCCGGGGAGGGTACAGGGTGACAATGTGATACACTAGCTCAAGTATACATATGTACCTTAGATCACAGGGTACATATATTTGCGCCTTATTAATGTATCTGATGGGCCCTATTACGTGCTTCATCCTAGAAAATTCAGCGCTCAAGCGATATTCGTTTCCGTTTCGATGTTCCCCTTTTTGACTATTTAAGGTTGACTGATCCTCACCTGTTTCCCTCCGAGCCTTCCAGTCTGACGTAGTCTACTTAAGCTGACTTTTAGCGATCTACTCTATCCTCAGGTAAGTTCGGCCTTGCCTTCCAATCTCTCTTCATCCTTGAGCCGCTTAGGTACCCGTTCGTATATCTCCGCAGAAATAAAAGACGCTAAAACATCCCACCACAGCTTCGTCAACTCTTTAACAAATTTCTCAACTGAGAAAAGAATAACCTGAAATCTTTTGTACCTTTTCAGAAAAAAAGAGCACAACTTCCCTCGACATCACACACAGGCCATCAGCATGGGTTTTACGAAGACCATTATCCAGGAAGGCACTGGAGATAAGCCTATTGCCGGCCAGACCGTTACTATCGAGTACACCGGCTGGCTGAAGGACACCTCTAAGCCTAACAACAAGGGCGCCAAGTGAGTTTACAAACACCTTGCTACCCGAGAGAGATCCAGGCAATTACTCGGGATTTACGCCCAGAATACCTAGAAGTTTATTACGGTTAGCTAACCAGTATAAAAAAGGTTCGACTCTTCTGTTGGCCGAGGTGACTTCGTCACGCAGATCGGAGTTGGTCAAGTTATCAAGGGTATTTTCCCTAACTCCCTAGAACCGATTATGTGCTAGGAACTGACTATGTACTCAATCATATTAGGTTGGGATGAGGGTGTTCTCACCATGAATGTTGGCGAGAAAGCCACCCTCGACATTAGCAGGTATGATATTACCAACTACCAGCACTAAAAATTGACATTTAGACTAACTTATACTTAATTATAGCGAATTCGGCTATGGAGCTCGGTAGGTTCCATCCATTACTTTGCATCGTAAAATATTTTGAATATCCACCCGTCCGATTCCCCGTCCGGGAACTCCAACGGCAATACTCTTAGAAACGCTCAGCTGACGAATTATTCAGGGGCTTCACTGGCCACATTCCTCCCAACTCTGACCTCATCTTGTAAGTGCTATCCCTTGAAAAAGATATCAACTGCTATCCGAACTATAGAATTGACACTGATTTCTACCTTGTAGCGACGTTCATCTAAAGAAGGTTGAGTAAATACTACTAGGGTACATAGTAACCTCTTGACGGGATGGAGTTTTCGGTCCATATAATCTGGCAACGGACACAGGACAGGAGGTTCTCTCAGTTCGGGCATGCCTAATTTTTTAGGCTGCATGCGGCATGGGTTAGGGCGGCTTCTGTGTGAGAGGCAGGATTAAGACAATAAAGACTATCGTTGATCACTGAAATTTTCTATTCGCCTGTTGCTCTTAGAGACCTGCGTGACATCGTGCCAGTTGTCTGGGACTTGCAGCTGGACCAAGTGCTTTTACCACCTATCTACCTATCTATTACATGCAAGCTGCATCGCACCGATGATCCTCTTCCCTTACAAACTCTTCCGCCGAAATTGGTACTAGCCCAAATCGAGGTTACCTGCCGAATCTCGGTCTCACGGCAGACGGCGGCTACGATAAAAATGCGAGTTTTGTGGCCGAATCTATGTCTTGTGCGATTAAGACACGATTAAACGACCCTCTTTTATATCTGATCTCGGTACCGATAGCTGAGTTCATACCCAACTTCCCGTACCCTACATCCCGAGCGTTCGATGTGTTTCACACGTCGAATTCTAGCGTGTCCGGGATCTAGTATCGCAAGTGAATGATTAGGTGCCCATGTAAAGATGCAGACGCAGTTACCGTATACAAGTCGATACAAGTCGGGTTTCGCTTAGATGTAGGTATTTCGCCGCGGTCGTCAGTAACACATGATCTAAGACAACTTTGTCTACAAATCTGCCTACGACGATGCGATCGCCCGACGTTGGCGGCCGCCATTGTAACACTACGGACGCTTCCAGCCGCTTCTATCTCACATCGAACAGATCTAGGAAAGTTTAGGCTTTATTATTGTGATCGTTGTGCGGCTAACGTGTGAAAGAAGACGAAGAAGGAAAAAGGAGGGTAGCTTATCCAAGCTGTTTAACCACATTACAAAAACAAAAGCAAGATTTGCCCCTCGCATGGTGTATCGAGATCAAGTTACTAAGGTTGATCTCAATCCTTCGCTACTAGTTGCGATCCAAATTCATGGGTGTCATGGATCTTGGCAGGAAATAACACCCATGCAAGAGTATATGACATCCGACAGACATTTGCGCAAGAACTGTGACAACGATTGGAGTTCCTGTAAGGCAAGGCGACCCTCGTAACTTGGAAACAGGGATCGAAACCTGGGGTCAGATTGATATTGGTTGAGGAAACGCACATTCTACTACTACAGCTTATTGAACTTGGTAAATAGAAATCCTTCAAGTCCTACGATTCGCCTCATCTAGAATTCCGTCTCCAACTCTTACCAGCTAATTAGACCGCTCAAAATATCGCCCCTGATTTAGCCCTTTCCATGTTTCTCGCATGGTCGCAGAAAATCTTCAAGATTTAAATTGGGTAAATGGAGTTGCAATTGGAGACGACACTGGATAAAATGTCAAGGAGCACTTCTTTATAACCCGTCTATATTGAAACCATCTAAATATTTACCCATCTATGCCCCCGGCTGTCCCTTCATACCGGTGGAATACATCTTCACACCTTATCGTTTAGGAATCTCTCTAGATCTTCAAACTCCCCGCTGTGCTTCATCATGTCGTAGAACTGCCCTTTAGCCTCGTAAAGTTCTTTTGGGCTTCCAACCCTAGATATCAAGTTAGCTAAAGGATGCCTGGTGTATTTCGGTATATGGGTTTACATACTCGAGAACGGATCCCGCGCTCATGACTACCACGCGATCGTAATCGATGATAGTCTTCAGTCGGTGAGCAATGGTAACCAGAGTCCTGTCCCTTCCGTATTCGTTCAGTTCCTTTCTTAGAACTTCCTGAATTCCCTGGTCGGTCTCGTAGTCCATCTGCGATATTGATCTTAGTAACTGAAATGGTCAAGGGAGAATGACAAGTGGCACATATACATACGCTTGCAGTCGCCTCGTCTAACAACATCAACTTGCTACCGCGTACCAAAGCCCTGCAGAGCGAAAGTACTTGTCGCTGTCCGTGGGAGAAGTTCTCGCCTTTAGGTTTTACGGGGGTCGAAAGAGTGATACCAATGTCACTGGACGGTTCGTCGGACTGAGCTTCGTTAGTTCCATTATGCTGTCCGTTTCCATTTTGCGCGCTCTCTGCATTTTGGTGGTATTGGAACGACGCGATCCCGCTACAGTATTGTAGCGCCTTCTCGAGCGTTTCTGTTGGAATTTTGCCTGTTGGGTCTAGGTTTGACCTAACATTTCCATTGAACAGTACCGCCTCTTGTGGGATAATCGTGAGTGCTTCCCGGAGCTTCCTGCGTGGCAACATCGTGATATCTACGCCGTCGAAGAGAATTTGTCCCGAGACGACGTTAGTGAAGCGCAGCATAGATAAAACCAACTACGATTTTTATAGGTTAATATACTGTCATCATTTGGTCTGAGACGCCTGACTTACTGTACTCTTTCCAGACCCAGTCCTTCCCACGACTGCAACTCTCTCGCCAGCTGCAAATTTGAGATTGATGTCCTTTAAGATCTCTGGGCCATCTAGGTCATACTTGATAGTCACGTTGCGAAACTCGACTTCGCCAGTTGTTGGCCAATTCTCAGGCATGGTGGGTTCGGGGTTATCAGAGTATTGGGAAATTTTCTTGACCTCATCCGGCTTCTCTTCTGGCTCAACAGAGGCATATTCCCGGACTCGATGGAACTTTTGATATATTAACGTTGAAATTCTGATAGAGCTCCTTTAGTTCAACTTACGCTCTGCATTTCGATTTCAAGTTCGTTGCTTGCTCTTACAAGCATGATAATAAGTTGACTTAGAGTCTAGTTATCATATTAGCAACTAGGGTCTAATTTCCCTAGGAATATGGCTAACTTACGGTGGCATTTGACAACGAAAATCCAACAACGCCAGCTGCTACAAGACCTGCTTTCGACACGGCAATCCCGCCAGCAGCGACCGTGACTAGTGTAGTCATCATATCGACCTTGAGCGCGACCCATCTGTTGCAATTAAACTGAGCTTCGGAAGATCTCTCGAATATTCGCAGCTTATCTGCTAGCTGGTCGCCGAAGGTTTGGGCCATTTTTGCGCGGGCGCGAATCACAGGGAGACCAGCTAGAGTATCGGCGAAGTGGGCGAATAGAGGGGATTGCGACGACGACACGAGCCGTTTGACCGCCACAGCTGTCCTGGTGTACAGTTCTCCCGCTAAGATTCCAGCGGCGCAACAAGCGGCGGCCGGTAACATGAAGATTGGAAGTACGGAACCGACGGCCACAATTTGAAAGGCAAGGCGCGTAAGCGTCTCCACGCCCAATCTGAGCACTGCCATGTTCCCATATTAGCTTCTTAAAAGATATATACAATACCAAAAACCATAGAATAGAACTTCACTTACTGCCAGCCAATTGATTATCAATGGAGTCCATGTCTCTAGAGAACCGGTTGACTACTCTGCCGATAGGTGTCGTTTTATACCAAGAAAGGGGGACGCTCAACACCGCTTTGATGAAGGTGGTATGCAGTGATCTCGCGGCGTACCAGCCGCCATTCTCGTACGCGATATATGTTAAACCACTGAAAATGACGTCGGCAATACTCCATGCCGCGTATATACCAAGGTAGAATCCAATATTGTATGCATCGTCTTTCCCATAAGCGTCTACCCAGACCGCGATCCACAACCCGGTCCCGACAAACGAGGCGGTGGAAAGAATACTCATCGCAAGCGCCAGCATAGCGTAAAATGGATTGCCAAATAATCGCATGTATTGGAAAACTACAAGGACGTGTCATTGGTTTATTTTGGGGCAGATGTTGCGGCTAGTTGGGCAATACTCACATTGTAGACGGGCAGTTGGTCCGGTCTTGAGAGCTTCCTGTGTTACCTCATCTCGGCGTTTATCTTCCGCGCTTTTGATGTCACCGTTAGAGCTTCCATTAGAACTTCCAATGAGCGTTGTGCCATTGCTTTCGGCGGTATGAGTTGCAGCCGCTTCCACGGTCTCGTCAAGATTGCCTTCGTCGACAAGCGTTTTGTCGAGCGTTACGGATTTCCGGACCACGCCTAGGTTCTGCTGGATATCCTTCACTGAGCCGTTCTCTAGTGTTATGGTTAGGTCTGCTTGGGGCGCAATCCATGGCAGCTGTGTTACGAGTACCACAGTCCTTCCCTTAACTATAATTTTGAAAAAACAAGTATTGTTAGTTGATCGCTGAATTCCGATATGTATATGTTATGTGGACCAGCTTGTAAGAAACATAATACAATATGGAGAATACTTACGTAGATCGCCGCAGAAAGCTTCCTCCCATAGAAATGCTGACGTCTTGGAATCAAGAGCGGAAAAGACATCATCAAGTAAAATCACGGACGCTTTCGAATATAAAGCTCGTGCCAGAGCAACGCGAGACTTCTGGCCTCCAGATAATGAGGCCCCGTTCTCTCCAACCTCAGTACCATCTCGTTCTGGAAACTCGTCAAAATCGATCGGCAGCCCGCAAGCGTTGATCACTCGGTCGTATCGTGCTTGCTCAAAGGGGCTATTGAAGAGAATATTGTCACGGATCGTCTCATTTTGTAACCAGGGGCTTTGCGAGGCGTAGGCAATATCTTCGGGGCTTGTTACTGTGCCATTCTCAAGGATAGTCTCGCCAAGAATCGACATGAGGAGTGTTGTTTTCCCACTCCCGCTCTGCCCTGTTATTACGTTTAATCCACCCTCGACGAAATCGATGGAAATATCTTTTAACGCAAATAAAGCTCTCTTGTGACGCCTGAAAGTAGCATTGCTGATCTTAAGCTGGCCGACCGGATGAGATTGCAGGGGCGTAGTGCTGTTGATATAACGGTCTAGGCGCTTGAGAGAAACACCTGCGGCGGTGAAGCCTCGTGACATGTTTGACGCCATCGACAGATTTCGGCGCAAAGTCCTAATTAATGTTATAGCCGTAAAAGCGACTTCTGCCGTTAGTGGTTCTTTACGAACAAGCACCTGTAAGGTGAAGATAAGTACTAGTGATAGATTCGGGATCGCTTCCGTGAGTTGATTTAGAGTAATATAACTGGTATTTATCGATTAGTACTTCGTCATAGAACATGTCAAGAGTAAGACGGCTCACAGTATGTTCAAGGCCCATATCTTCTTTTGTTCGCCGAGTCTGATTTCATTAACTCGCTTGATGATAGCTTCCTCCCACGAAAAATATTTGATCGCTCGGATCGAGGCTAGATATTCTGAGATGACTGAAATCCTCGAGTCTTGTATTCGTTTCATGTCACGTTGGATACCTACCATACGTCGGGCAATCAAAACCGGAAACGGCGAAAGCACTAGCATTATAGCAATACCAACGAGTGCTGTCCAGTCTAACAACTTGTATAAACCAAAAAGAGCCACTACAGATCCAGATGTCACACCGCAAGCAACAAGTACGACGTCTCGGCCTCTGGCGATAGTGTCCACATCGGCACCCATGAGGTTTGCCAGGCGACCTGTTGAAGTAGTGGCTTGTTTACTCTTTTCCTTTTCCTTGTCCGTAGCGGCGATCTCGGCAAAGACCTCGTCGTCCAATTCCATGGATCCCAATGCTTTGTAATATAACTCTTGAGTCAACGCAGCTCTAACACGCACAAGCAGGCGAGTTGATGTGAATACGTATTGCTGAAAGCACACAGAACGCGATAGTGGGCCAATGAAAAGGAGCGCTAGCCAGACCCAAGGCCGGAACTGAGATCCTTCTGGGTCAGAAAGGTAGCGAAGTAATCCGTACATAGCGTACGGAGCAATCATTTCAAAAATGAAAGACAACGCAATCCAACAACCCATGGTGGTAACTTCCTGAGGCAAGAAGTATATTAATGTCCAGAATGTGGATTTGCCTTTCCGCCGTGCCTCCTGAACTCTAGAAAGCAGGACGAATGGCTCATCATACCAGGGAAGTCTAGGTAGTTCTTCTAAGGTCATTTGTCGGCGCAAACCCTTGAACATGAGAGGCGTAAGCCATTCGTACGTCACGTAATACTCCAACCAGCTGCATGTTTCTTCGGGAGATGGTTCTCGGGTTGGTATTTTCTCAGAGATATCAAGATCTAACGATGGCGGTATCCATTCCCTTCGTGTGGCGAGAGCTACAAACACGGCGGCAGCTAGTGTTGATATGCTACAGATCATCATTGGGCTCATACTCTCATTATGATCTGTATCGATGTATGGAAGAAGCTCCCCTAAAGTAAGGATGAGCAGGGAACCGGCAAGGATAAAATTGGTGTGGTGCAAGGCGACATGCCTCCACTCGAGATCGTACGCCAGCCGCAAAACACCAATGACAAAAGCATAGGCTAAAGCGGTCGCATCGGTCCACCTGCCTTCGCCCCGGACAGCGGCAACGATCATAAAAGCTAACGAGCTAGCTCGTAAGAGTTGGCTAGATAACTCAAATGGCCATGCTACCGCGTGCGCATTGGATTCGGGCCCAGAGACCTTGGAATAGGGACGGTGGAGAAGATATCTGACAATAACCAGGAAGGACGCAGTGATAATAGTAAGCTGTAGATACCCAGCTCGGGTAAAATCCGAGAGGTCATGAATCCATTGAAGACTCGATATGCTAGATAAGCTCATTAGATGTCTACTCTCTGATAATATTCTGGAGTAAGGGGTGTTCATCTACCTAGTCGCCCTAAACGTGCTATTTAGAGTATAGAGCGATTGGGAACGAAAGGGAACAGAGTCCCAACCATATTCCCTAAAACCGAATTGATTCATGGTTTCTCATGGCAAAGGCTAAGAATGAGGTATCGTGAGACGTGACAGTTCTCCCGGTGAGTCAACATGAAAATCTCGATGAGCAAGCTGTTAATACTCGGGTAATTGCGTGCTCGGGGGGCTAACCACCATCAGGATAAGCTGGGGCCTGGAGGGACGTGAGACCCTTGCCAAGAGGGGAAAAGTAACCTTAAGAATTGCCTGAAGCTATTCTGACGTTTACACCGCAAACCGTAGAATTGGCTACCTGGATTGTAACTAGGTAACTTGGACAGTCTATATGGATTAATTGCACGCGTGTAAGTTGGATATTTTGCAGGGGAAGTTTATGTGGATATCTAGCCTGTCGTAATTGGTTAGTCTAAAAGTGGTAGGTAAGAGCTGCATACTCCGATCTCAATGCGCTTCTCGGCTCGGACTGACTCACTAATTCATTTATCTTATCTATACCTCCCGTTGAAAGTCCTAGATATTTGACGATGGAACATCAGAACATTAGGACATCGGGCATACCCAGGTATATGAGCGAAAGCCGTCCTTATCTGGTTGCACTGCACACTTCCACATCCCCCTTCACCTCTCTTCGAGCAGTCTGGAAGCGTCGGGTTTGTGGCGGGTACGAGATTAGCGGACTAAGGACAGCAGAATCCGACATGTCTCATTCGCTCAGAACCGTTCCTCACCCAGACATACCCAACTAAGCCTAGCGACTGCGCCTCAGCGGACACATAGTAGCTAGGCCGGTGTGCTCGGTCCCTCACCGTCACTTTGAAAATTGGTCCAGGTACCTGCCCGAGTGCGATTATCGCAGCGAGTATCCAGCGAATCAACATCCAGTATTATGGAACCATAGCACCTAGATTCGTGACCTGCTCCTTCGCTGCACCCAGTATCTTCGCTTGATGTGGCAATCGATCAAGTGACAACCTTCGAAGTCGGACGTCGCATAAAATTTTGATTTATTGAGGGTCTCCTTAGTATCCGCTCCTCAACGTCTTCTTTTCCGGATCAAGCCCCGGGCGGCATTCTTGAGCTGCGAAATCCATGGTCAACTAGGATCTATGCGAAGCCGGAAGTATCGACTATCCAGCTTCTAGACACCAAGACAGAATGCATGTCGTATCCTATGTTGCTGCTATTCAAGATAGATCTCGGTGGATGCCTCTGATGTCATTCGGTGCGGACACCTTTCAGTGTTCCTTTGAGAACGACATGTCTATGTCTAATACGGTCGCATATTAGCTCAGTCTACAACAGGAATCTATGCCAGCTACTGAGTTCGTGGTAACACTATCCCCTCTCTCGCGATATGTAATAGAATTGCCGAGACTCGCACAGGAAACGTAAGGGGCGCGAAGGAAAGTGAGACACTGAGTATACAAAAGCCGTGATAATAAGTGGTAAGTTTAGTTTGGTGCCCGACACTCATGTTAATAGTGAATGGCTACCTGAACCAAAGGTGGATCAGTTCGTATGCATCGTCCTAGGCCAGAGAGTTCGCCAACCTCGAGAACTTAATATCAACCAAATCATTCGAGGGTTTAGTAGCTTATAAGGGTAAAAACATGTTAATATTTAAAAGGGAGCCAGGAAATCAATAACACGGAAACCGACAACGTATTCATATTTGGAGCTACATTGATGAGCGAGGTGAAGAGGGAGAAAAGGACGTTGTAATTAGGTAGTGAAGCAAGCTGAGGCTGGAAGGCTCTGATATACCATGAGGGGATCGGAATAAGATATCATATTTTCAGAATCCACTAGAACCGATCAGAGCATCAACTGTGCCTCTTGGCGCAGAGCTTGGGGTCCGTTTCTGCATGGTATTCAGGCTTGGCGAGAAGACATCAAACCACAACATTAGTTTCGATTATAATAACAACTGCCGACCTTGAAATAATGCACATAGTAACAATCTCTGCTGCCAACGAATCTTGAACGGGGAGGAGGTTATGATGACGCTTCGATGTCAAAGAATCGTAGGTAAGCCTTATACATATAATTAGGTAACAATCATATATATTCAAGATCCCTCGTGAAAATATGACGGTTATATTTGGCATATGACACAGAGATTAAGTACGACGTGTTATAGATGTAGGTACTAGATTTTGAAGGATATCATCATGAGTTTGCTTAGCTGCTTAGCTAAGTAGACGACCCGTTTGGTCAAGCACAGACCAATGTGGCTAGTGTACGCTATAGTGGGGCACTTAGCGTAGCATGCAAACCTTGAAGATTGAAGTTTTAAGGCTGACTGTGGCTGCAACATCAAGGTTCCATTTTTTGCCTTTAAATATATCTACCTAGTACAAAGAGTTCAACTGTATGACTTCAAAAAATTTCAAGGTACCAGGTCAAGACGACGTGAGTCACCCGCGACGAATTACACGTAACCGATGAGCATATGAGCATACGACCGACATAATATCCTGTTTATCGATATGAAATGTGACCGATATCTTAATATATCGCTTGTTTCTACCTATCGGAACTCGCGCTAACATCCATCCATCTCGACTTTTACCGAATCGCCTTACTCTACCCAAGTCACCTCTAATCATCCTAATCATCCACCAACAATACCGACATCATGGACGATGACTTCGCCGAGCTCGAGCTCCTGTCGCTCGTATCGAAGGTCACCTCTGAACTCCAGAATCATCTACGAATATCCGATAAAAACGTGGCCGAATTCATCATTGCTCAGCGACTAGAATGTACCAATATATCCGAGTTTAAAGACAAGTTGGCCGGTGTTGGCGGTGCAAGTTGGCCAGAGAGTTTATTCGAGAGTATCGATCGTTTGGTTCGAACTATGCACCCCAAATTTAAGGGCCAAAAAGAAACAGCCGCAGAAGAGCATCAGCAAGTTCGGTCACTGGAGGAGAAAGAGACGCTTTTCAAAGGGTTGAGTATCCCAGATAAGCAGGGTGATGACGCGAATGGGGATGATATCGATGATACATTGGCGCTTTTGGAAGGACTGGAAGGCAAGGCCAAGAGTGCGCGCCCGGAACGAGAAAGGTCGTCTAAGAAACGATCCTACAGTCCTGAGAAGGAAGATGGTACAGATGTAAGGCACAAAAGGAAGGAGAGATATCGATCCAGATCTCGTGACCGTCGAGATCGGGCTTACGACGACGATCGCGACTACCGGAATGGCAATAAAGAACATAAGAGTCGAAGGGATGAACGCGATGAGCATCGGTCACATCGCAGCAGCCACAGAGACAGAGACAGGAGGCGGAAATATGATGATGAGGATGGTGATGATGATTCGCTTCGCCGTGCACCTGAACCGGAAGTTGATGACTCACCGGTATTATACAAGGTTTACGATGGCCACGTCACTGGTATCAAAGATTTTGGTGCGTTTGTTAATTTGCACGGTGTCAAAGGCAAAGTGGATGGAATGGTTCATATATCAAATCTGGTCCAAGGTCAAAGGGTCAATCACCCATCAGATCTTCTTACGAGAGGCCAGGACGTTAAGGTCAAAATCACCAAAATCGAGTCAAATCGGATAGCCCTATCTATGAAAGACGTCGATCAAGAGACGGGCATGGACCTTGCACCACAAGCTCGAATACAGTCAGGGGCTAACATGGAGAGTCTCGGTAGTCGAAACGGCGTGACTCCTCGCAACGATGATAATCTAGCTTCTCTTTCGAACTATACGGGGCCTCCACGTTCACAGAAGAAAAGAATGACATCTCCAGAAAGATGGGAAATTCGACAGCTCATTGCTTCTGGTGTTGCTAAAGCCTCAGATTATCCCGACTTAGAAGAAGACTATAATGCTACCCTGAGAGGTGAGGGTGAGATGGAACTGGAAGAGGAAGTTGACATAGAAGTCAGAGAAGAGGAACCTCCATTCCTTACAGGTCAAACGAAGCAATCACTCGAACTTTCGCCAATTAGAGTGGTAAAGGCGCCTGATGGGTCGCTTAACCGTGCAGCAATGTCTGGGACGACATTAGCAAAGGAACGGAAGGAATTGCGCCAACAGGAGGCTGAGGCTGCTGCAAAGGAGGAATCAAAGGTAGATCTTGCATCGCAATGGCATGATCCAATGGCAAATCCGGATAGTCGCAAATTTGCTAGCGATTTGAGGACTGCCAAAACCACTGCTGTAAAGCCTGACGCGGTACCAGAGTGGAAGCAAGCCGTTGCGCCCAAAGATCAATCGTTCGGTAAACGAACAACCATGTCAATCAAGCAACAGAGAGAAAGTCTCCCAGTATTTGCCTTCAGAAATCAGCTCATCACAGCTGTTCGGGAAAATCAAATCCTGATTGTGGTTGGTGAAACAGGATCTGGCAAGACGACCCAACTCACCCAATATCTCGCTGAAGCTGGCTTCACCAACAACGGTATGATCGGTTGCACACAGCCACGACGAGTGGCAGCAATGTCTGTTGCCAAGCGTGTGGCGGAGGAAGTTGGCTGTCAGTTAGGCCAAGAAGTTGGCTACACCATTCGGTTCGAAGATTGTACGAGTCCGGCAACCAAAATCAAATACATGACTGATGGTATGCTGGAACGAGAGATCTTGATGGACCCTGATTTGAAGAGGTATTCCGTCATTATGTTGGACGAGGCTCACGAGCGGACCATCGCAACTGATGTTCTTTTCGCCCTCCTCAAGAAGACCGTGAAGCGGCGAAGTGATTTGAAGATCATCGTCACATCGGCTACTTTGGACGCTGATAAATTCTCCGCATACTTCAACGAGTGTCCTATCTTCACGATTCCAGGACGAACTTTCCCCGTGGAGATACTATACAGCAGAGAACCCGAATCCGACTATCTCGACGCAGCCCTAGTGACAGTTATGCAAATTCACCTTACAGAGCCTCCTGGAGACATATTGGTCTTCCTGACGGGATCGGAAGAGATCGATACGGCAGCTGAAATATTATACGAACGAATGAAGGCTCTAGGCCCAGGCGTCCCTGAATTGATCATCTTACCAGTGTACTCGGCGCTTCCCAGCGAGATGCAGAGCAGAATTTTCGATCCGGCGCCCCCTGGAAGTAGGAAGGTTGTGATAGCCACAAACATTGCCGAAACCTCAATTACAATTGACCATATCTACTACGTTGTGGACCCAGGCTTTGTAAAGCAGAATGCTTACGACCCAAAGCTCGGAATGGACTCCTTAGTCGTTACACCCGTCTCTCAAGCCCAGGCCAACCAACGTGCTGGCCGTGCTGGCCGAACCGGCCCTGGCAAATGTTTCAGATTGTATACTGAAGCTGCTTTTCAGTCTGAAATGCTTCCGACCACCATTCCAGAGATTCAGCGTCAGAATTTGGCTTCTACCATCCTCATGCTGAAAGCTATGGGTATAAATGACCTTCTTCACTTCGACTTCATGGACCCGCCACCTACTAACACAATGTTGACGGCCCTGGAAGAACTATATGCGTTGTCGGCGCTTGATGATGAAGGTCTACTAACACGTCTTGGTCGCAAGATGGCCGACTTCCCCATGGACCCTGCTTTAGCCAAAGTTTTAATCGGCGCGGTTGACATTGGGTGTTCTGACGAGATGCTCAGCATCGTCGCCATGTTGAGTCTGCAAACTATCTTCTACCGACCGAAGGAGAAACAGACGCAAGCCGACCAGAAGAAGGCCAAGTTCCATGACCCACACGGAGATCATCTTACCCTCCTCAACGTCTACAACGGTTGGAAGAACAATGGATATTCAGCGCCATGGTGCTTTGAGAATTTCATCCAAGCACGTTCAATGAAGCGCGCGAAAGATGTGCGTGATCAATTAGTGAAGATCATGCAGCGCTACCGCCATCCCATCTCTTCTTGCGGTCGGGACACTCAGAAGGTTAGACAAGCGCTATGCTCAGGTTTCTTCCGCAACTCAGCAAGAAAGGACCCTCAGGAAGGATACAAGACGTTGGTCGAGGGTACGCCAGTCTATCTACATCCAAGCTCAGCATTGTTTGGGAAACAGGCCGAATGGGTGATCTACCACACTCTAGTGCTTACCACGAAAGAATATATGCACTGCACGACTAGTATCGAACCGAAATGGCTCGTCTCCGCCGCCCCAACCTTCTTCAAGGTCGCGCCTACTGATAAGCTCAGTAAGCGTAAGAAGGCTGAGAGGATCCAGCCTCTATACAATAAGTATGCAGCGGAGGACGACTGGAGACTCAGCGCTCAGCGGAAGGTTGGACGGTCTGGTGGCGGAGGTGGCACATGGGGATAAGGAGAGAAGCTTCATAGGCAAGCAGTATCACTGAATGACCTAGGTCAACTTTTAATTGAGTGGTTCGTTCAACTTCTTGTCTGAGTTGCTCTCATGCATACAGCTGTGGCATATTAATCCGATTGCCAAGTCCTAAGTCGCTTATAGTATAACTAGTTACAGTCTACGACATATCACTGTCTTCTTATACTATCAGTCCTTGAAAGACTAGCTCTTTGCCAGTAGACGAGTTCCGTCACGTCAGAGCCATCTAATAAGTTAATTCCCGTCATATGATAGGCATAGCCCCTATTGAGGATCACCGCGCGGCGAAACATTATAGCTATAATAGTTACATGCATAGATTCTTAGATGCTCATTCGAATTTTCTTACGATAATTCTAATGAAGAATTTGTTCTCTAGGTTTAATGCGACAGAATATCAATTCCCAAAGGGGTCAACATCACGTAATAGATTGAATATCGTATCCTAAGAACGCTCCACTCCCTAATTCCCAAGTTCGACTAATCATAGATTTTCGTCTTAGATTCCTAGTTAGAATAGGAGGCTCGAGCCACGGGCCGAAACCAAGAAATACCTATCGAAAAGGCAGATTACGTATGCTGCTCGGGCGTCGTCGACGTCAGCTCAAGCTACGACATCGGATATGAGGCTTGAAACAACTCCTGCTTCAGGCGGATATACACCGTCTCAAGAGCACAAGCCGTAACCGGAGTTTCTCAATGTCTTTACAAGAGTCTCGAAGGTCCGAGTGGGCCGACCGGGCGGCCTCAGAATTCTGAACTGGCCGAGGGTTACGGCCCCGAGGCGCTTCAAGCGATGGATCGGAGAACGTGCAGCATCAACTCTATAGGTGGTTAATGGGTAGGATCATCAATAATTAGTGTTGAGTTCCAATAAAAATTGATATGGTATTTTGATTGACCATCATCATTCTCACCGCTACTATTTCTGCAGGAAGTTCTGCTGGTCTCCGTGATCTCGTGTTCGATATCACACTTCAGTCCGCCAGTAACAACTCCGTCCTTAGCGAGAAGAATCCGCGAAAGGACCGACATGTGAACTAATATCCTAATTTAGAGGAATATTGAAAACATGGTGATGAATTGTGCCTAGCAAATTTGAGGGTATCTATACGAAAGTTCTGTTCATTCAAGTTTGGCTTGCTATGAAAATCCGTTCCCCTACCTGTGGTAACCTTTACCCTGGTCTCACCTCAACGTCCTCTAGTATTCAACTCGTCAGATAGATATTGCAGAAAAGTCCAATGCATCTACGTTATGATCACCCCCCGTGTGACCTAACCCACGCGGCGCAGCTACCCCTACAAACCAGACACAGCTCGACCCAAAGTCTCAAATCCACAGCAATTAGGACACCGGGCCGTCGATGTCTCGGCACCGGGACGCCGGGGGAGAGGGCGCCAAGGATCACGCGAGCGCCAGTCTCAAAGTCTTCGAGAAAACGTCCGCGAGTGTGTGGTACAACGATGACTTGTAGCAGCAGCGCCAAAGCAAGCTTTAGCTGCAGACATCCGACACAGAACCTCAACAACCCTCGTCCGCGCATCGAACGATTTTTGTTCTTAACTTCCTTCGCGCGTCGGCGCCTCGACGCCCGTCAATATATTTTTATATAGTGAGGCACAGATTGTTCTCGCACGGAACCTGGGGGGGTTGGCGCTCGCAAAATAACCCATATAAACAGGTACTTACCCAAGCACACATTACGCTACCTCCCCTTGATATGTATGTATGAAGATAGGTAGTATATACCTACCTAGGATGGGACGACGTTAAATATGTTTGATATAGGTACCTAACCCTGTCCCCTAATATACTACGTAGGGGTGACGCAGGGCGCCATGCCCGCCCAAAGCGGGCTTTCTCGCTGCGCGAGGTGACGTGCGGGTAATATCGCGAAATGGAGCGACACCAGGACAGCAGTCCTATGTCCCATCGTTGGGCCGCGTTCCTAATCCAGCAATGCGGTCCCGGCGTTTCGACTAGAGTTCGTCGCGGACTGCCGAGCCTTAAGGTGCATCGAAAGTGGGAGTAACCTCAGTAACGTGTCCCGCCGTGCGATCGCATTCAGGGTCCCTAGGTATGTAGGTAAGTTAGTTATTGATGGACCCCTACAAAGTATGTCGGCTCTCGTGCGTACATGCGTGCGTACCAATATATATAATATACATCCCTACATATGTACGCAGCGTGCCCATGCAGCATGCAGGCGCGGTACTTCGAATATATTGCTTTTTGCGGTGAGATTGCGAATGCGCGATATAGACCAAATCTCTCGAACCTGCGACCCAAATCTCCAATCACCGACGAATATATCCCTTAAAGCGAATTATGCATTGGGGGATTTTAACCAGTAGCATACCTGCGCAGAATATCACCTCCCTTACCCCAATTTTACCGAAATGCGGGTATAATTTGCTGTTGATCGCGATCCTCTGTTCGGTGGGGGCTCTCTTACATAGCATGGGCCGACCTGTTAGGATGGCTTCTTGGCTATAATGACGTCGATCATTTTACTTCAACCGGGCGAAGCCAATTCGAAGATGGATGACGATCACACTTGCATCGAGGGTCCACGGGAACGACGTGATCGTCCGGAACAGGCAAGCTTAGGCAAGCTTAAACCATCAACACGCGCATAACACGGTAACACGGTAACAGCCCTACGTCCAAGGAGGAAAGGAGTGTCACGAATCATCGCAAATATCACAAACTATTACTTCGGGAATTGGAGATGGGAGAATAGAAGATTATCTTTACTTTATTGATGATTATAAAAATGCACCTAAACCAAAACTGCGGTGCGCAGATGACTAAATAATCATAATGAGTGGTATCCTAGTGGTATCCTTAACATCCCGTGCTAAATTACCCCAAACGCCGGTTCGCCTATGGTCCTATCCAAGTCGCAAAAAGGGGCGCGATCATGCTACAGCTGCCGCCGCCACCAGAACGTCCAAGGCAGAGCTTTGCGTGCCCGCCGTGGCGTTAGAGAAGGGTCCTTCCCAGCTACCTCCGAGCTGGTTCTGTGCGTTACGGTTCTTAGCCCATATCGTATCAGCGTTCGTAAGCAGGAAGTTCTTGATGGGGTCCATGGGAGCCGCCTTTTGTAAGTAGTGCAAGTTCCGCATGAAGACACCCTTAAATTGCGACCCATCGCTCCCGCAGTTGGGCTCGCAGCCGTCGCTAAGAATGCCGTCCTTGGTGAGATGCGAGATAGCCGCCGCAGCAATGGTTTGAGCCTCGGTGAGCAGTGACTGATCACCCGTAGCTTGGTGAAGCTCGACTAGACCGCCTAGAATGACACCCTGGTTGTAGGTCCACGTCTGCATGCCGTTGTTCTTGCAATCGTCGGTAAGTCCATCATTAATCAGATTCTCGCTGTTGATCAGGCCGCTATTCTTGAACCAGTTCCATTGTGTCATGGCAGTGTCAAGGAAGTAGTCCTTCCGATCGGGTATCCGATTTGCAAGAGAAGCCGCAACACTGAGGAAGAGCTCATTCGCGATGGCGTTTGTATACGTAGTCACTTTACTCCAGAAGATGCCACCGCATGTCGAGTTACCCTTCTTCATATCCTCAAAAATTTCGACAGCAGCTTGAAGATACTGCTGGTCACCAAGGCCCTGAACGCCAAGGTCATGGCTATGGATCATAGCTAGCGCCCACCATCCTTCATCGTCGTAGTAATCGTTGAGAAAGTTATCGAAACCTCTCTTTTCGATTTCAGATCGTTTCGTTATCCTGGTGTATGTTGATATAGGGAGGCCAGCTGGCGACATGACCTTTGACGCTTGTACCGGCGTCTTCTGTGCTTGCTCATACTACGGAAAAGAGTTAGTATTACTCCTTTATGCAGATAGTCCTGGCATTATTGATTGGTCGCAAAGCTGTTTTAGGCGCATATAGCTGCCAAGCCAATCATCAAAGGTGCTTTATTATGCCTTCGAATAAGGACAAGGGGGCTACTCTGGTATACTCACGGTATTTTGGACGATGCCCGGGATATTCAGCGTAGCAGCAGCAGTTGGGTCTAAAGCCGCAAAGTCGGCCAGCATAGTCAGACAATTGGCACTATTCCACCAACCAGTTGTATCCCATAGACCCGTCTCGCTGTTGTACCACGTCTGGAGAGCATTTATGGCGTCGACGGTGTGAGAAGCATACGTTGCTGAGTCGGCGCGGTTGGTGATATGACTAGACATTAAGAAAACGGCTCTGGAGGCCAGAGACCCAATTAGGGAAGAGGAAACCATGGCGAATTACCGGAGTGATGAACTATTAGGAAGTAGGTATAGAGAGAGATAGGAAATGTTTCATGGATGAGCACAGAAGTTTTCCAGAAACTTACTGGTGGTAGGAAGGAAACGAGTGAAGTATATATAAAATAAGCAGAATAAGCTACCAGTAGGTAGAAGGAAAAAAAGGAAGAAACTAAAACCGCCACCTGATGAGTGCAATGAGTGGAATGTGACGGTCCACTGGATCTCGTCCAAAGTAGATTAAGGGAGGTGAACGAGGATGCGCACCTTGTCATCAAACAGGCTGCATCCATCAGGCTCATCTGCTGCGGACGGAACTCACATGAGCTCCTGGAGCCCCGGGCACGGTTCGGCTCAAACATGTACCTCTAGTATAATACAAATTTCCAGACATGGGTTGTTTTGTGACCCGTAGATCACTGATGGTTGACATGATGTATGTATGTAAGTGACTGTGCTCTGGGCGTACATACCGACTACCTACTTTCTAGGCATGTAGGGCTGGTAGGACGGACGACACGTTCTGTGCGATCCGAAGCCAGCGGCGTGTTCCTGGAAGGCCGAAAATGACGATCGCGGCATTTGATGATTGGCGATGGGTTGGCCACGGTAGACAATGAGCAAATCGAGGAAAGGGATGAACAGGTTTGGCAAGAAATGCTGGGTTGTGCTGGGTTCTGCTGGGTTATGTTGGGTTATGCCGGGTTTGGCTGATGATTAGCTTATTAAGATCTCCGATAGGGTTGTGACCTGTTTCAGAACAGGCATGATTCTCATGCTGGACATCCTTGGGACGACGGATCCGACGTTGCATGACACACCAACCAAGTCTTTAGGCGGACCTGTTCACCAACTTTCCACCAAAAATGATGGATAATGTAATAAAATCCCGGCACCGTAAGTGGCTTTTCCTGCTCGTAGTCTAGTATCCACTTAGATTCAGATCTTGCCGAACCAGCTCCCCTAGTCATCCCCTAGCCACCCTTGGGCCTTCGCGTAGATCATCTTTAGCGAATCCGTTTCTGAAAATGCCATATGCAGCATCTGGTCACAGGAATGCGGAATATGTGTGCAGGCAACCTCGTGAGCATTCCAATTGCCAAGCCAAAGCTCATCAATTGATTGCCAATTGACTGTCATAACCGCTTCATCCAATGTTTCCTACAAGAAACTAAGAGACCTGAGGGTCGAATTGTTGGAAGTTGTTGGGAGTTTGTTTTAGTGGCACGTCTGGCCGGCGTTAGATGAAACTTCAGCGCTTATTAGAGTACCAATTCTAATGTATCTGACTTTATGCAGCCTGGGAATTTCTAGATAGATAGGAAGGAATAACCTTTATCCAGCTCCAGGGGCTACGATAAGAACCTTAATCTTGGAACCTTAGAACCCCTTATTCTTCCATACCTTCTATTTCTAGCCCTACCAGTTACCTGCCAAGTGCTAGGCACACAATACTAGTACCTGCCTAGGAAGAATACGGGAACACTGTCGCACAAAACAATAATAGCAACCCATTAACTCAAAAATCGTTAGCGCTGTGTGTATTTTGTGTACTGCGGTACAGCGTATTGTGTACCAGTAAGGTCGGGTATTATCTAATAGAGTTTGTTGTTGGTGTTGCTTCCGCCTCGGCTTCCTCCCGCCTCCGCACCCGATCCGTCTTACTGTCTTACTGCACACAACACTGCACTTGACATAACACCTCTCACAGCTGCAACTAAAACCACATGTCATCCACATATGGGATGTGTCCTGTATGTACGATGACGACAACGTCGATGACGATGTCGCCTATGTTTTATATGTGCCTTACTTTACAGCAGCCGTCTGCATGCAAGGACCTACATACGTGCGGCTGTCATGAGTTCTGATTAAACATTTATTGCTTCTGCATCCGGTCGTCCTTTTTAAAGCGTGAGCAATAATCTGTTGCCGTACGACTCTTGAAAAATCACCTTTGATCTTAATATCAACATTAATTACTACCCAAACCCAGCTGACTGGAAACAGGCCGACGGTGACAAGGGGGTAACAAGAAATGCAGTGGTACTCCCAGAGAACTGAGCCAACATCGTCTGAATCACGAAGCTTGGCGTAACCTATTAGGTCATTCTCTATAGATCATATGTCTATATATCTCCGAAAATGAGTTGCGCTAACTCTCCAACGCATCCCGAGTGATCGACATACAGCCTTTTTCAGCTTGGCCCTTGCAAGACAGCTCAGCCTGTTGTTTTTGCAACTCGCTTCGGAGTAAAATTCAAGTTTGCGAGGTGACAAACATGACCTACTGCTTCAACAAAACATCGCTAAGCTCGACATAATTCCCGGGTGACAAAGCTTACCAATGGTCTAGACTTCTCTGGTAGTTCTGTCTCGCCAAGACTTCTACCGAGTGCCGAATATATCCTTGGAATATCTCCAAATTTGCTTCTCCGCAGCGATGTGCCGTTGAAGAGGCCTCACCTTAGCTGCCCACGAACTCCCCCGCATTCACGGGCTCTACCCCAGACCAGGGGCGGAAAAATTACCTGAGGATTGGATTTAGGAACTTCTCCAACTGCAGTGGCTAATCCAATTGTCCGGAAGTTCGCTTCAGACATTTCCGAAGATCGACAATATAAACAAGCTGCTTCATTAGCAACAATACTGTTCAGAAGGTAGGCTAATATGCTCTCGTATCACGCGTTTACATCTTGAAGTTGAATCAAGATGCTGTCCCGGTTTTTCTCCAGCTCGTGTCTCATTCTCCTGTCCCTTTCTAGATGCGTCTGCGCGAAAGTGGTTGCAACCGAAAATGCTACGGCACTAGTCATCCAGAATGACCGCCTATTCACACGTGTCGACAAGGCCTCTGGGGCTATGGATGCTATATTCCTGGACGGCCAAAATCTCTTGGGCACACGGTCAGGATCTACCGGCATATTCAATTTAGACTGTTATTGGTAAGTCACGCCATGAAACAGACAAAGTAACGTAACGTGCTGAGCCACGATCAAGTATCCCAAGTGGTTTTTGGACACCGGGATCGACACAACCAACCTATGAGCTGTATGCCGGAACAGACTCTACGGGCACTAGCTACGCCGGTATAAGGATGTCCGACACTTACACGCCCACTGGACAAGTTCTAGAACAGTATTGGTTCCTCAGGGATGGGGAGACCGGCTTTCATACCTTCTCACGCCTCGCGTATTACAACGAGACCACACCGTTCTTGCGAAACCTCCAGGAGTTCCGAACATTATTCCGACCTAACTCGAACATATGGACTCACCTTGTGACTAACGAAAGGCAATATGCGCCGCTACCCGGCGCCGAGGCCGTGGCAAACGAGGTCGTCGTACAAGGTAAGTGACTATTGAAGTCCGGGTTGAACAAGCCCTTCGACCGTGGGCTCGGAGGAATAGATGTCTCAGGAGACCCCGAGACACCGTTATCCGTCCTTCCTTATTCGTAAAGTCTTTCCTCAATGAATACTAATCACGCGTGTTATAGATGCTACATGGTACTTGGGAAATACGCCTAATGATCCGTATGTTCAAGAGGAAGCCGACTACTTCACAAAGTACACATTCCAGGATACATGGAGAAATCATGATGCTCACGGGATGTATGTTGTATTTTCATTAGCCAGGCTAGTACTAAGTTGACATAATTTAGGTACGCCGATGGGTCCCAAATCGCGGACAATTCAACCTTCGGAGCTGTATGTCTACATTTTTCTTCAAGAACTCGTCGATCACATGCCTGAGCACACCATACATGCCTTACGGCCTAGGACGAGATTCACCCTCAATCCCGCTTCTACATGTGAACGCTAATGTTTCTTGTATAGTGGATGGTTATGAATACTAGGGAAACCTATTTCGGAGGCCCGCTACATTCTGATTTGATCGTCGATGGAATTGTCTATAACTATATAGGTAGGTGACTAACCGTAAGTGATTTTAAGTACAATATGTGGCTAACTTCATATCCAGTCTCAAACCATCACGGAGACCAAACGGTAAGTTAACGGCATCCCGTTCATGTGAGCAAGGTCGCTGATAGCTTGGAAGCCAAACATCACAAATGGATTTGACCGGACATTTGGCCCGGTGAGTCAAGAGTATCGGATGCGAGCCAGAATATTGCTGACAAAATTAGCATTTCTATTACTTTAATCATTTCCCGGCCGGAACCGATCTTCAGGTTCTCCGAGAGGATGCTGTGAAGTTCGCAAACCCGGAATGGAGTGCCGACTTCTACGATTCTATTGCAAAATACGTGCCCAACTACGTTACTAGCAAACAGCGTACTACTTGGAACCTACAGGTAGATCTGCCTAAAAATGCCAAAAACCCCATAGCCGTATTAGCACAGAACGGTGTCGATTTCCAAGATAACGTTTTAGACACCAAGGCCTATCAATATTGGGCTGAAATTAACGAGAGCGGTCACGCGACCATTCCACGAGTGAAAACTGGCACGTACCGACTTACGATCTACGCGGACGGAATATTCGGACAGTACATTCAAGATGGTGTGACGGTACGTGCCGGAAAGGTAGATACGACTCGGGTTAATTGGGTAGAAGAAAGCCAGGGAGTCGAGATCTTCCGCATCGGCACGCCCGACAAAAGCAGCGGTGAGTACCGGCATGGTTACGAGCCCGATCTGACACACCCACGCCACCCAGAGCAGTACAGGATATACTGGCCGGTATACGACTTTGTCGACGACTTCCCAGAAGGTGTGACGTTCAAGGTTGGCGAAAGCGATGTGGCCAAAGATTTGAACTATGTCCACTGGAGCGTATTCGGGGGCTATGCTAACACGCTTCGCCCTGAAGCGTACTACGGCGACGGCAACGTAAACAATTGGACCATCGTATTTGACTTGGAAAAATCTCAATTTTACCAGAAGCAGCAAGCAACATTCACTGTCCAGCTAGCTGGAGCCAAGACTGCCGCAGGAAACACCGACGTGTACAATGCTTCGGAGCCTTATTCCAATTTGCCATATACGGTTAATGTCAACGGAAAGGACCTTGCGCCTTGGATAATTCCGTAAGTGCTTCCTTAGCAACCGATCCTCTATTTTCAGGGGTAGCTAACGATTACGTACGTAGTTACTACCAAAGCAGCTCTTGTGCAGTGCGGTCCGCAGTCATTTGCTACAACGTCGCGAATAAGTTTACCTTCGATCCAGCTTTGCTCAAGGAGGGCGAGAATAAAATCGTCCTAAGCCTACCATATAATGCCACCGACTACGAGAGCGCAGTGCTGCCTAGCTCGGTCTATGTGCAGTACGACGCATTGAGACTAGAAGTCAGCTCAGGGACGAAACACGGCTATAAGAGAGCCACGTAAAGTATTTTAATTCAAGATCTCGGGGACCTGTGACTAAAAATAACCTGATATCTTATTAGTATTTAATGATCGAAGCATATATCTTTCTTGCTTAATATCTACTGCTCTGTATAATACAGGAGCATTCGTTGTTCTCATGCTGCGCCCCAAGCAATAGAGCAAGAATAACTGAGGCTCGTATTACTGCTGAATATGCTAAGACCGTGTCGTTAGATTTCACCTAGCGAGTTACGATTGATTCCATAGCTACGTTTTTCGACGGGTGTAAGCGCTAAGGCAAGATAACTCAACCATTGTTCTGCACGGAGACAAGATTGGATCTTATATGGCTGAACAGATGGCCTGGGCAATCCCACCATACACATATCCAGAACCATCCTTGACACGTTTAGGAAATGGGGTGGTCTTCTGGAGTGAGCAGATCAAGCATGTGCATACATTATGCCAAGCCCACCGAGATCCATTGATCATACTCTTAATCATCATTAGCCCTTCCAACGCGGATTTAGGTTGCCGATACCGTATACAATATTGAGATTGTGAACGAACCTTGAGAACTCCTACCATTTGATCGGACTACTTCGCAAAATCGGGAAACCCGCGCCGCAACCGGATCGGATGTTCACCCCTTCACGAGCCTTATCAGAGGGCTCGGGATATCCGAGAACAGGACCCACGATGTCGATTCGGAGGTCATGACAACCCGGTTTATATTGACAACTGCACGCCATCCAAAGCCAGTAAGCGTCATGGAAATTGTTGATCGTTTGAAACGATTTGAAACTAGTCTCAACGTATGACGTCTCATTCGCTAATTGCAATAGATTCATGTTCAATTGGCTATCCCTTGCGTAGCCCATCAGCTGAGACATTCGTATACGCACTCCGCCAATGGCTAAAGATCTATAGAAAATCTAGAGAGGAGAATGACTCGGCAATGTTCCGATAGGGTGAAAACGCAATAGCAATCTATAGTGACAAGATCGAACAGCTAGCTCAAGCGAGTAAACGGGAGTTATCGTGGAGTGATATGGAGCTATTCCCATGGTAAGCAATTTCACATGCACGACTTTCACTTCTGGCGACTATAATACGGCAAATAAAAGGGGTAAAGTGAAGTAAATCTAAACGAAGTTCCATTTTTCTCCTGAATTGACCAGAATAAGTATATAAGCGTACATACGTACATCCAACTGACGTGCTTTCATAGGTCAGCTTCTAAGTCAGCCTAGCTCTTGAAGCAACGTGCAAACAAGCTTCTTATTAGGGCGTAGACATATAATAGACGCCGTATAACAGGACGACTTAATGTCATCCCCTGCCCACGTATGAGGTTACATTGAAGGGACACAACCTCCGTTTCGGAGTGTTGGTCGTATTGGCCAGCGGGCTCCTGGACGGTCTCGCTAGAATTTCCCGAGGCCGATCCCGAGGCCGAAAAGCCAGACCTCTTTTTTAATCCATCGACCAACGGCAACCCTTGGAACTTCCTACGCCCCGCACTCAGCTCCGAGCAGGCCGCTCGTAAAAATACCTAGAATAGCTAGGAAGCTTTTTTCCTTTTCTTATCATGTAATGCGGCTCTGCTGCTTCCTCCCCGCACCTATGGAAGGACATCAGTGGACTGTTCGGATGTGCATCCGGTCTCGATATAAATATCGTAAATCGCTAGCTCGGGAAACGATTCCGATCCTCTACCGTCTCACCTACATATTTTTATGATTCTCTCAACATTGAATATATCGAGGGCACGTGGGAAGCTGTACTGCTTCAATCAATACGTCACTCTACATTCCAGCTCGTAAAGATACATCCCGATTTACAAAGGCAGCTGAGCCTCGAAACAAATCTTGTTAACAACTCAACGTCACCTTATCAACGAGCGGGAGAAGGCGACGCCGACAAACCGTCAAGATGGGCCAGCCAAAGATTCAGATCTCAGAGGTAAGTCAGGCATTTCTCTGACTCGCTTTCTTTCTTACCTCGAAAGGAGGCCTCCTCTTTCTGTCTGTCTCACTTTCACACATTCTCATGGAACCACGTAACCCCCTCATCTTCACTTGCCGACCAAAAACTCACGCACGCACCCCTTCAAGCTCTACATCTACCCCATCAAATCGCTGCGCCCCCTCTCGGTCCCGGCAGCACAGCTTCGCCGCGAGGGTCTACGTCACGACCGCCGCTTCATGCTGCTGAAGGACGAGGGCGGAGGGCGGTACAAGAACATCCAGACGGCGTACTTCCCGGAGTGCACGTTGTTCCACCAGACCCTGGACGACGACCACATCGTTGTCACCTACCGGATCCCGAGCACTCCCTTATTCCCTCCCACACCAGAGCAGCGGGGTGAGCTGCGCGTGCCCCTGTACCCGGCCTACGACGAGTCGGACGTCGTCGGAATCAAGCTGTTCGGCAGCGAGACGACCGCGTTTCGCGTGCGCGAGCCCTACGACGCCTGGTTCTCCTCGTGCTTCGGGTACCCCGTCATCCTCGTGTACATCGGCGAGAACCGGCGTCGCGTGCTGGCGCACTCGCCCCCCGCGCCGCCGCGCCCAACCAAGTCCTGGTTGGCCACCGTCGCCTCGTACGTTCCATTCACACAACAGTGGCCGCCTTCGCCAGAAGATGAAGGTGGCACGGATGAAGAAAAACCCGACGGTGGCCTGACATTCAACGAGGCGGCGCCGTTCCTAGTAACGTCGAAGGCGTCGCTGCGCGACGTCAGCGCGCGGCTGCCCGAGGGCGAGGAGATGGACATGATCAAATTCCGGCCCAACATCGTGGTGGACCTCGTGCCTGACGACCAATCGCCTCCGTCTCCGCCCCTCACTCCCACCAGCACCAACGACGCGGAAGAAGGGTCAAAGGGGGAAGAAGGATGTCAGCCCACCATCACCACCACTCTGAAAGCCTGGGACGAGGACTTCTGGTCCGAGCTGCTGATCGGGGGCTCGCACCGGCTGGCGCTGACGGCCAACTGCGCGCGCTGCGTCTCGATCAACATCGACTACGGCACGGGGCGCCCGGGCACGGGCGAGTCCGGCTCCATCCTCAAGGCGCTTATGAGGGACCGCCGCGTGGACGCCGGAAACAAGTGGTCGCCCATCTTCGGACGCTATGCCTTCCTGCTGCCCCCTGCCACCGCCACAAGGACGAACGGTGCTGGCGGCGGGAAACCGCTAGGCGACGATGAAGACGACGACGAAGAAGGCGATGATGATGATGATGATGAAGACCTGGTCGCTGACGTCGCCGTGGGTGACGAGGTCCAGGTGACCCGGCGTATCAGCTCGCGAGACGTGTGGGCCTGGCCGAAGTGAAGCCGCGCCCCCAGCCCAGTTCGTCCCGCCGTACGGCCGGCGGCGGGCCGAGAGCGAGAAAAGAGCCTCGTCAATTTCCCTTTTTCGTTTCTTTGCCAGTCCCATTCTACAAAATCTTGGAAACGGGCCACGATGAGCTCGAGCCAAACATCGCATATCCGCGGAACCGAAAGGGGGAAGAAGAAGAAAACCAAGGAAAAAAGGTAAAAGTAGGCGAGGGATCGCCGGATGGAGCCAGCGATTCCCCCTTATGGCGTCAGCCGGCAGCAGGCCTATCCTATCCTACGCTCTCTCGCACACCTATGCTTAGCTAGCTGTACATACGTACCTTATACATACATACCTCATACCTACCTACCTATCTACAACACGCACCAAACCCACAGCCCACCGACAACACGAGCCCTGCCAGCTGTCACCGACGTATCTGGGCATTCGTCCAATCCACCCTTCTTACGTACGAGGCGAAGGGGGGTGGGGGGTTGGGGTAGAGAGATCAGGTACAGGTATAGCTAATAGGTATAAGGTATAGGTCCACGGTGTAAAGTAAGGTATGTAGTTATCCCCCGACCGGATCGCGATCGAGTTACATCCGGCCGACGGGGGGGCCAAACAAATCTCGCATCTCGGGCAGATAGAAGGGAAGACCCGTTCGATACCGGGCTGCGGGTAGCGAGGTGAGGCGAGGCGAGGCGAGGGTTAAAAAAAAAAGGGCCAAGGAAAAGGAAAAAGAAAAAGAGAGAAAAAAAAAAGCTTGGTCGTACCATCGAGTAATGAGGAGTAGCGAGTTATCTCGCGAGAAGAACCTAAAGCGGCAACGACCAGGTTTTATCAAAGTTAATCATGACAATGATGAAATCAGAGTATGTATGGAGGTACCTATATGCGTATGCATGCAATGTGCGTATGTCATGCGTGCGTGCGCGCGCGCAGATCCATCCATACAAAATGCACGATGAACGATGTATGTACGATATACGATGCGATTGTACGATAGAAGCAGAAAAGGAACGAGGCCGAGAATTCCTCCATCTCCCCCAATCGCTCTTCTCCCCCCCACACGGTCGAAAAAGCAAGCCCGTCAAGGCGAGCTTTGGGGCTTGTTGGCTTGCTGCTGTGTCCCCCCAACGCGGTCTGCCGTGTGTCTACCGTGTACAAACGGCATATGAAAAGCGCGGCCCCTTCCCAGGTCCCCAACCTTTCCAACGAACAAGCACCCAATACATGTTCCAAGACGTTCCAGAAACCGACGGGACCTTGCAGGACTGCCGCGTGTGCGAAAACGCGTGTCCCCACGTTGCACAACCTTTGTAGTAGGGTGCGTAGGGGGCGTAGGTAGCCCTGCCTAACTTCAGCTTCTTCGTTGGGCCGCACGCAGCAGCCTCAACTTTGACTTCATACCTTACCTTACCTGACCTGACTTGACCTGAGCACGACCCGGCGTGAGCCAGACCAAACCAAAACCAAACACGCGCGAGTGGACGAGTACACCTAGCAAAACCTGCAACGTGGCATCGAAGCCCGACCTCTTGGGCCTATCTGTCCGAAACCAACGAAAAATCTCTTTTCTCTATCTGGTAGTAAGGTAATAAACATGATTGAGGTATTGGTTGTACTTGCGTACTGGGTTTCTCTTGCCATAATTTCCTTTTTTTTGTTTTCCCTTCGCGCCGGACAAGAAAAAAGCATCGCGTAAAAAGGGAGAATAGGAAGTACGAGTCCGAGGTTAGAAGGAAGTCTGCTCGCGTACTGTGTTGCCGTGAGGAGAGTGACTTTTCCTTGCGTCCGTGGCGCCCTCATTTTGTACGAGATAATAAGAAAAGGGACAGTGAAACCAGATCCATCGTAAATACACAATACAACCATTTCTAATCCCCGAATCCTGCAATCGTGAGAATTTTTTTTCCATTGACCGTTCACATTGTCCCATTGTACATTCAAGGAAAAGGAAACAGATCTATGACGTGAAAACGCCGACCCAATGGGCAGTGCTGAGATTCCTGCACGCCCCAGAACTCCGAAAAAGACCGTACAGAGAAACGGGGAAATTTAGGCGACTCGACGCTCCGTGGGATGGGAGGGCACCTAAGCTTCCAGCAACAAATACAGTGTTTATGGGTGTACACGAAGGAAATCATAACTATGAATGCCGTCAAACAAGGCTAAGGTGTACCGCGTACAGCCTGTGACAACGGTGTAACACTTGGTCGAGAAAGTGATCTATCTCATCGGGATCTCGACGATTGGACCGGGATGCGCTGTGGCTCGACGAGTGGCTGAAGAAGCAGGGAAGGGGACTGTGAAAATGCCATTGAAAGGACAACGGTCCAGGCCAATAGGATCTATTTTGCCTGTCGTGGCCACGACCTGCAGGATCTTAGCGTCCACTGACAAGGGGACCCCGCGCCAACTTCCGGAATGTCGATGGGCAATTGCGTTTCGAGAAACTTTTTTTTTTCTTGTCGGGGGTGTCGTAAAAACTCATTTTTTCCCCGATGTAAATCCCAACCCATGACGCCGGATGAAGAGGTTCCCTCCAATTGAAAAAAAGTGAAGCTCGGCTTTGAAAGAGCCGAGACCGTGGGAATTTTGTGCTAAATTGGGGGCCATATTAACACTCTGTCCATCTCGTTTGTCATATTTAAAGAATAGATGATGACATGAGACTTGATAGATAAGTTTATCGAGCTTACCTCAATGGAAAAATCAGTGACAACAGCGCAGCCCGGTCCGGGTCCCCCGTGCTTAGCAGCTGTGTACGCATGCCCGGCACGTGTGGAGCTTGCAGTATCGACACTCGAAAATCCACCAGTGCGGACCCGAATGACACATATGGCAGGTCCATTGGATGAGAGTGCTGTCCGACTTCAGCATCTTGAAAGAGTGTGCGCAGTTGTTTCCCACTGCCATGTTTGCGAGATATGGTCAAGGATGTGTGCCTTAGCTGAATTTCCGAATGCCGGGGTAATAGTGAGTACCAGACGGCTGGATGTGGCGGCGGTTTTGCTTAGTCTACCCTAAGTGACGGGTCAGCCATACGATTCAGTTTTCATACGGTCTACAAGTGCGGTATTAGTGTTGTGGAACACTTACAGAGAGATGAGCAAGGAAGTGGTGTGGACTAGTAGTCGATCTAGTGTGATGACTGTTGGTGGCTGTAATCTGTGAAGACTGGTTTGCGTATACTGCCTGCGGAGAAGGGGCAGGAGAAGGAGAGAGATGGATTGCGTGAAAGTATACGTGAGAGTATATGTGAGAGTAAGTGAGAGAGTGTGTGAGAGAAACTATCGAGGAAGGGAGGCTCGAGATATGAAGGGGAGACAGGCGTTAAATAGCCAGTCCGCAGGTTACAAGTCAACGGGTGACCTTGAGGTCCAAACAGAATGTTGGGTTGTCTTTGATTTTTGTTTGCCAAATGTGGGTTTGGGAAACGGGAGGAAGAATCAGAATAAGGAGGCTGTTTGTAGTTGTAGGGCTGGCGAGAATCTGGCAGATTAGGCGAGGCGGAATGGATGTTTTTGTATCAAAAGGTGAAACCAGACGGACAACAGGCGGTAAAAGCCTAGATAATATAATAAAATAAAATAAAAAATAAAATGAAATAAAAGAAATGTGATGTGTAACTACTCGTTCGTAGGGGACGTCGTTGCAGGCATGACATGGAGTTCGTTTTCAGGGAGGCTCAAATACTATGTGAGTAAGTACAGTCGAGAGTCTCATCGACGACGTCTAACCCTGTCCTATGACGATTGTCACGATTGTCGGTACTGCTCCCGCCTGGTCCATAGTAGGTAACTCGGCAGACTACCAGACACCCTAGGGATGGTAGGGGCTAGTAGCTTAGTTGGTAACCTTCCAGAGGTAGGGGATTGGGAAAAGATGGAAACGGAGCTTGGGACCTGGGACTTCGGACTTGAATCTTGGGTGAGTTGGACGACTTGGGTGACTCGGGCGGCTTGGGTGAGATGATTAACAACATTAGACAGGAGTCGGGGTGGGAACTTGGAACTCTGGCATGTCGTCCGAGAATCGATGACAAGGGCAGAAGTAGTCCATGTAAAATGCTAAGTGTGGATTTTGTCGAAGAGCGATCAATCTTCTGCGACATGGGCATGATGCGGTTTTGACTTTCTCGACTATTGCGATTTCCCACTTCCAATTAACCTTAATACTTAATACCTAACACGCTTTAGTACATTATGTAGTAGCTTTTAGTATACATAGTACCTGGATATTCGTCAAGGATGTACATTTATACCTAGCACCGACACAGCAAGCACCTAGACTAGCCTGGCCTAGCCATCAATTAGTATGTATCCATATAGCATGGGATGTGGATTTGGGTTTGGCGTGTATCTAGGTACCTGCGTATATACACACCCGCATTTAATTGTACATAGGATATTAATATTCGATGTTCACTTTGGCAGGTACCTCCACTGCGTACACACATGCGTACATGCGTCCAGTATGTACTTTCCTACATACATACATACGTACTACACGTCTACTTTAGGTAGGTTAGAGGGTAACTGCCTGAACGGGGACCGTGTCAGACTTTTTTTTTTCTTCGAGTGTCGGCTTGAAACTTCCTACCTATTATGCAAGTCGAACTACTAACTAATAAATAACAGCATTTGAACTAGGTAGGTAGGCGATGCATTGCAGCTATGTGATGTATGAGTATATGCAGTATGACAAAGTACCCGGTCGTTTTTGTATGTTGCTGGATTTTGTAAGGTTGTAAGGTTGTAATGTGGGTCAAAGAAATATATATAAAATAACACAAGATAAACGAATGGTTGATTTTGGCTGTGTGTATGTATTGAATTGTATTGGAGTTTATTTTTACTCTAGCGAATGTACTAGCGAGGAGAAATAATTTAATAAAAATGATCAAGCAATAGGATTTGAAAGCGAGTGACGAACCACAACGCTTCTTTTGGGAATAAGGGCCTAGGCACTGTCTTTTCAGTCCGCATGGGGTATGACACGACATGGAACGACAACGGCTTTGCTTGAAGGTTGTGGATTTCAATTTAGTCAATTAATTTTTTTCTATTGCCTCTTTTTCCTTGTTTTTCTCGATCTCTTCATATGGAATGTCGCCATTATCCTCTCTGTCTGGGCTGACTACCTGCAGAACCAAGACCGGTTTGCCGTACGATGTAAGTTGAAGATAGATGCTAGTCGAGGGTCGAGGATCGGGGGGTTATGTACCCTTTACTTCTCTCAGGTTTCCATACCTCGGGGAGGTATGACCGTTCCCAAGGTCAAGGTCTGGGATTGGACAAGGTAAAGGCGTACAAAAAGGATTCCTGGAAACAATTTTTTCAATCGCGGTGAAAACCAGTCACAATCTGGAACTAAGCGGACGGCACATAGACGGAAACGTATTGGTCTTATCCTTCACCGGTCGGCCCTCGCCGCCTACCCCTACCCTACCTAAACTACAAAAATTGCCGAATCGGTTCCCAGAGAGGGCTTTACCGGTGACCATGTCTCTCCTCCTGGGTACCTCGCATAAAGTGCTCATATATATATGTATGTATGATGGTTTGAGCCTAGAAACGATATAGAATCTCAACCAAACACATAATATGTCTGGTTTCCCGCGTACGATCGGAGACAATCTAGTTCATCTAGTCCACATAGTTCCGCAGCACGTAGTAATAAGGCCAGGTAGGTCAGGGTCGTTGAGGCTACGGAGGCATGTACGTGTTTTGGGAAGCATTCGTGTGCAAGAGGCAGAACATTCAAGTTGGACCGGACAAGACGAAACTCTGGCGCGGTTCGCAATCACCGGCACGGTTCGCCAAGTCCACGATTGTCCATGTCTAAATCCTGAATGCTGCCGTCATCTATTGGCTGCTCAACTGACGCAGTTCATCACTTGGTTATATAATAACCCTCTCTATACCCACACAGCGTCGCCTCGAGAACGGGTCCGGGGGTTGCATTACGCGCGGGTGTAAGTGATCATGTATCCGTAAGTAATAGGCATAGCGTGTTAAGGTAGTTTCTTTGAAGGGAACATCCCGATGTGCTACCTGAGGGCGCATCAGCTCGATTTTACATGCGTGCAAGATCTGACTGCGACACGAGGTTCACCGTGAGTGACATACATACCCTATCTACTTAGGTAGTATATGAATGCTTCCGTGATACTTCGGAGTTATGGTTAGTCGGTATCAGTAAGAACTAGGGGCCCCTTCAGACCAACTACCCGCCGGGGTAGGCGGGGATTATGTAAGCGTCAAGAGGGATTTACAAAGTAAGAATCAGGATATAACTAGGCTCGAAGAACCCGAATGTCTGGTTTAGCACTTTACTATGTAGGTACTGTAAGTAAGTATAGGTAAGTAGTGTAACATAAGAGACCGAGGATAATCGTAGGCCTATTGGATGGAAATATTTTATAGCTGACTAAATTAAAAACATTTGGTGTAAGAATCTTACATATTGCGTTTTTTTCTTTCTTTTAATTACTCCATAATGGGTAGCGAATTAAGGGATCCCACCATCTTGGCCTGGACTTAATCATGTGAAGGAAAGGGAATGTATGTGTAATGTACTTATCTGCCTAGGTAGGTAATCTTGTAATACAGCATCGCGAGCAACTTCCCTTTGGCTAGACGAGGGCGGACGAGTCGACTACCCACCTAGGTATGTGTAGTGTAATAGGTAATAAGAACTTGGAGCGATGAGATGGCGATGATAAGAATTGACGATCCTGACTGATAGTATGTACTGACTGATAGTTGTACAACCCGCGGGTATTTAAGGCTTCCCGCAACGCGCGGGGTGATTTACAGACCGAGAACCTCTGGATGAAACTTTAGGTTTGTAACGGGTACATTCGAAGGTAAATTTTACGGTCTTACAAAGCAGCTGCCAGGACAGGGACTTGCCTGTCAAAATCATTGATGCGCGAATGCGCAGTTACGTATGTACATATGTAATTAGTAATTAGGTACATCCCTACCTACATACCTAGGTACCTAATAGGCAATGCAACTTGAATTGATTTACCGTGCACCAGATTGACGTATCGCATAGGTACATTGATTGATAACGTATATGTAGCATATATGCAGGCAGAGCATCCTACCTTTTGAGGTGAATCGCATCCATTCAATGTTGCGTGGCATGACATAACATACTATATCGCCTTACCTACACCTGCTCTATTCTTCATGTCTGAGTCTGATACGTGCATAGATCCTCAGGTACGCAGAGGCACGAAATACATATGTAGGGTTGTATGACGGCGGCTGACAGGCTGCCAGCGTGTCATTGCCATCAGGTACCAACATAAAGGGACTACATGTACATGTCAGGACACGCAATTCTGGATTGGAACGTGTAGGAAGATTGAAGGTTGAGCAGCACTTACACGGGTCGCGGTTACGTCGAATCTCTTCTTTTTCCCTCCATCGGGAAACCTCGTGCCTGGCGCAATCTAGATGCAGCAGCAAGTCGACCCATGAGGGTACATTACCCGCAACTACTTTCTATTTTGAGCCTCCTGCACGCCTGCCGAATAGTCATTTTCTACCACACCCCTGAGCCATTGAACCTTGATTCGTCTAAGTTTGTTTAAAGTCAACCCAATCAAGGAATAAACTTTTAGCCGAGCTGTATTAGGCCTCCACCACGCGTCGTTCGACCTTCTCGCTGACTCCTCTTCAGAGTTGCCGTGACACCTCATACTTCATATTTAAGCAGGCCAAGCTGCACCGGAGCACCGCCTGGTGTCCATCGTCTCCCGTGTCTGCTTTAACGAAGTTTCTTATGGGCGTGTAGCTATACAAGAGTTTCCATGCTGCTTGTCAGGCTAAAACCGCCGTTGGGGTGCTTCTACTAATGCTACTAATACGAACCCGCCCCAACAACGCAAAGTGGACCAATTTCTTTAGTACTACATACAATTCCAAAGTCTTGCGCATATTCCACTTTTCAACCTAGAGATGGCAAATAGGAGGATTTCGACGCCATAGTTCCTGATCCTAGGTCATACGACAGAGTAAGCTCCGTATTCAGGCACTGCGAGAATTTTTTCAAATTACTACGTACGTGCTTCGCCCGGACTATCTAGGGGTCGCGAAACTCACGATCGATTCGTCCGGAGGACGGCTTGTTTTTCCTTCTTTTTTTAGGGCCTGTCTTAGTTCGATGTCCATTCTTGGGATAGGTCATAACAGCAATTGCTCTGATCATTGCTGGTAAGGATCAGTTGCCCCCTTGAAAGTTGAAACATTGAACTACAGCGTACTACATAATAATAGGATGTACGTGACAAGCTGACATCGGGTCCCAAGAGTCCCAAGAGCCAGGCACCTCCTGGTAGTCCCGCTACTTTACAAGTTACCGGTAGCCAGTACCGGTCCAGTAGTTGGAGGGAAACCTGGGTCTAGGCCCTTGGATATCCACTTTCTTGCGGAGCTCGAATTCTTCATAGCAGAGCCCTACGGGGTGGTAGGACTTCACCTCTGTTTCAAACTATCTGGGAAGTGGACTCGCCAGGATGATCAAGCACCAAACATGATGAAGATATAGAAGGAGAAATTTGTCATCCTCGTCCGCCTCGGGTAGCGACCCAGGAGAAAGGGTGATGACGACGAATAATACGTCTATTATACGGCGCATCCCACATTGTCGGTAACCCGCCAGCCCGTTCGATGGAGCCTTCCCCCCAGTCGTGGATAAGACATGAAGTATGTAGGTAGGTATGGAGTTGATAGGCACTTGCTCCCACATCCCACAGCTACGGTACGAACTGCCTACACTACCTACCTAGGTAGGTCTGCACACGACCGATGTGGCTTGAGAATAAGCTGAAGATAGCTAGCGCAAAGCCATCTTAAAGCCACGAACGTTCTATTCCTTATGTACCTAGGTTCTCGTCTGCTGATGTCTGCTGACCGCGCCTTCATGTGCCGTTGTCTGCGGCCATTCTGCGGCCAGCGGGACCTTAATTCAGGATGCGTAGCCGCGAACCGGTCTGGCTAATAAAAGATCCAAGCGAGGTCTATCCCCAGCCTGCTGGTTTCATGATTCAAAACCCGGAGATTTTGAGATTTTGGAGAACAAATCACAAAAATCTCCGACCGCAAGTTTATGCCAGGTCCAGCATTATGGCTCGGAGTCAAGATTCCAAGCTGCTTCCATGGCCTTCTTCCACCGCGCCACCACAGGTTGGCGTCGGGCTTGAGAAGGAGCATTCGCACGTGGCTTTGACATTTCGGCCTGTTGGTTCCTGGGCAGCCGGGGAGGCATGAAGGTCGCACACCTATTCGGCACATTTATTCCTGTTTGGATACCTGCCCCACCGTCCGACCACAACCAGGATACCCAGCAATGGTTCGTTATCTAAAGACATTGGCCGAATATCGTCGCCAATCGGTTATCTTCCTCACCACCACTGCTGGGTAAACTACCTAAGTACTTGGGGTCGTTTTGGATGGTCCCGAGAAGAGAGCTCAATGCCGACTATGCATCTCAACCCTGCCGCGGCTACGCAACGCCAAGATGCTATTTAGAGACAAGCCGCGTATTTGTATTTGGCTTTTGAGGCCCTGGTATCCAATTGTTTCTCGACGTCCGGATCGTGATCGTAAAGTTCCTTGTTGTACGAGATTCATCTTTATCGTGTGCAGGTGTCATCACTCAATTAGACGTTGGTCGCCTCTGGTTGGTTCACCCGCCATGCATATGGCCTAAAAGGGAAGTCCTCCAATTTTACCACAACACCAACTACCGGCTACACTAGAGCTAGTCTAACAGACTCACTCGTGCACGACCTGTTTGGGCACGAATCCAGAATAGTCACCGGTCATATTAACTATTCTAGAAACAAGTTCATATACTATAGCTCGAGGGATTGGGCTTTACCGGCTAGCCGTTAATACAACATCAGACAATCATCACCCGCCTCCCCGTAGCCAATCGAGGAACATCCAGACACGGATGAACCTGTTAAATCGGCCACCGAATTTGTGAGATCGAATACGATCATTGCCTACTATATCAGACCTGCCGTACGAATTGGTCTATAGTAAACAGGCCTTCCCGGGGTCGCAAACTCATACGAGCCTATAGCATACACCACTATGGCCCTCACTGATCGTCTCGATCCCGATATCCCCGATGATGGGAGTAGTAGTGGTGACGGTGGTAACCGTAGTAGACGAGGGAAACATGTCGTTGGGAAGAGAAAAGTAAAAGCTCCGTATCAACGCGTATACGCAACAGTGTCGACGCCATGCCAAAAGCCCACCGGCCTTGTAGGTCGATATCGTCTACCTAGGCTGGGAACCATCCCATTGGCTGTCAGGGACGTCGGTGCCCATGCTCATGTTTTTTTTTTCGTCACCGCATGTTCAGGAAAGCATCGTGGAATGGTTAATGGGTCCGGCCTAAGTATCGGTGATGAGGTCCGGTGATGAGGTCAGTGCTAAGATGAGCTTCTGAAGTTCTGAAAGCTTTCCCCGGCATGATCTTCAGATTCAGGACGAACACTCTTTTATTCGCGGGCTAATAAGTACCTAACTCTCTTTATGAAGAGGGACCCCCTCTGCAGCTCTGCAGGTAAGCAAAGCGGAACCAGACGAAGGCTCTCCAGGGTTCGTCGACTACCACGTAAGACTGGCAAGGTATGAGCTTGTCCCGTCCCGCCTAGCCTTGCCAAGACATCCAGATTCAAAGAGACGTTTCAGTGCCTGTTTGGCGTCGCTTATAGTAAATTGCAACGCCATCTACCGCTCTTTCGCATGACCACGACGTTCTGCTAGCTGCAGGTCCGCCCCGATATGGGCTGTATGGGTACAATATTTATGTGGCTGCCAGACTAGCCTCTCTCTTCCCCCCCGTCATTACATAAAGGTACACCCATTATCCTTATTTTATTTTTGTTTTCTTATTGAGGGGCTACCAGCGGATTCCCTGTCACTCCCCCACCATGGACGTCTCTCTTTTCCCTTCTATGATCCTCGTCAACCTCGCTGCCCCCACATCCAATGATCCCACGTCACACAGCCTAGTCGAAAAACCTACTATGTCTGGGGACGTCCGACCGGTAGAGCGCCGGAGGTCTGGTAAGCCTGACGTGCTTTTATTACTTGTACAGGGCCCGACCCTGCGCTTGGCTAGCTTGTCTTATATTAAAACATCCCATATTCACGTCGTTCGTTAGTTGACAGGCAAGGCTAATGGGCTGGATCTCCACTTCCTAGTTTTGGGTAACCAGGCCTGCCTTTAGCTATGTACTAGCTGACTACCTAGGTAATATTTTCTCACTATGCCTGTCATGCTAGTCATGCAGCTGGCGGTTTCCGGGCATTAGGTTGCTATTGGGTCCCTTGCCTTTAAACGGGAGCCCCAAGGAGAGAGAGAGCCAGAGTCGCGACTAAGCAGGGACTGCTCAAACGTCAAAGTATGGTTCGGTAAAATTAGAGAACCGGAACGTTGATGATGGACGCAAGCAATACATGTTGCACACCCCTGAGCCCTACCTACTAAGACGGCCAGCTACTCCGAGCCTGATCACGGGATAGTGGGAAGCTTATTGGGCAAGTATCAGCCTCGTTTGAGGAGGCGTTGGGTGTTGGACTGCTACTGCGACTTTGACTGCGACTGCGACTGCGACGCTGCTGGGCGGAACTCCTACCGGAAGATTTAGAATCAGCCTCAATTTAAGGTGACGCGGCAAGCCGTCCGCCGTATGATGTCGACGGCTTGGTGGCTTGTTCCCCATCTTACTAGCGATCCGACAGTTATTATTCGATTCTTCGGAGGCTCTTGAATCTCTTCCGGCCTCCTTCTAGACCCCTTCTTCCCCCCTTCCTTGCCTTTCGGTTCCTGAAATTTGGCGGGGCAAGCGACGGTTCACGATAGCCCAGATTTCGTGCGACGAGCCGGAAATGTGAGCTGTCACTTTTTTTTTTTAATCCTTTCCCCCCCTCTTCCCACCTTTTTTTTTTCTCCTTTGCTCCTCAAAACTCCAAACCGGCCCCTCGGTTAACGACTACCATACATACTACCATGGTATGTATTGTATCCGTATCTGGCCTATCTGTCATCTGCGAAGAACGACTATAGACTAGCCCAATTAGCAAGTGAAAGTGACCTCGGAGAAGCTGACCGACGCTTTTCTCCGTACGCAACCTGCAATAGTGCCGCGCGCATCATACCCAAACATGTGAGTTGCGGCGCGCCAGCGCACAACGACGCAACACAATCTGGTTCGTCACGGTTACGCATCCCGCCATCAGATCAGTCATGCTATGCTATGCTAGTCATCTGTCTGCGAGGAAACAAAGTGAGGCAAGAGCCCACGCGCACCCGTAACCAGCCAATACACACAGCTTAGAATTCGTTCATCATCACCACCACTAACTCACCCCCTCCCCTCCCACTATTCTACCACCTAACCCCCCGTTCATATCTTGCATCAGAAGCTCCGACTGAACCGAGAGATAGATGACGCTTTTGGGAGGAGAGGAAGGGGTCAGAAGGGCGCGGTTACGAACGTTGCAACCTCGCTTCTCTAGATGCCGGGATCGTCTAATACAGAAAGATACCTACCTACTTTCTATTACCTACATCTAGTATTCAGTACCTATCTATCTCTAACGAGCTCCTCTAATAACGCTACATACCCAACCTAGACGCATCTCCGGACGCTCGAGCTTCGCTTTTATTATCTTGTTGTGACTTGCCCTTTTATTTACAGCATCTTTTTTTCTTTTTCTTTTGTACCTTGCTTCTAGAAGAAGGGGTTTCCCAAGTGGCGTCCGATGATGCATTGATGATGGATAACGCAAGGGACCAAGACGGCACGAGCTGGTGGGCTCGCCGCGCCGCCGAGAAGGGGGTAAAAGAAAGAGCGGCGGTTATTATTACTATGGCCGGAGCAGAAAAGAAAAGAAAAAAAAAGTCTTTTCAATATTTTAATTTTTTTCCATGTCGTTCCTATTTCCTTCGCCCTACGTAAGGTACAAATAATAATCTACTCTTCCGCCGATGGCGGTGAAGGGAAAAGAAAGAGTGAGAAGGAAAAAAAAAGTGAGGCAAAACCCGGAGAAGAAAAAACACGAAGAAACATGAAGTTGGAACGGGGTATTTAATTTTCTAATGCATCGTCATCGTGATAAGTGATGTGTCAAAATGTCCGTGGGAGGAGTAGTCAGAAACGGGACACGCCGCACCCTTAGGAACTCCTCATCTCGCATCGGCGATCCGGCATCGGTTATGTGTGAGCAAATCTAAGGGTTTCGTCTTTTTTTCTCTCTCTTTTTTCTGTCTCTTTCTTTACGTCTCTCATTTTCTATGGTGAGATTTCCGATGTGAGTGGTGCCAGAAATGCCCGTAACGCGCATTGCATACCTACACCTAGGTATGTGATCAATCACCTGTCATTGCTGACATTGACATTGGACGCGCATACGCATCTGCGCATATACACACGCACACCAACTCCACGTGGGTTCCGTTCGCTTGTTACTTCTCAATCTCTCCTCTCCCCCATCTAAGGGACGGCTGATGGCTGCTTCTGCTGCAAGTGTTATTATGTTGTACTACCTACATGCGGGCGCTGTCTTATTCGGTTTGTTGGGTAACAGTACATACATAAGACCAGTACATAGAACGGCGGCCCGTCTCTTTTCTATTCTATACATACGCACGTCATGGCGCTTATCTCAGAACCATTTCCTTTCTTGACCTCTCGCCGTATGCAATGCTTGTCTTACTCGTTCGATCCCTGGTCCCATAATCCCATAATGAGCTTTTTTTCCCTCCTCCCCCTTTGCACACCGCCTAGCTGGGCGGCCGGGAAGGGGAAGGAGACGAAACATCATATTATGGACTGGCTTCCCGGTACCATATAGGCAACATCTATTAATTCGCCGGCTCCTTATCCGGATTCCGTGCCGCTCATGCAGACCGTCATCTCGTCTAGCGTCATCGTTGCTGTTGCTGCTGATGGTCAAATGGTCTTCCCGCCTTGGAAATTTTCTGACTTCAGGGGCCCGTTATTCCCGGCGCATCTGCGGCCGGAGGGAGAGCAGCCGTATTAAACGTTGCAGCAGGAGGTGGAAGAGGCTGCTCATCGATAACTGCTGGTGCTTCGGTGTCGTCACCGCGATCGACTTTCGTCGATGAAGGGTGTGGACGTTTTCGAGTCTTCATTTCGAGGACGTCGCTTTCGTTGCTAGCGTTGTCCTTCTCGACACATTCCGCCTCGGAATTTTGACGCTCCTTTTCCTGGAACGTGAAGGCGTCCGAGAGGTTTACCGCAAGGAACGTCTTGGGTAGCTTGACCCTATTGGTTATCATCGGTCAGAAATCCTCTCAGGATAACGGGGACCACCTCTTCCTTGTCGCTATTACGTCGACGACGCTACGTTATGGATACTTACTGATGAAACTTATCTCTGAGCGTTTCGATGACTTTCTTCCAGTCCGCGTGAGGTGTCAAGCTTCTCCGCGGCGCACACCCGATGCAGTGTTTACTATCCAGTTGTATGTCTAGCGGATCAAAAATGTGACAACCGGGGCTGATCGTGATACGGATGCTATAGTTAAACGTAGGCTGATCGGCGGAGGGCGCATCTACTGTTCCCTTCGTCTCCGACTCGTATAACTCGAAGCAGATCTGTGAGAGGTAATCAAGTTCGGGGATCGTCCTGCGGTTAATCTTCGTCTCAATACCACCCTCGAGGATGCAATTGAGTAACGTGTAGATGTGTGATTCCTTGGTGAAATAAAAGAATGATTTGGCATCATCAGATGCCTGCATCTCTTCGAGATCTTGGACGATCTCCTTCAGCAAGGGAAGAGAGGTCAAGAGCCCAATTTCGAGCTGCAATATAACGTCAATAAATGCCAATTCCAAATTGTACCGATATTGGGGATGAACATACTTTTTCGCTATCTGAGATGCCGTATTCTTGTGGGCAGATGAAATCGAACAGGACCTTGGCTAGCTGGTAGAGCTCCCTAAGAGGTTCGAAGCACTCATCTGTCTTCGCCTTTGTCTGATTATTCCCTTTGGGTAAGTGGAAATACTCGGCGGGCCTGTCAACTTCGTGAGGATGCTTCATCCATGATCTTCGTCGGAAAATGCGCTTAACAGCTTTCTGTGCCTCTGACTTATCGGCCCTTTCTGCCCTGTCAAGCCGCTCTGATTTGTCAAGTTTCTCCTCTGGGGAGGAGCTCAGAACTTGGCTTTTGTCAGACTTGTTATCAGCTGTTTTGACGCCGTCTTCGGATTCCTTGGGTGACGTTTTGCCTTCGCGGTTTATAGTAATACCAAATTCCTCCTCTAACATTTGTTTCGGTGGAGTAAACACCCACTCAAGGAACTGGCGGTTGTGTAGGGCGTCAAACTTCATCGTATCATACAATTCCGAAATCTTACTAGGATCGACCTTCTCGTGATCACAGAATTCCGCAAAGAGCTTCTCCCACCGCTCGCGGAATAACTCGGCATCTTCGCCGCAACACCAACGAGCCTGGATATTGTTGATGGCATTTGCTTGAGAAATCGATGATGTAATAGACGTGCTAGATCCTTCTCCGTGCGTCTTGTCCGAGTTGGGAGAATTGATTGCGTTGAGTGAGTTCACAGCGCCACTCTGCAGTTTGCTGTAATTGTAATGCATCACACGGCGATGGAAATTCATCAGCTGCACAACTCGTGTCTGCACTTCGGCAGGCTCGGGCATTCCCTCAGGCCAAGCAAATTGCGATGGTCGCTCGTTTCCCTTGCGCAATAATCCCTTCAACTTTTTCTTGACCTTGTCCATCTCATCCTTCGCCGCATTGGAATCGTCGAGCAGATCCTTGCGTATAGTAATAAAGTCTTCTGGTATGTCATTCTTGTCGATGAATGACGCTGCCCAAATCTGTGCGCTAGCTGTAACTCGCCTCTCCGAACTGCTGAAGACGTGTACTTGATCTAAAATGGCACGGTTTAGCAAGAGATAATCATTACGCATATTTTGTGCCAATTCTTGAGCTTGATAACGGGCCGAGTGAGTAGGCTCTCCTCCCCATTTGACGATGAGTTGTAACTTATCGAGAACAAAGCTGTTGTCGGCTGCGGTGAACTTTGACATTGTTACCCCTGACATTGAATCTTGGCGTCGCGGTGGGTTTCTCGGCTGAAGTTCATTGTCAGATACGAGTGCTTCCGATGTGTCAAGTTCATGTTGACCATCTTCGGCCTTTGATGGCTGCGCCGTCGGAGATTGATCCTGATTACTGTTACCTGGCTTCTCTTTAAGCGGAACGTCCTTAATCTCCGTCTCCATTTTCACCCCTTCGGTAACTTTAGGAGTTGACTCATCCGACATCTCGGCGGTTTTCTTCTTGCGAAACATCGGTTTGATTTGCACCTTGGTACCTGCCCATCCACCTTTCTTCACCAAGACGTTGCGAAGAGACCTAAGCTTATTTCGATCTTCCTCTCCCGCCTTGATAGCTAATTCGACCGCGTCGAGGACACTAGCTAAAGCTGGCTCCCCAATAAGAAGGACCTCTTCCTGATGGCCCTTCAGGAGGTCAATAAATGGCTGCGTATGAAAGGTGAACTTGTACTTCTGTTTCGGGGTGCGGTCGGCGTGTCGAATGACGGAAACCATGCCTTTGAGCTTCCACGAGTGTTTAGGTGGTGGCGGAGGCGGCGTTGGCTGTTCAACCTGTTCCTCGACCTTCTCTGCTGCCGTTGAAGGAGTAGTCGGAAGAGTCGGCGGGGCCGTAGCCGGCACGCTACTTGAAGTAGAGCCGCCAGCAAGGTATGCTATCGGGCTAATGATGCTGTTCCGCAGTCCCGCTGCGATACCCGACACCCCTGAATCAGACTTGGGTGGGACGGGGATTCCTGGGCTCTGCTCATCTTTGCTTTCTGCATTTTCCTCCGGTGAAAGCGTACCTGTAGTACTCGATATGAGCTTTGTCTGGCTCGTGTGCCTTGTACTTGTCTGCGAATCTTTCTCTTTATTAGTTAGTAGAGCTTTGGCCAATGGGTCGCCAATGTCTGATATAGTGGGTGATGGTATAGGTGGCGTTGGTCCTCCACGGCGAATCTTCTCCTTGACGAAAATATCCTTCAAAATACTCGCGCAGTGATCGTAGTACGTTTCATTGTCTTTGACGAAGCTCCAACCATTGACATCTATAACATAACTCTTGCCTCCGGCTCGAAGCAAATCAAAACCACAGACGCGTTGGCCGAATGTGTTTGCAATTTTGCTTGCAATCTCCTTCTCTTCCGGACATAACGCGGTAACATAACGGATTTCTTTACCATGGGTATTGCGCCGGACAATTCCGTCGACAACTGGCGATTTCCTTGTCTCAGCATGGCAATAATGTGGTCCGACCGTATAAGCTTTAACATCTTCGGCGTTGTCCACTTGCATGAATTTCTCATATATGAAACTGCCTTCCGGTTCAGTGATGGCGCGGGGAATAATGAGGTCCTTGATGAATTCAGAGCTCTTGTTGCCGATTTTCCTGAAGAGCTTCCGGGCGCCTCCGCCAGCCGACTTTGGAAAATAGATGATGATGTTGTGATCCTCACCGCTAGTTGGTTTCTCGACGAATGGTTTCTTCAGTAAAGTGCCGTCCACGCTCAGAATGTCTCCATCGTCAAGTAGCTCCACCTTACGAGGGATACGGTAGTTTTCTGGCCCGCTTAGCTCGAGGGCGATGCCGGTAACATCCTTTATATGCTTTGCGACATCCGAGGTTAATATACTTGGCCCACCGTCGCGATTCACCTCAACACGTTTAGGAGTTGGCACATCTATCCTATCGAGTATTCGCAAACAGAGTCGCCTGTCCCAAAGTACCTTTTGCATGGGGACATCATTTACGCAAAATGGTTTCCTAGCTTTAACATAAGCAATAGCCTTTTCTAAGGGAAACCCGTCAGAGTAGAAAGATATCAAGTAGTCGCATATAGGCCAATTCTCCACCTCTGTTTAGTCATTAGTATTTTGCTCTGTCTCTCACCGGGTCAATAGTGGGCTTGTTCACCTTCGTCTAGGATTGTCTTATCCCCAAATACTATCACGTCAAACTCGCGGTTTGAGATTAACCTGTTAAGAATATTCCTGCTCGGTTTGCTTCTGGCTTTGGCGTCCAGAGCGCAAACGCCGATGATGCCCCATGGTGCTGGCTTGACTTCTTCTTTCTCTCTGTATTGAGGAGCCCGGTCACTACTAGGACTGTGGCTACTAGCTGCAGTACTACCACTTAACCGGCGCTTTGCTCTACTTCGAGATCTCGTCACCTGGGGTCGAGGGCCCGGATTGGACGGAGGTGCAGTACTTCGCTTCACAAGCTCAAGAGGGTTGGCATGGGTCTCCCGCGAAGTAAGCTGAGGACCGCTAACGGGATTCTGAGTATTAGAGTTAGAGGACGTGGTGATTGTCACGTTGGACACGCCGGACTCAGATTGACCTGGAGACGGGCCTAAGCCTTTGCCGGAGGTCATGATGGCGGTGGGGCGATGAGCACTACCGCTGTCGGAACCGTTTGTGGACGGAGCAGAACTTGCAACGCCACGGGATGACGAGAGGGAAAATACGGAAGAGACAGAAACTCGCTTTGCTGCTTCGTAGTCGGAAGCAGAAGAAGAAGGATGGTTAACAGCAGGATCTGGCAGATGGTAGGGAGAACTTGTGTCTGGAAAAGAATGGCCGGGCACTAGTTTGGGGGTGTTATCGATATCCTCGACAGCCACGTCGTCAACACCTGCAGCCGAGGGATGAAAATCTTGACTCCAAATATCGGAACCGGATGACTCGCGTCGACTGTATGGAGAGGGTGGGAGATGGGGTAGCTTTAGTGGTCTGGCCAGAGGCATTGACAAACGTGCAGGCTCAACAGATACATCGGTAGTACCGACGGGTTCAGCATGTCGACTTTTCCCGCCCGTTATGGAACTGGCGATGCTACTAGCTAAGGATGATGAAGAGCGAGTGCGGGTTTGCGACACAGACCAAGAAGAAGAGGCCGAAAGTCTCTTGCCGGAGCTGCTGCGACCCGGGTTATTATTATTATCGGTCTCCATCCTTGTCAAAAAGACACAGGTCCACGGGTACGGGAAGCCGTTATCCGCTAAAACTTTTAAACTCTTGTACTATAGTCCGTACTCCGTCGCAGTGAGAAAGTTTTACTATATTATTTCGTCATTGGCTAAGTTCCCAAGAACCTATCAGAGCAGACAATTAAACCTTGTTTGATTTTCCCCTTTTTTTTTATCTGCAATAGCCCCCAAAATTTAGTGACGTATATACAGAGTGTTGCGTAAGAAAGTTGAGAAATTTGGGAAGTTGTTTTCGAAGCTCCTGCAGGATATGTGGTAATGTGGTTACTCACCCGCTCCTTATTAATGACGGTCTAACGCCTGCAGTCGAGGCGGACTTTGTACTTTGAAGCCAGTGGCAAATAGAATTTGTTTGCCCCCTGACTAAAAATTGTCTCCAGGTACCGGGTAGTTAATGCAGCACAACCCAATCTAAGGCATCAGCGATCGAACAAATAACGATGAAGCCGATAATTGAATTTTAATATCTTGGTATAAACGTTGTTCAGCGAGATAAACTCCAGCATTGGCTTCATCAATCCTTTTCGAAAAGAATATTGATTCGAGACCCGATTTATCTATTCATTTTTCAGTCCACCGTAATAGTTGGAAGTGGGTCGCGTATACGGGAACCAGGAACTCGACGGCTTCAAGGATATGTTATGAGAGCCTCATTGGAAGTTCATTGGAAGCGTGAAATATTTCGACAGTTGCATCTGTGACCCGTGGTCAGAAGAATACGTGGCGGGCAAACGGACCAGTAAAATTTCTAGACCGTCAAACAAAGGTCGAGGTCTCACTTTTCGGGTGGTAAGTGGTTTCCTAGAACGAAGAGCTAAAGGTGGAAACCACTAGAATAGTAGAGAGCTACTACGTGTGAGTTTTATATGAGCTATATGAGCAATTATGAGGTAGTCTTGATAACGTATTTATTCTCTGACTTCGGATCTCAAAGTTGCATCCCACATGCACATTGCAGATTACGAAAGAACATGAAGACATCAATGCTGGTCGGCATTTAAGCATAAAAACAGGTACTAAGGCATGTACCTTTATCTTATGACAACCTATCAAGCACATGCCAATGCCAATGCCTAGTGCCATCGACGTGCCTGCTATACGCTAAATGATCAGGGGCCGGCAGCCAATAGGACTACATAATTGGGATTGCGTGGTGTTCACTGGGCATGCGACCGTTGTTTGACACTACGACCGTCGTTTTCGATGTTTTCGGCAAGCAGTGAGGCGGTGAAAGCTGGAAGCAATAGCCTGGCTAGGCGCCGTTTAAGCAGAGCTGTAAATGCAATGACGACCGCATCACGTCGTATCGAAAGCGCATGTGCGCCATGCGCATTTAAGCATTCATCAAAAAGTGACCTCGGGACATCACCTGACGGAAGGAACGCTTCTCAAGGTTGTAGAATCCATCATGTGGGGTCCATGTTCACGGATGGATATAAAATTCCAGAGAGCCAACGATAACGATAAGAAATTCAGCATCAAGGTCGTTTAAGTACCTAGGTATGTATATATGATACACTCTGGCCTTCCAAAGTTTAAGCGTTTCAAGGTGTTAAAAAGCGAAATATAAATATATCTTATTAGAAAATCCAATGATCCATATTTTCTTTTTTGTTTTTTCGATCTAATATGAGAACGTTATAATATTCTTAGCAAGTATAGGTACCAAAATACCTAAATATTAAACAATGGTACATACCTACATAGTGGGGCTACACTATATGGCAGGAGTCGGCAAAAAAAAGCTTTACTTCCGTTCTCAAGAAAAAAAAGTTCCATCTACACGCAGCTTCAAGCGGAGTTGCGCTGCGATTCTCGAATGCGACAAGACCCCGACCGTCTAAGTTCGATTAATAGGGGATCTTTTGTTAACTATCCGAGGCATTTCGTATCTCAACAGAATGCCTCATTTGGAGCACGAAGGACCTTTGGTCAAGCGGCAGAAGCTCAATTCTGTTGCGAAACCTCAGCCTTCTGCGTCGCAACAGTCCAGAATCTTTGCTCCATATCGGGTATGTTTAGGTGTTAAGGTATCCAGTTCCAATTCTAATAATGAGGTGTTAGACTATCGGACTCGTCTCTCCTACCAATGTCCCCTTCACCTCCGTTCCTCTGGGGAACACCACCTTCCAGGTCACAACGTCTATAGGCCGCTCCCTCCAAACCTATGACCTTAAACGCGGCCTCAACCTTGTATTTATGACCCGACCTCAGACGCCAACCACCATAACTGCGACATGCGCCTGGAAACAGAAAGTATTTGCCGCTTGGGGCGACCCTCGCGAGGGTTCCGAGCAGGGTATTTGGATCTTCCAGAGAGGGAAGAAAGTCGGCGAGTTGCAACTCCCACCTGATCTTCATCAGCCTGTTAGACAAATTCTAGTTTTCGGCTCCTGGGTCGTTGCGTGTGGCTTGACGAGAATAGAAGTGTGGAAGTCGGCAACTCTGGAACATTATACTACCCTGTTCACGATGGCTTCTAGGAAGGGCGACAATGAACTTACTGGTGGTATATGTACCATGCCGACATACTTGAATAAGATCTTTGCCGGGCGCCGAAACGGATGGGTTGAAATCTGGAATGTTTCCACCGGCAAATTGATATATACTCTCCTACCGCCATCTCCGAAGTATGGTGCTGTCACCTGCATGCAGCCAACTCCCGCGCTTTCGTTAATGGCTATCGCATATGCGGAGGGCCCGTTGGTCATTCACAACGTGCTCACAGACAAGAAGGTGCTCGAGGTGAACGCGGGCACTGATGATGCGCCCGTGACAAGCATATCATTCCGTACAGATGGCATTGGTGCAGGTCAGGATGGGCGCAAAGATGGGGTCATGGCGACGGCGACAGAATCAAGCGGCGATGTTACGTTCTGGGACCTCAACAAGGGTGGCAGAATTATGGGCATTCTTAGAAGTGCCCACAACCCCCCGACGCAAGAGGGCGCCTCGATTCGTGGGGGTGTGAGCAAGATCGAATTCCTTGCCGGTCAACCAGTCATCGTTACTAGCGGTAGGGACAACTCATTGAAAACCTGGATATTTGACGAGACTCCTTTCTCACCCATACCACGAATCCTACATACGAGAAGCGGTCATGCGGCACCGGTCACGTGTTTGAAATTCCTGCCGTCTGATTTTGAAGGCGCTGAAGCAGGCAACAAATGGCTTCTTAGTGGTGGCAGGGACCGAAGTCTCTGGGGGTGGAGTCTTCGTCGTGATGGTCAAAGTACAGCATTGAGCCAGGGTAATATCCGTAAAAAGGCTAAGAAGTACGGAATACTTGACAGTAGCACACTAAGCCGCGGTCCGACTACCACGCTCGATGACTTAAAAGCGCCAGAGATTACCTGTATTGCATGTTCATTGAACAGAGATGGCGGGATGGGCGCCATGCCCGGAAAGCAAGTTTTGTGGCAAAAATCTCAAAATCAGAAGAAGCCCATCGACGCCGAAGTCAGTGGCATGACAGGTTGGGAGAGCGTCGTCACAGCGCATAAGAACGACTCGTTTGTACGAACCTGGTTCTGGGGTCGAAAAAGAGCAGGTAGATGGGCCTTCCAAACCGGTGACGGTGCAAACGTGTCGACGGTGGCCATGAGCCCCTGCGGGACCTTCACAGTCGTCGGATCGGTTGGTGGATCTATTGATATGTTCAACCTGCAGTCAGGATTGCACCGCCAACGATTTCCATCAAAACTTACACCAGCACAGGCGAGGCAGGTCAAAATGCAGCAACTCAGGCAGGCAGACACTGTAGTACAGCTTCAGGCTCGCTCTGCTACTGGGTTTCTACCAGGGACGGGGAAGCATACAAAAGCTGTCACGGGAATCGTTATCGATTCTATGAATAAAAACATAATAAGCTGCTCGCTAGATGGAAAGATAAAGTTCTGGGAATTCCTGACAGGAAATCTGTTGGAGGAAATCAACTGGGCGCCAATGACGGGGATCACGGGTTGCCGCTATCATGCGGCGAATGACTTGATAGCCTTCTCCTGCGATGACAATTCCGTCCGGGTCGTGGACATCGAGACAAAACAGACTATTCGTGAATTCTGGGGGTGTCAGGGTAAAATAAACGACTTCATCTTCTCTAACGATGGCCGTTGGATAGTAGCAGCTTCCCAAGACGCTATAATACGAGTATGGGACCTACCAACGGGCCATTTGATCGACGCTATTCGGTTAGAGAAACCGTGTACGGCTTTGGCCTTCTCGGCCACAGGCGAATATTTGGCTGCGGCAACTGAAGGAGAGTTGGGCGTCAGCATTTGGAACAACAAGACTCTTTTCACTCACGTGCCAACTCGACAAATATCCGAAGAGTCAATTAAACAGATATCTGGTCCGACAGCATCAGGAGAGGGAGGTCAAGGTCTGCTCGAAGCTGCGTTCGAAGAAGCAACATCTCAAGAGGCAGAGGATGACGTCGCTCCACCCAACCTGGATCAGCTTAGTGCTGATATGATGACTTTGAGTTTGGTTCCGCGAAGCAGATGGCAGACCCTTCTACACCTTGACTTGATCAAGCAGAGGAATAAACCAAAAGAAGCACCGAAAGCCCCGGAGAAGGCACCATTCTTCTTACCATCAGCAACTAATGCTGGATCATCGAATTTAGATGTGACCGAGTCGAAGACTGACCAAGACCGGAGTCAATCGAGGATTACTCGCTTTGATCACAACAGGTCGGAGCAAGCATTCGCTAGCAAACTACAGGCGGGGGCTTCTACCGACAATTGTAAGCACTACACTCTTCACCACATGAACATTCACAAACTAACCTTTGCTTATTAGTTGACGAGTTTATCGAGCACCTCAAATCTTTGTCCCCGGCGACCGCTGATTTAGAATTGCGTTCCCTGGTAGTCGGTGATAGTGACGAGTCCAATGAATTGCTCCAGTTCATTCGTGCTATGACTAGCCGCCTCGTGGCACGGCGTGACTACGAACTTACTCAGGCTTGGATGGCTGTCTTTCTTCGCCTACATTTCGATCTTATCTTGGAGAGTGATACCCTAGCGAAGGCCCTGGCGGAATGGAAGAGACACCAGGCGCAGGAATGCGACAGGCTGGACAACCTAGTTAGCTATTGCGGTGGAGTAGTGAACTTCCTCAGGAGTCCACGGACTTAAATTTAGGCTTGAGGGCATACCATATCAGATATGTAACTTCAACTATAAATGGATCCAAACATCTTGCTGCCAAACCTGTGATTCATCGACGTGGCAGTCATACCGAGTTTGAGATATCATACTCGTACCTCGACAAACAGTGTGACTCCCGAGAATGCATCGCTGAGCGATTGTCAAGTTGTACTGGAATCTCACACTTCCTTACTTCACGACTTAGCAATAGTATAAATACAAGAAAACTCGCATCCGAAAAAGGCCGAGAAGCCTGAGCAACTCATGAATCATTTCCGCTCTCAGTTTGTCGCTGGACAAACTGTTGTAGAAACTGTAAATATGGAAATTTCTCTGTTCTCTAGTTCTTACTTTCCATTAAATAGCAGCATTCTTTAAGCTTCATAGAACTTACGCTTAGTTTCCACCACCCGCTGGTAGTAGCAGCAAAGTTCAAGCCCATAAGCCACAATCCATGTTGACCATACTCCACGAGCTATAAACGCGCCCATATCTTCCAATATTTTTTTTATTTTATTTTACTCTCCATTGTCCTGTTCTACTCAAGCAGGGCCCAGAGACAAACATACCCAGTTATTCAAAGGTCTTCCTCCTACATAAACCCTATAATAGAACTCATCAAGGGACAAGAAGAGTCTTGTCCAAAGAGTCTCGAAACTTGCTTCTATTCGAAAGAACAGAACTCAGTATAAACTAACGGGAAGACCGAACGTCTCCCAGACGACCCCCCCTCACCGCGCTGTATCTAGGACATCAACCCGGCCCTTTCTTCACTACCATGGACCGCCGCAGCATGTCGCCCAACCATGGCTCAAACCCCGAGGGTTCTCCCTTCTTTAACGACGACTCGACACGGATACAACTTCCCCAGATCGTAGGATACCTCGGCGATCCCACGCCATACGGACCCGTCAACATCGCCGAGCCGATGCCAATTCGCAGCGAAGGTCTCCGCCCGATGCCCACGTTCCCCCCGATAGCCAGCCCCGAGTACAGCGATTCCAACGGTCTGAGAACCCATTTTCGAGAACAATACACTCAACTTCGGCACGCGTATCAGCTGCCATTTCGAGAGCCGTCCGTCGGAGGCCGTCGGATCAGGCCGACGCCACACCCGGATCTACTCGAGCTGTGGCACGCCCAGTCTCTCGAAGGGCCCGCCAGAGAGACGCACGATTCGTTCCCCGGACCTCTACAGCCGCGCCACATCCTCCTAGGCGAAAGACCACCGTCACACAACGACGCAGAGCCGGCTCGGAGAGAGCCATACACGCCACCGAACCGAGCTCCGGCGCCGCAACAGCAACAACAAGAACAGCTGAACCAGCAAGACAGGATGCCGCACTTTGGCCCGCTGAGCGAGGGCTACCATCTCCGGTCTCCGATCCTTGCGCCGGCTCGACGGGGGGAAGATTCGGACGAGTGGAGCGGGACGACGGCCGTCGGGTCGAACTGGTCGTGGGAGCGGAACAGGGGAGGGCAGGAGACCCTGGATCTCGGCGAGCGAGCCGGAGGAGAAGCCCAGCGCGCTGCTCCGGAAGACTTTGATACAATCACGCGCTGGCCTAGCCCCGCGTCTTTTAGGGTGGCCTCCCCGAACCCGGGCCCGAACCCCGAAGGCGAAGAAAAGTCCGGTGATAACGGCCCGCGTGCGGTTGGCGGGGATGAGCCTCAAGGGCCGGGTGCTGCGACTGATCAAGCTCGGACTACCTCCTCAGAGCAAGAGCAAGAGCAAGAGCAAGAACGAGAGCGAGGGGAAAGAGATGTCGGAACGGATCCTATTACCCGGAACCCGGGACCTGTGGATGGAGAGAACCACGGTACACCAGAACATGATGAGACAAACGTCGAGCAACCCGAGAACCGCGTCGACTCTCCTGGGCAGGCCGAAAACGTCGTTAGTCAGACGCGCATCTGGATCGAAGGGGACGTGCACATTATGTTCTCGTCCACCGACGGGTTCGAGCGGTGGCTGCAGGCGATACCGTCGACAAACATCCAGGGCAACGTATACATTCGCATGATTGGGCAAAAGCGAAAGCGGGGTGAAGATTCGGAGTCCGAAGACGAGAGCTCCGAGGACGACGACGACGACGACGATGATGATATGGACGGGTATGAAGTGACTTCTGAGGATTCGTAGGCGGAGGATTGATCCCCTGAACGTCGCTAGGTTGGTTGCTCTGCTCCTGAAAGGGGCAATAATTAAATATTATTTCTTTAATACCCGAGGAGAGCTCTGTTTCCAGTGTGGCCAAAGTAGCCTAGAAACAGATTCGAAGCCTTGTTGATGTGCTCGGAGAAATGCCGAGTGTACAATTGGTATCTATACATATTCATAGCGTCTTGATAGCTAAGAGGATAGTTATGTCGTTGATTTATAAATCCGCGAATGGAGTAAGCTCAAGCTAGAGCGGCGTTATTTATGAATCGAGGTGATACTAATGTATTGCCGCAATATGATGAGTATTAGTAGCAGACCTCATGTACTCTACCAACCATAAGGAATAGGAATACTTCGATAATTCCGTCGGGTTGAGATACCATGCCGCACCTAGGCTCTGTGGAAGTGATACCAACGTTATAACAGAGCCATCGCAACAACGAAAGGAATAGAAACTCCGATATCATGTAAAGTTCAAACTAGCTATATCCCACATCCCACCATGTGCGTACGAAGTTGCGGGGGCGGACGAGTGGAACTTTTTCATTATCTCCATTACTCCACGATGAATCGTTGCTCGATCTGATCGTATGCCGATGGTTGAGATGAGAATGCCTAAAATTACGTCTCTACAGCTTCCGTTTTACTTTATATGCTCGTCTCTAAGTGACACCACTTACCTAACTTATAGGATGGTAGTCAGAACAAGACTTCGTGATATGTGAGTTGTAAAACGGTCTTTCTTGTGTATCTTGAAGTTGTTGGCTCCTGGATTGGTATATCGCGCTAAAAAAAAACAACCGGATTCTGCTGTAAGTATCACCAATATCGTGGTATATTTCTCAAATAGGCAAAGTGGTATGTCCATCAGCCTGTGCTCTATTGAAGGTTTGGTTTTTCTTGCTTGGCATCGTGGACACTTAAGCGGTCACACATGTGAGAGGAGGATGTAAGTGATTAGTGAGGAGTGCTCGTACGATGTGGTTGACTAATTTTTAGAGGGATCAAGATGCAAAACAGCTCACTTTAAAACAAAATAGAAGTACTTGATGCGTGCATATCCGAATTACGCAGCAAGCTCCGAAATGAATGCCGACCCGCATAAGCCCCATAACGGCGCCCCGGACGGGACTCCAGTATTCTCAAGATTGCCCAGCCAATGAGCGTCTTCAGGGGACAATGTGGGATGTGGGATAGCTGACGTTATTAGTGGCCCTAGAGGTATCCATGATGGGTTTAAAAAGTTACAGTGCTCGCGCTTTAATACCTTGTAGCACAACCAACTGTTGGGGATTGTCAATGTGCGGCCAAGCTCGAGCGCAGAGTTTGCCAGTTATATGAGTATGAAACAGGACGTTTGGGTTGCGTGGTAGGAAGAAAGAAAGAAACAAACAAACAAACAAGATTACCTAGGTACTTGACTTACACGGAAAGCATGGCGGCGCCGCCAGATGAGATCACTAAAGTCTCACTTGATCGGGCGAGAATCGGAGATGAGACTGGTGTTACGCCACAAAGCGCAAGCATCCAAGATGAGGTGCCGGCTGTGAACAGTCATGAAGAAGATGGGCTCTCGAGACTTCAGAGAATTAAGACGCATTTCGGGGATCGGCCAGAATGCTTCAAGAACACGTTCCAGGAGGTCTCCTTCGTCTTCCAGGCCACCGTCGCAACTGCCACCACCTCGTTCCTGACTGGTGTCGCCTTGATCATCACCGTCCCCGTCTCTAAAGATTTGGGTATGACCCAGGGCGAGATAGCATGGATTAGCGCATCGACAAGGTATGACCAGACCATTTTATCGAACTTTTATTTCGCGATACTGATAGCACCGTAGTCTCGTCGCCGGAGCCCTTCAGCTTGCCCTAGGGCAACTGGCAGATTTACTTGGCCGCAAGGCTATGTTCATAACCGGCATGGCATCGTTCAGTGCATTCGTGCTCCTGGTTGCTTTCTCGCGGAACCCCTTTTGGATGTTAATCGTCTGCGGCATACTTGGTGGTTGCAGTGCAATGGTAGTGCCTCCAGCGATTGGGATTCTAGGGGCTGCGTATTCAACTCCTTCGAAACGGAAGAACATGGCCTTCTCGGCATTCAGCGCGGGTAACCCTCTGGGCTTCGTCTTCGGCACTATCCTGTGCGGTATCGCGACGCAACTGTCTAGCTGGAGAGCAGCGTTCATCATGCTCTGTATTATCTGGGCAGTCCTCACTGTCCACGCGATCTGGGCAGTGCCGAACGTGGAAAACTTCGACCGAGCTCCTTTGAGGCAACGATTAAGCTCATTGAAGCAATTCGACTATGTCGGTACTGTGCTGACGATCTTTGGGACGGGCATGTTTACCGCAGGTTTGACGTAAGTGCTTTTCGTATCCCTCAACGCTTCAAGTGCTAATATAATCAGTCTCGGCCCCGAAGATGGTTGGAAAAGCGCAACTGTCATTGCACTGTTAGTTGTTGGTATTGCATTGTTGATTGTTTTTGTGTTTTGGGAGAGGATCTACCCTACCCCTTTGATGCCTCCGCATATCTGGAAGGACCGGAACTTCAGTCTTGTAAGCCTTAAGACTTGACACACGTGGGTCCGCGATGCTGATGATAGTAGATTATTGCCGTTGTTCTTCTAGGCATGATGAGTTTCACGTCTAGCGGTTTCTGGACGGCCTTTTTCTTGCAGGAAATCAAGCAATATTCAACCCTTGAGGTTGCGGTGCATTTACTCCCAATGGCCATTGCAGGACTTATTTGGAACATTATTGCAGGCCGAATTTTACATATTGTTAACAACACCCTTATTATGGTCCTTGGGGCCCTATGTTTTCTCGGCTCCAGCTTGTTATTTTCCTTCATGAAGCCCGAAAGCAACTACTGGGCTTTCATGTTCCCGGCGTTGGTCCTCAATGTGGCCGGGGCGGATTTTCAATTCAATGTGGCAAATGTGAGTCTGGTTCTATGGTTTTTATTTGGAAGGATTCATCTAATGTTGTCTTAGATGTATGTGATGCAGTCTTTACCTAAGCATCAACAATCCTTAGCAGGCGGTATCTTCAACGTAGTCATCCGACTGTCTAATGCTGCCGTCATGGGAATTTCGACGGCCGTATTCAGCTCCATAGAATTGACACCAGAAGGTATGGCTGATCCGATGCTTAAATTCACGAGGACTTTCCAGGTGTCAGTAGCGCTCTCCGCGGCGAGCGTGCTGTTTGCTCCATTTATTCGGCTAGGTACGCAGGGGAACCATCCTAAGGAAGAGGCGAAAGAAGACGGCGAGGAGAATAATCATTCTGGGAAGACGACCGAAGCGGCAACAGAAGTAGCTACCAGCACAGGTGAAAGCGAAACGGAAGAAAAGAAGCAGGAGGCCCAATAAACTATGAAAACTAAGAAGCCGGTAGCCGTTACGAGTCTAGGTAGTCGGTACTATAAAGCCGTTAGGTCCAGTAACAAAACAGTAGTTCAGTCTTGGTATTCCTGCCATTTGACCATTCTGTCCTTCAAATCCAGAATTTCCCCGTCGACAACGAACGTTCCGTCACCGCGATGATGGAACATCTTCCCACCCTCGCCGGGCTTTTTGTTCGGGTTGATCCACGCCTTAACCGGCTTTAAAACCCACATCGAGTACTTGCTAACCATCTTTGTATCTTCGATCACGCACTCGATATTCGCGATAATGTCGCCCCCGCCCACCAGCGGCGCCTTAACCTTCGCAGCTGGAAGCGCTTCTAGCCCGAAGCGCTGCCATTTCCCGCCAGCTTCCGCGACCTCGTCGTCATCTGCAGAGCAGTTCCCTATATCGACGACCACACCAGCCATCTCAACAGACGGCACAGCTAACACGCACTCGCGCTGCTTCTTGAGTGTTGCGAAAGAAGCGTCCCACGGGCCCAGGCTGATCCCAATTAGAGGTGGCGACTCGTGCTGCATCACCATGTGAAAGCCTATAGTCATGAGATTGTGTGTAGAATCGGCCAACGACCCCGTCGAGACTAACAGGACGGGGCCGGGCTCGATCAAACGGTAAACCTTAGATGCGGGGTACGGCTCGAAATTATTACGCGGTTGGTTGCTTTGCGATTGGGAGGACGCTTCCTCACCCTCGTTTGTCTTTGGCTGTTTGGAAGACGAGGCGGGGGTGGCTTCGGTTTGCTCCTCTCTGCTCTTGCGCTTCCTCCCCATGACGAATGAGTTTAGTTGATAGGTAGTTGTGAAGAAAGAGCAAGAAGTGTAAGGGCAATAAGTCTTTGTTAAAATCGGTGTTTGCATTCGGCGAATTGAATTGCGACGTTGAATCTGATGATCCGATATAAAGTTCGTCCCCCTGATCCTCTTAAGTCCGATGGAAGGTGCTGAAGGTGGTCCGTTCACCACGCCCTTTCCCAACCGACATAATCGACCGAGTTCGGACACCCAAGTAATTGTCGCATGCAATATTCGTAGTTCTGAAAAAAGGTAGTACATAAGATTCCGGGGTAAATGTAGCTTAATAGACAGAGTATCATTCTGATTCATAGGCGTATCCCCGTATGACTCAGATTATATGTTCCACTTCCGTACTAGATGGGGATAGGCTATGAAGCTGATACTTAGGTAGAAAATGTCCGGATGGGTATAGGCATCTAGCAACCGGTCCCTAACACTTTGCTTGTTCTCCTTTTCATCGAACATCACTAGCGGTGTTATTCGTAACACCGTCTATCCTATTAGTATCGAGCACATCTCATATAACTGTCATCATGTCTAAACATGCTTGGAAGATAGAGGTTAGTTTAATGCGGACACCAACCTGCTCTCCAGTGTGGTTCATACGAACTACTCTGAATTAAGTGCACCGAGAGTAAACACTAATGCATTGGATTTTGAGTAGCTCATACCTTGGGATCCCTCGAGTCCTGAACATGTACAAAGAATGTATGATCAGCGTATTGCCTGTGGATGGAGGGCCAATGAAGTACCCCAGGTGAGTACGTTTTCAGAAGCCCCCTTTTGCTTTTCGTGTTTGAAATACCGGAAAGTAGGTACCTACATAGTAGGTAGGTATGAACCCATGCAGTGTCACACCAACCCGAGGCGTTACAACGACAGCGGCAACGGCAACTTAGGCTTCCCTTAAATGGCAATTCCTGATTCTCTGTGGTACAGTGGGTAGACGCCGCAAAGAAAGGCGAAAAGATATTCTATTGGGCTGTAAGTTATACCATTCCATCCTGATTTGTCCGTGGACGGTAACCTGGAGATTAGGTGTTTTCGGATACAGTCCCGGACAGGGAGGCGCTGATCAAGAAGCACATCGAAGCCTACCCGAAGGTATGAATGGTGTAGTCACTTGACCACGTATTGAGTGAGCTAAGGATTCGTGAAAGGAGTCGACCCCATTGAGAGAGACGGCTGCAGAAGTTCGGCTCGTCCCGCGGCAGCCAACTATGGCCGAGTTCACCCCAATTGGCCACGTTGCCATCGCCATTCACGAACCTGAGGAAGATGTGAAACTGGGTCTTCTACCTACCGGAACAGTCTGGATCCACGGGCTCTACATATCGCGTGCTCTGCATGGTGGTGGATTTGGCGCCGGGACCATGTCCAAAACAGAAGAAATAGCCTCGCAGAGTCCGATGAATGCGAAAATAGTCGCGTTGGATACCTTATCAAAGGAAACACAGACCGAACCAGAGACACGGGAGATCCTATACGGGAATGGGCGTGTTCCTGAACCGAAAGTAAGATGAGATAACCCTACTCGCGGCTACGATGATGCTAAACTGGTCGACGCACATAGTTCCCCACTGAAGATTGGTATGTTCGCCTGGGGTATGAGGTATTTAGACGAGGAGACCATCTCTTCGTGACACTCGCAAATGGCAACGAGAGCATGCCAAGTAAGTATATCTCGATGTTGTATAGGGTTGTTTATTCCTACCTCAAAACGTGTACTGCCGCCCCTCCTTTCAACCTAAGCGAGAGCCAGAGGACTCGTAGACCAGGTTTAACAGCTCATAATTGCGACTTAATCTTTCCATTCCATGTAACAACCACTAACGCTGGCTGTTATAGTAAACGTGGTGTATATGAGAAAGCTAGTCGTCTAAGTGGAGTGAGTCAGGGGAACCATAGAAGTTTAGGAATTCTGGATGGAATGCTGCCCCTCCATCCTAGCCCATAGCCTCATAATAGATCGATTGGAGTTTGACCGCGGGTATTGAATGATGTGACTCCAACACGTCCACCATCTCTTCTCCGTGCTCGCATGGCATCCGCATAGGAAAGGAGCAGTAGCTGTGGGGAGCCCGGCGGAATAAAGAGCAATGGGAGGTTCTCGAGAAGCAAGCCGTAGACCTACGTTCTGCAAATGCAGAGGTCTTGGATAAGAGATATATGTGCTGCCCAACGGCTATGAGGACTTAGACGCGAGCTAGGTAGTATTGCATCGGGAAGAATCGTTCCATTTGTTCGTTTCGAACAACTAGATAGACGCTTCGCGATATATGAATGGTCGAACAACACATGATGGCGGGAAGGTCATGCAAGAACAAGTCATCTAGCGCATCTGAAGAAATGAGGACGAGGTGAGGCGACCTGTTAGATGAAGTCGTGGGGGTTGCCAAGTTGTCGGTGGTCGGCGGTTTGGAAAAAGAAGAACTAAAGAATCCGGGGGTGATCCGTGCTCGAAACGTTGATCCACTAAACCCACTAGATCCGCCTGGACCCACTCAACCTATTAAACTCGGCAGGTACTGGTCATTGGAGACGCGACTTAAACCTTGCAAAATCACTGGGAGGACGTGCGGACGTGCAGGCGTGCAGGAAGTGGAAGTGCAGAAAGTGCAGAAAGTGCAGAAAGTGCAGGAACGAGTTGTCGCCAGGCTTCTTGTCACCCTCAATTCCCCCACCAGTCGAACCGTCCTGACCATCTTCGCTCATTTCACTATCTCATCCATTGGACTATCGTCAGCAATCCTGCATCCAGTCCTTTTCATACTTTGAAAGTGATCATTGCGACCCAACCTCGTCGTCGCATTGGGCGCAGCATGGCGGCATAATACATAATAATACGGCTTTATCTTTCTTGTCCTCTCTCGTCCATCCATTCGACTACCATCCGTGGTCGAACACGTCGAGATTGGACCAGGCCAATATCGCAACAACAGAAACGCGTAAAGGCTATAGTCAAAGCTTACGCAAAGTAAACAAATTTTGCTTATGTGTCTTTCCTTCCGGACCATCACAAAATCTGCCCACGTTCAGATGCCGCCTACACAGTTCCTGAAGCAATCCAAAACCAAAATGCAGGCTTGGGTAACCAGCAACGGGCTCAATGGTAGCCAGCCTGCTCCCACCGCCTCCGGTCCAGGACACGAGAGCCAGGGCCAGAGTCATCTTCCCCAGCGCCACGTCTATCTACCTCAACCACCTCCAGCAGCACAGCCGATCCAGACGACTCAGGCGACCCAGCCGACACAACAAACAACCCAGAACTCACCCCCACGATCACGCGCCCCCATTATCAACGCAAACTCTAACAGAGCTGCCGCCGCCGCCGCCGCTCGGCTACCCGTTCCGGCCGGTCGTACTGGCCATGCCCGAGATACGTCACTTAATATGTCACGAGCAAGGGGCGTCGCCTCCGAGCCCATTCAATCTTCTTCTAGGAGACCAGCACCATTTTGGGAAGGGTCAACCGTCGACGGTTCCTTGTTTAGCGACAGCGGTAGCAACCCTGATGCGAACGCGGCCGCCGCGTCTGCATACCGATTTCGTGTGCCTACTTACCAACACCAACAGAGAGGAGACACCCCACAACCTCGCCCTATCGTTAAGGAGGAGACCAATAGGCCGAATCAACATGCCCCCTTTATCATAGGACCGAACGGTTTGATAGACGTAGTAGGTGGCCCTCTTACTAGGAGCGCTTCGACACCGGATGCTAGGAATTATCGTGGCGGTCTGAAGGGAATAGTCACCTCTCCCGAACCTGATCCTGATCAAGAGTCGGAGGATAGTCCGTATCAGAGCCCAGAGAAGACGCCTTCTGCCAAGCGGCTCCATCACCCGAAGGCCCTAGCTTTACGTACTAACCGCCGTGGTTCCTTTTCAGAGAGAGCTGCTTATCCTCAAGTAGAAAACATCGTATCCTCACCTACACGTCAACCCTATCAAGTTCCCAGTAATGACCTTGACGAAGTGCGGTCGGAAAGCTCTATCCACCTGAGAGTGAAAACGCAACACGACCCTCAACGCTCAACTATCTTTGCCGACACTGACACACCTATGGCCAGCCATCACGACGAATCAGAAAACGAAAGCATTATCGAACCGCCACCACCGAAGCCCGTGGCGAAGCCTAAGCTTCACCTAAGTAGACAGCTTTTTGCAGCAGGAAGTAATAAGGCCCGAACAGGGCTTAGTGAAAGCGCGATGCCTCGCCCATCGGCAGACAAGCGCACTTCTAACTCCAAGAAGCGTCAACACGAACCAGATTATGATGACGGCGCTTTAGCAGCAATGGACTATGCGGAACTGAAAAAGGAGGCATTCGATTTTGATCCGGCCCAGGCGGAGGCTCAATCAGCGATTGGACCACCCCGGGGCACTCTACCAGAGAAACTCGATATCTTCTTCGACAAAGATCAGCGAAGTCAAACAGAATTCTTCTCTAGAATGACCATCAACGACTGGGAGGCTTCTGGCGATTGGTTCTTAGAAAGATTCGGGGACATCATGCACCGACTCAGGGAGGCCCGTCAAATGAAGCGAGCTATGATTGAGAATTTCGAGAATGAAATTGCCGAGCGAGGCGAGGCTGTCAGGAATAAAATCCAAGGGATCGACCATACTCTCGCCGAGCTCAAAAGCGAAGGTGAAGGCATGATGATAGGAAAAGAGTTCGATTGAGATGGGATAAACCAGAAAACAGTATATTATTCATCACCTCATCGGGTTGCTATGATCAACGGGTTTTTGTGAACTCGGATTTTAAAGGGGCTTCCGAGAGGTATTATGAGTGTGTATTACCATTGCTTTACACTAGCTGGCTTCATGTCGCTTGCTCGTTCATCACAGCTCCTGTGCTAGGTGAAGAACGATGTCGTCGGGATTATTAGGTATGCATGGAGGGAGGTTACTTGGTAAGATACCCACTTGCTCACATGTATCAAATGATAACTGTCTGCTTGACTTTTCTGTCTTTACCGACAATTAATCTCAACTGACGTCCTGACTTGTCCGAGAACAGCCCTCTTCTCAACTTGCCGGAGAAGAGTTCATATGCAGGATAATAAGCGTCGACAAACTTGACGACTTGATCGTCTGTCATACCTGCTCCTCTTTGCTTCCGCAGCATTGTTTCTTGCTCTAGCCTCCAGTCGTATACCCACTCGGTATCTTCGGCATCAATATGGATGAATGCATTAAATGTGTCTGTGATGACGTCGTAGTCTCCAAGACGTTCGTTGATGAAATCCAGGTGTTCTAGGGGATGCTTGTTCAGCGTTCGACTTGGCGCGTTCCACTTAAGCAACACTTCGGCTGAGTCCAACTGTCGAAAGCCAACGCACCAGCCTTCGAAGATGACTACCTGAATTTTGGGTTGACCGGGGCCATTGACCTCTTCCCATTGCGACTCTGGGACTCTGTCACCTTTACCCGAATATGCCGATTTGTCATACTGGGGAACTCTCACCGGCTGCCCCTCGCACAATGCTGTGAAGAAATCTCGAGCAAGATTCATATCATGTGTACCTATACATTATAACATTAGGAACCAACGAAAGAAAACAGACTTCGATTTGTGATTATAACTAAGCCAACATACCGGGCTCTCCTCGAACCTGGACTAAGAGGTTGTCCGGGTGAGACTCTGCAAGTGCCTTCTGATCCTCATGCCGTAGATAGAAATCATCAATGCTGCAGACCAACGTTCGCAGACCCTCGCCATCTTGCAACTTTGAAGCAAGAGCTGTCACTAGAGTCGTCTTCCCGGCACCTTGTACCCCATTAAGCCCAACGATGAAGGGTCTGGTAGGATTGGAGGCGCTGTAGTTTCTATACTGTTCAAGGATGAAGGGTATACATATAGGGCTTTTGTCGTCAATTATCTCCGTGGTAGACATTTTGGCAGCCTTCCTGCTGTTCGCTCAGCATTAAAGATTTGCTTGTGATAGGCCTACTTGCGGCTGCATGTACAATATGCTCGGTCATCCAGGCGGCTGACGTCTGCTAACACAAACTGGGCACACTACGTACGGGAATCCTAACGAGGAACTTCTACGGTACCCTACCATGTCGTTGGGGACCGGCTTTCCGGGCTAACCAGAGCTGTGGGGATGGGGAAATGCGGGGGGCTGCAGATGGCTTCTAGGTACTTAAATGTTCCGATGCTACAGTCTGCTTGTGAAGCAACTTCATGTAAATCAATTATCCAATAATTATCTCAAGCTGGTATTTATATTTTCTTGGGAAACATTAATAATTCGCCTTTGGTCGAATACAGCTCTTATCAAGTTAAGATTAAGATTATAGTTAGTCATGTAAAAAAGGGGGTTTCGACATAGAATTGAAAGTTCCAACACTGCATTCCCTACAATCGGCAATTAAAACAATATTCGGCTCTTGTCACACTGCCCAGGGATTTATATCGGTTAATTGCCCAAACTTAAGCTTAACGTTGGACGAAAACTTTGGCTTGTGAGGCTTAATTATCAGGAATAAACGGCTGTTAGTCAAACGGTTTATATCAAACATCAATTGAAGAAAAAGGTATACATGACGAGTTAAAATACACGTGATGGTGAAGGTATACGACGACGCGCAAATCCACACATGACCTCATTCAGATCCATAAGCACTCAGGCACTTTGGAATTGTTCGACATGTGAATGTCCAGCAAAGCAAAAATGTAGGAGGACCTCAACTCCGACTATGCCGAAAGAGGTATGGCGAAGGTTATGATTGTCCGGGACCCACTTACTCCAGCGTCTGGGTCCCCTCGGCATTCCTGCCAGCTCTGTAAGCTGCCTCGGCTGAATAGCCGGAATTCAAATGCGGTACATTGGCAGCTCTTGCTTCTTTGCTCTTTATTATTAACCTTTGGTTGCTCCATCTCCAATCCAATAAATCCAATCATAATCAGCTTTTTGCCATCAACTCTCTTCCTTTAGAAATGTCAATTGTGTAAAAGAGGCCATCTTACCTTTAACACCTGTACTACTACCTTGTCTCTAACAACTTAATTCCGTTTGATACCCTAAACCCAAGAACTTCAACGAGATGGCTGGCGAGTTGCGATTTGACGACCAAGTCGTCGTCGTCACCGGAGCTGGTGGTGGTCTAGGCAAGGCCTACGCTACCTTCTTCGCTTCAAGGGGAGCTAAGGTCGTTGTCAATGACCTCGGAGGCTCATTTAAGGGAGAGGGCAACTCGACGAAGGTAAAATAAACACCAATGCCCCCTCAATAATCATACCTTAGTAGCTATTGAACACCTTCGCTAATATGTCCACCATAAACCATAGGCTGCCGATGTAGTTGTAGACGAGATTAAAGCGGCCGGCGGTCAAGCAGTAGCCAACTACGACAGTGTCGAGAATGGAGAAAAGATCATCGAAACCGCCATCAAAGCATACGGCCGAATCGATGTCCTACTCAACAACGCCGGTATCCTACGGGATGTCAGCTTTAAGAATATGACGGACCAGGACTGGGACCTGGTCATGAAGGTGCATGTTAAGGGCTCTTACAAGTGCGCGCGCGCTGCCTGGCCGCATTTCCGTAAGCAAAAGTACGGCCGCATAATCAACACCGCATCCGCTGCCGGCTTGTTCGGCAGCTTCGGTCAAGCCAACTACTCGGCCGCCAAGCTAGCTATGGTCGGCTTCAGCGAGACTCTCGCGAAGGAGGGCATCAAATACAATATCATCGCCAACGCCATCGCCCCCATAGCCGCGAGCCGCATGACTCAGACTGTTATGCCTCCGGAGGTTTTGGAGGCCCTAAAGCCCGAATGGGTCGTTCCGCTCGTCGCCGTTTTGGTGCATAGGAGCAACACTAAGGAGACCGGCGGAATTTTCGAGGTCGGTGGTGGCCACGTCGCCAAGCTGAGGTGGGAGAGGTCGAGCGGTCTTCTCCTGAAGGCAGATGACAGCTACACACCTGGTGCCATTCTTAAGCAATGGAACAAGGTCGTCGACTTCTCGAACCCTCAATATCCGACTGGTCCCAACAACTTCATGGAACTCCTCGAGGAATCGATGAAGCTGGGTCCAAGTGAGCAGGGTGAGACACTAGATTTCACCGGTCGCGTAGCCCTGATCACGGGTGGTGGTGCTGGTATCGGACGAGCGTACGCCCTTGCTTTCGCCAAGCATGGCGCATCCGTCGTCGTCAACGATTTAGTCGACCCCGATACAGTCGTCGAGGAAATCAAGAAACTGGGTGGCAAGGCTGCTGGCGTTAAGGCATCTTCCGAGGAAGGCGAAAAGGTTGTGCAGGGCGCTATCGATGCTTTTGGCCGCATCGACATCATCATCAACAATGCCGGTATTCTACGAGATAAGGCTTTCTCCAACATGGATGACAGCCTTTGGGACCCCGTTCTCAATGTTCACCTCCGAAGCACGTACAAGGTTACCAAGGCAGCCTGGCCTCACTTCTTAAAGCAGAAGTACGGACGTATCATAAACACTACATCAACCAGTGGTATTTATGGTAATTTTGGACAAGCTAACTATGCGGCAGCCGTAAGTAACGAAATGAGAAAGATATAAAAGTACAGTTGAAACTAATACATCACAGAAAGCCGGTATTCTCGGATTCTCCCGCACAATTGCTCTGGAGGGCGCCAAATACAATATCTACTGCAACACTATTGCACCAAATGCAGGCACAGCCATGACGCGTACTATATTGCCTGACGAGCTAGTCCAGGCCTTCAAGCCTGATTATATTGCTCCTCTTGTCCTTGCTCTCTGCAGTGACAAGGTTCCCGAGAACCCTACGGGATACTTATACGAAGTAGGCAGCGGTTGGTGCGGCCGGACGAGATGGCAGCGAACTGGAGGCGCCGGCTTCCCCGTGGACGTCAAGCTGGTTCCCGAGGAAGTCGCCAAGAACTGGGCTAAGATCGTCGACTTCGATGACGGACGAGCAGACCATCCGGAGAAGAGCCAGGACTCTGTGGCGAAGATCATGGCCAACATCGAGAACAAACGAGCGGCATCTAAGGTATGAAGAAGCTTCACTTTCCTTGATGCCCTCTGTTCGAATACTGTTTAAATATCATGTATCTGTATTATCATGTAGTCTAGCATATGAATGAACTATTGATATTGACACATTCTTTTTTGCTCAGGAGATCCCGGCAGGTAACCAGTACCTCGCTGCTCAGAAGAAAGCCATCACCGCTGCATCCCCGGCAACGGAGTTCAGCTACACCGAACGTGACAGCATGCTCTACAACCTAGGTATCGGCGCCAAGAGGACCGAGCTGGCCTACGTGTTCGAGGGCCACGAGGACTTCCAGGTGTTGCCGACGTTCGGTGTGATCCCGCAGTTCGACGCCAACATGCCATTCAGCTTCGATGAAGTGGTGCCCAACTTCTCACCCATGATGTTGCTGCACGGCGAGCAGTACCTTGAAGTCAAGAAGTACCCGATCCCGACGGCGGCTAAGACAAAGAACTACGCCAAGCTGATCGAGGTTGTGGACAAGGGCAACGCGGCAATCCTCAAGAGTGGCGTAACGACGGTCAACGCCGAGACTGGCGAGGAGCTCTTTTACAACGAGGCTACCGTGTTCCTAAGGGGCTGCGGTGGCTTCGACGGACAGAAGAAACCGTCGGAACGAGGAGCAGCGACGGCGGCGAATAAGCCTCCGAGGAGGTTGCCAGACATTGTCGTTGAGAGCACGACCACGGAGGAGCAGGCCGCCGTTTACAGGCTTAGCGGCGATTATAAGTGAGTCCTCTCTCTTTTCTTCCCCATATCTGAATGTCTTAAACTAACGTATCTCGCCTAGCCCCCTTCACGTTGATCCTAACTTCGCCAAGATGGGCGGGTTCAAGGTGCCGATCCTACACGGTCTCTGCTTCATGGGTATCGCGGGCAAGGCCGTTTACGAGAAGTTCGGTCCGTTCAAGAACATCAAGGTCAGGTTCGCGGGCACCGTGCTCCCCGGCCAGACCCTGGTTACCGAGATGTGGAAGGAGGGAGCCAACAAGGTCATCTTCCAGACCAAGGTCAAGGAGACCGGCAAGCTGGCTATTTCCGGCGCGGCCGCGGAGCTGGTCGGCGATGGAAGAGAGGGAAAGTTGTGAGTAGAGTGTCTAGGATGAGCAAGTGAGTATGGTGAAACGGGTAGAATAGGTGGGACGCAAGGAGATAAGATGAGTTGATGAAGATTATGTCGCATAGTGGACCTTTTTTTTCTCTTCCTTGTTTTGCATGGTGGAATATGGAATTTGGAATTTGAGTTCGGCGTCTTTGTTACAAAAATCACTGATATATATAATTTGATACAGGTTTGTTTAACTAGTACATCGTACCGGATGGATCTAGCATGCATGAATGGATACATGTCATCTGGGTTTTACATAAATCTACCTACGCTCTTTGGTTTTGTTTCGTAATTTCGGCCCGTCTACGATAGGCCCGGGTAAAGAGGGTAAGTTGTAAGGGAAAGTGATTAATGCTAAAAAGACTAGGTTGTATTAGTCATCATTTGATAGAATCATCGATATGAAGATAATCCAAGTAATACTTTGTCTAAAAACTATGTAATACACCAAAATTACTATGACAAACGTTGTAAGGCTATAGCTTACGATGAGTCGTTGCATGTACGATGCTGTCGACGGGTATACAAAACACGTACCCCATCCAATACCATTCCTAGTGATATAACGCCGGCGTCCTCTTGTATGACCAAATCCCGATGTGATGCTCGCTTTTTTTCTTCAAAAGTTTGACTTCAAGACAACGCTTAACCGGTAGCCAGATAATGCACCTCTTCTATAAGAACAAAAACCTCGAAAACCCAAAAACCTCTTAAGTCCATTTTATGCTTCCCGTTAAACGAACAAGGTCTCTATGATGAAATCGAAGAACTCCTCGATATTTGGAATCTTGCCGCCTGGCAGTAGCTGTCCTAAACCTTTAGTGACTTGACCTCTTTGGCCGATGGTGCCTACGCCGTCCTCGAGGTACGCCTTCTCAGCATCAGAGAGCTCGCGCCTCTCGGATGCTTTCCACTTCTTTTCGGCTTCTGCTTTGGCTTCCCGAAGAATTTCTTCGGTGTTCTCGGTCTCCCATAGGTTGCATTTATTACATTCCTTGCATCGCCGCCCATCGCCCTCAGGCCTGAAGTGTTGGCAAAAATGGGCGTAGCCTTCGGTTGGTGGGCCGATGTCTTTGCGACACACGTAGCACATCTTATATCCGCAGGGGCAGGTTAATTTGTTGCATCCAGCTGTCTTGACGAACGACGTGTTACACCGTGGGCAAACGCGCTTGATTGCCATCGACATTGCTAGTTCAACTTGCGTACGAAGAGCAACAAGAGACGATTCGTGACAAATGTGAATATCCACCCATGCTTTCGAGCATGACAAACAAGATGATCGAGCACACGCCGGATTCTGGCAGGTGAATTTCAACCCACGCCGGCGACGTTGGTACCGGCTGATGGCCGCTCTTAGGTGCCGGGATACGTAACCCCTAAACGACCCATTTAAGCAGAGTATGGCAGGGCCAAGCGCTAGTGTCATAATAGGAAAATAGAAAGGCGATAAGATTAAGCAAATGAAGAAGGCGATAATATTTATGAGGTTGCTTGCACGGATCTTAGGCCTACGCGAATTAGCCGGTATATATAGCTCATCGACTTCCGCATAGGTGCAGAAAGGACACCGGATCAGAGGCAAACCACTGGATAAAAGGCCATGCTCGGCCAAACGTTGATCAAGCTTGCGTACGATCTCTTCCCCGTTCTTCTCCTCGCGCAAAGCCCGATGAATGTGCTCGGACGAAATGCAACCAGCGCACTCCGTCGATGCCACGGCCGGGCATCGAAGAGTACCCGTCTCTTTGTCGATGCTGCGTTGCCAACCTTGTCCGAATATCGCCTCGGTGATAGAATGTTGAACGCAGCGAAAGCAGACTAAATGCCCATCGGCATCACAGGTAGTAAGCTCTTCGAAAATGACGTCAGAGTAGCAGCAGCTACACTCGTAGGTGGCTTCCATGGCTTCGGCCTCCTCTGTAAGTAGGGAGATAGCTAGGGCTCGGTCGCTCGTTTCCCTCGAGATCCGCTCGCGTTGCTTTAATGGAACAATCAGCTCTTCGAATAGTTCTCTATCCAATTCAGCGCTGCCGGTCGCCTTCAAAGTTGGGACCAACGATCCATCGTCAGAAGTTCTCCATATTATAAGGGGGTGCGTTTCGGCCTCAGTAGACGTAACCGGCTTGCGGCGAAAGAATATGGAAGATATGGTGAACTTCCACGACTTCGAAGATAGGTCTACAAGGGTCGGTCGCGCGTCGAGATACGAATAGTTGGATTCGGATAAAACAGCGTCGATTGAAGATCTGGATAGGCCCTTGAATTCCTGCATCGCCAGAGCCCGCACTGCCTTCTTGTATTCTACCGTTCTAAAGGCCTCGGTTCGCGGAACGAGAGCGTTCGAGTCAGAACTGGTGCCATCGCCAGTTCTCCGTCGACCCTTCACGTACAAACCAGGATTCTTCAGCAACTTATCCGTGATGATAAATAGCCGCGACTCCTCGGAAAATGATGCAAGCATCTCCCGGAAGACCTCTACTTGAACATCGGGAAACAAGGCGGCGAGCATTTCGAGGTTGTTGTTTAATTCGAGCACATCTTGGGGCGTCGGAGCAGCGTACTGAAGCTGCGACTCGTTGGAGAGATATTCAGGAGAAGAGGAGGCATCGGAATCTTGAGGTCGCGATGGCGAAACTTCAGGAGAATGTCTAGACGATTTAGACTTGCCCGATATGAAGGAACCCCTCCGACCCGAGGAGCCGCTGAGAAAACCTGAAAGAAACATTTCTTATGTCGAGTCAAGTGTAGTCAAACAGGCAAAGCATCGTTGGTGAATTTAATAAAGCGTCGCGCGTCGTCTCAAGTAAAAATATGACCGGGGGCCCTGCTAGCATCAGCTATGGATTGGGAAGTTGATATTCCCCGACTTATAACCCTGTGTACAACAAGAGCAAGGCCGGTGATGATGATCATCAAAAGACGTGTATCGTACGGAACAGAGCATCAAGACAGACAAAGACATCAAGAGATGAAGCTGGATGAAATTAAGCAGGTTCTAAGTTTGCGACTCAAACGAAAGTCGCGTTGAGGAGATGCAAGTTCACACCTACCTACCTATGTAGGTACTTGACCTAGGAGAAATAGAGTTGACCTAGGTAGGCACGTATGACTTCAACCTTGGAACTCTAATCAGGACCCTCCAAGGATATCCCAGTTGCTCTTTTCCGAAGTTACAGCGGGGCTAAGCTATAATAGGAAGGGGCAAGGGACGAAATGAACAAAGAAACATAGGTGCTTTTTTGGGGCAGTCACGACAAGCGGGGAAGGTGCCAATGCGCCTTTCCTAGGGACTCTCATGAAGATTCTCGCTAAAGAGGCTCAATGGTCTAGTGGTAGGATACTCGCTTCGGGCTAACATTGGTCCGTCTCATCCAATGAGGCAATGTGAGTGGTCCCGGGTTCAAATCCCGGTTGAGCCCGTAGCATTTTTTGCGTAATATCCGGTTGTTCTTTCCTCATTGTTTTTTTCGTCTTGTCCCAGGCAACTGACCCTTGCGAACACAGCTAATCATCACTAACATCCGGCATCGAATTTACCTACAGCAGTCGCAAGTTCAAGTTTTACAATATAAGATGGATTCAATTACCTTGTGGTGCCTTCTTTTGCAAAAGTAGCAAAACAGTGATCGTGTACTTCAATAATTGTAAATTCAAGCATTTGCACTTTCATACAAGACCCGTAAACCAACGCCGCTACCTCAACGATATACCCATACTTTTAGTGATAGGGACACGCTCAACTGCCATTTGCCAATCAAAAAATCAAGAATGAAGACAAAAGCAGTAGGCTAATAAGCAGGAAGGATGAATATAAGGTACCAATGATATGATATGTGACCATTGCTTTTGGGCCATTTCCCCACCTTCCGCGTCCTTTCCCGAAAAGGAGTTGAGCTCTGTGAAGATATGCCATCGAAAGTCTTGTTCTCAGTTGATAATTCCAGGGGCATATACTAGTTGAGATCCATAACCAAGACAGCCTAGATCTCTCTTCGTGACGAGTGTCTATTCGACTTTTTACACGTAGCCTGAGAATGGCAAATGTATCGGTTGATGAACTAGGATTCTCTCCAAAGCAAGGTGTTAACTGGTCGAACTATCTCGCCTGCCGTCCTGTATACCAGGCATCTTTCTTCGGGCGCATCTTTGACTATCATGCTCAAAAGCCGGAGGCAACATGGTCCGTAGGCCATGATGTTGGGGCCGGTTGCGGGATTGTCTCCTCCACCCTCGCTGCTCGATTCAACAGCGTCATTGTCTCGGATCCCAACGACGGCTATGTTACGCTCGCTAAGAAACTTCTTGTTGAAGAAGCATCGCTCCCAGAATCCAAGTTCACCTTCCTCCAAGAACCTGCGGAGGAAAGCTCTGTTGAAACCGGGACAGTTGACCTGATCGCCGCATGCGAATGCATGCAGTGGACTAACCCCAGTGCTGCGATTAGTGAATTCAGCAGGCAGCTCAAGGCTGGCGGTACGCTCGCGATCACCTATTATGTCCGTCCATTGATTGATGGAAGCGAACGGGCGCAAGATGCTTGGAAAGGGGTTTGGGCTACACATTCTAACAGAGCCCGAGGCGAGGTGTACGACCGTGCTTTTAGGACAGTGAATACAGCCCTAGAAAACTTGGAATTTCCTGAAGACAAATGGCAGGCGGTTAAGAGGGTGTACATCAATTCTCGGGGGGACGTCAACGCCTTTGTGATGAACGACCTAATAGCCGAGAGGAAGGTCAAGGAAGGGGAAGAGAAAATCTGGGTAGAGGACGACAAAGAATGGATCGACGCAAAAGACATCGAGTGGTTCAAGGCATATCTTGCCACCTGGGTGCCGTCTATCCCTGAGACCGAAATGCAGGAAGTTTGGGATGAGTTGGAGCTTGCTTTAGATGGCAAAAAGGTCGAAATCAGAACGCCAGTTGTCATGATTTTCGCCACGAAGAAGGCACAGTTTATATAACTTTAGCAATATAACTAACCACCAAAAAGGGGCTCAGCCGGGATTTGAACCCAGGACCTCACTCAGTTTCCCTATGATAGAGATGGACAGGATTGCCCGAAGAGTGCGCGATAACCACTACGCTACTGAGCCTCTGAATCCGCTCTTTCCTTGAACCGGAAGTAATCCGATCTTTCTTTACATGAGTGTGATTGCTTGATCTTAGACTTTATATAACCTGTTGGTCTTACGGAGCAATCGCGGTTGACTGTTTAGTAGGTACCTAGTCTCTTAGGGGAAACATCGACGGTGTTAAAATGGTGGCGTATATATCTTGTCGAGAGGGAGCCCTGGGAGCGAAGACGTAAAGGCAGGTGAGACCTGGATGGAGCCTACCTAATGTAAGGAGTGGTCAACTTAACTTCCAAGTGCCTTCCTTGAATTGATAGGTATTGATGATTCGGTCATTGCTTGACCCAATTCAGTAAAGCCCTTGTTTGATCTATAATTGGTTACCTACTTTAGTGTTATATCATAGCAGTTTCCCTCTGCCTTTGGCGGATATTTATTACGACGTAAGGCATCGGATGCTTTACACTCGGATTAACTTACGTTTCATTATATTTTAATAGGTAGCATACGTGGAAACATAGATACTGGAAAGTTTTAGTTGAAGTGAATAATATACCTACCTTGGAAAGACATTATGTATCTGTCAGCTATCGAGCGATGTTTGATCACTACTGTAGATGATATAAAGTTGACAGCTTCAGGCGTGCCATTGAGACACTTGTTCCCAACTTTGACAGGACATAAAAAGCTATAAATTTGGGAACCCGACTTCTACTATGAGTTTCATAAAGTCGGGTAGTTTGCGTTTTGATGTGTAGTTCTCCTTTTTCTTACATAAGCTAGTGGTATTCTACGATGTTCCAAGTTCAAAGGTTGTGTCTCGCGCTTACTAATCTCATAACTTTTATTCATTGTGCTTGTAAGTCTAGACTTGACTCTGAATCAAGTCGAATTGTTGAAACCAATGAGAACAAACCATATATTCCCAAAAGAGCAATGAAATCATCTGGGTCCACTCTATAGGTGACGTGTAGGTGTCATTTATGGAGTGTAGAACGATCGACAAGTCCCTAAGTTTCACATCATGAATGTTCTGTGTATGGAAATATTTACCCGCGTTGTGATGGATTAGGTAATCGAAATTGCATCTAGCTTTGTGTAACATTGATAGGTAATCATGAATTCATAGGTACCAACTCCGGTGTCCGTTAAGTAAATGCCTCCAAAACCTAACACCTTCTTTTCCCCCATATATACACACAGCAATTGAGAATCCGTAATACACAGTACATAATTCCTCGAAATTTACCATTAGCTACTCCTATTGTTATAGACGGTCTGAATGAGGATATCTTACCTCTCTTACACCCTCAACACGATACTGCTATCTTACTGCTGATAGTTTCATGTTTTTGCTGCGCGTGGCAAGTCGTTCTTCCCAAAGAAGTGATATCTTCATTCCGATTGTGAGGAGGCACAGAATCATCAGTCGAAGGACTGCCGGTAGGGCTGCTTCGTTGAGAAGCCTCCGAACTTCTTCGTGGTTCGCACGAGGCTCGAGGAGAGTTATTTCACGAACCCCTTCGTCCTGCTCCTGCTCTACGATGGTGCTGGAGGCTGTTGATTGTTCAACCTGGGTATCAGGGGCTGACAACCTTCCATCGCAAGGCTTTCGCTGTGGACGATTGGCAGGCGTCAGTATTTCTGTCGTGTGATCCGATCCATGTTCCCCCACCGAGGGACCTAGAGACAACAACGCCATTGCTTCCCCCTGAATGTCCTCTAGAGCCACAGAATGTGAGACCTCAATTCTTTGGGGTGGGCGTGGTTGATCATCAATATTGTCCTCCGACCCAGCGTGCGACGAATCCCCCTCGTCAACGATCTGGTAATCTGGTCCATTGTCCGGTTGCCTTCTTGGGATCTGGATAACGGGCTTCCGATTCTTCTCAACCATGTCGCGGGGTATGTTCCTGGCCAATTCATCGAGTGGGTCGTGGTAAGGATTATTTCTACCACCAAAATTCACCAACGTCGTTGCGGATTGGGGTTCAATTGGAAACTTGAACTTCTTAAATCTCTGCTTTGCCTTCTGTCGTATGTGTGAAGCTATTCCCTCCAGACAGCCGGCAACTTCGACCTGCATAAAGAACGGTTGTCCGTCATGCTCAAACGCGAATGCTGTGTGAAAAGTGTTGTCATGCCTTGGCTGCCGATCGAGCTCGCTCTCAACAAGATCCCATTTAAGGATTGTAGCTCTCGACATCTTGTTAGGGATAGGTTGGCTTGAGAATTTCCACTGGCTCCGCTGAATATATTTCTTCTCGGAATTTCGTCCGATGCCCCCGGCCCCGGCAAATCCGCCAACATCAATCCAAGGAGCAAATGAATTCTTCTCAGTCTTGAAAGCTTCGTCTAGCTGTCCATGGAGGCTTTGTGGGCCATGTTCGGTGATGTGAACGGGGACTTTGACCTTCGTTGATGAATCTCTAGCACTGAAATGGCGGCGGAGATCTTCGTCCTCTTCGTCCAAAGTTAGCAAGACGGTCGCGCCCCTAAGACGACACTCTTGTGGTTCTGTAAAAGTCAAATCCAGGTAGACGACGCCTCCCGGGTTCTTATCCGGAGTCAAAACACCCCATCGCGACTCTCTGAATCGAAATTTACATGCAACTTCCACGTCCCCGATCTTTCCTTTTCCAAGGTAATGATTGGAACCCTCCAGACGCTCAAACCGCCCAAAGTCGTATTTTCCATACTTCCGACCAAACTGGAAACGTTCTTGCCAAGGAAGCGCAACACCACTATAAATCGGATGATGCCTGGTTTCAAACATCGACATTGTATTCACTGAACGAGGCCTAGACTATCACGAAATTGTCCGGTTAGGCTGTAGGTCACATATTTTAAAGTCGTCCCTACGCAGACAGACCGAAGGAGCTGAGGAGGGGAGGGGGCTGAGCCTTTTAGTTGGCCGATTGACCAATCAATACAGCTTATAGGTATGCAAAGCCGCTCAAGATGCAGGTTATCAGGCTGCCTCATTTGCGCCGGATAAGCAGGGATGGAGGCGTCTACAGAGCTTACGCGGGGTTATTTATAGGTAGTTCGCGGACAATCTCCATCTCTGGTGGCGTTTCGGCGCTCATTTCGTGAAGCTTTCTAAAGAGGCTCCACCTCGATCAATCTCAGCAGACGACAACAATGAGATTCGCGGCACTCTCGTTCACGACTTATACTATTACGTAGATTGTGCGATTCAGTATTTACATCTAGCACCATGTCGGATAGTCAAACGAAAGCAAAGCCAACAAATCCCAAGTCTCCTCTATCTGAACCAGGGGACGATCAACAAGGTCTATGGAATTTCCTTATTCATGAAGGCCAAAATAAGGAAAAACAGATCATACCCCGAGCCGATCACTATGTAGCTCATGATAGTGCGAACCGGCATGAGTATGTGACGCCGAGTCGTAGCAGTCCTCCCAGCACTATTTCTAAGAAAGCTACCGAAGTGGCCCCTACGAAACCTACACAACCTCCTCCTGTTCCACATGAGGTCCTTTTGAAACGGAGAGTTAATGGCGTTTGGGATTCGTGTCATGCCAATGATCTTACCGTTCATCTAGCATTATCCGCTCAGGAAGATCTTGACGAAAGCCTTGAAGAGTTCTGCCGTCTTCAGAGGCTAGGCCATTTTACCTCTGCCAGAGAATTCTTTACTGAAAATCTACGCGAGCACATGGAAAGACCCCAAGTTCTGATTGGATATGCCGAATTGTTGCTGGAACAAGGCGATTATAATACTCTGTCTGAGATAGATGATGGCACCATGTGTCATGCATGTGACAGCCTTGTGGACGGTGATGATAGACGACTGCTTACGATATATTGGAAACTGATAAAGGTGCTCTCTGTTCACTATAAGCCTGATAGACCCCGTGTATTTTCGACGAAACGCGAAGTTATTGAAGCAGCTGTCGATGAATTTCACGCCGTGGTAACCGCCAACAAAGGAAGTATAACTTCGACTGAGGTAAGTCTACTTTCTATCCCCTGACATCGTGTACTTTTGCTAATTACCCAGGTCAAAATACTTGCTCTGTTTTATCGCCTGTGTAGTTTCATAGACGATTCTGCAATACCCCAGCGCCTTCAGGAAGTATTTCCGCCGGAATTTCATGAAGGGTTATATGTAGCCCTCCTCCGGGATGGCCGCGTATGGGATCTTCGTGATATTGCCGTAGCGGGCATTTCCTCACGTGTCGGTGCCACCGAATATTGGGGAAACACCCGTAAATTCATTAAAGATTGGTCAAGAATGACTACTGATACATCGACAACGCTTGCGCTTCTCGATATTCTTGTATCTCAAATAGTCTACGAACTCGAACACTCAACGGGAGCTGATGACAGCCTTGAGACCATAATGAGACAATCTGAACCACTTGCACTTTCGATCATAGAAAACGACCCCGAAAATATGAAAAGTCGGTCATTCATGAGATGGATGTTGGCAAAGGCCCAATCTATTGATGTTAAAGGTCCCCATTACGCCCGCTCATATGGGGAACAGCTTCAGTCATGGCCGGGTCTGGTATTCCATTCGAGAAGGCTTCAATTGCCTCAATACGTACCCTTGCAAGGTGAGAATCCGGGTTGGAAGGTGAATAGTGCAGCACCCAGGTTTGAACGTCCTGTCAGGTTGGCAAGGAAAATCTCAAAAGAACTTGGCGACTACCAAACCGAAGTTATAGCCTTGCAAAGACTTATTTTATTGTCTGCAAACCCAGATGAAGAATTCGAAGAACTTTGCAATCTACAAAGTCTTACTCAAGGGGATGTTTGCGGCTATTCGAAAACGTTGGTATCAAAATACTTGATATCCAATACCGATGACTTAAAGCAAGACTTGAAGCTGGACATCTCCAGACTTTTCGACATCCCCCACTTCTCTGATTCTATATCCATGCTGGATTCGTGGATACTCAATATGTTGCAGTACTGCCTAGAAGGCGAAGGGCCAGCGGCTCAACAAGCCCTAGAGGGAGCTGACGAGGATTACCAAGATCTTCCATGGGCATTCCGAGTAAAAATTGATAAAAAGTTTCCAACCATCCAAGGGCGTGTTGGTCGACTCATGCACCGTTCACCATCGCCTAAGCTTGAATCACGGTTTAACAGACAAAGACAGGAGAGACAAGGTACGAGAGAAGAACCGGAGGTTGTGTATTGTGGCCCAAGCGAGGACAAAAAACACCCAACGACTAAAGAAAATGATGACTTGGGGCAGAAAAAGGATGGAAAAGGCATGGAATTGACTAGACTCCATCCAACCCGTCGAATTTCGAGCCCTAAATCATCCGAGGAAGATGAATGGGTTGATGATTCCTATGAAAGCGAAGATTGGATGACCAAAACGTACGCTCCGAAAACGAGTCCAGCAAAGAGACCAACGGCAGCTTCCCATGGAGAGCGGCGCTCTGTAAGTTTCCTCCCTCGGTCTCGGAAAGGTGGCCCAGGTTTGGCTCCGGGGGAATCACCCTTATCAACATCCCGTGCCACCACGAGTATTTTTGATCAGTCTAAAGAAGGGTCTGGGATAGCAATCTCGAGTAACCAGTCGACAAAACCGAATAGTCCCATAAGCCAAAGTAGATATAAGCAAAGTGCTGTGTCTGGCCAAGGCGAAGAAGTCAAGCAGCTAGACACGCTAGACAAGTCGGAGTTAATAGAGTATCTTCAAAATAAGCGCCCGAATATACGGATGTTCGGATCCTCCCCGAAGATCATATCGGCAGAGAGGCGCAACGCGGACACAGAGCGTGAGAAACACCAGCGCAGGGGAAAGGCAGTTGTGTTTACCAAAGAATCTGAAAGTAGCCATCCATTTACAGTTAATGAGAAGCTAGAGGTGAAGGAGGAAGGATATAAGGAACATGACCGGGCCACTGTTGACGATATTGAGAACAAGGGCCTGGAACCTCAGGGTCAGAGCCACAAAGCTGACAATGAACAGACAAATGAAGAAAAGGAAACCCACGCTCAAGAAGCTGTTGAAGATGTGAAACAGAAGGATAAAGCGCGCACACACGAAGACGAGGAGCCCCAAATCCTTGAAGCGGGCCCGGCGGTAGCTACTGTTGAGAGTACGGAAGACCTTGGGGAGAACAGGGAGGGAACTACGTCGCCTACCATTGAGATTGTTGATTAATGCTCCTCGTTTCTATGGATGTATTGATTCCTAAATCGTTGGCATCATTTTTTATGAGTATGTTATACCTATGGATGATCCAGTCATCAATCAATTTAAGTATCGAATCCAATGCCTACTCAAGCAAGTATCGCTTACCTATGTGATCCGTTAATGACAACTCGCAAGAAAAGTTTATGTAAAGTTAACCTCATAACTATTAAGGAGTTAGGGGTTAAGGAGGCTCGCAAGCCACTAATCCGTACAGCACCGCCACAATGAGGAGACGAGAGGTACCTCTGCTACCACTTATTAGGAAAAACACAGTGTGGGCTTGCATTAGCGTCTGCAGCCTAGCGCAGCTGAACCCTCTAAGAAGGAAGGTAAAACTGCATGTATGAAGTTTCACGCCATACTGTCTGCGGTACGACTATACTCAGCTCACCTTACGACTCATACATCGTTTCTCTTCTGCCTCGACTTCACTTCAATCCTTTTTCTACCTATTTATCGACAACCGCGATTATTTCTATAGACCACTATTTCATTTACGAGCAAAGGATCTTCGACCATGTGTTGTTCCGCAGACCTATTCCTCGGCCTCCTGGCCATCCTCTTTCCACCTCTGCCCGGTACGTCATGACCCATCTCCCCCATAGCCCATCGCCCATTTGCCCCCGCCCGCCGCTATTCGTCTGCCTTGTTATCGCGTGCCCAGCCAGCCGGTAGCCAAGGAAGCTCCGCAAGATACATCGCACCGCGACGACCTAGGGTTCCCCGTTAAAGCATCCCAATATATTCATTCATACTCTCTAGAACGCTTGACTAACTGACGTGAAACAAACTACAGTCTGGGTAAAAACCGGCCTCTGCTCCGCCGACTCCATCATCAACATCCTGCTCTGCGTACTCGGCTACGTACGTCTCCTCCCCCATCCACCAAACGGCCCCCCTCAAAAACTAACAAACCCAAACCCAGCTCCCCGGCCTGATCCACTCGTGGTACATCATCTCCAAATTCCCCGAACTGTACGAGTACGAGTCCGGCGCGCCGCAGGACGCCGAGCCCGGCGGCCGGGTGACCTACGTCTTCGTGTCGCAGCCGCCGCAATCCGAGCGCCCGCCCCGAGCCAGCCCGCAACAACCACAACCACAACCGCACTCGCCCTCGCACGCCAACTACGGCACCGCGAACAACGGCACCCCGTCTGCTGCCGGTCCCAGCCACGGCCACCACGACCCCGCGCCCCCGACCTACGCCGAGGCCGTGAAGGGCGACCACAAGGTGCAGACGCAGGACTAGACGTCGCCGCTGCTGCCGCGCTACTACAACTGCCATTACCACTACCAGGTCCCCGTCCCCGTACACGCCGTGCCTACGACTCCGCCCGTGAATCGCTCGTGGCGTCGGTCACTGGTGTCGAGCTTGTACCTTCGGGATTTCAGGCTGCCTCGGACTCTCCGGGACCGGGATTACTCGTGGGAGGAATGGCTGTGGCGTCACGTGTGAATGAAAGGTGGTTCTGATTTCTACATAACGGAGTTGGGGATACGGGTTTGGGTTGATTTGGTTCGGAATGCGTGATTCTTTGTTTTTTCTCCTCCGTCGGTTCGGTTCGGTTATCTGGTGCATGTAACATCGCCACTGTAAAAAAAGGCAGCAAGCAATACATATATGGCATTATGAAATCATTGTGGTAGTGGTATGGTCACGACGTATTGCATATAAACAGTGTAGTCTGTAGTACTGGCTTTATTTCTTCTCTGCCTCTACCCATACGTCTCTATCCAGGGCTTCGCCGCTGCTCGTAGTCCTCTCCTTGGCGCTCCTCTTCCTTCGGCCGTGGTACACGCAGACCCCGGTGCCACCGGACTTGTGGCGCGTGTTGGCCGGGCACATGGGACTGCTGGGTAGATGTTCTGGCATATCAAACTCGAAGGAACTGGGCGCCATCTCCCCGTACCGTGGCACGGCTACCGGCACCTCCCACCATTCTTTGTCGCCTAGATCCCGCTTCTCCCTCCCCCTCTCCTTTTCCATTTCGTTCCTTGGCTCACCCTTGTCTTGTTCATCCCGCTCGATAATGGCAGTAGGTAAAGGGGTGTTGTAGGGTTCGATATGCTCTTCACTGCTTCCTGAACTGGTAGCGCGTGCCGGCGGCGTCGAGATGTCGAAGAAGAATGAGCGCGGTCGACCAGCGCGGTGGCCGCTCTCGCGGATCGGTGGCGTCTTTATGCGCGTTGCTTCCTATTTGTGATGATTAGTTGTAAAATCTTCGGAATGGTAGAGTCTGTGATAAAGGCATCAGGCAGATAAATCAAGAAGGGATAGACTTACACCACCTGGGAATTGTGCGCTGAAAGAGTTGAACCGGTCTTTAATATCATGTTAGTCAACCTAATTTACTCATGACTTTTTCTAGTCTTCTTACCCCGACTCCCCTTTCGTCTACCCCCTTTTACTTTAAATTAGTTTCCTCCCCATAAAGGTAGGAAGAAGGGTAGAGAAGCGAAAGGAAAGTAGAGCGAGAAGTGAAGCGATATACCCTATATAAAACACGCACCTATTTCGGAAACCGGACTAGTAAACGGCGTCCGGCCGCGGAGTACGTCGCGGACGGAGCTCGAAACGGAGCTTGTGACACTAGCCTCGGAGCTAGCAGAGGCTTCGCGATGCCAGGGGCTCTTGCCGAAGAGTTTGCGCGACCAATCGCCTCGGCCTTTCTTATCTTTACCTTCCTCCCGCAGCAGCGATGTTACGCGCCGCATGGCCGACGGGCTTTGGCTATGGCTTATGAGCTTACTCTTCACGTAGCTATAATTGAAATCTTCGTCGTCGTCGGGCGTCTTCTTGAACCTCTACATGAGTGGCGGCAAATACTCGTTAGCGTTCCGGCAGGAGTAAGATTACCGAGAGTAGGCGATTAGGAGGAAGCCGGAATTAGGCTCGGGTTCTTAACTTACCGGTTTATGATCTGGGAGGATTCTCGCCATAAACGACTTTTTGGACTTACCCTCCTGGCTAGTCGTCGATATGTGAATAATGGAAGAAAGGGAAGCTGTTGCAGTGCTTGTCGGCTTCTCTACAGGCGTTCCGGTGGGAGTAGCGGAGTCTGAACCTCCGTGACCGCTCGTGAGCGGCGAACTCTGAATAGGCTTCGAAGTCAGTCTCGGGATGGATGTACCGCTGTCACAGCCATGGCAACCAAATAGTAAGGGCGATCTTTGGAGTGACTGGACATGGGCCTCTTCGGTCAGATAGGGGCTACTTAGAGGCGTCTGTACGAGCGTTCGATTTAATGGGAACATAGACCCGCAGCTCTCGCTACTGGTGCCCTTGCGCGACAACGTAGGTCGTTGAAGAGACTGGACGTGTGCTTCCTCGGTGAGAAAGGGGCTGGGCTGGGGCATCTGAGCCCACGCATTACTGTTTGGGGAGTGCTGTAAGTCGTCCTGCATGTCTTTTCCGGAGCTGCTCTTGCCGGAGCGCTTGCGCCACCTGAAATGCTTCATGACCTTGCTAGGGCTTTCGATGATCTCGCGTTCGGCCCAGTAGCCTCCCGGGAACCAGACCCACTCGTACCCATCTCTGGCCGGTCGTGGCGGGTCGATGAAGGTGTTAGGGGAGACGGGCGCGCTGTTGTAGGTTTCCTTCGTATATTGCCGAGTGGTCAGGTTCGCAGTCGTTACGGATGCCACCGACGACGAGGGCAACCTGCTTGTTGGTCCGTCGACGCCGGAGATGCTGCGAAGTCTCCATCGACTAGTGGTACTCCTGCGACGAGGCCATTCCGAGAAAGGACTGATGTCTTCCGAACGGTCCTCCATGATGGTATTTCGGCATTCTTAAAAATAAAGATAGGGATGGATGAGGATATTAAAGAATCATTGTTGATATTGTGATTTATAGGAAGTCTGGTAGAGGCTAAGAAGGCCGAGTAGGCCTAATGATAAATGCAAACATCTAGACGATTTTAAGTCAGCATAGGCCATTTTTGGTTTTGGGATCCATTTACGTTTGTATCCGATTTCGACGGTGAATTTTGTTATTTGTTACAAAGCAGTTGCCTTGCCCTCTTCTAAATTGACAAGCCCTTCACGCTTGCCTCTAACTTGTAAATAAAATATATGCCTGACGCCTGTCTCCTTCCTTAGGCACCTTGCGCGATGCGTGATGCAGGTGGAGAATGAAGCTTCCATGCACCTTCCCATATAATGTCAATTCTACAAAAAGGAGTCAGGGGGAAATCTTTTTACTACAATTTCTTGGAGTGGTTGACCTATTCATTAGGCATATCCTATTGGATCCTGGCCTAACACTAGAGTATATGGATCTTGTACAATAATCAGTTTTATCTTACAAAATCCTTTCTTTCTCTAGTTGGCTATATGGTACACCATTGTTTTTACATACCTGATCATGCTACTTCTTATACTCCTATCAAGCGTATAGGCTTATGAGTCTGCCCGCTTTCCGTTTCTATGGCATTTGGATCTAGTCGACCGATAGGTTTTACCTCATCAGGACCGTTGAAAAGGGGTTCTTCATGCCCTTCCTCGTTCCACTCGCCAGGCAATTTGGGGCCGTCGGTTGGAACTTCACCGTCAACGAGCGCCTTCTTCTTACGCCGCGTCTTCTCGGCCTTCATCCGGATTCTTTCCAATCTCGCCTTGCGCTCGGTCTCGGTGACGTTGACCTTGCCTAAGTGGTCATCGATTTTTTTCTCGACGATCCCTTTGACATAGAAGGCCAAATTCTGGCTACGAAACACGCCGGTATACCGATAGCTAAGCCAGAGATAGAGCGTGATCTGTTTGTGGAGGGCTTCTAACCGTTGCAAGTACTCGCTTTGGTTGTCCTTACTCTTGAACAGCCTCTCGTCGACGTCGAGTAGTTCTAGGTCAACAGCTTTAATATCGGCAAGTTCACCGCCGCTCATCGTGGCAACACATTTTCCGAAAGCTTGCACAACCGCAGATCCCGCTCTCTCTCGTAGGGCAACCGGCGCATTCAAGAAGACGCAACGATCATAGACAGACATATGAAAGGGCTGGATCAAGTCGCAAATGGCCAACATTTCCTTTACCCGGCAAAGGTGAAACTTTGGAGAAGTCTGTGCGATGTCTCGTAGGCGGGATAAGATGTAGCCAAATGGTGTCCTTGGAGGAAAGTAGGATGAAAATCTCTCAATCACAGAAGGCGGAGGTTGTATGCCAGCCGACTGTATAGGTTCAGGTTCGCTACTAAAAGCCTCTTGGATGACCTTGAGATCACTAGCCTCGAAGGCTGTTACAAGTCCGGGTTGGCTAGCCGTAATTGGCTGACTCAATTCTGGCTCCGGGTTGGCCGCCTGACGTGCTGTTCTGTATCGGCCAGCCCTGCCCCCTATCTGTTTGATCTCGGAAGTCGTTATTTGCCGATAACCGCCGACGGTGCGTTTATGTGTCTGATCGAAAACGACTCGCCTTATTTCCAAGTTGAGGCCCATGCCGATGGCGTCGCTAGCGACAAGAAAATCATAGTCGCTGTCAGGATCGTTAAAGAGCGCGGCTTGCTGAGCACGGGTTTCCGGTGGCAGTGATCCGTAGATCATAGCACACCGACGTCCAGTAGCTTCTTCTATCTGCTTCTTTAATAGATGTATGCTGAGTCTCGAAAAGGTGACAACGGCGTCGCCCTTTTCAAGATTCTTGAGTGATCCCAGGCTGTTCTCCATGGTTTCCAATGGGTTTAACCTCTTATACCGTGTGACAATGCACTTATCGCCGATAACTTCGCATAAGGATTGGATCAAATCCACGGTACGCTCCTCTCCACAGAGGTGAACCTCTTTAGCTTGCACACCAAGGAACGCTTGTGTCCATGCCCATCCTCTCTCGCTGTCCCCGATCATTTGGATCTCGTCGATGACCGCGACGTCCACCGGAAGGTTCAGAGGGGTCATCTCGACGGTACAGCTTCGGAAATAGTTGTCCTCGCCCTCTGGGATTCGTTGTTCTTCACCGGTTACCAAGGCGCATTTCTTACCTTTGGCCATGAACCGAGAATAAACTTCGTGTGCTAATAACCTGAGCGGTCCTGCGTAAATACCAGACTTGGAATTCTCCAATGCTTTGAGGGCATTGTAAGTTTTCCCCGAGTTTGTTGGGCCGACGTGTAGGTGAATCGTGCGCTGCAAGGCTCTTGTAGCGGGAAACCATTCATATGGATATCGGAAATCCGCAATTTTTTTATGAGTGGCGATGATAGTCTTGGGGAATCTCGAGCGCATGAGGAAATTTTGAAAGCTATATACCAGGTGTTGGGTGAGGCCGTCCATATCAGTTTCGATGAAGGCATTGCGTAAACCCCAGAATAGGGGGTTGTTGCTCTTCGAAATAGCTTGGTTTTCGCCAGCCAAGTCGCAAGCCTTTTCGAGAGAGTTTCTGAACAGCTTGACCTCGCGGTCCAAGTCAAGTTTGGAGACGAGCCCGAATCCTTTATACTCATTCTGTCTCGCTGCCCAGCTCCGCGATGTATTCATGAGCAGGTCATATTTGCCAAGCATAAGACCGCGGAAGATGGAGTATGTCTTCTTCGTGTTTCGTCCCACTACATGCCGTATCATCTCCTCTTCCTTCGAAGGAAACAGGGCCCCGTAGGCAGAAGCTTCAGCTTCTTTTCTCTTCTTCCATGCTTTTCCCTATATGTTTGTTAATAGGCACATCAATGAATATGTAACATGGTGGCATGCTTACGCCCGTCCTGGGTGCTCTAGCTGTAGTTGAAAAAGCATGTTTGCGACATAAGAGAAGCGCGCAGCTTGATCTAGCCGATCCGATTCTGAAAAGGAGGCTCATGGCGCATATGGAGTGTGGGAATTTCAGGAATCATATTAGAACTGATTCCCTCCCATCCAGATTGGCCTGTAATTGAGGATCTTTCGCTTGATTCCTTCAAGATGAAAACTCTGGAGGCAAATGTGAAATCGTCGACTTCAACATTTTGTTCGATGTCAGTTATCGATACGCATTAAAAGAACTTGACTAGTTAAATTCTTAAAATTTCTTATCAACCCCACGGTTTATCCGTTATCTGTGTGGCTTGCGTGACGGATACCGTGTTGCATCTACTTTGCGCACGGAGTACTAGCATATAGGTGCCTAGGTACCTCCCTAATGGAAATGACTAGGTAACTGTGAAACCTGATTTCTCATTGGTCAGCCTATCATAGAGCGCTTTCCCGTCGTCATTACCTTTGGCTAGAAGGCAGCTTAGACCCAACGCTCCGGAACTGCTGACTTAAACTTTGCTCAAATCATTTTCTATTCCAAGATTTGTCTCCATCAATTTTCCAATTCCTTCCCCCTAAGTTCCCCTAAGCTATCAAATATTTAATTCAAAAGTCCGAACGATCAGCCTCTCTAGGTCTAGGATAGGAGCCCTAGCACAGCATCCGCGATGGCGTCTTCATCGACACAAACTCCACTTCTCTAGTGCGTCTCGATCTACAATGCCTTACGTCGAAGGACAACCAATGAGTAGGCTAACAAACAGGCAGCTCGTGCATCGCGCACCACACCACTATCCTCTCCGAGTGCACGACGTCCTCGTCGTCGAAGACTTCGTCGCTCGCCTCCCTGATCCTACCCAAGATCGACCACGACTCGCCGCAGAAGCTCACGTACACGCATGGCCAGCACCACATCCACTACATCTCGGAGGCGTCGTCGGCGCATCCGGGCAACCCGTCCGCCGGTGGGCTCACCTTCCTTGTGATCGCGGAGTCGTCGCTGGGCCGCCGCGTGCCCTTCGGCTTCCTGTTCGAGATCCGGAAGCGCTTCTTTGACGAGTTCGATGCCGGATCCGCCGACTTCGCGGACATGCCGAACTACGGCGCCGGCAGCTTCAACGCCGAGCTCAAGAATTTAATGGTCGAGTTCGGCACCACGAGCGGCGGCCGCGACGACGCCATCACGAATGCCAACCGCGAGATAGATGACGTCCGCGGCATCATGACGCGCAACATCGAGGGCCTTCTCGAGAGGGGCGAGCGCATCGATCTGCTTGTTGATAAGACGGACCGCCTAGGCGGCAGCGCGCGCGAGTTCAGGGTTCGGAGTCGTGGTCTCAAACGGCAGATGTGGTGGAAGAACGTCAAGCTCATGGCGCTGCTTATCATAGTGCTTGTCTTGATCGTGGTCGCAATAGTGATTGCGGTTAAGAACGCTACGGGATGAGCCGGAAAGACGAAGTAAAAAAGAACAAATCAAAATTAATCATCTCTTTTCTTTTGACGGATAGGGTGCACTTGCGCTACGGGATTACATATTTATTCGCGAGAGAAAGCGACAGGCCTCGTACGTTGAGGCAGAATTGTATTTCTACAGGCGTTTTTTTCCTAGGTAGGATAGGGTAAATTAGGGGAACTTCAGCTGATATCGAGTTTATGGGAATAGCGACCCCTTCCGTTCCTTTTGTTGACGGCGATACCCGAGAATCTAAAGGCTTTCTGCTCATATCTCATGTACATACAACCTGTACTCCTAGCCTCAAACAGATCGTCCCAAGTTGGTTTTTATCCTTGTGTGTATCGCCTTATGGTAATATAATGCACCCTTTAAGATTGACTCGGCAGCCGTATGAGTCTCTCCGTTTCCATACTTTCCATCGCAAAAGTACTCCTCATAACAAAGCTGGAATAGCTCCACCGGCTCTCCTCCGTGCTTCTTCATAAGCATAGCCATGCGCGACAGGACTAGTCAGTCCTACGGCGTCAAGTACGAATGGCGACTTTCGTAACCTCTCCGTAAAGAATACCGGGTGCAGATTCGAAGCATCTCTTGTTACTACTGGTGATATCATGGTCGGCGCCGAAGAGAAAGGGGCCGGCGCAGATGGCATGTGACTGACGCGCGGCGGTGGTTGGATTGCCGGGGCCGCCATGGGAGCGGATTCTTGAAAATGTGGTGGAGTTAAATCGTGATGGGGAAATTGATGTAATTGTCCAACTACTGAAAATGAAATGGTAGGGTTTGACGGTCGATTGGGCTGGAATTAAGGTTAGTAAAGACGTGGGAATAGATAGATGAATGCGACTAAGTTCGAGACTGAACTGACCCGAGGTCCAATGTCGTCATCCCCACGTGGAGATAAAGCAGGGTGCTTTCCACCAAAGATTTGCGAAATCGAGTGCCGTAACATCATGCTCTGTTAATTATTGGATTCATGAGAGAATATGTCTATCATTTTCAAACAAATTCATAAGCCAGAAAATTTGCCTCTAAATATTAATCGGGAATTCCGATAAGTGTTACCACGACCTTGGTAAAAACGGGTGTAGATTCGGCTTCTATTCCGAAATATGTACTTGATGTCGCAAGGATGAAGTAAAGTCCTCCACATCTCGGTATCTTTTAGCAAGCCATTCTCAATGTTTTTACCATTATCGTATTAGGACAATATGTACAGATATGCAGCCTACTAGGTACGCTTCCTTGGACGTCAGGGGTATAAAGACAAGTTAGCGGTTTCGGCGTCTACCAATAGTGGCTGGGAAGATTCAAATCAACGTGCAATTCTACAGGATGTTGAAATACTATAGTTGTATATAACTTTGGCGACTAGAAATGTCTAGGTAGGTAACTAGAGAATAGTATAAATGAACTAGAGACTCATCTATAATAGATTTGATCTTTATGTAGATTTCAAGCACTCTATCTTCAGGCTTTATTGTTACCTTGCCATTTTATGTGCCATGCCGGAGGGGAGTTGGAACCAGGATGAGGATCGTCAATATTATACCATCTATTTCCCATCTATTTATTCGTACATTCATGATGCCGCCTTTTTCCCTTTCCGCCGTGAAGTTTTCTTCTCAGCCTCCTTTCCTTTCTTGATGGAACCTATCAAGGCGTCAATTTTCTCCGCTTTCTCTTTTTCCTGCTTCTCCTTCTCCTTCACCTCTTGGCGCTTCTTCTCTAGGACTCTCAGTGCGGCCTGATCCTTTTCAGTCTTTTCGATCAGCTTATCGCTTGCTTCCCAAAGCTTCTTTGCGACCTCTTCATCCTTAATATCTATCCTGGCAAAGTCGACCTCCATACATTCCTTAATGAATCTTCCGCCAGTTCCTCTGCTTAGATCCGGGTCCATTGCGGCGTGTAGAATAGATTGAGCACCCATTTCCGGGCTCTTCAAGAAAAACCATGGTACCAAGTAAGAAGATAGATACACAATTAAGCCCCAGATCGTGCCACGGGTCAACCACCGCCTCATTCCAGGAGTGCGAGTAAAACCAGGGTCGGCAAAGACGACTCGAGAGTTCATTGGGAGTTTATCTGGTCGCTCATACGCATCCAGATGTTTCTGGAAGGCTTGTCCGAATACCATCAAAGCCAGCTTGCTTCTAGCATAAGCTTTCCCTGGAGTCCACTCCTTTTTCACCAATTCATTGTTAAGTGATGGGGACCGGATGTAAGAAGAACATGTCGGAATAATTACTCGTACGTCGCGGTCGAAAGGCTGGGCTCGGAGCGCCGGACTTAAAATTCCCAACAAATGGAAGTTGGCGAGGTAATTGACCATCCACATCTCTTCAATCCCTTCCTCCGTCTCTGTACGGCTCTTTCCAGGAGGTGTAATCGTAGCAGCGCATAGGATAAGCATGTCTAAGCGTCTCGGTGGTGCATTGTCGATCCACTTCGTAGCAAACTGACGGATACTATGTAAAGACGAGAGGTCGACTTGTTCGGCATATATCATATGGTTTTTTGTTTGCTGGCGCAATTCCCCTATATAGTCTGCGAGGAAAGGGTTTGACGGCGGCAATCGGGTTAGGAGTACGATCTGGGCTCCTCGTGCGGCTAGTTCTCGAGCGACGACGGCGCCTATACCTGATGTTCCGCCGGTTATCATAACTACCCGGCCGTGCATATTACGTTCCGTCAGAGTTCTGGCGCCGCTGAAGTAGCGCTTCAGAACGATGAGGAATACGGCAACAGCTCCGATCTGGAACAACGTCCATGGATCGCGCGCCCAGCCGGGCACCCACGCCGGGGGCCCATTTACATATGTCTCCCAAAGTAATGGGATAGGCATAATAAGTCAACGAAAGTAACGAGGATGTGGAATGAGATGAAGTGAACGAAAGAAGAATTAGTAAAATTCAATTGCTTGATACTTCCATCACTCCGACGTGGCCCGTAGTACAAAATACGGGCTACGTAAACTGTAATTATAAGGCAGGGGGCTGTGACGACAGCTCTCTGAAATTCTTGCGCTAACAGAAAATGACAGGGGTGAAAGATCGGAAATGCAAGGCTGATAACGCCAAGGAAACATCTCCACTTTTAAGAAAGATCCCTGTCACTCGACTTTCGCCTCATCACATTGGCGCCTATCAGCCTTTCTTATCGCTTTTAACTTTCCCTTCCTCACTTCAGTTTTCCAAGCTCACCAGAAAAATAAGCACTTTGGCATATTCAGTCTTACTGCCATTTTCAAGCCCGCCTAAATTCGAACACACGAACTTGTTGATTCCTGCAATGGCGCATGAGGAATGGAGCGATCCCGAATATGACATCCCTCTTCAAGACAAACGACCTTTTGGATCAGGACTCAAACGAAAGCGAGTGGTCTTCGTTCCAGCTTCTTCGGGTAACTTAAAAACCACTGAAGATAATGCACCTGGGAATTCTTCTCAATCCGTGTCTGATTTATATCTGAGCATAGTATTGCCTAAGGAAAAGGAACCTAGTCAAACTGCGTCAACAAAAGACTCGGACGCCACCACATCTCAGATCTGTGAAATCTGTCAGTTACCGCTAGATGAGGATCCCAAGTCTAGCGAAAAATTAAAAGCAGAATCCCGACCGCACGAAGCATCAATAGCTCATCAAGTATGCATGGCTCATTCCCATCCACCTTCGGCACTAGACCGCTCGCGAATGGGTCTGAGCGTCCTCCAATCACAAGGCTGGGATCCAGACTCTCGAAAGGGACTAGGTGTTGAGCAACAAGGCATGCAATATCCCATTAAAGTGAAGCCGAAGAACGATACCTTAGGAATAGGTGTGCAGGTACCAAAGAATCTACCAGCCAAAAAAGAGAAGCCGAAGACTTTCGACGCTAAAAAGATACGGAAGATGGCGTTGGAGGATAAGAAACGGCATGAGAAGCTCCGAAGACAATTCTATGGCAACCCTGATGTGGAGAAATATTTGGGAACAGGCTGACAGGGCAAAGATTCAACGGTTGTCTTATTGTAACTGTAACGTATGCCATTTTGAGAGCGACTTGTCGCATTGAGATACCCCTTTTTTATAGACTAGCATTTGTTTCCAAATGATACAGCCACGCGTATATCGAAAAACAAAGCGTGAGTGTATAAAAATAGGTACTACCTAGGTAGGTGGTTACCTTTTCTTGTATTCCTTTCCACGTTACGATAGTCGATATGGATATTATATGTAATATCCATTCCACTACAGCATACTAGGTAACCTTAAATACAAAGTTGCTTAGATTGAAGTCAGAGACAGCAGCAGCAGTTAACCTTACTTGTCCCTTGACTAAGAATGACGAAGTGGGAAGGTGGGGAAGCTTCTGTCTTTTAGCGTCCAAAACTTGGTCGCATTAGTGGATTAGTTCCCTGAAACCCAACCGCTGACGACCAGCCATTTAGTGCATATCGACCCCGCCAAGGAGGAAGTACCACATTATCACATTCTTGTAGCCCCTTCGCATTGAAACTCAATCCTCCCTCCACCTTCACTCGTTGTCAGTTATCAGTTCTAATGCGTTAATCAACCTTTTCAACATCCCAAACGGTCAACATCCACCACTCACCGCTTGCGAAACCCGCTGTCTTCTCCTACTGGTGCACCTGATAGCTTGTTATAGCTTCCTAGGTACTACGAGCAAGCAACTGCCAGCAGCATTGGTGCATTACACCGGTCTTTAGCTAGCCTTAGGTACTTATAGGAGCTTGCCTCCAGGTAGCTTGCATAGTGTCCATCTTCACCAACACCACCACCACCATACGTCTGTTCTACCTAGGTAACCCCCGTCTAAATAACCTCCTACCTCTAAGGGCTAGATAGTGCCCTCGGGCTAATAGCCAAGATGGGGGTATCCGTGATCGAAGAGCAACGCGACAGTGAGACCTCCCCATATTCCACCTTCTGGTCAGCAAGATCCAACTCGTTGCACGTCTTGCTAACACCGTGGATTCTTACCTGCGCATAGTTATCATAAACACTGTTAAGAATATCACTGCCGGTGATGTGAGTTACACCCAATTATGCAATTATTGTTATTATTATATTACTTAGGTTGTCTCGTCGTCCAGATCCTTATACTGACAAGGCATATACAAATAGTGGAAAATTCTAGTTGTCGACCATGATTCCAAGAGAATTATTGACAATGTCGTCAAGGAAGATGATATTCTCAATCATAACATTGCGAGTACGTTGCCCGACCACGTTCTGCTTCTGGCGCATTGGCTGAAGGGGGTGTTACAGACATCGAAAGCATCGAAGATCGCAGGGAGATGAACCCGACCATGGACGCTATTTATATCCTGTCGCCGCAACCGCATATTGTCGACTGTCTTATGGCCGATATCGAACGTCGAAGGTATCAGAGGACCTTCTTAGTATGGACCACCGTGCTCGATCCCCAGCTAAGGAGGCGGATAGACGGCTCTGCTCTAGCAAAGCAGGCCATTGCCGGCTTCGAGACTCTGTCCATCGACTTCTTCCCCCGCGAATCGCATCTCGTCACGTTCAGAGATCCCTGGAGTTTTCCGATTTTATACCACCCTTCCTGTAATGGGCTGATACGAAAACACATGCAAGACTTAGCTCAGAAGGTTTGTAGAAAGACGCGATCTTACTTCTTGCGCCTTTTGGTTGACTGAAAGAATGACAGATTACTGGGTTGTGCGTGGCCCTCGGCGAATATCCCAAGGTTCGTTATTACCGACCCCAGAATCCAATTCACGAGGCCAGCGTGCTATCGTCCCACCTTGCCCGGTTTATATCTGAGGAGTTGGACGAATATGCGCAATGGAATCCCAATTTCCCACCGCCGAGTTCTCGTCCGCAAGGAGTTCTTATAGTGACCGATAGGTCTATGGATCTTATGGCTCCCTTGATACACGAGTTTACGTATCAAGCAATGGCGCATGACCTACTGCCAATTAAGGACGGGGACAAGACGACATTTCACATGACCGTCAATGAGGGATCTCCAGATGCTGAAGAGAAGGATATGGAGCTCACCGACAAGGATAAAGTATGGGTAGAAAATCGACATAGGCATATGAAGGATACCATCGATAAATTGATGGGCGACTTCCAGAGGTTCTTGGACGAAAACCCGCACTTTACCAACGCAAACAGCGACACCACTAGCTTAAATGCGATCAAAGATATGATGGCGGGACTGCCACAGTTCCAGGAAATGAAAGATGCCTATTCTCTCCATCTCACGATGGCACAAGAGTGTATGAACATCTTTCAACATCACAAACTGAACGAGATGTCACCTATAGAGCAAGATATGGCTACGGGCCTTGATGAGGACAATCGGAAACCCAAAAATGTCCTGGATACAGTTGTTCGCCTTCTGGATGACGACGCGGTGACCCAGTCAGACCGCCTTCGTCTCATTATAATATATCTCCTCTTTCGCGATGGAGTAATACCTGAGGATGTCAAGAGACTGTTAGCGCACGCATCGTTGCCGCCGCAAGACGGAGAGATCATAACAAATATGGAACTACTTGGTGGTCGTACGACACATGGTCTCAAGGATGTCCGTAAGGATATTCGACTCCTATTTCCTATCGACACCAAAACACCTGTCGCTGAGGATAATTATATGTCACGGTTTAACCCTGCTGTGAAGACTATGCTGGAGTACTTATGCAGAGGCGCCTTAGATCAGACCGCGTTTCCCTATATCAAGCCACCGCTAGATCCTAATGAGGATGCGCTCATTGGTCAGGGTTCCTTGAGAGCGGCAAAACCTAGCTGGGCCGGCGCTGGGAGGCGTGTCGTAGATAACAGGCAACGGATCATCGTATTTATGGCTGGCGGGGCGACATTCTCTGAATCACGCTCGTGCTATGAGGTCGGCGCGGCTATGAACCGTGATGTCTTTTTAGCTACTAGCCATATGTTAACGCCGCAGCTATTTGTACGGCAAGTAGGTGACCTAAGCGTGGATAAGAGGAGACTTGATATACCAATGGAGAGACCACCCCCAAGAGCGCCCGCACACCTATTCGAACGCGAACGGCCTACTCCTCCACCAATGGGAGCTCCGCCAGGACCGCCGGGGCAACGTCCCCCACCCGGAGGTGCTCAGAAAGTACCAGGACGACCACCCGGACCCGGCGGATTGCCAGGAGGTCCGAGATTAAACAGCGAACCTTCCACTTTACCTACGCAAGCGATGAGTACCATGTCACTTCACTCCTCCAGGCCGTCGAACGCGAGTGATATGACATCGTCAAGCAGTGGGAAACCCCATAAGCTAGAAAAGGAGAAGAAGAAACGCAACATCTTCGGCATGAAGAAGGGATAGTTGAGTGGGCGAACCGGATTCACGTCGATTAAGAAAGGGGCGGTCCTCGTTCCGCAGATATACAATGAGAGGCGCCCGCCAAAACAGATAGAGAATTGTGTGTGCCGTTTCTTGGTTCTTGGCTACGGCCCGATCGCGCGCTTGGAGACAGACCAGATCAAATTAGATTCCGGATAAAGAGGGTTGGCGCGTGCATATTACCCAAGGTAAACTAGAGCATGGCGTTGAGGAGTTGGCCTTCTTGTTGATAGTCATGTCGAGAGACCGAGCGTTGAGTTGAGATGTGGTTGCGTAATTCTGGATGGAAAGGAGTAAGGGGGTTAGATCACCTTCGAGACTGTTATGAATCGAGCGAGACCTAACTGACTACCCCTAGGTGCCCAGAGTAGTTAGGTATAAACCCATGCATCTAACTCGATAGCTAATACTAGCCAACGAACCAATATGCCGCCTATAATGAATGCTCTGGTCATATTTCATAATATGTAAACACATACCTACGTATCCCGCAAACTGGCTATCATAAGTAATGGCATATAAGATCTAAATAATATCGTATGCGTTCTTGACTTGGTCTCCATGAACCGTATGATAATTAGATACGATGACTGCTACTACTAACTTCTAGAAACATAATACGGGTAAGCACAATGCTTTCAAGCCCTACAAGCGAGATATTTTTGTTCATCATGCTAGATCCGTCATCATCCCTTCGCCCGAAGTCCGGTACACGCTGGGAGATAGTCCGGAGGTCCAGGATGTCAAAAATCCTGCGCCGCCAAATTATAATTCAAGCAGAATACCTGCCTACGTAACTAGCTAGTAACTCACAAACCAAACCAAATTTCAAGCCGTATACGATTTACACAACGGAAAAGGATGCGGAGGTCAGGAAGATGGGAGGCAGAAGAGAAAATGAGCGAGTACGGTATCCATTTCCCCGGCAGCAAAACGCGCTCCGTATATTTTCGTCCAACTACGTCCTTATTGGAAATCATACAAAACGGACTGGCCCGGTATACCTGTAATGCCATGTCACTACGACCACGTCGAAGGACCCAAAGACCCAAAACACGGTAATTAACAGGGTTACTTCTCGTCTCCGATGTATCGGTTTTGACTTGGTAGCGAGGCAAAAGGAGGATATTACAATCATACAAACGGTGCCTATAGGTCCCCCTTTTCTCAAGTACAAAAAAGGAATCGAACCCATTCCTGCCTTTCTCTGCTCCTTGACCCTCAATCCTTACATTCACAACTTTACCAGTACAAGTAAGCGCCCCTTCCTTACGTTCAAGCAATAGTCACCATTGGGGGAGGAGATATTCAAGGTGTAACGAGACGTTTCATCCGAGTTCACATGCGAGAGGGTTGGTACAGGATAATGTTTATTATTCAGCGTTGGTTGACCGACATTACTATCCTCAGAGAAGTCCTAGTTCCTAGTTTCGGCGGAAAGCACCGGGCGGAGGAGGCATACCGCGGTGGTCGAAACCAAATGCTACATTCTCCGGTCCCTGGAACCCAGGGATTCCAGGAGGTATGAATCCTGGCGGCGGCGGTCCACCAAAAAAGCCAGGAGGTGGAGCCATGTTGCGCGGCGGACCAGCTATTCCATCCGGAGGAAATCCACCAATAGGGAAGTTTCCGGGAGGGAAGCCTCCCGGAATGGGACCGTTGCGCGGGTTCCCTGCCAAACCTGGAGGGGGGATCATAGGTCGCCCAGGGGGTGGCATCTGCTGTCCGCTGTTTTGCATCCAAGCGCTTGGGTGTATCTGATCCAAGCCAGGAGGGGGCTGACGTTGAAGGATCTGGGTGGGCTGTTGTGGGCGACTGTCTTGTTCGCGGTGATGCAACTGGGCCTCGTCAAAGAAGCTGGGTAGGTTGGTAGAGCGACCGACCTGGTGTTGCGAGATGGCGCGCTCATGATAGTCCAAATCTCGATCGGGTGTTGGAAGAATCTGCGCTGGCCTAGAGGGTTGCGGCATTCTCATAGCAAGCTGCTCAGTTCCCCGGCCCTCGGGAGCTGCGCGGGCGCTTTGCATGAGAGTCATGAGGAACTCGGCATTACTGTTGCTGTTCCTTGACGGTTGATCAGAGCGCCCTGCGTTCTGACTCTGGCTAAGATGACGTTGTCCAATAAGATCTTGTAGCACCTGCTGCTCCGAGCGCATCCCGGCATATTGCGGGTTTAGGTGCTGTCTAGGGGTAGGAATTTCCTGACCCTGTGGAGGACCACGAATGAGCGGCTCCTCACGACGCTCTTGTATATAAGGCTGATAGGGGCCGGGCGAGGCAATCGCGTGGTTCGGGGGAGGCTCTGCAAACCCGCTGGATGGTGGGGTGGTAGCCTGTAGCGTCTGCTTCTGAAGTTTCTGAAGTAGTGCTTGGAAAGCAACCTTCTCGGCTGTGTCATTCTGTGGGTGTGCCCCGGTCATAGCTAAGAGAGGATTCATCTCGCTTGGTGGGGGTGCACTAGCAGCAGGAGTTGGGGGTTCGACCTGACGTTTTGACTCTTCTTGTGATGAGAAAAGCTTCTGAAACCTGGATCCCGACTTGGGCTTAATAACAGGAACAGCATTCTCCTTGGTTGCTTCGCCAACATTTCCAGGCGTCTCAATGCTTGTGCTCTGACCAAATGCGGCAAAGAACTTGTCTGGTCCTATCTCAATAGCCGGCGCTGATTTAACTTTCACCTTCTCGTTCTCAACTTTCTCCGGTGCTGTAGATGCTTCGGCGGCCGAACTAGAGGCAGGCTCAGCCTTAGCTGGATTCTTTCCTGCCTTCATACTTTCCATGAACTTCTTGAAATCTTCTTGCGTATGAGCTTGAGCCGGCTCCTCGGCAGGTTCATCGAGCCATTCGGGTTCACGCTCTTGACGATGATCCCGATCTCGATCCCATTTTCGATCAAAAGTTCTCTCTCTTGGCTTATCTTGATGTAGGTCGCTTTGATGATCATCATTCCTCTCCCTCCAACTTTTGAATCGATCAAAGCCTCGAGGCCCAGAGGCATCGCCATTACCGTTATTGCCGTTGTCTCTCATCCAAGGTTGCTCCGCTCTGTTTCTATTCACCCCATTTCTACGAGGCTTCTCGATTTCGTCCCCTTCCTTGTCTTTACTGAATTCGCCAAAAGCTCGACGAGGTCGATCACTGTTGTCGCGATCGTCCTGGTCGCGTGGTCGACGATCTCCTCCGAAGCGGTCGGTGCGGTCACCCATGCGGCCATGGAACCGTTCAGCACCTTCGTGCCCGAAACTCTTACGGGGCTTCACCGTGCTCCAGCCCTCGCTGTCTTGGTCAGCATCGCCGCGGCGGCGAAAGTTGTTCCTGCCCTCGCGATCTCGCTCACGGAAACGATCCGAGTTGTCAGCGTCGCCGTTCCTAGAACGGAAAGCAAACCGATCTCGGGTATCAGCTTCCTTTGGATTCTTCTCACTGTCGAAAGGTTTGTTAGCTCTCGAGAGCGTTGCCGACGAGAATGTCGTTCGTGGTGGCCCAAGGATAATATCCTCGGCATCTAGGTTCATGTTAGAGAAAGTGGAGGGAGAAGGGTGCGTGGACATACTACCAGCATTCCGCGAAGCATGTCGATCGACCCCTAGTCGTCGGTTAGATTGGTCCAACAGAAAGTTGTCATTGTTTCTACCTCGTTCTCCTCCAGGCTTATTGCCTTGGCTATTGCGAAAGGTTTCGGGAGGTGGTCTACAGGATCAGTCAGCATAAGATGTAAACTCAATCCCATTGCTATCGGATTCAACGTACCCCATCCACTCTTCCGCAGGAGGAAGTGTGCTTGGTTTGGTACATAACGGCGACTCGCGCAGGAAAACTAACGCGTCTACTGAATATCGTATTGCCATAGCATCTGATATGACAAGTTGTCTAAATTTGAGTGATATAGATTTATAATGGACTAAGTCCGTGGTCTACGCGCACGTAGTCGTAGTCGTAGTTGTAGTCGAGTGGTACGAAACACGGCGATTCGGGTTTGGGTGAACTTGAATGGACGAGGTTGCTTGGATTGTTTTATTATTCTTTTTGGAGAAACACCTGGCGTGTGCGGGGTGAAAGGGTGGAAAGGTGGAGGGCGATAGGAGGATTTTTGGTGGTGAGATGTGTCGGGCTCAGGGAATTCCAGGTCTAGGGTCACAGTTGTTATATCGCCAAAGCCGATTTGGCTTGGGAATGGTGATTAAAATCGTCCGACAGGAAGGATCAATTGGAAAGGCGACCGGTGGAAATACGATGATGATGTGAATGATGCGAGCCACTTCAGGATGGAAGGCGACGACCTGAAGTGGAAGCGGCTGTGATACCAATCTCTCAACGACTTATCGAAGACCGAAGACCAGAGTCAAGAACTATAAATAAAACCGTTAAATGTGGTAGGTGGTAAGTGGTAAATGGTTGTTACGGGGTCTGGTTTGATGCAGAAATAAATTTTAGTGTATGTAGGTGTTGTATTTGTTAAAGTACTGTCGGTACGGCTGGACAGAAGAAGGCGTGACGTTAATGTGTGAAAGTGGTAGGTCAATGTCAAAACATTTTGTCCAAATGTTTTTCTTGAGTAGGCAACGCTTCGGGTTCTGGAAGTTTAAAGATACGAAGGAACTGCATGTGGGAAATGTCGAGTGGCCTGTGCCTTTTCCTCATGGGGTAGGCACAAGGTACTTAATGACTGCATTTTAAGGCATTTAAGGCATTTTAAGCTGGTCGTCCTGGCCCCCTTACTGTACCATGGATTAAGCAGCGACCACCAATTTAGCGTGCGACCTGAGTGGGTCGACACCCCAGCCTTGATGCCTAAATCGGTCTAATTGGCCATTTAAATGATTATGTAATCGTATCGGAGTCGAACATTTCTTCAACGTCGCCATTTTAAGCGGCCTGAGGCCTTTATTTCACGTGCGTAGAAACGTGACAGCAGGCCTTCATTATGTAACCGTTCATTTATATGCAAACCACAAGTCGAAACTTATAAACAGCAGCTAGGCAAATCATGCTGTTGAATATTCAGGAAAGGCTTGGTACACACTATCACTGCCTATGTTACGAGCCTCTCAACGCCGCCCTTACTCCACTCCGAAATACGTTTTTGGTCACATGTATCCCATAATCTCCCCAACAACGCCTGGTATATTGCACGTTCGTCAGCGTCCATAGTGGCATCCCTCTGCGCTAATACCCAGCTCACGGCCCCGAACCTTGTGATCAGGGTATCGCTTCCCCCTTCGATTGTTGTCGTTCTATAGACAATCCGCAGAATTTGGGTCCTGAGATTAGGACCCATGAAGGGATTGCAGGTCAAGGCAAACAACCTTTCGAAGACTTTGCGTTGGTGGAATAACGCGACATCCGCAGGTGTTTGTAAGCTGTCGAGGAGAAAGCCTAAAAGCCAGCTGACTTCGGAGTAGAATGCGCCATCTTCGGTTGGGCCCTCCTGGAGAATGCTTTGTAGAAGAGGTATCCTATCTAGAGACCACACTGGTCCGCTAGTAAGGAACAGATTGACCTTCTCGTAGAGACAATGTAGAGGGTTGCTTAGGACTTCGAGAGCTTTGCAAGCGAAGGTGACGATTACGCTCGGCAGAGGACTATCAGCGATCGAACCACGAGCCGATTCCGCAAGTTCCATAAGTAAGAGCCACACTTGCTCACTATTTTCATATGTCGAATCCTTAACCTTCGCAGCCACCTTAATGATATTAGTCAGAGCTTCTTTCCGAATACTAGTATGCTCAGAGGAAAGCAAGCGTATTAATGACGCCGCATATCCCTCCTCTACGAGTTCTTCGGATGTTTTTGATGCCCATCTCGATAAGGAACTATCCTTGGCCACTGCGATAGGAACCGAAAGCCTTTGTTCCAGGTCCTGCGGGCTAAGTTCATGGTTTGAATCGTCGTCCGCCCCATTGACAACACCATTCACCAGCCCATTAATAACTGCGGCACCATTTTGGTGAGAGTCGTCTTGTGTTTCGGGTGTAGACTTTTCCCTCTCTAGGATGCGCAGCTTCGCTCCAACTTTCTTCTGGTCGCCAAGACTAGCGGCCAAAAGTTCCTTAGTGGCCTTCAGGAATCGTTTATTCACACCGGCGGCAAGTGAATGGCCAAGAAATTCTGAAAGCAGCTGAACCAATGATTTAAGTATGGCTTTGCTAGGCGGCGACGATATTAAGTATGGGAGTTGCTCTGTAATTGTCATCATGAGAGGACAAGTGATAATGTCCTTGTCTTCCGTGACCTTAGCTTTCTCAAGCTGCTCTTCGATCATTTCAAGGTATTTGACTGGTGTCCTAGCACAGCGCTCAGCACAGTTGTCTAGGAATGTCCAGATCGCTGAATCGACATTTTCGAGACTTCTTAATGCTGCTATCAGGGGATACAGGCCCTGGAAATTTGACCTGCTCTCAACCAACTGATGCTCGCTAGCTACCCAATATAAAACATTTCCTAAACTTTCATTAGATAGCCCAGTTGTCTTCTCGACTGACAGCCTTAGGAGAGTCGTAAAGGGAGAGTGAGACATATTGGAAGCTCGAGCGAACCACCGCATGCTTGGGGAGTATTTCGCAACTGCACACAAGTTCTCGAGTTCTAACAAAGACATAACCATATCTTCTCCCGTTGCTTCGGAAGTTTCGACCTTTTTAATCATAGACAGAAGTATTGGCGAGACATCAAATTTAGCCTTCAATGCGAACTGGGGAATTATTTCGTAATAAAGTAACAGTAGATGACTCGCAGCTTGTCGTTGAAGTAGATCATTTTGATCCATTGCTAAATAGCATTTGATGACATCCTTCATATCGGGTATCCTTTGGTAAAACTCATCAAGAAGTCGACGAGACGCTTCTTCCCAGAGAGATTCGGATGACGATGACGCTTCTCGGTACATCTCTAGAGCTCGCCCTAGTTTTTGTATCGACAGAGTTAAGAGGCGAATGACATAAAAAGAAGTAAGTTTAGATTGAATTGAGAAACATCGTGTGATCGCTTTCTGCGTCATGGGTAGCGGGATTATGTTTCCAAGCACTACAGAAGTAGGAGGCGGAACTGTTGCATAACCCTTGGCATGTCCAAACCATGACGGAATTGGGAGTTGAACAGTATTGTATAACAGTGCAGCATATCCAATCCATGTCGCGGTGAGCTTTGGATCGAATGTGAATGATTTCCGATGGCAGAAATAATGGGCGATTAATTCCGGCGATTTCTCGAAAATTGCTACCAGGAGGTCATTCTGCTTTGTGCTAGACCACGGCCGCAATGTCTGGATGAATTCCGCCAGTAATGTGTTACGCACAGGTACATCGTTTTCAAATTTGCTCATCCAAGGGATACTATCGATGCCGAAGTCCACAGGCTGATCGTCATTGACACTTGACGGTGTGGCATTAGGATCTACACCATCGGGATAATAACCGTGTTCTAACCGACGGATACCAGCATCGGAATCGGTACAAGCAGCGAGTAAAAACGCATGGGCCGAATCTTCAACTGACGGTCGTTCACCGTCCAATTCGTTCTCGTGCTCTGTAGTATCTTCGGGGTATCCATAAAGTTCTGCTATCCTGATAAGTGAGTAAGCATTTAGGATCCTAATCTTGATCTCCTTTGGTAGCTTTTTGTCCAGGATGACGGATGATCTTAGAGTATTTAGTATTTCGTAGATCAACGAGGGAGGATCCTTTCTGATATGTCTCATGAGAGCGGCGACAATGTCCTTCTGTGATAACAGGTCCCGCTTCGCTTCGACATGGAGCAGCTTCAGGCTGCTCAGTAGAAAGTGAATCGCATTAGTTCTAACGGACGGTCGTTTAGGGTCTTCCACGCCTTCTCCCAAATATCGAAGTCCCATATTCCTAGCAAGTGATTTGAATGTATTGTTTCTGGCTCTGAAAATTGGCGCCGCAAGGGCACCACCATCTAAGCTCACGGCTTCCCTGAGAAGCCTTAACGTGGGCGATATTATAAAATCTTTGCCATTGTCGGCTGAAAGATTTTTGGCGATGAGTTCTTGCTGTCTTTTTTGGAGTAGGGTTCGGCATATTCCCAAGCCGTACGAGACATGGTCTACGTTCCCAGATAAGATTTTGAGAAGAAGCGCGAGTACGACAGCAACGGCAGACATGACATTCTCATTATTCAACTGGACAGCCATGCCCCATGTCTCCATTATATCAGGTAGGTACACCGGGACTTCATCCTCCCTTTCTCTAGGCTTTACCGATTCTAGAAATTCGAGTAATATTTGCTGTTTCTCGGAATCGGTGTCTTCGCCGTTGACGATACTATCGAGGAGGTTCTTAAAGGACTGGAGGCCTATGAACCGCATTTGTTAGTATTGTGCGACGAAAGATAGATTCACTGTGAAATGATGACGACGTACCATGTCGAGCTTGTCGAAGGTCTTGCTGGAAAGACAGCAGCTGACGAAGCTGTCTTCCGTTATAGACCTCTTCGGAAGTTGGCGGTTCATGTATGTGAGCAGTCTTTTGTTTCTTCCCTGAATGTCCGCCTTCGCCCCCGTAAGACTTGCGCTTCACCATTTTTCTTGTTTTGTCCTGGACCGAGCTTAACTACGGCATCATCAATCCACCGATAACATGCAATGGAAACGCGCCGAGTTGGGCGACAGTGGTATTTTGGACTCGGATTAGTCTCGTCAATTTGGGTTACTGCGCTATCGGCGAACGTATTTTCCTTTCGCAAATATCACGAAAAGTCGCTGACCCGCCCTTTTTTCGAGAACGTCGCATCTCAGAAGATTGAAGCTTGTCAAGAAAAATATCTTGAATTGCCAAAATTGACCGCTCCCCCACAAGACAGACTAAGTTTAGCGCCTGGAATAGGCTCTGACGAATTTCCGCGGCGAGGCGGGACCTGGAGGCCCGTAAAACGTCGCGTTAAGGTTCACGCCCCTGCTTCTAGCCCCACCATCGTACCCTTGGCAGTTGAACTTTAGGTCTCCCGCTCTTTAACCTGATGTCCCCTGAACCCCTTTTTCGTTACAAATGTGCAAACTACAAATATCTCAACATTTCACATTCATGTAACAATAGCCTCCGTGTATCCGGCAAATCAATGCGTTTCATATTGACCGGTATTTTTAGGCTCATCAAGGGCCCAGAATAGATACTCTATTCTACACATGGTATACATCGCTCGCGAGGACAATCCCCTCGTACATCTTAAGATCCAATAAGATATATCCTACCGCTTCTCTTCCTCTTTCTATGCTTACCGCTGCATTACTCATCAGGTATAACCCACAAATACCATATCATATCATATCATGCATCTCGGTGTCCTTAGATTAGTTAACGTGCTCGCGTGCTCACATACTGTCATCCCTCGTCCCCTCGTTTACATCCCATCTAGGTCTGACTCGTAAATCCCATTCATATCTTCCATCCTCCGTCCCTACACCCCATCACACCTCATCTCACATCAGAATCCACCCTCACAGCATTTCACCCGTCGATGGGCTAGCCTTATGCTGCAAGAACGAGTTCGGCACCTTCGGCACCTGCGGTGAAGTCTGCTGTTGCCTCGCACGGAACAGCTCCCTCTGCTTCTCAGCGTGGTCTCTCGACCTTCCGCCCCCAGTCAGCCGGCGCATGTGCGTCCTGGTTGTATTCGCGATCGGCTTTATCATATTCTCCAGGAAGAACGAGCTCTCGGGGGCTCCGTTGGCCGGCCTGTCGTCGTCGCCATCCGAGAACACGTCCTCGGTCAATTCGTCGTCTGATGTTAGCTCGCTGAGATGAGGCGGCGTCCATGATGCGGGTGCGGACGGGGAGGTGATCGAGCGCGAGTGCAGCCCCGGTCTAGCCAGCGCCGCGGGGTTGAGGTTGAGGTTGAAGGCCCCCGGGTTCATGGTGTTAGGCTTGCCTTCCTTGGTCATAGGGACTCGATCGACGAAGCCGTTTTGAAATGAGGTGTTGGTCGAAGCCTGGTGTAGGATGGGGAGGACGTCATCGTAGAGCCGCGCGCCGGACTCATAGCTGTCGGGTCCGAATTCGGTCACGGTTCTGGATGAGCGGCCTTCGCTAGGTGAGGTTTGCGACATGTCGTCAAAGAAATCGTCGAGGCTATCGAGCTTCGTCACTAAGTCGGCGATCTGACCCTCGCCCTGAGCATCGTCTGACATCATGGTTTCGGTTCGATCCGGCATGTCGAAATAGCCGTAACGGTAGTTGTCCTCATGAAACTCGACTTCTTCAGTTGGTGTCGGGTTTGTAGGTGTACCATTCTCCGGGTTTGCCTGACACATGTAGAACGCGGCATGAATATTAGCTCGTGTGAGCTCCGTCTTCTTCGCCGGGATCGGAATCGACCAGCCGGACTCTTCCGGAATGCCAAATAGACTCTGAGTGGTCTCGTAATCTTTCCTGTCCTTAGACGCCGCGCTAGTCATACTCATCCGGACATAATGTTTATCCATCGGAGTTCCAGACATAGTCATGATGTTGTCGAGTACCTCCAGTGCTTCCATGCAGTACTCGGTCTGGAGTAATCTGAAGAGCGGGGAGATCAAGTCGGAGCCGTGGCTGGCAATCTCGGGCTTGCGCATTTCGATTTCCGGAATGACGACGCAGAGGAGTCGCATGGTCATGATCTTCATCCAGGGCAAGCTATTTGTCAGGTAACCCATCAATGTCGTTAGCAGGCTGAAGTCGAGCTGCGGCAGGAAGTATTCGCGAAGTGCGGCAAGCAACTGGGTCATAAAATCCCTACTCGAACGATATATCGAATCGACGAATCCTCCTAAAGCAGCACAGATGGATGCCATTCCTTGAGCATCGGCGACAGAGAAGAGGATTTCTGCACTGTGTAGGGTTCCATTGTCGACAACGTCTTGCTCCATGGCTTGCAAGAAGCGAGGGAAATTTGCAAGAATAGAGAAAAAGAGTCTATTGTCGTTTCCAATAAGCCTGCCACTCGGTAGCTGAACAAGCTTGTCTAGGGTATCCAGAGTAGGCTGAAGACAGATGGACGACCTAAGGCCCTTGGCGAGTAATGGCTGGACACCTTCAAATGTGCCTTCCCATCTTGGAGGCTGGCCGTCCATAAGGGCTCGTCGAACGCTCGGTGAGTGAAAATCGAGTTTCTCCAAGTATTCGTTAAGCATCTCGACCGCTTCGAGGAACTCGACCTCGTTAATCGAATCTAAACATGAACACATCGTCCAGAATAACTGAGGGAAGGACGTGAGTTTCTCAGGTTCGAGTTTCGAAATGAGCGTTTTCAGGGTAGTCAAGATTTCCATGGAAAATGTCTGAATTTCGGTATCTTCATCAGCGATGGTGTTGGACAATCTTGCAAGCATATCGCCCAACATGAACTGGTCGAGCGAGGTAAGAATGCAACGGAATATTTGAAACGAGCGGCACGCTAGGTGCCTAACCGGACAAGATGTTGCCCAAGTGAGCGAGAGACGGCTCCATTCTTCTTTGATTCCCGGGAAGGTAACTTCAAAAGTCTTGACAACTTCCGCGGTGAGATGCTCCATACTTCGTGGGACCTTGTTGTCGCGGCCGTCCACTTTCCCATTACTCTCTTCGTAGCTCCAGACTACCGCACGATCGTGGCGTCGAATTGCATCGACGACGTCCTCAACGGACTTCTTCGTCTCTAGGGGAGTGCCATCATCCATCTTGGAGACGACTAGCTCGTGGATCAAATGTACCAACATCTCGCGAGCTTGTTCTTGGACGAGAGGGGTGTAGTGATCCCAAAGCACGGTGACGACTTGCAACAAGACAATTAGATTGTTACGATCCAGCTGCACCGGAGACACCATCAAGTCGACTAGGAGGATCAGAGATAATTGTCCCAGGGAAAAACCGGCCTGCTTCGTACCGACGGGCAAGGCCTCTGACAGATCAGCACAGTAAGGTAACTGCAGCTGGCTAATGTCGGGGGGCGACTGGACAACCTCTCTCTTCTCGTTGGGGACCATTGCCTTTGGGGTGATCTGCATGAGCAGAAATTCAACTACCTTGATACCGGGCGTGCTAGGCGTGCTTGACAGGAACACGACGATCTGCTTGGCATACTCGACGAAGTTTTGCTCTCTTCGTTCTAAGCAGAGGGAGATTATGAAATCAAGCACGAGCCGAACATTTCCGGGATGCGGTCCAGTTGCGAGGGCTTGCCAGAGCGCCTGTACTTCGTTATGCAGCGCCGCGCTGGACTTGATGGTGACTTCGAGCAGATTGGCGAGGAGCACGTAAGATTGCGCCGTAGGCCCGCCGTTCGGGTCGACTTTCAACTCGATCGTCTGGATCCAGGGCAAGATGACGGCGACGACATTCCGTTGCGCGGCCGAGGGCAGGCTCTTGAAGTAGAGCGTCACTTCGGAGAAGACGTGGAAGGCGAGCTCCGGATGCTGCTTGGCCAGCCGTTTCGAAATCTCGAATTGGGCCAGCTTGTAGACTGCCTTGGTCTTGTCCGCGATGCTGATCTCAAAATCCGATATCTTGGAGTTCTGTGCCGCTTGCTGTCTCTCCTCCAGCGCTTCGAGAACGTGTGCGGATTTGGATCGGATGTCGCTCTGGTCACTTCCAAGAGTGAACAGACACAGTCCTAATAGCTTCCAGAAGGGTGACGGGTAATCGATATGCTCTCGTAGCACTTCAGTGATGACCGTGAAATAGCTTTCCAGCACCTTCGGCACTTCTGTTATGTAGCATCGTGCAATACAATGCTCTAGGAGATATGGGTGGTCTTGGTTGTAAACAATCAGGTTCTTCAGTGCTCTTCTCCCAATAACGTTGACTCGATCGCTCCCAGAGCTAAAGATCGAGTCCACCCAGTTAAGCATCCGTCTCATATCGAAGTGGAGGGTAGCGCCGCTTTCGGTTGTCACACTGACTGGGCCGGCACAAAGAGCCGCCATAGCGCTCAGAGCTGCCGTCTTCAGGTTTCTCTTCTCTATTTCCATGCCGGCCGAGATAGGACCACGTTCACCCAGTGATTTCTTGTCGATCAGAGACTGTCGCATCGTGTCTTCCCTTGCGCGGATCTGCATCTGATTGGGTGAGAACCCGCACCAGTCCTCCATCAGGGTGAAGGAAGACTTCCGCGACTCGAACGTCATCCAACGGGACGGGTCTTTCGTACGGTTAATGCCGTCAAAGAGCCCTTCGACCAGGCCGCAGTAGTGTTGTCTTAGTTTCTGGAACTCCCAATCCATCTGAACCTCGCCATCCATTAAGAAGAGCTTAATATCTTTGGTATAAGTACAGAGGTTACTGAGGATCCAATCGTCTTGGTAGATCTCGGGTTCTTTTAGAAAGTGGCACGTCAGCTTGTACACATGGGTGAGCTCTGCTCTTAGTGTATCCATCTTTGGATTCCTTCGTGGACCGCTGCTGGTTCGCTGATGTATTCGGGCACGGGCTTCTTCGTTGCATCGGGAAACGTGCCCTTGTAATTCTTCGAGCAGCGTTCGATATATGTTAATATTGATGGAGCCCATAGCAAGCACGACGGCCTCTCGGACAGAGCGCGAAGAAGCGAATAGCAACGGTATTAAGAATTTGAAGAGTGTTCTCGCCGACACAATCTTGTCAGCAGACTTAGACCCCTTTCGTGCATGTTGGCTTCCCTGTGAAGCACCATTCATAGCCGTCCCCGAGTCGGTTAAAGTTGTGCAGGCGAAAGCCAGATACAACTTCCACTGTTCAATGAGCACGTCGGGTTGCGTAGTCGGCGTTCTTCCCGTATATCGAGCGCTATTAGGCTCAGCTCCATAGTAGAGGCCTCGGGTCGGCTCTGACAGAACTACGATGCCCTTATACATCTGTAGAATTCGGTTGCACACCAAATCGCGACCGATAGTCACAGTAAAAGGGCATCGATCGTAGGCAATCCGTATGAAATTAGGGAAAATCTTGAACCAGAGGGTCGTATCATAGGAGACGTCGCTGGTGCAAAGCTCTATCAGAGCCCCTTTGTTGTTGCTGTTCTGCATACCCCTTTGCAGTCGGCTTCGCTCTGCTATGGATAGATGTTCGTCTTTGAAATTCATCACTTGTACAGAATCATTTTCTAAGATATCAATGAGGCGGACGGTATCCTTCTCTTCTTCGCTATTCTTGCCCAGGGCATTATCGAATTCGACGATCAATCGAAGAACCGTGATCGCAAAATGCCGTACTCTTCGTGATTGTGAGCACAGGAAGAATAGACCGCGAGCTTCAACATGTTCGACCTCTGCCCAGATGCTAGACAAGTCTAATTTCATACCTCGTTTATCAGCACCGTTTAGATCCGTAGGATCAGATGCAGCATCTTTAGTCTTTCGTCGTATCTCGTCCCTCCATATCTGTAATAATTCGACGTAAAGTCGTAGAGTAGATTCAATATGACCAGGTCCTAGCATCCCACCATCAGACATTGTAGAATAACGATCATCAAAGTTGAAGATAAATCTAGCAAATCCAACAGTAACTTGGTGGGCATATGACTGTCGAGCAATGGATTTGAGAGATTGGGCAGATGATTCAGCGATATTAGATTGAACATGCGCAGTTCCTGTACAGAGGAGGTTGATGAGGGAATTAAATTGTATATCAGCAGGTAGACAACGGGGCAATGCCTGTACAGCAACATGAAGAAGTTCGTAGAAAGCCTGTTTCTGGTCGGCAGGGCTTGGATGGTCATCGCGTCGTGAGAAGTTAAACGTCTCAGCAATGGGGGTCTTCGGGCCTCCTCCCGGACTGCTGAACTTCTCATCGAGCGCAGCTTGGCCTCCGAACGCGTTATCGCAGATGATCGTAATTTTACCAAGGATTTCTGAGAATTTTTTATAGTTGGCTTTCGCAACATCGCTTAAAGCGCCTAATTGCACAGGCCGTGACAAAGATTCATCACGGTCAGGTAAGAGTGGACTTGAGGGAATCACACTAGAAGCTGAAGTCGATGCTGGTGAGCTTGGAGGAACCCGATCGGAGGTGGGAATGGGGGGATAATGCTGCGGAAATGGAGGTCGTCCAAGTTCACCCTTTTCTAGATCCGTCATGATTGCAAGGAATGCCCTGATTCCAATAACCATCCTATCCGGTTCAAGTTGATCGACCTTCAGCTCTTTGTTCAGATTGAAAAGTTCGGCATTAATTAAGGGGAAGATGATATTTGTGCAGCAATAGTCCGGGTATTTATAACCAATGATTCTAATGATTTGTATCAAGGGTCCAGTAGATGCCGTGTCTGCAGCCGAAAAAGTACGTTTAGAGCTAGGCAAGACAAGCTGTAACACCTCATCTAGTTTCCGAGTAGCCACAGCCGTGGATTCATTAGTTCGGTATAGGTAGGCCCATAGAAGCCTTGAGATGACTTGCAAGCATAGAGGACGCATGGCACGATCTTTGAGTCTTGGTTGGACCGTACGAACCAGCTGGAGCCATTGGTTACTGAGATTCTCTGGGGACGACACACAAAGCATCGTTGCCGTCAATGGGAACGCAGCCAACCAATGGCGCGGTTTTACAAACATCGTCGCTAGGCGAGGGCTTATATTGCTTAGCACTTCCGACCACTTCAGGTAGGAGAAGTGTTTGTTGGTAGCTTTGGCAGCAATGGGAAGAAGCAGCGTATCCAATATCTGGCAAAACGCAGATTTCACTTTTTGGCCGTGAGATTGAGCAAACAGCTTACCCAGGGACACCAAGAAGCCGCACGCCTGGTCCCAGCTTTCGTCGGTGTCAATTTTGATATGTAGGTGCTTCATACCTCCCAGCACCAACTCCACTTGTCCCTCCGGATCCCTAACTGGGGTCGTCGGACTTCTAACAGTGAGGTCCGAGAGTGAACGACTAAGGTCGGCAATAAATCGATCTGCAACACTGGAAAAGTTGATTACACTCATGGCTCCAAGCAGTTGGGCGAACAGGTTCCAATTAGCCAGCTTGAGTGGGGATACGTATAGCTGTTCTATGTCAGCGATCTTAAGCTGGCCAAATATGATAGCCTCGAGCTTGTCTTCCATCTCGGGGGTTATAGAGCTGAGGCTGCTCTGGCTAATAACTTCCAAAAGAACTCGGCATAGGATATAAATGGATACGATAGAGCGACGTTCAGCATTAGCTGCCTCATTCTGCTTATCTTCAAGAGTATGCGTTCCATTGGATGCCGTATCACCTGGGTTGCCAGTGAGGAGCTGTAATGGCTCCGTATTTCGCCTCACCAGAGAAGCGGTAGGTAGATTGGATCTCATCTGGTGCAAATTACCACGTGCCTCATTAGCAGCCTCACTTTTATGCTTTCGCCAAAGCATAATAGAATCGATCAATGGCCTCGGTTTTTGACTTGCAATATGACCGAGAGCAATAATAAACCGGTCAAAAGCTGGATCTGCTCCAGGGCCGCATATCTGTTCGATAGACGGCTCAGGATCGGAGAGTTTCGTGATACAATCCTGGAGCTTATCCTCAGCCATAGCAATAAACTTGGTCTAGGTTAGCATATATATATCTCTACCATACTGGCGTCAGGGCTGTTACTAACCGATGTAAACAATACATGCATCGCATATTCGCCTACTGTTTTAGGTTCATCCCTATGATGTCTCGACGAATGCGAATGGTGGTGATTATGGTCGCGCCGGGTTTTGCTATGCATACGCTCGACCTTTCTCTGCGTGATAGTACCACTGCTGCTGCTATTATCCTGGGTAGACCGTATGGTTAAAGACTCTGCCTTTTCGGTAGAATGGATAGAGGCGTTGGCCGTGGTGCCCGACAAGGCGGTCAGTGGCCGGGAGGCTATCGAAGCCATCGAGGCCATAGAGGATGGCGTTGACAATTCTGAATCTAAGCGGTTCATCGTGGACAAGTCTGGACGATCCGGCAAAAGTCCAGCACCGGCCGCCGCTATCATCTGCGGACTAAGAGGACTCGAAGACGAACTTGCGAGACTCCCATTCCTCGAGTGTTGAATGCCATGAACAATAGAAGTCTGACGATGGTGTCCGTAGGCCGCCGCCTTCGGATCGGCGAGACGTTCGAATATGCCACCGGGGCTTGGACGCGATGCGGCTGAACGTAAGCCGGGGGAGTTGATCGTGGAGGAAGCCGAAGTGGATTGGGGGGATTCAGGGATTCCGGCTAGTGAACCAGACTGAAGCTTCTCGAGGGAGGACTCGCGCGAGTGCGCAATGACGCGGGAGGTAGAAGGGTCGTGGGCTATAGGTCTAAGAGTATTATCCCACCCGCCATTATCACCATCATCGTCGCCGTTACCGTCGTGGGTATTAAGTCGCGGGGCAGATCGCGGGGAAAACTTTAAGGAAGGATCGTGGAAATGGTCTGGCAGCGTCTGGGACGGAGCTAAGTGGTGCGACAACGTTGTCAGTAAAGGTGAGGCAGACCTGGGCGAGAACATCAGGGCGCAGGGGAAAAGGTTGAAATGCTAGACCCCCTCCCTCTTGTGAGACTCTGAAACACAACCCAAAAGTGGGCACATTTATCAAGCGACAGGTATGCGTGCTGTGTAGACTGCAGCTGACATTCCGAAGAGGAGGAGGCGCGGAAGTTTTAGGCACTCACCCATCGTTGAGCTTCGATGCCCATGATATTCCGGTACGGTAAGATACGGCGGGCTTCACAGACCCCCTAATGACGATTTGTCTAGTGGGCCTGGGGATTCGACGATGACAATTGAATAAATAAAGAAGGGGCCTGGACCTTGACGGGGTTATGTTGGTGGTATTTCGGAGGCCACGATAACTCCCCGTCTTTTATTGCTTCTTTTTCTCTTCTGTCTTTTTTTTCCCTCCTTCTCCTCCAAAAAGTATTCCCCTCCAGGCCTCGAGGTCCCCTATTTCTCACGTCTCCCGTACTAGTAGTAGTACTAGGACAGGTAGCGCTATGACGAGCTAAACAGCTTCAGGAAAAATGTGATGTAGAAATATCTCATGCGGCTTGTCACTGCATAATACGAATAGGAATCTATAAAATCGATGCAATTTGATCCAACAATGCCTTACTGCCTATTGACTAAGTCGTCTCACTGGCTGGCACTCGTCCTTCTTCGTTTCTGCGTGGAGCTAGCATGGCCAGACAACTCTTGGAGTGTTTTTCTTCTTTTGCTCTTCCGTCATTCTATCGCCAATTAGCAGCTGACACTGTGTGTACTGTATCCATTTTGCTGGAGTCCCACCGCCTGGTCCAGGTCAATCACAGCCCTTTTAGCTTGTCCCTTATGCAGGGCAAGGGTATTTCTGCAAGGGCCATATCCTATTACGGCTCACTAGCGGGAGGTCGAAGTGCTGTAACGCCGCCAAGCATTTTACGTACTGTACACTGTTACCAGCCGCTGTGCCAGTAAAAGCCAGTTTTCCCACGTGGCGGACGGGCTCTTAAAGCGCATACCAAACATACGGTGCTATCCTGGATGGATTCAACCTTTTCCCTTTGGATTATCCCTGCCAGCCTGCGCATCTACCCAACACTGCCAACCTTGAATCATCAGAAGTGCTGAGAATTCCCTTTTGTATAGATATCTTGTGCGGTTTTATGCGACTGGATCGGGGCCATCCGAACAAGATCTCGGGAACATGTCGTAGCCGGCAGTTCCGGACAATCGGACAATCGTCAACAGGATCGTCCATGCGAGAGGCGGCCGACAAGACGACCGCTGTGACTATTATCCATTTCGCTTAACCAGGAGTGGCCCAATGGCAAGCACAGGTTTGACATAAGTCGTCGATTATCCGCCAGGTCTAATCGGATCATATTGTTTTTCATCTTGTCTTCTAGGAATTCTTTGCCTATAGCCAATAAGGACGACCGCACAAACCCCAACTGAGATTCAGCGCTCTCTGTTGAATCAACTCAGCCGCAGCCGCATCCTCTTTTTAATATGGATATTTCTTGACACGTCGATATTGTCTAAATTCTGGAATTAGGTAGGGCATAAAAAAATAACACGCCGGTCCGTGCAAGAGGCAGCCCTAGAAACCCTTAATAGGTATCTGAGACATCGATGCAACTGAAAATTGCTTCTTCGTGTCGAATATGTACTATTGGATATGTTCCTGGGTTGATAGGCATCGAAAGCATGTATTTAATGAGATTGGATTATATAGAGATTCCGCATAAATTCGGAGACTCCGGGTTGTTAATTAGGCCGCCGAGCCGGCATCACGGAGCAAGTACGGCGACATTGAAACACACTTGTCCGGCCTCGTACGAACTGCTTGGTCTCGAAATGTGCCACCGTAGGTACCTTGCTATACCATCCATGTAGGTCCTTGTAAAGGTATACCTTATCAATCTGGCTTATTCCTCTCGGAAGTGCTAAGGAGCTGAGTAATTAATCCTACGAATCTCCGTCGACGAATGCGATCCGTCTATGCAAGCTACCTCGTTAGGGCTTACATATAAAACAGGCGAACGATTACCAAATTTATGAAAAGATCGAACGAGAGAGTGAGACGGGTATTCGACGGACATTCCAACGACTTCTCAACAAAAAGATCGATGAAGGCGATAAAGACCTATTAATCCCGCCCTCATGTATAAGGTAGGCTAACAGGTAAGTATATGGATACGAATATACGAATAAGAAAGAGACGATCTTTACTCGGAGCTGCTTAGGTGAAATGATCCGGTTAGTATACTTCGATATATGCCGAATTCGAAGCCTTTCTTCGGGTGAGAGACTAGCCGATGAAAAAGGGTGCTAGGTTCCAAGTTGTGCATAGGTGCATAGGATAGAATACCGGAGAAGGCTAGAGCACATCTTTTTTAGCTGCAAGTCACGAATTGCCGTGCTTGGAAAACTGTGGCACATGCGACGTCCTATTGGATCTTCCCGATGCTAAGTGGACGAGACGGCAGCCGGCGCACATCCAGCTGATTTAGTTGTCGGGTCCTCGGACGGTCCTTCAGTCGCTAGGTAGTTCGCGTTGCGGTATCCCGCTTTCTCCAACCCGATGCCATCACGGCAATCAAAAATGCTTGTGATGGAGAAGGATGAAAAGTCCAGATTGATGCATATGCTGCATATTATGATGTATTTACAAGGTCTAGAATCAGGACACACATGTGCATGTGGGCGCGACAACTTTATTATGTAACTAGGAAACAATTTACCAACTAGCACCTACCTAGCACCTACCTAGTAGGTACCTAGTAATTCTACGTTTTGTGGCTCAAGGGTGCGGCGGGAGCAGGCGCTTCTACCTTTCTCTATACCTACTAGGTAGAAGGTACTTTCAATGCTAATTTCGGAGGGTCCAAGTAGGTAACACAGATTATCTTCGTTAAGAGATAGTACATTATCTGACAGACTAAGATACATGCATGACAGCAGCGTTAATCAGCTTCATCCAATGTACCCAGATCCTTTATAAAAGGTCGCAAAGCTTATGCTTATCTTGAAAAAGCATCTTTCAATACTTGTATATGTATCCAGATCCCATTCGTTGATGTACCTAATCCACCACCATCACCAGAATTTCCCTCCGATTCTTCTCCAACCCACGCCCCATCTGCAAGCTTAGACACTCACAATCCCAAATCCACGCCACGCAACATTTCCTAAGTAAGGCCTACGTTTCCTTCTCTTTTCCTCTTACCGTAATCATAAATCTATCATCCCACTCTGCTCCCATTTTGTCTGCTTCCATTACCAGGGTCATTCTCTACCTAGTATTTATTCTTGGATGTGCGGCTACGTTGTAGATCTCGCGCGGTCTTTTTTCTCGTCTTTTTCCTAGCTGAGAAATTTCAAAGGAGTTCCCCAACTTTGCCCTTCCTTTCCTCAGCCGACTACGCGGCGAAGACACGTTGCAGCGTCGCAGCGCCTTTCCTTTAGAGAGCTTCGTACCAGTAGCTACCAGCTATCGTTAGTTATCGTCTTACAACGTAGGACAGCCTAACAATACAGAAACTTCCCAAATGTCCTATTGATCCGATTTATCTTGCTTGACGTACCCTCCTGCCGTGTCAAAGTCCCGGAAACGACTCTAAGATCACCCAATCAAGCCTGTCAAGATGGCTCAACTTGACACTCTGGACATAATTGTCCTCGCCGCCATCCTGGTAGGCACCGTCGCCTACTTTACTAAAGGCAAAGTTTGGGGCATTACCAAGGACCCATATGCCAATGCCTTCGCCAACACAAACGGCGCCAAGGCCGGAAAGACGAGAAATATCCTGGAGAAAATGGAGGAGTCCGGAAAGAACTGCGTCATATTCTACGGCTCTCAGACCGGTACCGCTGAGGACTATGCTTCGAGGTTAGCAAAGGAGGGTAAGAGCCGATTTGGGTTGGAAACTATGGTAGCCGATCTCGAAGACTATGACTTTGACAATCTCGACGCGATCCCTTCCGACAAGGTTGTTATGTTCGTCCTTGCTACGTATGGCGAGGGCGAGCCTACCGACAATGCTGTTGACTTCTACGAATTCATTACTGGCGAAGACCCGGCTTTCTCGGAAAGCTCGGAGGCTCCTCTCCAAAACCTCAACTATGTCGCTTTCGGTCTAGGAAACAACACCTACGAACACTACAACTCAATGGTTCGCAATGTCAACAAGGCTCTAGAGAAGCTAGGTGCTAAGAGGATCGGCGAGGCTGGAGAAGGCGATGACGGTGCGGGTACTATGGAAGAAGATTTCTTGGCTTGGAAAGACCCTATGTGGGCTGCACTCGCGGAGAAGATGGGTCTCGAGGAGCGTGAAGCCGTCTACGAGCCTATTTTCGGTATTACTGAGCGTGAAGGCCTCACTAAGGATTCTCCCGAAGTGTACCTAGGCGAACCCAACAAGATGCATCTCGAAGGAACTGCCAAAGGCCCCTTCAACGCCCACAACCCGTACATTGCCCCCATTGTCGATTCCAAGGAATTGTTCTCTGTTAAGGATAGAAACTGCCTTCACATGGAAGTGGATATCAGCGGCTCTAACCTGACCTACCAGACTGGTGATCACATCGCAATTTGGCCGACGAACGCCGGACATGAAGTTGACCTCCTCCTTGGCATTCTGGGACTAGAAGATAAGAGGGATACTGTAATTAGCGTCAAGGCTCTCGAACCCACGGCTAAGGTGCCGTTCCCTACCCCTACCACCTATGATGCTATTATCCGGTACCATCTTGAGATTGGCGCTCCCGTATCTCGTCAATTCCTAGGCACGCTGGCTGCATTCGCTCCCGATGAGGCTACCAAGGCAGAAATGACTAGACTCGGCAATGACAAGGATTACTTCCAGGACAAGGTTAGCAAGAATCACTACAACATCTCCAGGACCCTGGGTCTTGTCAGTAACGGACAGAAATGGACCAATGTTCCCTTCTCGGCATTCATTGAGGGCCTCACCAAGCTTCAGCCTCGTTACTATTCGATCTCGTCCTCTTCGTTGGTTCAGCCCAAGAAGATTTCCATTACCGCCGTCGTTGAGAACCAGTTGATACCCGGGCGTGCCGATCCTTTCAAGGGTGTGGCTACGAACTACCTACTTGCCCTCAAGCAGAAGCAAAACGGCGATTCTAACCCCGAACCATTTGGACTCACCTACGAACTTCACGGCCCAAGGAACAAATATGACGGTATCCACGTACCTGTACATGTGCGCCACTCGAACTTCAAGCTTCCTTCTGACCCGTCTAAACCCATTATTCTCATTGGCCCTGGTACCGGTGTGGCCCCATTCCGTGGATTCGTCCAGGAACGAGCAAAACTGGCCGAGTCTGGTGAGAACGTCGGTCGTACGCTACTTTTCTTTGGCTGCCGAAAGCGGAACGAGGATTTTATGTACGAATCGGAATGGGAGGTATGTATAACACCCACACTACTTTAGATCACGGCTCACAATCTAGCAGGACTACAAGAAAGCTCTCGGTGACAAGTTTGAGATGATTACTGCATTCTCCCGAGAGGGTCCTAAGAAGGTTTATGTACAACATAGACTCAAGGAGAGAGCTGAAGAAGTCAACGAGCTGCTCGAGAAGAAGGCGTACCTCTACGTTTGCGGTGACGCAGCAAACATGGCTCGAGAAGTCAACACCGTCTTGGCGCAGATTATTGCGGAAAAGCGTGGCATCCCAGAGACGAAAGCAGAGGAGATCGTCAAGAACATGAGAGCCTCTAACCAATACCAGGTAAGCTACACTAACACGCCCCTTAAACCAACCCACTCTACGGTCCATTTACGACTAGCAATCCTCTATTTGCTTCCCCGCGTCGTCAGTATTTTAGAAACATCGATGCTAATAGATATTATAGGAGGACGTCTGGTCATAATGGCCGATTATACGGCGGCGTGCTATTTTTCAATGCATGGCAGGGTGAGCGTTGCAGATAGACTTTGCATAGAAGAGATTCGCTGCTGACCTTGCACGGAGTCACGGAGGTGTGGGCTTTTTATTGGCGCGGCTTGGACGTTAGCACGATCTCGGTTCGGGTATCCAATACGCGGTCTAATGCAGAGTTCCGCATGTTCTTTGCGTATATAACCTGGTCACTACCTAACGTAATGATTTCGTTTATAGATTGATATAAGTCTTCAAAAACTAATATCCCGTCCCACTGAGCCTCTAAGTTTCCCGACGTCATTGTTTCTCCGATCTCGGAGTTGCAAGAACAACGATTCCGTTCTCGTCACTATTGTAGCCTTTACTAACCTATGAGACTAATTCCTTAAAAACGTTAAGGCGGAAATGTGCGTAGGCGGGGAAGAGAAAAGGCGAAGAAAAGGAAGACGAAGTCTACAATAGCGGTGCATTTTCTCTTTCGGTGGTTAGGGGTTGACCTTAGCGCATGAGAAACAACTGCCGTATTCAACATTGACATCCAGTAGAACATTATACCCACTTAGGAAAGTATATATTGTTTAAAGCCAGGTCTTGGTTTATGATATTTTTATTCAACCTACAAGAAAGTTTATATATAAAAAAGAGAACCGTCCCCCATGCACTAACACTTCACCACGTTCTATTCATACAACTGTAACTAACTTCGGACTCTACCACCCTCTCCTAACGCGCGAACACAACTTCATATTTCCAATGTATCCTTATCGCTCTTCAGATTACTACGACGCCTTTACCATCAGGCTAGCGTATATCTCCCCCGTAGCTGAAGTTAAGTAGTACCGATTAACGCCACCGTTCGATTGCGCATCCAATACCGCCTGCATGAGGGCCACGTACAGGTCGTACGTGGGGACTCCTTGGTTGAGCGAAGGCCAGCTACAAGTGCCGGGCGCGCCGGGGTAGCCAGTGGTGGCGTAGATATACAGGTTGCCGTTCTCGTACTCGCTTGACGTCAACATCCCGGACGTGGCCGTGGTAGTGGTTATCTTCCGCCATATGTCCGTGACGACTTGATTCAGCGTCTGCGTTCCGTAAGAGACGGCCGGACCCGCCTTGATGACGCCTCGGCGGAGAACGCACCGCGCCGTCGAGAAGAACCCCGTCGCTGCGTTGCATTGGTCTTGGATGCCGGCACGAGGTTGCAGATCCATCATGGCGGCACGCCTCTCGCTGAACCCGGACCTGAGCAGAGGCACAGCAGGGTTATCCGCTCGCGCGAGGCTGACGGAAGGGTTGGTAGCGTCTGCGTTCGTGAGAACGACGTTCGCGCTGATGGCGAGGAGGCTGGCGAAGCTGGCAAGATGCATGTTGACTTGGGGTTTTGTCCGATACTAGCAATTCTTATAGATAGAGGATTTGATAAATCTGTGAAGGGATGGAAGGAGTTCGTAGGTAATAATGGTATGAGTGCTGAAGATGAAGATGAAAATGAAGTATGTCGAAGGAATACATGATTATCGCCGTTCTGTGATCCAGCTTATATATAGTTGAGTGTCTGATATATTGTCAATCTCGTTCAGGACCCCTTGAACTTTTTAGACATATAGAGAGCTGCGCATTTAGAATAACCGGGTATGGTTGGTCCGGTCCTAAAAATAAGTGGTGTACGTGATATGGATACCCTTATTAAGACTGCTGACGCTGATGGTTCAGTAGGATCCTCCGGACAAGGGTACTATAGCTTCATCTTATAGCACCCTACGATTCATCCTCGTTCTTTTAGGACCTGGACAGCTAGACCCTTGCAGCCTCGAGGTCGTGAGACTAGATCTATTTTTACAAGGAGGCCATACGATATGGGCAATAGAATCATCTGTATAAGTAGATAGGTAGGTTACCTTGTGAGAAAAGCTCTTCGCTACTAGTTGCTATTCAATAACAATCATCTTTCTGAGTTACCTCTCAATCAACATTTTCATCAAGTCTTCTTTTCTGCTCACGCAATTTCCATATCGACCATTTTCGACTTCTCACTATCCAACATGCTTCATCTTTCCAACCTCAAGATCAGCCTTCTCGGCTTCGCTGCTAGCCTCCCTCTTGCGGTAAACGCCGCAGACTGTTTCTCCACTGAATGGAAGTTCTATACCAGTGTCTATGACGACTCCTGGAGCACCCGCAGTAGCCTATGCACCAATGGTGCCAGTGGCGTGAACTGCAACACCGACAACACCTTCTGCGCCGTGTCCTCTGGAAATGTGGTGGCGACATGGGAAGGATCGGATAAAAATGGCATGTTCGGGACGTGCATGGTGAGTTTGTTCAACCCCTTTTCGTAGAATGAGTCGCGACGGTTTGCGCTGACCGGAAATCCCGTCTTAGGATGCGCTGAACGACGTTATCAACCAGTGCGTGTATAACAATCAACCCGGAGGAGACTATGAATCCAATGGGAACACTTGGACCATCACGGTGTTGGCAGTATAAGATGTTTGTAGTTTAGTAGACTGGGTTTTTATTGCTTTAAGCTGGTTTCGTGTCGATGAATAAACTTTTGATTTCTCTTATATTAAACCGTCATTAATATAATAAGCGTATCTATAAGTTTTCGTTCTTATTATAACTATTACGATTTGACATATATTAAAAAAGCAGACCCGATGGTTCGAATCCTCCATCTTGCATACAAATGATGCTTACACGGCATAGACGCCTCCAGGACTGAAGGTTTTGGGATCTGAAAATAGTGTCCCCTATACCACATGCGACCCATGAAATGGGCTTTCCCAATTCCTACTTTTTAAAAACATTAATATTATTAAATGGTTAAAAAGAATATCACATCTCCCAAGACAATGGAGACGGATCGAGAACCCCCGCATGGTATAAAGAAGGAAAAAGATGAGTTTAATTTATATATTGATGCCTAGAAAATTACAACACACACCCGGTCTTGGCGTTGGTGGTCATCGTCATAGAGAAAAGGTCGTGCTAGATTAGGGTGGGAATGCCATGCCGGACTTTTGCTAAATCTGTCGACCTACGGAGACTTATGGTACATGGGACAGGCGATGGGGACAAGAGGTTGCTCGAGTCCTCCCGTTTCTTATATACCTACCTACCCCGAGAGAACAGACAGCCTAAGAGTTCCTTCTTATATGATGTTAGTTACTCAACCCTCGATCGTCTAGGAACACAATACACTGAGAAGCAAAGGCCGCCCCGAAAATGATGCATCTCGGACTTTCTGTCACCTACGCTCTGGCATTGGTGGCCGGTGCTTTGGCCGTCCCATCACAACAGCTGGACACTCGCCAGCAGCCGTTTACATCGACAGCTATCACCACCCATGCCGAGCCATGGGCGATCGCTTTCCTGCCCGATGACCGCGTCCTCGTCACCGAGAGACGAGGCAACCTGCGTCTCGTCGACCCGACCACTAAGTCCATGGGCACCATCACCGGTGTGCCCACCGTCGCCTACGGCGGTCAGGGCGGTCTCCACGACGTCGCCTTGCACCCCGATTACGCCGAGAACAGTATCGTGTATCTCAGCTACGCCGAAAGCGGCTCTGGTGGAGCGGGTGGTGCCGTCGCGCGGGCCAAGCTGACGCTAGACACCAACGGCGGCGGCGCGCTGTCCGACCTCGAGGTCATCTGGCGCCACTCGCAGAAGGCCTCGGGCGGGCTCCAGTTCGCCTGCCGCCTGCTCTTCGGCGCCGACGGCGCCCTGTGGATCTCGTCCGGCGAGATCAACCAGATGACCCCGGCCCAGGACATGACCAGCAACCTCGGCAAGGTGATCAAGCTGTACGAGAACGGCACCGCCTTCGCGGGCAACCCGTTCGCCAGCCAAGGCGAAGTCCAGGCGCAGATCTGGTCGCTGGGCCACCGCAACCCGCTGGGCATCGACTGGGACGCCGAGGGCCGTCTCTGGGAGGTCGAGATGGGGCCCATGGGCGGCGACGAGCTCAACCTGATCCAGTCGGGCGCCAACTACGGCTGGCCGGTCGTGTCCGAGGGCCGCCACTACGACGGCCGGACGATCCCCGCGCACAGCACGCGCCCCGACATCGAGCCGCCCAAGGCCTTCTGGGTCCCCGTCATCTCCCCGGCCGGCTTGATCATCTACAAGGGCGACCTGTTTCCCGACTGGACGGGCAACGCCATCATCACCGGTCTTAGCGCACAAGGAATCGTGCGCGTGACCATCACTGGCGACACGGCGAAGGAGGCTCAGCGCATCTCCATGGGTAAGCGCATGCGCGGTATCCGAGAGGACAAGGACGGCGCCATCTGGGTGGTCGAGGATGGTCCTGGCGGCCGGCTCTTGAAGCTTACCCCGAACTAAACTTGCGTTTAGCGAAGTACTTGGGAGGTTTTAGGACCGCATGTATGTACATAAGGTAGATTATATTGTCGTTTTTACGCGTTATAAAATTGGTGCGTTTTACCTTGCAGTTTTACCCCTTTTTGAACCTCGCAACGTTTAGTTGAATAGTTCAACCAATCAACAACAAACCGCGAATTATAAGCGGCGCTTTGTTTTCTACATCGCTTGTAATCGTATGCAGGGCCCCTTCGAATGTTGGTTGTCCCTTGATTAATCCATTCCAAAAATGATGATGATAATATAGATGGGCTGTGTAAAACTTAGGCTTTTTGCTGCCCCGGTACGGGATGGCCTTCCGTGTCCCTTCGTAAACTCAAGGTATAATAATCCTCCTAAAGCTCGGGTAATATTTGCACATGGGGCATATATTCTGACGCTATTTTGGTAAGTACGGTTTATAATATCCATGGATGGCGTCAGCTAGTAAAAGCTGAAAGGCGTGACATTTTTCCAGCATTATACTCTATAAAAAGTCTACAATTACGGATGAGTAATATACCGGGGTCACAAAGAACATCGCGGCTCTTCACATCTAAAATTATTCCAAGGGTAAGGAGGACTTCTAGAATCAGGATATCATGACGGATTGGATATTTATAGCATATCATATTTTCATCGTAAATGGAAGAAATTATATATATTAGATAGGTACTTACCTAGGAAGATACCTCATTGCTCATTCTTCATCTGTATTGTATACCATCCCTATAACCATTGCTTTTATCCTTTCGCTATTACGTCTCAAGTTCCTACCGCCAAAAACAAAACACAATATGAAGACCTCGACACTCACGTTCGTCGCCCTCGCTACATTTGGCACTGGGCTGGCCGCGCCCTCCTCATCATCATCGCCTCACGAGCTGGACGTGCGGGGACCCAGCGGAATCAACAACCGAGGCAGTGCCCTCTGCAAGAAAGGGGCGATGGCAGATATCCTAAATTACGCTTCCAAGCTGCCGGACTTCCAACTTTACAAGGACGGCGAGCACATCATCTGCTCGGGCATCAGCAGCGGTTCGGGTGGCACCTGCGCGTTCTTCCAGGGCACCGGCCAGAACCACTTCGGGGCCGAGGTCAAGGAGCTGCTGAACTACCTTTCCCAGCACCCGAACACGCAGGGCTGCGGCAGCATCCCCGTCTCTTTCCCGCCCGAGGCCGGCGGCGTCAACGACCTGAGCTACGCCGGCCAACTCACCGTCAACTACGTTGCCGATACGGATAACCCCTGTGATCCAGGCGTTTGCGGTGCGACGGATTGCTAGAGACGGTGATCCCCCTGATAGTAGGAGAGGGCGACGATGAGTCGATGTATGATATTACGAAAGTAGGAAGGCTGTTCACTTTGGTCAATATCAGTTGGGTTTACGGTAGCTTGTAGAATTATTTAAATAAATATATATACATCTTTAACTTATGTATCAAAAAGCAAGTTTACATTGTTTGTAAACTCTTTGTAGGCAATACCGAGAGGAATTTTGGCCAAGTGATGAGTTATGTGGGATAGCCTGTTCTACAAGTTGTAGCATAGGGGACGCCGTTTCTGGATGTCTAAACCTCCAGTCCTGGGACGCTTCTGCGCCGTGTGGGCACCATCTGTATGCATAGAGGACTATAGATTTTCTGATCTAAGGAGATGGGAGGTTGTGATTGATTGGACGAGAGGACTTACGACCATATTCAAGAGGGATAATCTTCAAGGTAGATAGTTCAATTTCGTGCTTTTGGCAATAGGAGCACAATGTCCAGGGGGGAAATAAAGAAACATAAACAAGCCCTAGAAGAATGCTGCACATAAACCGTTGGAAAATGATATATACCTACTTAATGTATATAAGTACCTTATAGGTGCGTACCGATTGTTAATTACTGTGAGAATCACAAGCATCAACATCGCCTAGCAACGCGGCTGATTAAACGAGGGTGACTGGCAGCTGCCTAAGAAATTCATGTATCCAATGAGGAAGTACTACGAAGAAAAGCCAATGTTATGGTACAGGTAGGTACTTAGGGTTGTACAGAAATTCATACTGGTCCATGCGTACTATTGTGTAGTCTGAGTACGTACCTAACTTTAAAATCATCAAGTACCCATGTACCGCCAACAACGTTTGGTATATTTTTTGAAGTACTCCCTTTTTGGCCGTGTTTATACGACTCGTCACCGGCCATCCTACTGCCCCTACTGATTAGAGACCTCGAACGAAACCTACTTAGAAAACTGTCTGGTCACCCAATTCTTCCCAGCTTTCTTTCCTTTACAACATTCTTTCAACTCTCGTCATCCAACTTCTTACTCTCGTCACCCAACTTCTTACTACTTTCCGGTTCCCAACTGGATCGTTAACTCTTCACTATAACCCTCACTCTCCGTCTTATCTTCCAATCTTCACGCAGCATCAAACCTGCAATTGTCACACATCACTGTCAAAAATACTTGGGAAAGCATCTTTGGACTTGCATCCTCAGATTCGCATCCTTAGTTGTTCTGTCTGTATCATCCACCGTCAAGTTTAATCGCATCATTACGTCTTCAATTTTCCAAGGTTGTTGCATCCTTACGCCTTCACTGACGCCTTCCGTCTTCAACAATATTGCGACTACCCAAAACAACTAGGAAGCTCTCATACGCTTTCCAAGTATTCTTCAAGTAAGCATCGACCTTCAACGCAGGTAGGTACGACCTTTTTTTATGTAATACTTTTTAATCATTTCTCCACCCATGATATCTCTCTTTTCTTCTTCTTCACACTCTCTCCAGTCTTTCATTTCCTTTTCCCATTCCCCTTACACTTGGTTCTCAGCATAGCATCAACTCATCCAACACACGATCTCTTCGTTTTCAATCTTGCTCTCTAGCTACTCTATCTTACCCGTTCCCGCTCGCTTCATTTCGATCGTCTTGGTTCCAACAGCATTGGCATTACCAGCCAGATTTTCCAAGGTTGGTTCAGTCCTCGTTTTCTATTCCTGGTGTACACTTTTGACGGCCTCATTTACGTGTTGTTGTTTTTTATTATTCACCCATCCTGAACCACGATACCGAGGCAAGATACAACAAGATCCCTTCAAGCTATACACATGATCACTACTTAATCCTTTAACCAATACTGCACGAGCATCATCATACAAACATTGCCTGACCCCTTTCTTCAACCATTATTGTCACCGTCTTCAATTATTTCTACCTTTCTTACTTAGGCCCAAACCAAGCACCAAAACATAAATACCCTCGTTACGTGTTATTATCCCTTTCTGTCCCCCCCTACTCCCCCTATTCTCTCTGTCGTCGACGTCCAACGGTTGGCCAGCACGGCAATGTGCAATTTTCTCTTTTCCCCAACTTACATCACCGTTTTAAAACCAAGGCTAACTATTTTTTGACAGGTATCTTCCGCGTCCTGCTACGAATCTTGAACCAATACAACGCTTGTACAAGGTCTGTGCTCCTCCCGTCCCATAAGCCCACCGACAACTTCCTGTTATACTTGTTACCAACGATTCATGGGTTTCTATACATACCAAACATTGGCATATCCATCAATTCATCTACTCCACGGATCATGAGACCGATTTTCTTTCCAACATCGTTAACTCTTCAACGCCCTCCCCAAATCCAGTACCTACTGCCGTTATCGCTGTTATCAAATCTCCTTACAAAGATTGTGTTCTCCCTTTTCTCATCTCGTCCATTCTTCACTATAATTCTTGCCGTTCATTGATCTCGTGAAAATCTACTGACGTTATACACTTTTTATAGCAGTCTATTGACTTATTCTACATCCAACACAATGCCTAGTCCTGGTGGCACCCAGCCTTCGCCTACCCAGGGCATTAGGGTATGTGGACCTTACCTCACAGATGAGCAGATAGAAGAGTATATGGCTCTCCTAGCAGATTCTGAGGCTCATAAACGTGAGCAGTCTTCGGTCCATGCTACTCACGATGGTGCCAACGACAGCGGTATCCAGAGCCACGCAATCGCCGATGCGAACATGAATGCTATGGTAGGCCAGTTTGGCGGCCTTGGCATCAACGGAGTCCCCCATATCCCGGGAATGATGCCCATGACTACTCAGGATGGCCGCATTTACCAGGTTGCCATTTCTCCCTCGATGGCTTCCGGTGTTCCTACCTACGGCATTCCTACTCTTGGTTATGCGCCAGCCCAGCCCGAGGGTTATGCAGGTGGTACTCCTTACCTCGTTCAGCCCGGCTATTCTAACCCAAGCGCTCCCCCTATGTATGCCTTTCCGTACACGCCCTCGCGCACTGGCATGACTCACGAGCGTACCGAGACCAGTTCTCGCGATGTCCCGGGTCTGGACATCCGACGCTCGTCGTACTCTACTAACGAGTCCACTCCGGCCACTCCTTTCCTCGGAAGCATGGCCTCTCGAGACCAGGGACCTCGTGTCACAGTCTTTGATCGCTCCACTTACACAACGCCTTCGCCCCACCAGATTGTGGCCGCCGAGGCTCTTCAGGAGCCTAAGTCACCTCTCCTTGATCGAGAGCCTAGCATTCCTTTTGCGATTCCGGCTGTGTTTACTCCTGCAGAGAACATGAAGACTCTCGAGCAGAGCCTTGTCAACCCTCTGCCTGGTAACCGCAACGTTTACATTCGCGGCTTCCATCCCACCACGGACGACACGCTTCTTCTGAAGTATGCGGAGCGCTTTGGTAAAGTAGAAACTTCCAAGGCTATCATTGATGCTAGCACTGGAGCTTGCAAGGGGTGAGTAATCTATCTCAATGCTGCGGACATTGACTAACATGGGATATAGTTTCGGCTTTGCGAAATTTTATGATGTTCGTGACTCGGAGAATTGTATTCGCGGCTTCTACCGTCGAGGCTATGAAGTTGGGTTTGCTAGAGTTAGTACTTCCTGCTTATAACTGATTGATGAACCTCGCACCGTTTAATCAGGGGCTTACAAATCTTAGGAATCGTTCAACTCCCGACTTCGCCAAGAAGGCGATCCCGATACCACCAATCTGTATCTGTCTAACCTTCCTCGAAGCTGGAGAGAGCTTGTAAGATGCCTATGATCCTTTGCAAAACTCATGATCTAACAGTCCGTTTAGGAGATCAACACTCTCTTCCAGAACTTTTTGGTCCTGTCCAGCAAGGTCCTGGAGGACCAGGTTACTCATGTCAGCCGAGGTGTCGGCTTTGCTCGGTAAGATTAAATCCAAAATCTCATTGAACCTTCTAAATATCTAACCGTACTCTTAGATTCGAATCTCGCGAGGTCTGTGACAAGATTATTAAGCATTTCCAAGGCATGCTCCTCGGTCGTGAGAGCCTTCCGTTGCAGATTCGTTATGCAGATTCGCAGCGACAGAAGGAGCTAAAGCGAGTTACGGCTAAGCGCCGTCAGTGGCGTACCAACGAGTACAATGTCAGTGCCTATGGCACGACTCTTGTGGGACCGGGCCCTGCCCATGGACCACCGCCTTATCGCCAGAATGGTGGTTCTCAGAGGTAACTATCTGGTGCTATACTGTGTTCCTTTACGCATTGGCTAACTCTGTTTCTCTAGCGGCGCTCCTCCGCGCGCTCTGCTGGCTCCTCAGCAGGACGTCCCTCAGCAAGGAGGCCACCAGCAGCAGGGAGTACCTCAACAGCAGGGCGGCCCTCAGCAGCAGGACGGTCCTCCTCAGGGCCGTCGTCCACAAGGCAGTGCTACTTGGTCCGGTTTGGCGGGATCGACTAGCCGGTATGGCCGCCGTGGACGGCACAGCCCCCCCAAACGTCGTTAAGGAACTAATGTCGTGCTAGACCCGGCGAAGACGTCGAAATTCGAGTCGAGTCCCCGCTGGTCGCGCATGGCAGTAACCAATCGTCCCCCGTAAAGCAAGAGAAGGAGTAAATTGGTGGTCCATTCTGTGTTATTGACCACGTGGTATTATCGTACTTTTGTACTCCTTCTCTTGTTTTTGGCAGATGTCTTTCTGGTAGGACATTGTTGCCGTAGTGGTATTATGGGTGGTATGATATGGTACCCGGGTTGTACGATCTGACTTTGTTTCCGTTGTTGTTTGTTTTGAGATTCAGTTTTCTTCTATCCCCTTTCTTTTTCTGACTTCTAAAGTCGAGTTGGTATGTCGCATCCGATCATCACGCTTGATAGTGGACGATACAGAGGAAAAGTGTGTCAACGGCAGGTTGTGGCAAGTTGTGGCAAGTTGTACCTTCTCATTTTTACCCATACGTCTTTTAATCTTCCCCCCCACACGACTATACAGAATTGGCGGTTGCAGATACTTAGGGAGACATCAATATGAGATCATGGTGTCTAAAAAATTATTCTACAGTGTTCTTTATGTGGTGATCGTAAGATTAATGAAAGTGTCCGGCAATAGATCGTAGCTTACGGTCTATACCTATAGACATCGTTATTTATGAGGTAAGAGGTATTGTATGGATGGGGTATCAATTAAGCTTATCTTTTATAGCTATTTAGTGATCACGTCTCATTTCCGATTGAAAGTTTTTCTATGCCTGTGAAAGAGGCATTAGTTCCTTGATCATTACCCACAGCACTCAGATTGTCTGCCTCGGGATCTTCAACTTCGTCTTTATCCTCATCTTCATCCTCCTCTCCATCCTCATCGTCATCCTCGTCTTCGCTCGTAGATAAATCATCGTGTTCTCCTCCCGAACCGGCATGGTCTCCTCTTGTCGCCTGCTGTTCCCTGATGGCAGCCTCCAAGTCCTTTAGCGCCTTCTTTGAAAAGCCCGATGCCTCGACTGCAGCATCGAGCCTCTTGGCCCCGTCCTTTCCTACCGTCTTCTTGGCATCCTTGAAGAACGGCCCTGGCTGTGTGCTGACGAAGTGGAAGCGGCGTTCGAAAAACCTTTTGACACAATTGACGTCGCGGTCGAAGTACATCTCGGCATTCTGATGATCCATGGATACCATCTGGGGGAAGTCGATTAGGATCGGCGTCGCCGCGAAATTGTCCTTCTCGTGCTCTTTCTCCACCGCATCGCTCTCGGCGGACTGTTCCGGCTTCTCCGGCTCCTCCTTGATCAGGATGTTGAACTCGTTGAAGTCGCCGTGGATCAGACCGTGGCGCGCCAGGCGCAGGATTAGGGAGATTAGCTCGGCGTATAGGGCGGCGGGGTCCGGGACGCGCGAGACCTGGCGCAGGGGGAAGGCGTCGACGAACTCCATGAGCACGGTATGGCGGCTCTGCGACAGCGGCTCAGGCACGGGGAAGCCCTCGTCGCGCAGGGCGCGCATGAACGCGTACTCCTTCTCGGCGGCCAGGCGCGACAGGTACATCCAGCTGCCGCCCTGGCGCTTGCGCAGGTAGTCGCGGTTCGCCTTGACGGTGCGGAAGGAGATGCGGCCGAGCCGGTGGATCTTGAGGACCCGCTGCGTCCCCGTCTCGTCCGCCACCACCAGGATGTCGCTCTCCTTGCCCACGCCGATCCGGTTCCCGACGCTGTACACCTCCTTCCGCGACGCGTACGTGTGCAGCGCCAGGTAGTCGACGCCTCCGTAGGTCAAGCGGTACCCGTCGTACTTGGCCTCCTTCACCCGCGCTATCAGCCCGACCTTGGCGAGCGCCGAGATCGACTTGTGGACGCGGCTGGCGCCGCCGCGGAGCTTGGAGAGGGATTCGATTAGGGGGGTGGGGATTAGCTCGTGGTTGCGGCTGCCTATTTCACACTTTGGGGTTCTTTTGTTAGCTGATATTGTTGAACAAAATCTGGTGGGAATGTAGGAATGGGGGGGCTCTTACGGCTGTAAGGACTCGCCAGTCCTCGGCTGTGAGGTGCCGCATGGCCTTGGTATCGAGCTTCATGACGGCTGCCTCCTCGTTTTATACGAGGTAAAACGATGAATTTGGTCGTGAATTGGCTTATTGACGAAATTCACTAAGTTGGGAAACGAGATATAAGAGTCAGAAGAAGAGTATGTCAACTCTTTCGACGGTAGCACAATTATTAACGAAGTTGGACGTCCAATTAGTATAATAACCCCACCAAATTCTATACAAAAATCCGGGAGATAATCTAATCTGCGATAAGATAAAGAGATTTAAGTACCCTGATGTACAGGGAATCTGTTTCTATTGGTCAGATTTCCCAGGCTTTCCCTGCTTTTTGATTGGGTAAAAACTCACTGTCTGCACGAAATGCTAATTGGTTAGTTCAACATCAATAAATCGGAAGGCTGTGGTATTGTCGAAAGCACTGACCACCTAAAACCAAGACTAAGCAATAGGCGGCAGAGCAGTCGCGTAATAGTAAACCTTTCCGCCTTGCCTTGGGGAGCTTCGACCTGACGATTTAGAAGCTTTCGCTTTAAGAAAGCTTATCCGATTTCCCATCGTTAGATAAAACGCACACCAAAACAAACCCAATCATTTTTCCCCGCCGTCAACATTCAACCGTCAGACCGTATTAATATTTAAACAGTCTACATACTACTGAATCTCTTCATCTGAGAATTCGCTGTTTCGGAGCTTAGTCTTTAATCTGTATTAGCTGCTGCGTTTGCCCACGTCCGCCTCCCTCCTCGACGACGACCATGGCGCCGAGCAGTAACCAGCCCACGTCGGCCGACAAGGGTAAAGGCAAGGCAGTCGATAACAAGGCTGAAGAGAACAAGAAAGGCAAAGATGGCCAGCCTCAAGCTAACGGCAAGAAAGATGAGGACAAGATCGATTGTGTGTTTTTTACCTAGTCCGTTGAAATTGTTTGTCTTATGCTAACCCTTATGCAGCTGCGGAGGAGCTGAGTGAGGAAGATCAACAACTCAAGAGCGAGCTCGACATGTTTGTCGAGCGATTAACAGTATGTCTAATACACTCGGGGCTGTATATCGTCTGGAAGCGCTAATGCAATTTGCAGGAATCCGATGCATCCCTCTACAAGCCGGCCTTGGAGGCCATGAAGACTTCCATCAAAACCTCGACATCCTCTATGACAGCAGTACCGAAACCCCTGAAATTCCTCAGACCCCACTACTCGACCATGACAAAACTCTACGGGGAGTGGCCCGAGGGCGATGACAAATCCTCATTGGCCGACGTCCTATCGGTCATCGGCATGACCTTCTCAGACGAGGACCGTCAAGATACCCTGAAATACCGCTTGCTATCACCGACGCAGGACATAGGATCGTGGGGCCACGAGTATGTGCGTCACTTAGCCTTAGAGATTGGCGAGGTCTACGCAAAACGGGTCGCTGCGGAGGAACCGGTCAAAGATCTGATAGATCTCGCATTGATCCTCGTGCCCTTATTCTTGAAGAGCAACGCGGAGGCTGATGCCGTCGATCTCATGAGTGAGCTCGAGATCATCGAAGAGCTTCCCAAGTTTGTCGACGAGAATACTTACTCCCGTGTCTGCTTATACCTCGTCAGCATGGTCAACCTCCTGACTTACCCCGAGAACGACCAATTCCTGCGAACCGCTTACACCATCTACATGACCTACGAGGAACTAACTCCTGCTATGAATATCGCTATCAGGCTTAATGACCTTGACCTTATTAGTACCGTCTTCGACTCTACGGAAGATCCGGCGCTGAAGAAGCAGATGGGTTTCTTGATTGGCCGTCAGAAGAGTTGGGTCAATGTGCATAGAAACACAGTGGCCACGAAGAAAGATATGCAGGACATAGAAGATACCGTGTCGAACGTCAAACTGGCAGAGTACTTCAAGGTTCTGGGCAAGGAATTGAACATTCTCGAACCTAAGACCACTGAAGACATCTACAAGAGCCATCTGGAGAGTAACCGAGTCGCTGGTATGACCAACCTGGACTCTGCGCGACACAACCTTGCCGCTGCGTTTGTCAACGCCTTCGTCAATGCCGGTTTCGGCAACGATAAAATGATGCTCGTAGAGGAGGATAAGGAGTCCTGGGTGTGGAAGACGAAGGACGAAGGTATGGTATCAACCGTGGCCTCCCTCGGGACCCTCCTTATGTGGGATGTTGAGAACGGACTGGATAAGGTCGACAAATACACCTACTCTACGGAGCCCCTGATTGTAGCGGGTAGCATGCTTGCTATTGGCATCATGACCTCAGGGGTTCGTATGGACAGCGACCCTAGTATAGCGCTGCTAGCCGACCCAGAAAAGCTTGAGCATAAGAATCCTCTCGTGCGGATAGCTGCTATCATGGGACTTGGACTTTCCTACGCCGGCTCTCATAAGGAAGAGGTGTTGGAGCACTTGTTACCCATTGTTACAAACCCGGATAGCGATATGCAGACCGCCGCAATGGCTGCGCTAGCTTGCGGCATGACGTGCGTTGGCTCCGCCAACCCACTGGCGACTGAGGAGATCATGAGTGTTCTTATGGACGAGGACCGTGGAAATCAGTTTTCCGATAAATGGGTTCGATTCTTAGCCTTGGGTCTCGGTCTTCTTTTCTTTGGCCGCCAAGAAGAAGTAGACGTCATTCTAGAGACGCTCAAGGCTGTTTCTCACCCTATGGCCAAGCCCACTGCCATTCTTTGTGAGGTTTGCGCCTGGGCTGGCACTGGAGCCGTGTTGAAGATCCAGGAGTTACTACATATTTGCAACGAGCACATTGATCCCGACTCGGATGACAAGAAGGGCGAGGAATTATTGCAGATGTATGCAGTTCTTGGAATTGCATTGGTCGCTATGGGCGAGGATGTTGGACAAGAGATGGTCCTGCGACAATTCGGTCATCTGATGCATTATGGCGAGGCCAACATTCGACGTGTGGTGCCTCTGGCTATGGGATTGATTAGCCCTAGCAACCCGCAAATGAAGGTCTACGATACACTATCCCGGTACAGTCACGACAACGACAATGATGTTGCGATAAATGCAATCTTTGCCATGGGATTGCTAGGTGCCGGCACGAACAACGCTAGACTGGCCCAGCTTCTTCGGCAATTGGCCAGCTACTACCACAGAGACCAAGAATCATTGTTCATGGTTCGTATTGCGCAGGGTCTCCTACACATGGGCAAGGGTACCATGTCACTTAACCCCTTCCACACAGATCGACAGATTCTGTCACGAGTGGCTACTTCAGGTCTGCTCGCTATTCTCGTCGCCATGATTGACGCCAAGCAATTCGTGACTTCCAATTCCCACTACCTTCTATACTTCCTCACCACCGCCATGCATCCCCGCTTCCTCGTCACGCTAGACGAGAACCTCAACCCCTTGACAGTCAACGTCCGCGTCGGACAAGCCGTCGACGTGGTTGGCCAGGCTGGTCGACCCAAGACAATCACTGGATGGCAGACGCAAAGCACGCCTGTGCTTCTAGCATACGGCGAGCGAGCGGAACTAGAGGATGAGGAATACATCAGTCTCAGCAGCACACTAGAAGGACTAGTGATCCTTCGCAAGGTAAGACATTATCCCCGATGTTGATCTATCACGAAGTACTGAAACTAACATATCGTCAGAATCCGGACTGGGACAATGGAAAATAAATGATTGGGAGGAGTTGGCATTGACTGAAACAACCTTGAGTTCTGGCCGATATGTGCAGGTCAGGCTCAACTGGTGGGAGGTTGGTTGTTCACGTTGGTGGGACCTGTACTATTAAAAGGCAGATAGTGCATTGCCGAGCCTCGCAAATTTAGAGTGCGACCTCGCTTTGGTTCGATGCATTATAAACGATGGAAACAAAACGAGACTTCTGGTCTTTCTGTATTTGATGATCTTATATTCTTCGCAGTGACTGCATCGTAACTACTACCTCGTATCTTCTTCCCCCTCACAGCATATTCACTTCCTCGATGGCCTAGCATTCTTAGCCTTCTTCTTCTCCTTGAGGACCCTCGCCTTGCGGATGTCGTCGGCGTTCTTGATCTCCTTCCTGCTGCCGGCGCCGTCCTTGAAGCGGCCGACCCGCTTCTCCTTGGCCTCGGCCACACGCTTCTTGCGCACGTGGTAGTCGTCGCGGTACTTGTCCGCCTCCTTTGGCGCCTTCTCCTGCTTGTGCCTGTACCTAGCCCCTTTGCCCGCGTCTCCCGGCCCGTTACTACCATTCCCACCACCAGTACCACCACCGCCGCCGAACTGCCTCTTCTCAAACTCGCCGACGCGAGGTAGCTTGCCTATGCGCTGCGCGCGCCGCCACTTGTCGAAGCGGCCGCTCTGGAAGCTAGCAGCGATCTTGACCCCGCTCTCGCCGCGGACGAGCCTCTTCCCGGGACCGGTGGCGGAGCGGGAGCCGTCGTCGTCGTTGTCGCGCGAGACGTACTTGGCCTGTTTCTTGTCCCAGCGCATGCGCGCGCGCGTCGGGACGCCGAAGTTCTTGGCCGTCTCGTCGTTGGTCAGGTCCATGGTCAGGTCGCGCGCGGCCTCGACGAAGTTGGATGAGGGTTGCTGGCGCGAGTGAGAAGGAAGCGTGTTGGAGCCCGAGTGTACGCCGTACCCGCGCTCCTCGGCCGCGTTGACGGTGCGCGGGGTGTAGGACATGAATACTTCGCTGTCTTGGTACGATGAGGTCGGGTCTTTGGAACGCGAGGTCGATGTGTGGTTTGATATGGTGACTTCGAGGTCGGAGTCGGAGTCGGGGTCTTCGGCGGCGGATGGGCTGTCTTCTTCTTGCTCATCTACTGCCATGGCCTCGTCCTCCTCCTCGAAGCCGTCTGAGCCGTCTACTTCCATAGCTTCGTTTGATTCTTCCGGCTCTTCGACTTCCTTACCGGATCTTCGAGGGCCGAAGCGCTCGCGAAGAGACTTCATGACATCGGCCGCGTCATTCCGACCTGCCTTGGCTGACCTACCGATCTCGAAAATCGTCTCTTGCGGCTTGAAGCCGCTGATCTTCGCCAACATCTCGGCGCGGGCATCCTCGGCGTCTCCCAGCTGGTCGCCGAAGATGGCGTGTAATTGCGTCCAGCCCTTCGACGCAACAATTTCCCTTGCTCGCCGGGCGCTCTGGCTGGAGGCTGAATTACGTGTTTTCAAGTATAGCTTCTCAGCCTTCCCTGCTACTCGGCGGAGGGAGCTAATATCCTCGCTCTCGCCCAAGACCTTGTTGAGCCACTCTACGTTAGTCTCTACCTTACTTCGTATCGGCGCGCCGACAGTAATATCTTCTGCGAAGTTGGTAGAGTCCTTGCCTTCTTTGCCAAGGACGAGCTTCTTGCCTAGGAACAGCTGGAGATCTAACAAATATGGCGCGTCTGTGTCTCTGACAAGACTGTAACTCCAGCCTCTCTGTCCGGCTCTTGCTGTTCGTCCGACTCGGTGAACGAAGACCTTGGGCTGAGGAGGGAAGTCGTAGTTGATTACATTGGCAAGGATGGGAATATCAATACCTCGCGCAGCGACATCTGTCACAACTAGGATATTAGAACGGCCACGTCTGAAGTTTTCGACCTGATCTTTTCTGGCCGTCTGGTCCAGAGAACCGTAGACGTAAGAGACTGCGAATCCTGCTTCGTTAAGCAGAGACTGTAAGTACTCGACGTGGTGCTTTGTGGCGGTGAAGATAATCGTAGAGTGTTCCGTCGGCTTTTCCCTTCCTCTAGGCGCATCTGATCCTCGCTTTCTCTTTTTCGAAGGCTTGTCCGACTCCGGCTGAACCCCTTCTGGCAATCCCATGGGCATTTTGATGACGTCGTGCAGGATATGTAAAAGAGCGCCTTCTTTCTCGGCACCCTTAACACTAAAGAAGGCCGACTGGAGATCCGGAGAAATTTTCGTCTCGGCATCTAATCGAACGAGGCTAGGATCTTGTAAACCTGCGCGGGCAAACTCGACTAGCGAAGCGGGCAAGGTGGCGGAGAAGAGCAGACTTTGCCTTGATAAAGGTAGAGCGTGCAAGATCTCAGTAAGTTGCGCGGCGAAACCCATCTCGAACAGTCTGTCGGCCTCGTCAAATACGACATATTGGATCGAAGATAGATCGAGAGACATCTCAACCTTGAGATGCAGGAATCGACCGGGGGTGGCGATGACAATATCAGGATTCGATGTCATAGAACTAAACTGCTCTTCCAGACTATCACCTCCAACGAGAAGCACACATTTAAGATCCGTCCCACGACTGAACTCCTTTACAACCTTCAGAGTCTGGATGGCAAGTTCTCGTGATGGCGAAAGGATCAGCGCCCTTGACCCAATTGTTGCGCTATGAGCTCTCAGACGCTCTATCATAGGGATAACGAATGCAGCAGTCTTTCCGGAACCTGTCCTGGCCATACCAACAACATCTTTCCTCTCCATGATTAGTGGAATGGCTTTGCGCTGGATGGGTGTAGGGACTGAGAATCCCTTTCTCGTGATCGCTCTTAGCAAGTTCGCATTGAGGCCTAAAGTAATCCAATTAGTTACTTAGGATATAGAGTAGATCTTCGTCTTGCTACGTGATATACGAACCCATTGCTTGAAAGCCACCACCCTTCTTCACAGATTTCCCCTTCAGGTTGGTAGTTTTCCGAAACGAAGCTGCCTGTTTAAGGGCAATGAAAGCCTCGTCACCCTCATCTTCGCCGTTGCTGTCCCCGTCCAGAAAATCGAACCCGAGGTCATCTTGCGCCGCATTCTTCTTGTTTTTCTCTTCCGGCGTATTAACGCTGTCAGCGAACAGTGAGCCTAGGATGTCGACTTCGTTTTCGGACGCTGCCGGCGAGACCGCGCGAGCGGGCATGTTTGCAATTTATTTGTAAGGCGATATAAAGCCTACATGGGTCTTCATATGGTTCTAATATCACGAGATCCTGATGAATCGGTTGAAACCTAGTTTATTGCATACGATCTCAAGTTGAAGTTCTCGTGGGGCGCATCCAGAACTTTTTTTCTTAGTTGTAGGGCCCTGGTCGCTGTTATCGCCTAGCGTGACTGGCCGATAAGAACTAACGTCCCCGCTAAACATGCACTATCCAGGTGCATTGGTCGTCACTTCTTACTACTGCTTGTACATCCATAGTTTAACTACAGCGTATCGCAACTTCTTATCTCCTCGCCCCGTCGCCCCCGATCCGGACCTTTAACACCTTCGTTCTCACCTTCGAAACCGCATTAACTCTTGATTCTGAGCCGTCGACTGTCATCGATTTTATCCTCGTTTACCGATACATTCTTTTCAAAATTAGTCATGGCTTCCAAAGAGAAAGATCCTATTGAGCCTGTTGAGGATAAGGATGCTCTCGACGTGCTCGAGGCGGAGTCAAAGGAATTCGACAAGGCAAGTTGACTTCCAATCGCTATTGTAATATTGCCATTGACTAACACGGTTCAACATAGGATGCAGAGATAGATCGCATCTTGAAGGCCTTCCGCTTAGATGCGTAAGTTTCCACCATAAAATCATCATCAACGGAAAGAATGAGCCTAACTCCTATCATAGCTACGCGGTTCTAGACCTGAACCCCGGCGTCCCCGAATCCGACATCAAGATGACCTACCGCAAGAAGTCGCTCCTCATCCACCCAGACAAGACGAAGAACCCGCAGGCGCCGGAAGCCTTCGACCGGCTGAAGAAGGCGCAGACGGAGTTGATGGACGAGAAGCACCGGGAGCGGCTGGACGAGGCGATCGCGGACGCGCGCATGCTGCTCATCCGCGAGAACAAGTGGACGGTGGACAGCCCGGAGCTGAAGACGGAGGAGTTCGCGCGCCAGTGGCGCGCCAAGACCCGCGAGGTCCTCGTCGACAACGAGCTGCGCCGCAAGCGCCAGGCCAAGGCCCAGATGCAGGAAGAAGGCCGCGAGCAGCGCCGCGCCGAGCAGGACCTCGAGGACCGCAAGCGCAAGCGCCAGCACGAGCAGGACTGGGAGAGCACCCGCGACCAGCGCATCGACAGCTGGCGCCAGTTCCAGAAGTCCAAGACCGGCGACGAGAAGAAGAAGAAGAAGAAGCTGAAGCCCATCGGCTAGACAAGCCGTGTTCGTTTCGTTCGTTTGTCTGCGCGAATATCGGATTCGCCTGCTCTGCCTACTAGTGTTAAGGGAATGGGATCAAAGGCTGGTTAGCACAATTACTAAGGTTATTGTTTTTATTGCAGGGAACCACGCGCTCGACGGCTCTAGAATCATGGTGGTTGTTTTTTCTTCTTCTCGGAAGTGAAGGATGGAACTTGCCACTGGCCACTACGTGAGTTCTATTAATTGACCGAAGCTTCTATGAGCCTAACTCCCTTAGTGACATTAAGATCGGAATTGTCGTTTCTACATGGCCGTGGTCGGCCTCTACTTCACTCAACGAACCATGTTAAAAAAGGGAATAGGGTATTCAAGGTGAGTGTATTATGTGGTTGTGTGTTCCTTTCCACGGTTCGTGATAACTGCACACAGCAGACCTATCGTAGTAAAACGAAGAGAGCTTCCACCCTGGCTTGATAGGCGACTATCCATGGATATGTCTCAGCCCCCACCGCCGCCAATACCAACAACTGAAGGTTCCCCCAGAAACGTCCATTTTCATATCGTAGACCTGCGCATTGTGCTACCTAGGTATCTAAGCCCACTGATGTTAACAGTAACTCATCGTTCATGGCCTGTGTTTCTGCTTATACGGGATGAATCTAGAAAGATTCAGATTCGCCTCCTCGGCACGTTCACGCAATTCGCCTGACTGCCTCTTGTCGACCGTTTTCACCATAGCCTTCACCTTCGGAGCAGTGTCCCTTAGATGCTGCAGGAAGTTGTCCTTCCAGAAAACTTCCTTATCACATTCGTTACTTTCGTCGCCATAGATATCGAATAATTGGTTCAAGGCCTCTACAGCATCTGCAGCTGGAGTTTCGGGCAGTCCTTTAACAACTGTGAGAAGGAAGATGCCTATCTCTCGGTTCAGTTCAATGGGAGCCGCAAGTGCGAGTTGTCCTAGCACTCCAATACACTTGACACCAAGGCCTTGGAATGGATCGTCATGATTCTCATCAAAACCCTTGGACGCGTGATAGAGTGATATAAATTTCTTATGTTCATCTCCGCCGAGGAACTTCTGCCCATGCAAAGTTCTCGCAATGGCCCATGCCAAACTGGTCACGATAGTGGCAAGCTGTACGTCGCTCGTGTCACTTGAAAGGACTGCCGCTATTATGTCTTGCCAAATCATCTGTGCCGCAGGTGTCCAGGCTCGCGATATCGCTGTATTCGATTTGTGGGAGAAATCGATACAACCAACCGTCCAAGAGATGTTGCTCAGGGCCGTTACAGCATGGTTGAGAATATACTTCGAGATCTCGTCATCGCCGCCACTGGCCTGTGCCAATTTGACCAGTTCTGGGATTGCTCTCTGGATGAGCTCTTTCAACGTAGGCAAGTCGTCTATGCCTTCAAGCTCGTCTTCTTGGCCATCTACTCCGGTGACCATCTCCATATCTGCCTCCATTTCGTCTTCATCCATCTCATCATCCTCATCACCTGATTCATGATCAGAAAGTTGCTCTTCGTCGTCCTCATCGTCCTCGTCGTCACCATTCATAGCGACGTCATTGTCCTCACTCTTCTCCTTTTTCTCTTTCTTTCCGCGGCTACCTTTCTCTATAGTCTCCTGGAGGGTAGTGCCGATCGATGCGAGAACTTCCAGTGCCACCTGCAAAATCTCGGCCGGGTTCGATGAACCGTGGCCATCAGCTGCGCTCATATTTAATCGAGTGGTCTCAAGCGTCCTAGCAAGCATAGGGACAAGGATAGCATCACAGGCGCCATCCTTGCCAGGATTATAATCATTCCATTGCGCCGCAGAAAATGCGTTGTGTAGAATTGCAGAGGCTAAGACTGCCTTGTAATCGTTACCGACCCTGATATTTAGAAGGCGATTGTAAATCTTGATATGTTCACTGCCAGAGAGGATGGCTTCTGCAAACTGCTGGTTGTCTTCGGATAATGTTATCATACACGATAGAACACTGTTTATGACCGGCGCAGTTGTGTTGCCGAGGGATGTTAGAAGAAAGAGGAAATGAACAATTGGTTGACAACGCACGGCCGCGTCGAGAGCTTCATCCTGAGCTTCGGCTAAAGCTGGGAGAATCGTAGTAAGCGACTCTGCAATGTTCCAGACGAAGAGCTGTTCAGCCCTCGAACTTCTGCTGAAGGGAGGATCCTGTTTCGTGAGAGTATGACTTAACTATACGACGGTCAACGGCTTGTTGGTTATTCGTAAATTAAAGGGACATTTCAAATCTTACATTTTTACAGGCGTGTTGAATAGCGGTCATAATATCCACTCGGTATAAGTGAACACAGAAATCCCGCTCTTCCTCAGCAACGAGAACACGGAGAATCTCCCATCCTGCAGCTCGGCTCTCCAGACTTGTATCAGTCAACGTCTCAGTGAGGATAATATGGACAATCTTCTCCCGTAGAAGTAGCTTTCTGCACTTGGAGTCCTGTACTATGTTGGAGATAGCTCTGGCGGCAGTAGTCCGAGATTTTGGCTCGGTGCTCTGAAGATCTTTTATGACAGGCAAGATACTCTTCTCTCTTATTGCTATTAACTCAGGGTCGGAGAGTGGCTTCACGGGTTTAGCAATCGGATCGGGACGCTGGCCCCCTTTGGCCCTATTCCGACGGGATTTACCCATCGCGAACAGGAACCGAGAGTTTGACTTAGAGACTTTTGGGGGTTTCTTGATCCAGTAGGAAAATAAGTTTTCACCAGAAATCGAATCTTGGAAAAAAGAGGCGTTTAGTGATAGATGCCACACTCTCACGTGAAATCCAAATATCAAATTTCTGCAGAAAATTTCCAGCAGTTTGGCTGCAAGATTTTGTAAGGCTTAACGGCACCCCACCAAGGTAAACTTTGCAGCTTCAGCATGCACCTAGGTACGTACCTGTCTGTAGTTTTTTCGTGGGGCTACCAGTTGACCTAATTAGTGGGGTCTCCCGATCTGCCAAGAACACTAAATTATGGACCCTATCAGTCGCGTTGTGATGCAAGTAGCCGGAACTCCATTTTGCAAGCAGCTATCCATGCAAATAACACGTTTTCATCCAAGTTTGTACTGTACGATGTACGTGCATAACAGATAATAGCCATATCCCGCCTGCCCAATACGATGCGTCCGTCAGACTTGCCTAGAAGGCTAGAACGAACCGGCTTATACTACCATATGGGTTAGCTCTATATGTATGGGGAATGTGCGACCCTACATATATGTAAGCTGGGGCCTCTAAAAGAGCAACGGGATCGTCGCTCCCTAGAGCTTCATCGTCGCTCAGCCCCAAACTTGCGTAGTGGGACATCGATTCAACTCGACTGCCCTTGCCCTATCGAGACCTAGGTATTAGGTGTCAGGTATCGAGGTATCAGGGTAGCTTCCAACATTCATCATTTTTGCTTTTACCAAGCTTCAATTTACTAAATTTGCTCAATTCAAGAGTTGTCATTTGAGATGCAGCTTTCAAAGTTTTTGAGGACCGACCTGTGATATATACCTGTCTGCTTGCTCGTCCTTTTATTTCCTCTTTGCTCTCGCGCCAGAGCTTTGGTATGTCTACATGGGGGAAAATGCGAGGCTTCTTCCTTAGTGACGAAGAGCTGGGCAAAAAGGATGACGACCACAAGCCTTTTAAGAATGGCGGTGGATTGCGACAACCGAATTGGAACCCAGCCCGAGTCCCTCCGCGACGGTCCCTCAAACGTATAGCTCTAGTGCTCGTCGTAGCTTCGATCGTCTACCTCTTCATTAAGAATATCCCGGTACTCGGTCCCAATGCGCAAATGCGCCGTCCTAGTTATACCTATCCAGACTTCTCTACGACTCTTCCCAGGCATCCTGCCTCCGACCGATCCCAAGCCGCCCCGCCCAAACCCCAAGCTCTAGCGACCACACCTGAGCGCATATTCAATGGACCTGTCAGGTTTCTTGAGCTTGCCCCGACATTGCACGGTATCAGTGGCACAAGGGGGAACATGGTGATAAATAGAAATGTTCTCTTCGCAGCCTCAAGCCTCAGGAGCGCCGCGACGCTATTACCGATCGCCTGCCAGATGGGAAGCGACTTGAAGAGCTATGTGCATTTTGCTCTGATGAGTCGGAGCGATATCGACATACAGGAGCTACGAAAAGTCAATGGCATTGACGACTCGTGCCAGATTATATTTCATGGTGCGACTCCAAAGGTCCAGAGAAATGTATACAGCCACTTACTGACTTTGTTATAAGATGCGCGCCCAGACTATCCACAGATATCGACTGATGATCGGATGGAAACTGCTGTGTTTCGTGCATTTCGTGCGTATTGCGATTTCTTCATAATAAATGCCGTGGCTTACAAAGTGTCTTTCAGATCATATTTTCAATTATATGCACCCTCAGGCTATTTTCATAGATGGTTCAATTGACGAAGAAACATTCTTCCTGCGGGCCGCACAGCAGCACTCAAAGGCAAAGAAGAATACTCTAATTGAGTTACCGCGTAGATCAGCAAAGAGGCTTGAGTGGTTAACAAAGCTAGATAGTCAGGCCTTGCGCAGTAAGATAGTTCGCCCTCCGATTGTGCTTACTACTGCTAACTCACATCTAAGTGTGGCACAAAATCCATATTGATATCCTTATCCATGCTATACCAGGGGCATCGGGAAGTTTAATTAGACTTCTTAGGTCTCTAAGCGCAGCGGACTATACTTCGAGTTCCGTTCCTCATCTCACTATCGAACTTCCTCACGATATTGATCCTCCGACTAAGCGCTTCCTCGAAACATTCACGTGGCCACCCGCTCATGTATATAATCCAACTAACGCACGTTATCTTTCGCTTAGACATCGTATCCCTCACCAGAGAATGAACGAGGAGGAAAGTTCAGCCAGGTTTCTTGAATCTTTCTGGCCAGCCCAGCCGGAATACTCACACATATTAGTGCTCTCTCCACAAGTTGAATTATCACCTGATTTCTTCCACTGTGAGCCATTCATCCCCCGCCCTCCCTCAAGCATGATCAGCTCTCTAATCGATCCTTAGACTTGAAATATTCCCTTTTAGAATATAGATATTCGGCCGTTTCTACATATCAGCACTGGGATCGCCGGCTCTTTGGTATTAGCCTTGAGCAACCAAATCAATTGCTGGATGGGAAGGGGGCATTTACTCCGCCTTCGCTGCTAAAAAGTACCAATTCGGGAGACCCATCAGATGAAGAGATCTCAACCTCATTCCTCTGGCAGGCGCCCACTAGCAATGCAGTGCTTTTCCTGGGTGAAAGGTGGATGGAGCTTCATGACTTCGTTTCCAGGTCATTAGAAGCCAAACAAGAATCAGACCCCGTCCCAGCGCTCCTTTCGGAAAAGATCGTGAGCACGCAGTATCCGTCTTGGCTGGAACATGCCTTGAGATTGGCCCGAGCACGGGGCTATTGGATGCTATATCCTGGTGACGACACTGCTAGGAACCTGGCAACTGTCCACAGCGAATTGAACCATCTGCCGGAGGAGTACGCAAGTCATGAAAGCTCGAAGCCGCTCCTTGCGGATGACGCGAGCGAAGAAGAGATTGAGAACGTTAGGCAGAAGATCCGGACGGGTATAGAGACACCTCTTGCCCCAGTATCCCTTCTTGATAGTCTTCCCAACAAGGGGAACCTTCGCCCGTTTAACGACTTGCCCATAGTAACGTGGAACGGCCGGTCAACGGACCTCGAAGAATTAGATGCACTCTCTGCCAAGTATTCGGCGGAGTTCAGAGAGAAAGTCGGTGGTTGTGGTACGGAACCGGGAAAGAAGGAAGAAAGGGAGCCCCTATCAGCACAAGATATGTTCTGCTCGACGGATTAAGCCAATAAGAATATATGTAAAATTTCAACGGTCCCCAGGGCTTTAAAGATTTCGATATGACCTAGGAATCACGCTCAACAAGGATTGTAGTTGGAGTTATCGGAATTAAGTGACTGGTCCTTAGTTGTGGGGTTTGGCGCGTTTTGGACCGGGATGCAACGTATATATACCAGCAGATATATTCAAGGAGACCATGTATATAACTTCCGAGTCGGCAAGAAAAAATGGGTTTATTGAGATCGTGGATATTGTAGTCATCTCTCAGCTTGCAATTTCTCAATTACCAATAGAATCACAGAGGTGCTCACGATCGATAATGCAATGAGAGACATAATCTTTTGGTCTTGTTAACGGTGAAGCTAAAAGGCAAGGTGTATATATACAGGGGGACTCACCGATTGCGTTCTCCAGCCAGTCTGAACTATGGCTACTTTCCTGCTGTACTTGTCTAAAGTCTCTGTACTCACAGCGATTAGCGACACGTACATATATTACGTGATGGAGGGAGACGGACTTATATAGTTTCCAAACCCGAGAACTAGACAGGCCAAGGATAGAATCCAAAAGATGATGCCGAGGGGTCGGGACATGCGCAGTTCCAGTTCCGAGGGTTGCGACTTCAGGTGAAAGGATAACACGATGGCTATGGCGACGACGGCCATGTAAATGGAGAGCCGAAGGTAAGATAGAAAGGCTTTTATGGGGGGCTTCGTTAGCAAGTTGAATAGGCACAATACGCCTTGACCGAAAAATGAAAAAAAAACTCACTTCTTTCATTGGCGCAGTGGTCGCGCGTGTCGCTGCTCTCATTCACGACGAGCAATGGCCCGAGGAAGGGCCATATCCAGAATACATTGCTAGGGCTCGAATCTCCTACTTCGACAGGCCGTCTTAGGTTTGAGAAGGAGAGCGCATCGCAGCATGAAGTCGAGGGCTGGCTTTCCTCGGGGTCCGGTTGAGGGGTTGGCATTGTTATTATTATGTGTTGCCGATTATATAAGATGCGATTATCATTATAGAATTACCAAGTTATACATTAGTTATTAGGAAGGGTTTCGCTGATTGGAGGAAGCTGTTATTTTTAGCCCCTTGAAGATGTTTTGATAGGAAATGTCTTAGTCTTAAGATGTTGTACATAATAATGCATCAGCGGCTTAAAACGGGAAAGCCGGGAGCATTGTGCGAACCCATGAAAGTGGAGACATCGTGTGCTCTCACGGCATTTTGACAGAAATTCAAGTTACGTATTCCCATTTCACCTTGTGCTACTGTTAACCAAAGTAGGTATCCGTACGCGTTAGTCTCCTATCTATACATTAATATTGTAAAGGTCTAGTCCGATGTATCGTCCCACCAATTCTAAGACTAAACCGAGACGAGACAGGAGCGACGGCTCCTTTTTTACAAGTGAGCTCCGGTGGCGGGCCTTAAGCGGGTAGGCGGGGAGCCCAGCCCCGGAATTGTATCTTCTAACCGCCTTTAAATATGGACCCCCTAAGATAAAGACCATCAGCTCGAGTCAACCTAGCTGTCTGCGTATCCTTGCGTATCTTAAGTTCCCAAGGTGTCATGTTATCAAGATAAGTTTGTCTATCTTGACAACTTCAAAATACTAACCATGATAAACCTCGAGCTGTCCGAAACAACACTTCTACAGTAAGAAAATTTTGTCGCGCTCTCGTGCCGGATGAGTTATTGCCGAAGTCTTGCTTCTTGTTGTTCAACCTCGCTAGCCGCTTGTCTTACCAGGCTTGCTTTTCTTGTTTATCATTGAGTAGCACGCCGAGGGACAACTTCGTCCTTCGGAGTTCATCAGAGTTCTTCAAAGTCATCTAAGAGACCGCAAAAATGTCACATTCGAAACCGATCCCGCAGACGAGGAGGGGGCTGGATATCGCTTCGTCCTTCACATCTGCTTCTCCCATAGCACAAGAGATATTAGCTAGAGATATCGCGGAATGCTCCGAGGACGAGGCTATTGAGAATGTATTTGACGACGATGAGCCTGAATCAGAGTCTGAGCCGGAAAGCGGGCCTGTCTTATACACACAGCCTGCTGGGGTTGCTTTTGGATTTAGAAGGCCGAGCTTAGTAAATGATCCTTTGAATGAGCCCGTTCTCACGAGGATCGAGAAGAAACAATCTCGCAATGCTGAGCGCAGTCTGCTGAGGGATAACCACATTCTCCCGCCGAAACATACTCCAGAAGAACGGCCCGGGATGCTCTCAACTTTGTATAAGGCTCTTTTTAGCACCAAGGTCCGCAGAACACCAGGAGATGAGGAGGTTCCGAGAATCACGGTCCAGCCCTCGGAATCTTCGCCTTTACTAGTTGATAGACCTAGCTCCTCAGCTTTGCCCAATGGGCGTCTAAATGGACAATGGGAGGCCGCCGTGGCCTCGGGGAAGATCGAGACCACATGGCAGAGAGAAGCGCAGACGATTGCGATTTACTCGCGGTCGCTGATCTTGACGTTCCTGTTGCAATATAGTGTCAACATTGCTAGTATATTTGCTGTTGGGCGAATCGGAAAGATTGAGCTAGGTGCCGTTAGTTGTGAGTTTAGACATCTCGTTTGTCTTTGTTGATACTAATCTAGATATAGTGGCTACTATGACAGCAAATATTCTTTGCTATGCCCCCATGCAGGGACTGGCAACGAGTCTAGACACTCTGTGTGCCCAGGCCTATGGCTCTGGTCACAAACAGCTAGTAGGCCTACAACTCCAACGGATGATATATTTCTTATGGACGCTTGTTGTCCCGGCGGCCGTACTTTTCTTCTTCGCTGAGGATATACTCCTCCACATAGTACCTGATCCGCGCTCTGCTGAACTAGCGGGTCTTTACCTTCGAATTGTGACCGTAGGTGTGCCTGGTTTTGCTGCGTTCGAAGCAGGAAAGCGGTTTGTTCAGTCGCAAGGACTATTCGTTGCAACGACCTACGTCCTGTTGATTGCCGCCCCCTTGAATATTCTCGTTAACTGGCTCTTGGTATGGCACTTCGGGTGGGGATTTATCGGTGCCCCTATTTCAGTTGCGATAACGCAAACACTAATGCCTCTCCTGCTACTTGCGTATGTGGTGTTTGTGGACGGGTCACAATGCTGGGGAGGTTTCACCCGTCGCGCTCTTACGAATTGGGGTGAGTTATGAAAGCTTGACGTCGTCATGGACTGATCACTAACACCACAAAGGGCCGATGATTAAGCTCGCATTACCCGGGATGATTATGGTGATGGCCGAATGGTTCGCCTTCGAGATCCTTACGTTGGCAACAAGCCAATTCGGGACAACGTACTTGGCGGCGCAGAGCATTTTGGTTACATTGACGTCAACAACCTTTATGATCCCTTTCCCCGTATCCATCGCGGCATCAACCCGAGTAGCTAACCTAATAGGGGCGGGGTTAATCAACGCAGCCAAGACGTCAGCCAAAGTGGTAAGTTTGTTATCGAATGGGCGGTGAGATATGTACAGAATATCAGCTAACAGATGAAAGGCTTTCTGGGCGGGATGTCTCATTGGACTGTTCAATTTGTGCTTGCTTGCAGGTCTCCGCTATCAACTTCCTCTGCTCTTTACGCAAGATGAAGAAGTCATCGGGATGGTGGCGACAGTCATGCCGCTGGTTGCGTGCATGCAGGTCTTTGACGGCCTCGCAGCCGTTGCACATGGGCTACTTCGTGGGATTGGAAAGCAGTCATTCGGCGGTTACGCAAATTTGTCGATCTACTACATTATTGCGTTGCCCATTTCGTTTGCGACTGCTTTCCTCCTCGACTGGAAGCTCACCGGCTTGTGGTTAGGCACCACAATAGGACTGGCTCTGTAAGCTCACCCTTTTGCCTATTCCTCCGTAAACTCATCACTCAAAATAAGTTGCTGACGGTTTGCATGTGATAGCGTCGCCTCTGTCGAGTACTGGTACACTTACATTTCGGACTGGGAACAGTCGGCTCGAGATGCAGAGCATCGGAATGCGGCAGGTTGATAAGATAATGTATGCAGTGTATTACATGCTTCATTTTCTGTCACTTTGCGCGATTTGTCGGCGCCTAGATGTATGTACGTATGTACGTATGTATGTATGTATGTATGTATGTACCTATAGGGCGCAGTATCACGGCAGAAGGTTTCAATCCGAGAGTTCAAGGTTTAGATGCAAGCCGTGTCGGGATGATAGGTATATCTGGGTAGGCGCCACCATCAGCCAGCCACCCGCACAGTATCCGAATAATACGATAATGAATATGTAATTCGATACATAATTGGGCTACGGTAAAGGAATAAACGTGCACTGCATTATGAGGCTGAGACCCTCCGATAGGCGAAAGACTATCTAGAACCATGGAAGTTTAATTAGGTAATAATCTAGATATATGGCCAATTTGTGGCCCGTGAGTTTTGACGCTAGATGCGACCCCTTAAGAAATACTCGGGACCCATTGAACTTTCACGTTCCCCGCCAAGGGTCCACCCTCTCTGCTATCGATATCAAAGGGTCGCAACGATTTCCCAAGTCACCCAAAATCTTGAGAGCGTCCCGCATTGCCCCCCTCTCCCTTCCTCAAGAAATCGGATCATTGCCGTCGGTGAACAAAGTATTAGGTAGTATCTATAGTTCTTAGTCACGATGTCTACTACGACGGCGACAGTCACACAGAATGGCCCGTCGGCCGAGACTATTCTTCGTCTATTCCCAGACATAGACACCAGCTCGGCGGAGCTAGAAGGTCACGATGCCGAACAGATTCGACTGATGGACGAGATGTGCATCGTTCTCGACAACGACGACAACCCAATTGGAAATGCCAGCAAGAAGCTATGTATGTGGTAGCTCAAGACTATGTAGTAGAGCCTTGGCTGACCTCGTAGGCCATCTGATGACCAATATCGACAAAGGGCTGTTGCACCGAGCCTTCTCTTGCTTCCTATTCGACGACCAAAACCGACTGCTCCTCCAGCAGCGAGCTTCCGAGAAGATCACGTTCCCTGACATGTGGACGAACACATGCTGCTCGCACCCCTTAGGTATTCCCGGCGAGACCGGCTCAAACTTGCCGGACTCTGTCGATGGTGCGAAGCGTGCCGCACAGCGAAAACTAGACCATGAGCTGGGCATCAAGAAGGAACAAGTTCCCTTCGAGGACTTCCACTTCCTAACCCGAATCCACTACAAGGCCCCTAGCGATGGTAAATGGGGCGAACACGAGAGTAAGCGAGCAAAAGGCTCAATTTTGGCGTTGTAATATAATGCTGACCCGTGAGACAAGTCGACTACATCCTCTTCATCAAGGCCAATGTCGACCTGAACCTCAACCCCAATGAAGTGAAGGATGCGAAATACGTTACCCCCGATGAGCTAAAGGCTCTGTTCAAGGACCCGAAACTAACGTTTACGCCTTGGTTTAAGCTCATATGCGAGTCGATGCTTTTCGAATGGTGGGAGCATCTTGACTCTGGTCTCGAGAAGTTTACCAACGAGCAAGAGATCAGACGCATGTGAATCCGGAGTTCGAGGAATTTACTACGTGTGTTCTAGGAGGAGGAAGAGTCATTTTTTGCTTCTTTCCTTTCATTTTTTCTGATTTCTCAGCAAGATCATCCGGCCAAGGACGGATAGACATACATAAGCCTTAGGCGTAGTACATGTCTTACACCAATCGCGGACTGCATATTTCAATAGATATCCCCTAAGCAGTACTTTTTTGAGAGCGGGGGTTTACATTTGCTTCGTCGTTTCACACATGCAAAACCCCGTTAAAATGCCATTGCACCCACCAATCAATTGACCAATTAACACAAACGTTCCTACCCTGGTTCGGAGGTTGGGGGGGATAAAAGTATGCCGCTCTAACCTTCTAAACTTCTAGACTTTAGAAACAAGACATGGATTTTCTATCAATAACCACACCCGTTACCAAGAATAAATCACTGGAATTCAAGGATACGAATGAACTACTTAGGATGACTTAGAAAAGATGGAATCATGACTCCCTCCGGAAATAAAAACCGCAATTATACACTGCAACCCCACCTCATCCTGCGCCTGCGGTGAAACATAGCCCAACCGGATGGCTGTCAGATCTCAACATTGAGCTGGCCGCACCAAGCGCCGACTATGTATGTCCTATGTAAGTCTGGGCATACGCAGTAGATAGAGGTTCCGGGGCTCCGAACTTGTACTCCCTGATCTCGAAAAAAAAAGTCAGGCCGATGCTGAGATCAAGTATCAGGTGACATTGTGAGTAAGCTGCAGCCAGTTACATACAGTGCCTCCGGGGGACGGGCCAGGCCAACTTCTAGTGGAGGTTTGGACTTGCGATAACGTAGGATCGTCCGTTGGCGACACCTGGGCAACCTGGGCACTGTTTACGGCGAGGTATTATTAAGAATTAAGCGATACGGCCTGTCTGGACAGCCTAACCAGTCTAGCCGGTCTAACCCACGATCCAACCACTGGCCACCCCACACCCTCTTCCACCTCTCCCACACCTTGAAGAGACGATTACCTGTCATCCCCAATAGGCAAGCAACCAAGCCCACCTTCACACCAACTCCGCGCACGAGACTGGTGTACAATGTATGCTACAATGTATGCGGTCAAGCCTGGAAACGAGTTATTCCAAGTTGTTGGGTCGGACGCACTGTGACGACGAATTCGATAGGCGAATTTATAGTGCCCAGACGGCCGTTGCCGTGATCCGCTACGTACTGGCTAGCCAATGGCAGATCCTGATATGAATACTCCTGTGCGCCGACTGCTACTGGCTACTCGCCACCACTGGTTACGCACTACTTCGGACTACCTACGTAGCAGTCCACGAGGGGCATGGATGACCCGTGGATGGATGCCATGGCCCATGGATAGGGATGGGATAGTGTCATACCTCTAGTCTCTAGTGGCTGGTTGGTCGCTTTGCCGTGCTACGGCCTCTGCGGCTCCCTCAGCTTACCATCGACTATTCAGGCTTTCTGCATCCCATCCCACGCAACTCTCCCTTGGCTCCTCGCCTCACCTGCTCGATTATACACTGTGCTTGTACACCGAAGCTCGCCAACTCTTTAAGGGCCCCCGGGCGCTCACAAACGCTAATTTCTCTTACCCTCGTTTCTTTCACCAACCTGGGAAACTATACTTGGTTGCCACAAGTCACTTTCGAGGTTACAATAACATCAACACTGCTGATCAATCTTGCTATAGCACACCGATCCCTTCATACGGGATTAGTTACTTACAAGAGTATCAATTCTTTGTTCTCGCTAGTAGCTCTTTGTCGCTAGTCACATCTCATCGCTTCAATCCAAACTCAAAGATTCTGCCAGCCGTCGGACTCTGGGGCTTCCTCGTCTACTTTCCCCGTGACGTCGCCTGTTGTCTGAATTACAACACCTTCAGTTTCTAGGAAAGGAACCCTCGTCAAGACAACATTGATGTCTGTTGACCTTCGCACGAGCCTCAATTGCTTAGCTCATCCCGCGAGATTTATGCCTATCTCCAGAACGCAACTCTCTAGAGTTCACACGGGAGATAGTATACAGGATATATTAAGTAATAATAATTAAAGTGAGTGGCCTCACCCACTCAACGTTGCTTGGAATTCCGCCTTACCTACTCGTGGCGCGCATTGTCAGAACACCGTGACTAATAATGCTTTGTTGATTGACTGTAGGCGACCAAAGGTTTGAGTAGAAAGCCGCCCAACATGGAGCACGTAAGCAACAGTGTTTCCCTTGTTGAGTTGAAGACGCGTTCTCTCATCCCTCAGAAATGGGAGGGTCAAGTCCGTGCTATCGGAATATCGGAGTACAAGGAAGCAGCGCTATCCCTAGCGCAGGCCTTTGCTACTGATGAACTGGCACAGTACCTCCTCGATTCGGACGACATGGTTGGTGTCGATGACGAGGCTAAGTGGAGGCTTCACGTCGACATCTTCAACTACATTGTGGCGGCTCACTGTTACAGGGGCATCGTGACGACCATCGGACCGGATTACGAGGGTGTGGCGCTCTGGTGAGTTTGCCATCAGATCAAGAGAGGCAACCGGGGAAAGAAATCTAGGGCTCTAGGCTGCGTATGTGCACCGTTCCGAGAGTCGATACGTGGCCTCAACTCGGGTTTGCTATTTCCCGGGGTCTAACTTGGTAAGAATTACAAATAATCGTGTTGACTGACATGTTTCACTCTGCGATATACAGGATGCCTCCAGGCCAGGAGATGGACGACTGGGTGACCATCATCCGCAGTGGTATGTGGAGACTCTACTATCAACTCTCTGCGGAGGGCCGGAAGCGCTACTACAAAGAGCTGCTACCGGTGCTCCACAATGCGAAGGTTGAGACCATGGGTGACAGGGACAACGAATGCTACTACCTGGTCTACCTGGGTACTAAGCCCGCCGGCCAGCGCAGAGGCTACGCGAGAAAGCTCATTCAGCACATGGCCTCCAAGGTACGTACATCACACGTGAGCAAATAGGGGGAAAGGATGGAGGATATCAAGTGGCGGTCGATTTCTACCCGATCGAGACCTTTGATTACCTAACCAACCCCTTATCACTGCTTCACAACCCACGACTATATATATCTACGTGCTGAATGTTTACAGGCTGATGCGGAGGGCCGACCCATGTACCTCGAGTCCAGCTCGCTGAAGAACAACGCGTACTACAAGAAGTTCGGCTTCGAGGCCAAGAGGGACATCTACCTCGGCGCCGACAGCAAGTCGCCCGTCCGGCTGACCATCATGGTCCGCGAGCCGCAGAAGCTGCCCAACTCGATCCCCATCAAGCTCAACGCCGGGTTTAAGATGATGTAAGGATCGACGATTGAAAGTTTGCTGTTGTGCTGACGCTGCTGTGTTGACGTTGCTGCTGCTGCTGCTGTGCTCACTGCTGATGATGTGCAAGAAGATCACGATTGAAAGCTGACAAAGGGATTTAATGAGTGATCTAATGTTTTTTGTGTGATCCGATGACGCTTCAGTGGTTGACAGACAGACAAATTGCTTGCCGTGTTTTGCGTTTGCTTTTGCTTGGTTGTTATTGTTTTTTTGCTTGCCTACCATACAATTACATATTTGGCTTCTAGGACCTCGAATGGGCTAGCTAGCTCTTGGACTTTACTTTCTCACGCTCGTTTTTCTTTGCTTGATGACTACTAGTTAGGATATACCCTCTTCTAATACTCGGTACGGGGCCTTGCCGGACTTGCGATGCTGCTTGATCGCGGCTACTAGTCTTCGGTCCCGTCTAGGTTGGTCTGGGTCCGATTAGTTTAGTTACGAGTCACTTTGATTGAAGAAGCTTGGAGGTTGCTTATTGTAACTTGTTTTTGGTTCCTTATTTCAGGTATCATTAGTCAATCATTTCGTATCTAGGTAGATAGATAGCCCATATCAAGGCCATTCGCTATCCCACCTCGGTTCCATTCTTAGCCGTATCCGTGTGATTTCCGACCTATGCCTTCCTATGTATTTAACGGTTTCTCATGCCCACAACGCCCGGACTTGACTTCGTAAATAAGTTCTGCCCACTCCGCGTAGCTATCGATTCGTCTCACCACTCCAACTATACGTATTATATCAAGCAACTTTAAAAGCCCTCTAGAAGAGCAAACGTCTCGTCGTCAAGCGTGGTGTAGACCTTGCCGTTACCCAGCAGCTCCTCCGCGGCCGTCATGGCGTCCTGGACCGTCATGCCGGTGTCCCGCGCGATGATGTGGATATTCGTGCCCTCGTTGCTCTTCGACTGGTTCAGGTACTGGTACATCTTCCTCGCGCGGGCGGACGCGCCACGCAGAAACGCAGCGTCGTTGTTCTCGACGAACATGCTGTCGTCCTCGGCCGCGTTGCCATCCCCACCCATACCCATACCGGCGCCGCCGCCGGCCCCCGCGACGCCGCCCCCGCGCGCGAAGAACAGGTGCACGTACGTCGCCTCCAGCAGGTGGTAGTTCACCTCGTTGAAGTCGGTCACGGGCTTGATGACGTGGGCGCCGACGTGCCGCTTGTTCCCGAAGCTCTTGAGGCGCCCCCAGACGCGGACGTACTGCTCCTCGCGGAAGGCGGAACCCTTCGCACCGCCCGAGTCAGTCTCTTGCTTGTCCGGGTCGAGCCACTGCTTCACCTCGACGACGCCCGTGCCGTCGTCGAGCCGGTACGTGATGTTGGTCGTCTGCGGGCTGATCTGGCGCACCATCCCCACGAAGGTCACCTGCGACACGTCGGCGCCGTCGATCCGGAAGGTGCCGTCGCTGCCGAAGGCCTGCTCCGCGTCGATTATCTGCTTCACGGTTACGGGGCGCAGCGATTCTTCCGACGGGTGCTTGGTCCCGCCCTGCGAGCCGGAGATCTGAGAGCCGCCGAAGAAACCGCCGCTGTCGTCGCCGCCGGTGGCGTTGTAGTTGGTGCGTGTGTAGCTGCCGTAGGCTGTGGGAGGGGGATTTGGTTAGTGTATGGAAAGTGTGGTGCTTGAGGGGATTGGGGACTGTATATCTTCAAGTGTCATATAGCCTGGTGCGAGCATGTAAGGACGCATCTAGAGTTAGTATCCAGAACAGAGGCATGTTGAGTACGATGTTCCGATACCGACTGGCGAATCTTGATCGTCATGCTTAACAATGCTTTTCCAAGGCTATGTGGCACTTGAAGACATAGTATAGAGTCACGTACAAGTCATGATGGTACCCTGAATAGTAGATTGAGGGTGGTGTTTGATTCGGATACTAAAAGTGCATGAGATGAGACGCGTTCAGATGGCGGTTTACGCGACTGGAACTTTTTAATTGAATTTCTTGAATGGATGCGCTAAATCGCGGGGTAGTCTCCCCTATTACACGAGAGCACCTGCTGTGGCTAGTACGCTGTAAAGCCACGCCGTGGGCAGGTATCCAGGTACCCAACCTACTAAATACCGAAGTATCTACCCAGTAATATCCGTGGATGTGCATACCACTTACCAGGTACTACTTACATGCCTACATACACGTAGTGGATATATCATGGATCACAGTAAAGCCTTACAGTGCCAGCTCATCAATCACACATTATCACATTGATAATTCATCATCACGATGCTCTTCTTAGCCGCAAGAATCTCGTGAGGTGGAGTTTTCGGCCTGATGCCGGGTCGAATCCGGGGTGCTGGCACAAGATGCAGCGGATTGAGCCTCGGTAAGTCCTGTTTTGGTACGTCGCTCCCGCAGCTTCTGGAAGGAACGGCACGTTAGCCAACCAAACTTAGCCAAAACTCCCCCCTGGAACTTAAATACCTAGGCTAGCAGGACAGCTGTACTGGAGCCCGAGCTACGTAGCCTACAGGGCGTTAGAGTCGCTTAGGTAGTTCGCGCGCATCAATGGATGGATGCGATGATGCCTGTACCTTCTACATTATACTTCGATACTACAATAAACTTCGAACCATTGACATCAATATTCCAACCTTTTCTCCTCCATACATCCATACATCCACCCTCAACAAATCTAAACACAACCATATATCTCAATCTAATATACTAGACATCAGCTATTTGCCATATTATCCGCTTGCTTGTGCAACATAGCAGCAGTACCACTTGCAGTTGTGTGATATTTACTATTTACATTGTTTCTGTCTCCAGCCAATCGCGCACGAACCAAGGGGGCATAAGTCAACATGGCGCAATCAGCCGTGATGCCCGTGATCCCCTTGAGGAAAAACAACGTCCTCTTCCCCGGATCGGTCATACGAATACCGGTACCAGCAAGTCGCTCCGATATACCCGCATTGATCTCGAGCATCTACACACGTGCTTCTAAAGGGTCGAGACGAGTCGACCAGATCCCCGTCGTATGCGTACCTCTAATGTCGCCACTGTTAAACCGTCGTGGTCAACCGTTGTTGGAGCTGAATCCGGACAAGTATGACAGGCTCACAAGCGTTGACAAGAATAATATAAAGGCGGAGAAGCTATATGGCTACGGAGTTTCGGGCAAGATCAGTGCGATCCAGGGTCAGAACGGGGCCGAGTTCAACCTGCTTGTGCACGGCGTCTCGAGGGTTACCATCGAGAAGGTAACCCAGGAGCGTCCCTTCTTCGAGGCGAGGGTGTTGGCCCATACCGACCAGGTCAGCCCCCAGGATTTGCAGAGGCCTGATTATCAGGAGCTTTTCGGCACTCTGAAGCGCCTATCGAGGGAGCTAGTATCTTATCTCCGTGTGTCGGCGTTTCTTCTATCCAGCGGTACTGGGGGTTTGAATCCTCTTCTATCACGAAGGCTTGAGCAGTTCATCGCGAAGAAAGTACCCGCCGAGGGAGGCTCGCTCGCCGACTTCATGATGAATGTGATTGATGGCACGCTCGAGGAAAAACTACAGGTCCTCGCTGCCGTCGACGTTGCCGATCGCATGCAGAAAGTCATCGAAATATTAGAGCGTTCGGTGGACGAGCTTAAGGGCAATATCAAGGTTACAACCATTACCAGTACGAGTGTCCCCGTCCAAGGAGATCCGGAGGACGCAGAGAGAACAAATGAAAAGAAGCGGAGTACCTCAAAAGGACCACGACCAGGACTCAAGCCGACCTCTCCCGGGTTCGGTTTCGGTGGCGGATCGCCGTTCAGTATGTTTGGTGGAGGTCCAGGCGAGCAGCATGACCCGGATGACCTAGCAGATCTTGAGAAAAAGATAGAGGATGCTAAGCTCCCGCCTGAAGCTGCTAAGGTAGCCGAGCGGGAATTCAAGAGATTGAAACAGATGATGCCAGCACAAGCCGAATACCAAGTTGTCAGGACGTATCTCGAAACGTTAGCGGAGGTACCATGGTCTGTAGTCACCGACGACCCAATTAGTGTTGGAACATTGGAAAGTGCTAGGAAGCAGCTTGATGGTGACCACTACGGCATCGAAAAAGTGAAGAAGCGTTTACTCTCTTACCTCACCATAGTCAGGTTGATGCAATCGGCGAATGAACAAGTGAACCATCAAATCAAACAGGCTGAACAGGAGGTTGCCGACCTAGAGTCTAGTAAGGGTGCTGCAAAGGAGGGCGCGACGCTAGACCCTGAACTAGAAGAGAAGATAAAGGCGAGTGGTCTCAAAGTCCAGATGTTGATGAATAAGAAACGAGTCGAGAAGGCTCCTATCTTGCTCTTGGTTGGGCCGCCTGGTGTCGGCAAGACTAGTATAGCTAGATCTATTGCCACGGCCCTTGGTCGCAAGTTTCATCGCATCTCACTCGGAGGTGTCAGGGATGAAGCAGAGATCCGAGGTCACCGACGAACGTACGTTGCCGCGATGCCTGGTTTGATCGTGCAAGGATTGAGGAAAGTCGGCGTGGCGAACCCTGTCTTCCTGTTGGACGAGATCGACAAACTGGGCATGTCTAACCATAATGGTGATCCTTCGGCTGCAATGCTCGAAGTTCTCGACCCAGAGCAAAACCATGCATTCCATGATCATTATATCAACACTCCAATCGATCTAAGCAAAGTCTTGTTCATTGCTACAGCGAACACTCTCGACACCATTCCGGGTCCGCTATTGGATCGCATGGAAACTTTGGAATTCTCTGGATATACTACGCTTGAGAAGAAACACATCGCGCTAAGACACCTTGTTCCCAAACAGATCAAGGTAAATGGTCTTTCGGAGGATCAAGTGCGCTTTAGTGAGGAAGTAATTTTAAAGATCATCGAGTCCTATACTCGCGAAGCAGGTGTCCGTAACCTCGAACGAGAGATTGGTGCCGTTTGTCGTGCAAAAGCCGTCGAGTTTGTGGAGGCCAACGATCGCGGTCACCCGGAGACATACAAAGCAGACATCACAGTGGAAGATCTTGAGGCTATTCTTGGCATCGAGAAGTTTGAAGACGAGATAGCGGAGAAAACTACTCAGCCGGGCATAGTGACTGGACTTGTTGCTTACAGCTCTGGTGGCAACGGGGGCATTCTCTTCATCGAGGTCCTTGACATGCCTGGTGATGGAAGTGTCGAGCTTACGGGCAATCTTGGAGATGTGCTTAAGGAGAGTGTCAAAGTTGCAAGGAGTTGGGTGCGCAACCATGCCTACGAGCTAGGTTTGACTCAGGATCCTACGGAAAACATCATGAAGAAACGCAGTCTACATGTACATTGCCCTTCTGGTGCCGTGCCCAAAGACGGGCCGTCGAGTGGTATGGCTCAGGCAATTGCTCTCATATCACTTCTTTCCGGACGACCTGTGCCTCCGACTATGGCCATGACTGTAAGTCTTAAACTCCTTAGATCTCTACTAACAATATACTAACACCTATGATAGGGTGAATTCCAACTTTCCGGTCACGTGAAAAGAGTGGGTGGAATCAAGGAGAAGCTCATCGGAGCATACCGTGCTGGAGTCAAGACGGTCCTGTTGCCAGCACAGAACGAAAAAGATGCTAGAGAGGTACCCTCAGAAGTGAGGGATGGGCTGAACATCGTCTACGTTAGGTATGAATTTAACACGATATCCTTTAGTCTAACCCCTTCTCCTCGTCCTTTCCATTTAGCTAACCAGGATGTTCCAATAGTCATATTTGGGAAGCTATTCGCCATATCTGGCCTGAGGTGCAGTGGCCGCAGGAGAGCAATTTCCCGCCGATGCAGTCTCGCTTATAGTCATTTATCTTCCTTGATCTTTTTGTTTGTCTAGCATGTATGTCATGGTATATCATAGTACGGCGTTGGATATCATCGTTCTAATGGGGATCATCCTATTTCAGGGGAGGCAGCAAATATTCCAAAAATCTAGACGTGGCTAATAGATGTATCATCTGCAAAGTTGCAAAGTTCCACGACGTTAGCGCATCATCCTTTCATTAAGAGCAGATTGTCCCTCAACGTGGGTTATCGTCCTATTTATTGCTTTGCCACGATCGTACCGGACAAGCGTCGGTAGATCTGATGCTATACCATGAAAGGTAATCAAATATAGTTGGCGTTGCAAACGTTTACTGTCGTCCTCCGCCTCATCGGACCACCAAGGCTACCAGATCGCCGTATGACCTGACACAGCATAGCCCCTTCGCCGGAAGAAGCGAGCAGACGCCCAGCACAAACAATCGTCGACATTCTAACCCCAAAGTCGTAAAGTTAGGTCGCACGAGATTATTTGTCCGCGTGAGACAAGATGTTTCGTGCTGTTATCTGACCCGTCCCCAAAGATTGCCGTCGTCAACGCCCGCCAAGTCTTTTGCTCCCACGTCTCTGGCACCATCGCAGCGCAGACTCTATTACATACCGCGGAGATGGTAAGTCGGATACTTGCAGTTCTCCCGTCAGGGGAAAGGGGTTCCATCCGTCGGAAGATAAACGCGGAGGCGGATACAGGTTCAGACGGGCAGAGAGTGCTCGGTAAGACTTGCGTGTCTTAACATTGCTCTTACTCGTGTGGCACTTAGACAAGAGATGAGCCACTGCGCGACCGCGACTCGAGAATCAACCGTAACCGCGTCAGTTAAAACGTCTGGCCTGATTGAGGCTGGGGTTTTCCCACTGACCCAAGACATCTACGTATGAAGTATAGCAAGTGCTCTTAGGTACGCCTTCTCAATCCCCAATCGCAATGTATTGTCTAAGTGAACACGTCTTGTCATTGATGCAGGGATCAAATGACGACTCGATCGCTGTTCACTAAATGGAATTGTCATGTCATGTCAGGCGTTGACCCGAGACAACTCGCCTAATTCTTTTCTCCTACCCGGCAATTCGCAGGGAGAAGGAAGAGAGAAGCAAAAATTTCCGATCCCAGGCAAGCGAATTCCCGCCCTTCCCTTACCCCTCAAACCGGAATCATTACTAGCACGCTTGCTGCTGCGTAGAAATCTGTTACGTGCCTCGCAACGGCCGTAACGAGATTATATGACTGGGGAATAGGAGGGGAGGATATTCCCGGACATTACTAGACTACGCACAAACTCGCGGTTCCCAACAAGCTGGGGGGACCCGCGCGAACGGACGAGATGTTGGTTAGCCGATTTTCGTGGCACGCGAGGACGAGAAGGGAAATAAATGGAAGGGAGGGCTTCGCCGAGCCACACCGAGCGTACGGTTCCTGTCCCTTACCACCCCTGGGGGGCCTAGGAAAACCCAGGAACAGACGAGTCGCGGAACTGGGTTCCTGTGTCCCACGGACGCGGGACGCAAACACCGGGTCCAGATAGCGCGCTGGCTGGCCGGGCCTGGGGTCATACAGTGGGATGCAAATGTCATACGGACGACATCGAAGCGCATGCGCGCGATCTCCGTTAACAATGTGTAGGTAGGCCTCGCTGCGTATTTCCTGTGCTTCTATGTGCGCGTACGCACCTGTGTCGCAAGGCTTCTGTGCTGCGGCGCTCCGTTTCAGGTTGGGGTCACGAAAGGGGATGAGGGTTAGTTTGGTTTGGTTTGTATTTGGGGATACCGTTGCGAGGGGTGGGTTTTTGAGGTTCTCGTCTACCTACTTACATACATTCAGACTGTTTACATAGTACCCATATATTATCTATGTACAAGTAGTTAAGATCGTAGATGATATCTATGCTAAGTATATACAATACACTGCCATACAGCGCTACAGATATGTTATCTAGTTATGTACTTCGATGCGCCATATCCAACTCACCCTAGATCCCAGCATTATGGGAAGACATACGTCAAGACATCCCATACGTGCGGAACAGGTACCCAGTCACATAGCCTCTAATCACGATTACGTGCCTAACGTACTGTATCGTACCGTATGTATGTATGTCGTTGATAGATATCTCCTGATTAATTCTCCTATGCTAGTTTCCTCAACCCGCGTCTTCCCCTTGATTTTCCCCCCTCCTCCTTCTTTCTTACGGCCCCCGCACCCCTATTCTTCCCCCCCCGCCCACTACTTGCCGCATCATGAGACAAAACCCAAAGAAAAAAGACGACAGCAAGGAAACGTTCCTGCGGGAATGTCTCTCGTCGACTCCGATCGTCAGGTTCAGAACTTCCTTGTTCGAGGGGACGCGCGCGGGTGCCTGCAGGAGCGCTCGATCAGGGGATAGGCGGGAGGAGGACAAAGAAAGGGGAGAGTAGGTAAGCAGAGTAGTATATGCCTTCCTCCTCCCTTTTTTTCTGCCTACATGTTACGTAGGTAGGTATCTACCTACCTCTGTCCCGGCCTCCCGGGTCTACCGGCGCCCTGGGAGAAACAACGTACGTACCTAGATACCACCGTCCCACACGCGTTCCTCCGCGAACGACGGGGTCGAATCCTGGAGATGCGGGACGGGGCTTTTGTCTTGGGGTGGCCCGGATAATCGGATCGCCTGATACGATACTGTGTATGGTAGGAGCAGCAGTAGTAAAGTCCCAGGCAGGCATGTAAATATGTACGAGCTAGACTAATATAGTGGTATATGTACTTTTTTCTTTCTTTTCACTCTGCTCTAACATGTAAACCCCTATCTCTGTAACGACGCGGTCGCCCTAGCTCGCTCTATAGTGTATCTAGGTGTAGATAAGTACATACGACCCCTACTAGTCGAAGGCGTATATGTAGTAAAGGAAGGTGTTGAGACCTCTCGTTACGATATAGAGTAGGTCAGCTTATACTAAGTAAACGGCGTACTCATCCTTACGTAAAACGTAAAAAGTCGCGACAAGATGAAAGTTTTGTAGATGCTATTGCGAAGGTTGTACATATTAATCAAACTGCGTGGATTCGAGATCCAGGCTCCCGGTCTTGTGGTTAAGAGAGAGGTTGTTTGTATGAATGACCGTCAGGTCCTAACTTGACCAATAATGAATGAGTTATTATAATTCTGGGTTAATATTAATATAAAAGCAGCTTTTTTCATTATTATTATTATTTCTTATTCCGTGTGTTTATGTAAAAAATGTACGGTATTATTACGGAATAATTATATTTATATATATTTAATTAACGTAAGTTTATTAATTATTTATATATATTATAATTAAAATTAATATAAAATTTTTTTATTAAATTTATTTTATTTAAAATAATAAAAAAAAAAACTTTATAATAATTAAAATAAAAAATTTTTTTATTTTTTATATAATAATTTATTTTATTTTTATTATATTTTAATTAAAACTTTAATTTTACGGGTTATAAAAGTTATATTTTATTATATAATTACTTAAAAAAAAAAAAAAATTTAACTTTTAATTATTAAAATATAATAATATATTTTTAAATATATTAATTTTAAATAATAATTATAAATTTTAATAATTATTTTAATAAATTTATTTTATTATTAATAAATATTTAAAAAAAAGCGGGTATAAAATAAAAAGTATACTTTTTATTATTATTAAAATGGTTTATTAAAAGTGGGATAAAGTTTTTTTATTATTTTTTTTTAAAATAAAAACGGTTTATTTTTTAATTATTATTTATTTATTAATAATAGTTTCGGTAATTTTTTAAGTTTTAAGCTTTTAAAATATTTAATTTTAAAAAAAATAAATTAAACGGGAAATATATTAACGTTATTTTTTTAAGTTATAAAATAATAAAGTTTAAATTTTATTAAAAATAAAATTTATAATAATTAAAAGATTTAAACCCTTTTCCTTAAATTAAAATAAGTAACTAATTATATCGAAAGCGGACCAAATGTTAGATCATTACGCCAAGTTACCCCTTTTTCATTATATATTAATAATTATCCTTATATTATATCTGTTTTCAAGTTACCAAGGCCAAAATAAACAATATTGTTAACTGTTTTAGCCATTTAAAGTAATGACTCCAAGAAGTTCGTACCCCTTTCCACCAGTCATGTTTGCTTGTTACAAGAATTCATTGTGCCACATACCTAACTAAGGAGAGACGATACACAACACAGATAGGCTCAAGCGATGGAAAATACCTATGACCCTAGAATACCCTATCGGTTTAATCCTACATATTAGCGGACTAAACCGACAAATATCTAACTTCGCTAACTCGGAACTCGGAGTATTGCGTCTAGAGTGTAGATCGCGAGTAGGAATGGCGCTGCTCATCAGGCCCTAAACTTATAGTTTGATCACTCATCTGGGTTTCCCTTGCAAAGTGCTCGCTCTTAAGCTAGCTGGTAGAAGCGCGGGCTTATATGTTACCGGAGCCAGCCGAGGATCCGAAGGACCTGTCGAACCCGGCAGTTAGGGACGGTATAGTGTTCTGCGTCTCTAGTGGACCGGCGAGCAACACGACCTGTCTAACGCTGCTCAACAAATTGGAAAATATTCATATGATACCGACGACACGTACGGACAGAGTTAGGTTCCACCGGTCTAAGCTTAGAAGATAATAGGGTTGCGAATCGGCCGGATCCATTTTCGGATTCGTAGAGCCGCCGCCGTCGAGATAGTGTAGTTTGGCGTATGGCGCCAAACTGCCGGGTTGGAGAAGCTAGAGCGGGCGTGGCCGTTTCAGAGCCCACACTGTTCCTCGCTAAGTCTAGCTACGCGTACAAGCATAACCCTTCACGGGCGTAGCTAGCAACCTTAGTGGTATTAATATGGTGAGGCTAATCGTCTTCGATGAGGAAGCCTCTCTTGATCTCTCGGCCGGATAGATGTCAGCCAGGAATAATACTCCGCTGTCCGTGGCTCCGGCAATAGTCCCAAGATACCGGATCCGTCGCCTTTTGCTTAGGCTTGCCGCTCGCTGGGACAAACTAATTCGTGCGCTTGTAGGGACCGTGCTAATTCCGTCCGACAATTTGATGGGAAAAGGATACCTATACTCGCCCTTACAGGAACCAGCATGTAACATGGTTCATGGCATATTTCTGTGATTTGAGTATAGTTTTGGCTACAATATGGGTGAATACGATGACGCTAGCTGGATCGAGCTGAGACAGGACATCATTGTGTTTGCAGCCACGCCACCTGCAATAGACTAAATGAGATGCAGCTTCGTGCAGCTTGCACCAACTGCTGTACAACATGCGCAAACTACCTACCCGGGTAGCTGGTGAAATTTGCTTTGATAGTGGGATGCCTTGACTACACCGTATCATGTTCCCGCCTGCTGTACTAGTAGTGCCTGCTGTTTCTCGTACTTTCGGGACGATCATCCTAGATCACAAATTGAGAGGAAAACGAGGGTACGAGCGCTTCTATGCATCTCCAAGCTTCGAGACTTTGGCGTGACTAGCTGAACGTCACGGAAATTCAGTTCTGTGGACATTTACCAGGTTGAAGATTCCTCCGGCTATGCCAGAAGTGGAAAAGCAATTGACCTCCCTGGTGCAATGACGGAAAGAGTAATTCGGAGATCTGGATAGGCTCGAGACCCAAGTCAAGCTCCATAAGCTGAAGTCGACTCTGCATAGTGGACTATTCCACTTAAGGGTCACGAGGCCATTTGAGCGTCGGCTTGCCATAGGATTCCGCCGCAAAAGTACGCGTGCCGCGAGGCAGTATCGGTGAGGGAACGAATGAATAAAAAAAAAGTGAGACAAACTGAAAATGCCTTGGGACAAAACGTGGTTCGGCGCTGCTCCTTTAATCTGTTTCAGGGTTCGAGTCTTGCTGGGTTTGGTAGACGCCCGAATGCAACGCTGCACCTACATGAGACCGTGGTAAACCGATCGTGCTAAACCTTTAACCGCTAGAGGAGAACGGGTAACCATACGTTTGGGAATAAAACTCCCATAGTGTGGGGAGTTCGGCCAGACTCCGAAGGCGGTGCATCTCTCTATTATAGGCAGGGCCGCTGCATTATAGAACCGGGGACAGGTTCTAAAGTCAATTCGCAACGCCCGATGTCACAATACATAGATTAAATCTGTGCAGAATAATCTTGGCTGTAGAGCATTCTCCAGCTTTGGCGCGAGGCAAGATGATTTGTATCAGCCGGGGCAAGCACGGGTTGACAGCGCGCTTCCGACCGAAGTCTCCTGGTATTGCCGGCATTGGGGGAGTAGCATTACTCTTGAAGTATGAATATAAATCTTCAACGTCGGCGGCTTTTTCGGTAGTTTCTCTGGTTCTGGAAACTTGCTCGCGGGAATCTCAAGGCGTTTCTTGCTTGGAGGCGCTTTCTGAACCACGCAGCGGCATAACCTGGGACGATGGAACGCGCCTGACAGCCGCCTCGTGTTCCAATCTAGCCAAAGATGACTGCAGGTACGGGCCATCAAACCGTTGACACGGGGAAGAGACCCTTCAAGGTAAATTGTTCCACTGCAGTAAGTTAGTAAGGAGTAAATTCCTGGTAGGGTACGTAACTCCCCACGCCTCTTGGCAGCTACTAGAACCACCACTGAGCCAGTCAATATATTTCCTGGTCTTTAGCTCGTGTATTAATTCACCGGCGGATGCCTGGTTGGGAGTGCTGGGAGTCCTAGCGTTGACCCTGCCCTGTCGATCTTCTTAAGGCCAGGTGGAAATCGAAGGGCCGCCCCGGACCTGCTAAACCCCTATTACCCTAATATTATACCCGATCGAACGGTAAGAGCTTCTCAACCGCTATGGGTCTCCCAATTTCATCAAGCCCAAAGCGGCGACGAAATTCTGGGCCCAATATACATTGCAATTATCTCGACCAACGTCTCACTCACTCAAGGCTTTTGCTCTCGATATTGTTCTGCTAAATGGGAGTCATTGTCGTCATTCCGCGGTCAGGGAGAGGTCAAGGGCCAGATCCCATCGGACAATGCAGGTGAAATTGGTCCCTGCTGAGGAAAATCTCCGTCTGGCTGACTTATTAGCCCGGGCGGCATTTTACGCATAAATGTTGTAATTACGGCTTGATCGCGTGCGACAGAATCATTCCAGGATCGCATTCTGATCCAGGCGCATAAAAATATCCCGACTAGGCGAGATGAACTACAGTTCTTTCTCGAGTGATGCGTTTTGCTTTTTCGACGTTATCGCAAGTGACGTGCGAAGCATCTCGGAGCTATTCCGGGGTCGTTACTGTCGACCGCGTACTGCCGATTAATTACGTTAGCCTGTACAGAGTAGCGCAGAGACGAATCCACCTTTGGCCGTCCTGCTCTGCTGTTCTACCATAACTTCCACTGGTGACACTCCTGATAGCGGCCTAGTTACTGCAAAGTACCGGGGTGATATGCATCTCGGTTGCATCTTGTGGGTACGGTGATACGAGTACGGCTGGTACATACGACTGCCTCGGCCTGAAATGGAAGTAGACAACGCCTGGGGAAATAACTCTTCAGGCCGGTACAGGAAGGATAATTACACATAGACGCGACGAACCCGATGTGGGATAACGAAAGCATGAAAAGCCCAGCTAGACTTAATCAGATAAATTGCCATGTGATAGATCAGAATCAAGATAGCTTCAGCAGCCTTTGCCTGGACTAGTGGCACCCTATGTTGCCATCGGCCCATGCGCCGACTTGCAATATTCGGCGAGCTTGGACGTTTGGGTCGTTCAATATTAGGGCGGATCTAATATTTGGCTCGTAAGATGACCTGCCGTACTCACCTAAGCGGATGATCAACGATATATCCTCCATGTACGAATTCGGGATGATGGTCTGTGCCTCTCCCATCCAGACGGTCCGTGAATCTGTTTGGGTAATGCTCAAGTGTCAAGACGCAAAAGATCTACCACGCGGACGGGAGCACTAGCAGCGCGGTACCCAGCCACTACAGACCGCCTAAGGGTCCTAGTAATACTCCTAAGTCCCTAAGTTCCTGGGTAGTAGGAGAATTCATTCATTTAAGCTCGCCTGAGCTCCACTTGATTATCGACTTGGCCAGTCTGTTCGCACCGGCCATGTAGTAGTGGTAGCGGTAGCAGTAGTACTATTAGTGGTGTATGCAGGATGTATGTATCGAACCGATGCTAAGAGAATGCTTCCTCTGAAAGCACGATGATGCAATAATGCCGGCTAGGCGAAAAGGTCGCCCAATGGTGCCTGACACGGCAGATAAGCAGTCTCGTGCAACAATACTTCCGCTTCTTCCTAAATAGTCGATGTATAGTGAGTAATGTGGATATTAAGGAAATGAGTCCCTCCTTGAGGAATATCCACAGGTAGCAGTTTTCGCAGTTGATTTTTGACCGCCTCTAGGTGCCCCATGCTTGCGTCCATCGAAGTATTCTTAGTTGCAACGATGGCAATAATGGTAGCTCGGTGACGGTATACCCCATATTCGGATCTAATAATGATGAATAACTCGACCAATGACAGGCGAGGGGGATATTGATAGATCGTAACGTTAGTTGATAAAAGCGCGTGTTATTGGGCGGGGTTGTTGAGCTAAGCCGCTCAGGACCCCTCATAGAATTGGCATCTTCAAGCCGTTAGGACGAGAATATAGACGTACGTCAGCAATATAAAACATAATGCTGAAGTCGTGATGGAGACGGATGGAGACGAATGAGGCTTATGTCTTGTATGCGTCTATGCATTGCCGCATTGCACGTCAACAAGCGAAATAGGTAGCTAAAGCCTGTAATATGTGCGGAATGCTTGAGCGGGAGAGCGGGTTTGCTGGGCTCGAACACCGTGTCAAGCTCCCTGACTGGTGATGACAGGGACAGGGGTAGCAGGTTGTATGCAAAGAATCTCGGTTGTCGACCTTGGCGAACAAGAGCCTCTAAGGATTCCTATCCCGCACGATCCATTGATCCATTGGGGTCGAGAAGAAGGCCCCATGTTCAGACGAGGGACTTGACTCAGGAGGAATATAGCACGCTTCCATTAGCCATTATCCGTCGTCCTTAGATGCTCCTACGACCTTTGGTGGACTTGGTGGGCTTTGGTGGACATTGCAAGGAACTAGGGAGATCCACCAGACGTTGCATGTAGGTATGTTCTGCGTACCTAATAGGGAGAAGGCGACACAAGATTGACGGTTGTAAGATGACAAGTGACAACATCGAAAGTGACAATTTCCTATAGAAGTTTCTTTGCGGTGGATTAGGAAGGTGAACAATTTCTCCTGCCACAATCTCTACCGCGCCGTGTAACAATGTAACGGATCTAATCCGGAGCGGAATATCAATATAAAAAACCTTATGTTGGAACCTAAAATACGAACCTTCTCATAGATCCGTAGGTACATCAATATGCATCCTATCATAAATGATAAAGTTATACTGCTATACATATACGAAGATATGTAGCTACACAATTATAGTATGCATTTTGTGTCCATGGTATACAGGTGTGGCTTTCTTAGCGGTGAACCGGCGCTGATTTTTCCGCTTCTTAGCGGCCACAAGTGGCTTACGGGAATGTTCCGCGTGCATAATAATTTCTTCTTCAAATCCCTCGAGACGTTTCTTTGTGTGGATGTACTAGAAAAGGCGCTTTGCTTGAGAAAAAAAAAAAAGAAAAAAAAAATCTCCGAGGCTCCGGCTGAGATCTTCAAGTAGCATGTCCTTATCGTTTCAAATTATTATCTATATCTGCGCAAGGCTTGCGCATAGGTCGGCTTAGGGCAGATATTTCCAAGTTCTTTTCTTCGTTACCCCTTGTACATATAGTAAGCCATCTGTGTCATCACCCGCTAAAAAGTACCTTGGTCCGCTTGGTATGTATAATTTGATGACGATACTTGTTCGGCCGCGTTTGTACTGGGTTCGCAAGGTTCGGTGATCCACGACCAACCCAAGACGCGATGGCGTCGGGTAGCGAGAAGCAAGGACTCGAGAGCTTGTCAACATTGGGAGAGAGGCTTCTGCACATGCCGGAACGCATCATGCATCAGGGTCCCATCCCATGTGGAGATCATGGCAGTAATCTTAAGTCCAGCTGATCTCGGGTGAAAATTTGCGGTGTACAAGGTATGTACCGACAGAAGTTAGAACGATTAATACATAGAAACCACGCGACGTTGTGCCGTTGGCACCGAAGGAATCTATCACTATGAAAAGATTGTGATTTAGAGACAAAACGGCGAAAATGCCGATGATCTTCCTTCGATTTATTCCGACGAGCTGGGCGTCTGTCGAAACTGTAGATCTACAATCTTTGCCGCCGACTTCTTAGGGCGTTAGAGAGATGTTTCTTGTTTATCACCAACCGCGCTGAGTTGTGTAGGATATAGTACAGACGATACTGACGGTACTGCGCGCAATAAAGGAAGGCGTCGAACCAGAAATGGCCAAACTGTTCTTGGAGTATAATTGGCCGTTGCCCGGTCAGTCAAGCATCTTCAGACATTAGATGGCAGGCAAATGGCCCGTTTCGCTTGGTGGCCTCAGCAGAGACGCAAACTATTGGACTCGGGAGGACATTACATGGCAGCCGAACGCCTCGTAGATCTCGGTCCAGATTGAGAGACTTACCAGCTTCCAAGGCCCAGTGGCAGGTGGGTTTCGGTGGGGGTAATTCTATCAACTCGAAAAAAATCAGGAGAAAAGCTCCCTTTCCCCTAGGGTTTTCAGAATCTTTGTTCACGACAATACTAAACCATGGCGAAACTGGAAGAAAAGCGACATTGTTGTCCGGTGGCCACGGGGGCTTCGACCACGACGCACCATATTTCTCCGGCATACGAGAGTCCAGGCGGCGTCTATGCGCTTCATTCTTGTTTGAGACATATCGTGTACATACGGACCGGCAGGTGTGGGCGTCAAAGAATGTAAAAAGATCCGCAGGCGCTTATAGAAGGACGGGCTGGACGGGTTCAAACCAATAGCGGGGATCGACCGGAGGATTTAATCCCCCCTAGGATAGGTAGACTGCGACGGTGGGCTGTAATGGCTGTAATATGATTGACAAACTCGCTCAACTTTCCAATATTGATCAAGCTTCGTTTTTAGACTTGGCGGGTCCAAAACGAGACGCGGGGTTGCTACAGATTTCGAATATGTAAAGGACCAACGTCTGGTAATTTTGTTATTACGTTCCAATTTCGTATATGTACATACTGCACAAGATCCCCTGGGAACACAGGTATATGTGGCTGCGTATATGATGTTGACCTGATAAAGTGCTGATGAGGCACAACCTCGACAAAGGTTTAATAACCCGAAAATGGCCAAGATACAAGGACAGGGCCGCAGACAGGGCAGACGGGGCAGACAAGGCACTCACCGGCATAATGGGCTAACTATCGCAATGCTAGTCTGGTTCCCGGAGGGCGGACGCGATATGAAAGTGTAACTTTATTAATGGGCGCATTGACGATGATAATTAATGTAGCAGTCTGATCTATTTACGGTCGTGAATTCATCGACCTACAGGCAACCAAAAGGCAACCAACGTCAACATAGGAGAGGTCGAATTAAAGAGCGAAGAAGGGGAGATAACGTGACGGACAAATTTGACTGGTTGACAAGCCTCCTAACGTCCAAGCCTATTAAAAACGCGGTAAGCGTGTAATATGTAGTTTATTAACCTATCCGCCCGAAGAACGGCTTACGAGACAGCTCGTTGGACAAGCCACAATATAGGGGACCGTTGTATGACCACATGGCAGACCGGAATCCTAGCAGCCGCATTTCCAGCCACAGAACTCATCGGGTACACGGGTGATATGTACTGCATTAGCAGCCCTATCTGAAGATGGATGCAGGTAAGACTGCCCCCAGGTGGTATATACACCCCTATACACGCCCCTATGTCCCGTCCCTATTTACCTATTTACCTACCTAGGTAAGGAGGTAAGGAGGCAAGGAGGCAAGGAAAAAAAGAGAGAGTCAATGCTGAATGTTACCCCTTTAACCTTCCACGTAGTATGTAAATGATAGGCGATAGACGACATGAAATGCATGGTAGAATGGTTGCCATGTGCTATGCGTTACATGGTAGGGAACTACCGCAATAGTTATTGCTAGCGGGATGGCACCGTCACATTTGGTAACTTTAGACTAGAGATGTATTGATTATGTACATGGCTAATTGCTTGGAAGATCGGGTTCTTCGACTAAGATTTGTGATCTTGTCATCTCTCGAGACGAGACGAGACGAGGCGAGCCGTAGACCGCATCGAAGCATGCCAGGTGCTGGAACCAAGCCCTTCCGGGATTGCGCAAGGCGGAATAGTTTTCAGAAAAACGTGCGAGATTCCACCTCCTATTAGCCAGATATTTAGTCGCGACGGGAGGCAGTGAGACGACCCAAGACGACCCTGCAGAAATCAGATAGACTACTACATCTATCTACCTCCTATGCAAAGTACCTAGTCGCCGATGGAGCCCGTACCCTTTACCATTTCGGGATCATGCGTTAGCACGCTTACCCGGTTCTACCTAGCCCGCACATGCCATCAGGTCTGGGTACTGGTCTGGGTACAGTAGAACTAATCCCAAATTGATGTGACCTTGCACATAACCCCACGCCGATCACCGCTGGTCTTGAATCCTTTTTTCAGGACCGGTGTCTTTAATTTGAATATCTAGCCCTCTCTCTTTTTGATTCTTCACCAAAGTTCCTCTGGGGAAATGAGGCGTTATGTTGACATCCAACGAATAAGGCATTGAAAGCTCAGACGATGTGACTGTCGATCCTCGCATCGCATCGCACCATATGTATCATGATCGATAGTCTTTTCTTATCCTTGTTCTGATGTTCGTCATTGCCGTGCAGGGGGTTTGGAATCTCTCGAGTCTAGACAAGTTGAAAGAAGCAATATCCTTCATGAAGTCCGAGGCTCGAGTAACTGACGATAGGACCAACGATATAACCGGGCGCGGACAACGGACGACAACGCCTACCCAGGTAATCTACCTAGCAGTAGGTAGGCGTAGCTGGAGCTAGCCAGCCAGCCCTGGAGGTGGGCTAAGCAACGCACGGTAGTAGCTAAATACGCATTTAAGACATGCGTAAAAATCAGGACATGTCGTCGTCCTTAGTGGTACTTTTCAAGTTTTATGTTTTATGCCACCTAACAAAAGTAATGGGATACATAATAACCATAATAACCATAATAACACGATCATGCAAGGCTAAGAATATAAATGGATCGGCATGGGATGTTATGTATGTCGTATGTACAAACTTTTCCAATACATATTCGAGTACATATAACCAAATACTGGATGCATGAACTCGGCAGGCTTTCCTTGTCTCCCTCGACCAATCCTTGCCGCAAGCCACGCCCAGCTTGGCTTCCCCGTGCAGAAATGATCGAAATCCATAAGCTGGGTTATGTAGTACCTGCAAGATTTCCCCATGTCGATTGCCAGTTGATTATCTATCAAGATACATTATACGTGCCTACAATACGAGGTGAAATGAAATACAATCAAAGATTCGACTTCATCACATCCCTCAATAAGATTCTCCTACCTTAGATGTGACAATGATCGTTGAGCCGCCGCTAAGGAACTGCCGCCGGGTAGGGATGCGGCCAAGTCTCTTTGAAGTCCGGTTCCGCACAAGCCTCCCCTATTATTCGAACCCATGTTGCCATGCTACAGTACATCCCTCATGGTTTTTTCTCTCTTAATACTTTATTTCTCTACATACGCTATTTTACACCTGCGGCCGTAGATTATCCACCATTGAAGGCTCGATACTCACGATCTCCATGCCGGACGAAAGTATGTTATGTAAATATGTTATGCTGTACAATTTTATGTGCACCGTAAATTTCATTTATACCATTCACGTACTATGTGGTACCTTTCTAGGTAGGGGTGCGCATTCATCTAGTATTATCGAGTATTCAGCAAGCTCCAATGCTATTAACTAGTGGTGGCTGGCGTGAGGTTGGGCTGGACACTATATCTACTAATCTATTTACGAATCTGACTTTTCATCTATTACTTTAGTCAACTCCACGAAGTGTTGTCCTTAGTGACGTACTAAAGGCTCGGGATACTACGTCTTCGCGTTATGGCTTCTTACCGGGGAGTACCACCCAACCTGCCCTGTGGAGGTGTGGAATATGTATGTAGAGCCTCAACAGAGGGTTAGTAATTGGTCTAATCAGGTACTTCTAATACTTCCCATACCTCCCCTGACCGTCTTCTTGGTGTGGTCGTGTGGCCCAAACTTTAACATCCCTGGTGTTTTTCAAGTAGAAAACTGATCTCGAATATTCGGTGATCTTATTGTTCCCTTTTTTACATCATCTTCATATAATGCACGTGTAAGATGCTGCTCCTCAATCTATTTAATTGAGCTGAGGCCTGAAGGTGAGGCCCTCTGGAGCGCTGTTCCTCCAATCAGGGTCTCCCTTTGGCCAATAGTTGACTCGCCATTTGACGCCGGAAGCCGATTTAGTCAGTGTTATTATTATTGTTTTTTTTAATTCCATTATTCTACCTTCCTTCACTAACCGTGCCGTTTCTTCTGCCCCCCCATACGTGGGTCCTCAGTCATCAACACTCACAAGCAAAACATGACTACCTACCTAAAAGCTAGAAAGCTAGGTACTTACAGCGGCGGGTGAAAACATCCACAAAATCCACCTTATTCATGGCGACATCCATAACATAGAACTCCTCAATAGAGCCACTCATCGTTCCTTGCAGTATATTGGGAGTTACGTGCATGCCAGCTCACATACCTACTACGCAAGGACGCATAACCGGGCATTTTCTTAAACTGCTTGTCTTGCATCCCGCTCCCACACCCCTCTCAGGAGTGGTCTACGTACCGTTCGTTTCCTCTTATTAGCTGGACGTACCATGTGAAGTCAGAGACAGTAGCAGCCACCAAGTCGGCCTCAGAGCCTTGGACCGGCAATCAGAACATGCACCCCCCTCTCTCTAAAAGCCGTTGAACAATACACCCCCCTCTACGTAACTGCCCCTTCGTCTCCTGGTCCCTTGAATCTCGATAAACCCTAGCCAATTGAAGAGTCATGTTTTAGGACTCTTGTCTCATTATTTCCGCTGCGCATTTCTTAGCAATCTCAGAGCGCTCAGACATAGTCACATCATGGCACTCACGCGGGGAATTCCCAGATCGCCAGGGGAAAAAATAAAGAAAAAGAAAAAAGGTCCAAGGTCCCATAGCGGGCCAGGGGAGATAAAAAATCGCATATTCAACGACTATCGTATTGCATGGCAAGCAAGGTATAGGTATGCGTTATAGTATTATTGTGGGATATTAAATACACGAAGGCATAGGTGATTTCGTTCATCACTATTGCCAGCTAGGCTGGCGGGCTGGTAGAGCACTACTGCTACTACTACATACATACATACATACTTACTTACTTACTACATACTACCTACTACCTACTACATACTCTCCCCGTTACCCTTGAAAATCCCTGATCAATGATTAGCAGCCAACGCTTCCCCGTCGAGGGCCAGGGTCTACCCTGACAGGTCCGCAGCGCCCATGGGACCCCTGGAAAGAGCTAGGATTCTACCATCATGGCCACCATGTCAAAAAGAGGTCCACTCTCTATCTAGCACTACTACCCATCCTCATCCTTACTCTCAGCACATTTATTAGCCGGCTAGACTAAAACTAGTACTTCCTGTACGTCTAGTGTTCTTTCTGTTGTGTGCTGAGGTGCTGCGCTCGCTCGCTCTCCTTGCCCATTGTTGTGTTGTCCCTTAGACAACATAATCCATAACCCATAATCTTTATTATTAGCCTCTTGCATGCTACGTACACGCTACTCGCCTTGCCGTCACATCGACATCGACCATGCTCCAGGGATCTCTTCAGACTGTATTTCTGCTACCCTCTGCCTTTCCCCATGCCCACTCCCTGTCGTAGTAGTAGACCCCCCCAGTCACTCACTGCCCAGCCCAGCAGCGCTCGTGCCAGCGCATTCTCAGTGCTCATCAACGAAGAACCGCCAAGCAGACCTGGCGCGTGTGCAGCAAGTGGCCTAAGTACTTTCGTATGGGCGCCCCAAAAGAGCTTGTACCCTGGTTCGTACCTAAATTGTCCCAATCTCTAATATTAAAGTCGCACAAAAGCCTCCCGCGACCTTATCCAGACCCAAAAGTTGTCGAGCTTCTCCATCTTGAGTCGACGAGTCGGCATCATCTAGCTCTTGCCCGACGCAGCTACCGCCGCTAGCACGTTGCCCTTCCCAGGCCTCCAAGACCCAAGAGCTATCTGACGGTGCTACAAGGAGAGAGTGTCGTGTGTCTTGTGCTGCAGCTCCCCGTCATCCCATCTCCTAGGTTTCCACCAACTCCGCCGCGCGCCGTATCACCGGATTCCTAACCTTGACTGAGCCAGTATCACAGACGATTTTGCTTGTCCGACCTGTCTTTAAACACTCGCCATCGAAGTCAGGCAGGACTGAGGTCGCCATTCCTAACACCTAGTCTCTTTTCTCTCGATCTGCTTTGGGCCATATAACTTTCTAGCAATAAACAACTTGCGGAACTGGAGAAAAAAAAAGTTTGATAATTACTCTTCTAATTTCCAAAAAAGATATCAAGTCTGGGTTGCGCTCGCGGGCCTGAAGCAAAGCGCTGCTTACCAATCGCTGCGGTCTAAAGTCTTAACCGATTTCCAGCCTAGTTTTCCAACTACCGAATCGGCCAGGGCATGCTATTCCTCCAGGATCGAAAACCCTATCTCTAAACGGTGTTGCCGTACTCCCAACTCGAGTGCCAGGCCGCCGTCTAGAAGGAGCAAAAAAAAAAAAACGTTAGGAGCTTAGGGTCCTATCGTGTATCCTCCTTAGGCTGCATCCATGCAAACCCTTACTTATCGTGCTGAGCAGTTGAATTTTCCACTCGGCCATCGCCGAGGTATATCGAATCTGGCGAACTTCGCTCTAGACCTGTCCTGGGCCAGAGCAGAGACGGATTGTGCTCTCAGTAGCACAAGGGCGTATCCCTCTCCGCCCATGTCAGGGTCTCCACCACCACTCCCGCCCAAGCCAAACCCAGAGGTCGGTGATCGAGGTCAGGGAGGCTACCAGCCTGTTAGTCATGATGCGTATCGCCCAAGCTCGACAGTTCCAGGAGGCGAGTATCGAGCACCACCCCCGCAACCACCACTGTTACCACCAACTACCAGCGCTCATAGAGCCTATCCCCCAGAGGGCTCGGAACGGATGCCATATCCAACCTACCATCGCCCAGACGAAACGATGGGACGACCGATGTCCTACACGCAGCCGCTACCGGGCCCGATGGCTCCCCAGCCTCAGTATCCGCTTCCACCCGTAGTTGGGCCAAGCCTCGGACCATCACCTTACGCAATGCCGGGCAACCCAGCAGGAGCCGAGAATCCGCCATTTACCTCTCCCAAGTCCCAGAGGAAAACCAAAGGCCATGTAGCTTCGGCATGTGTGCCCTGCAAAAGAGCACATCTAAGGTACTACCGCAATTTTGGTTCCCTCCTCCCTAGCAAATTTCCCAGATGCTAACTTTTCTTAGATGTGATGGTACGTATCCTATTCCGATTTCTTGTTATTTTCATTGCAGGTTGCATGCTCTCATGGGTGGTCGTGACGAAGAATCCGCGGCAAAATGAGTCCTCTGCGCCTAGGATTCAATACCAACTAGAGGTCGTCTTCCGGGTGGCGATTACACGAAGATTGTATGGGTTTTCCGCAGCCACGGCCATATTCATGGGCAAACGAGTCCTGGTTTGAAAGGGGACGGATCCCTTCGGAAATCAGGGGTTTCTCAGTTTCCAGTGCAACTGCCGATAGAGATCGGTGGGAGGGTCAAATTACACTCAGGGGCAACCCGGGGTTCCGCAAAAACTCGGAATGAATGGCGAAAATCACCAAAGCGGAAACCGTGGCAAATTCGAGGAAGACAGGCGCAGATGTCCTTGCCATGGAGGGCGTTGGGAGGTGCTATCGGCAAAGATGGAGACAAGACTGAAGTTGCTACGAGGCACACAACTTGAATGTTGAGAAGTTGCGGTCTCTGTCTTTGCTAGGCGCCTTCCGATCGTCTGGACCACGTGCTCCTCATCTGACTCGAAATACGTCATGAACACTCGTTGAGAAACTTTCCATATTCCCAGCCGGAATCGTCAAAAACCCGAGAACCTGAAACCCTTTTTCTTTCTTTCATATATTCTCACGCGTCGTTGAGTCGTGGTATAAAACTGACAATTTGGTGTAAATAGCCCAGCGGCCCTGTTCCCGATGCCTGAGCAACGGCAAGGAAGATTCGTGCGTCGATGTTCAACATAAGAAGCGCGGCCGACCTCGATTGCGCGACGATAACCAGCCCCGATTTGATGCTGGGGCGAGATTCCCTCATCCTGCCGATCCTTCGATACGACGACCAGTCTCCCTCTACTCCCCGATGAGCGCGGTTTCTGCCTCCTCATATGAAGACCCTCTTCGAAGAAGTCATTCTTATCGGGTGTTGAAATCCCAGCCGAGCGACCCCATCGCACCTAGATTTATCGAACGTGGATCGGTTTCAGACGCAAACATCTACCCCACCCCCTTATCCATACCCTCACGTGCACCAGAACCAGTAGCATTCCTAACAACTGATTTGGAGATTTCGAAGGCGTCAAGCACTTTCGTTGAAGCGGTGGGATCCCGGATGATCTTAGGTCGAAGATTGTTGGAGATTGTCAACCCAACTGAGCGGGATAGGGTTGTCGCACTTCAGAGGTCTCTGCAAGATGAGCAAGCTAGGAAGGAACCGAATTATCTTCCGCCGATCTTTGGAAAGCAGGAGGCCGACAGAGTAATACAGGCTTTGCCCTTTAGCCCAGAATCGATATCGAGGTTCCAACTAGATCGCCAGGATTTCTTCACATTCATTTCCGGAGATGGTCAGCTACGACCGTACCCGATTCGCATCGGGCTCGCAAAGGAGGACTCGATATACTTCGTCGTGTTGCTGATACGTCCGGTCCAGGCATTCCCACATCCTTCGCCCTCTCCTCATGCTCGAGAATTTTCATATTCTTTCCAGCCTCAGCCATATACGCAGCTGACCCCTGTTTCCGGCTCGTTCGATCCCGGGCGACCACGATTCGGGGAATCACCTCGGGAGGGGGGCTATACGCCACGACAACCACCAACACCCGCACCCCTAGCCTCGGGCCTTACCCCTGGTGTGAACCCGAACGTCCCCTCTTATTCTGCTGCTGGACCCGTGAGAATAGAACCTCAGCCTGGTCCTTCTCATCATATTCCAAGGAGCGAGCTTTCCATGGCTAGACCGCCTCAGCAAGTGGAATATCAACTGCCTCCCATCCGTGGACCGGGACAGCCCGGTCCCTCAGGAGAAGCGCCCGGTTGGCCGCGGGATGACCGATCAGGACGTGTCGACATCGGTGGATTAATAGAAAAGCCCGACCCTTCAAGACGAGGGCGGTAGCGTTCGGTCGACATTGGAAGAACATGAAGGCCCATGGCTATGGGTAATTCCGGCAGTTCTTTGCGAGCCAGTCGCTTTCGATATCTACTCGCAAGATTAATGTTTTATACCACACATCATTCATACCCGATTTGTAAAATATACCCATATCGCGCATCCGTCGTTTTCAGTCGCGCAGGATACCATGTACAACATAATGCATCTTTCCATCTACATATCATACTCCCGCCATGGCACGGCTTCTGCTTTTCCAGGCCTGTTTTAATATTAGCATGATTCCGTGGACTGTTTTCGCTAGTCTCGATCCAACCGTCCAAACTCGGACTTGGTCCCTATTTTCTTCCCGACATTTTCGTCTTGGTCAGGTCAGGCTGGGCCAAATCATCGTACTACCAGTTGCATTGTCGAGTTTCTTTTTCGGACGCGGCGCTTGCGGCTCTTATTTCGCCACAAACCGGGAACTTGTGCTACGCCGGGAGGCGACAGCACGAGAGGACAAGAAGAGAAGAGAGTGCAAGGCCATAATGGTAGGAGTCGTTCATTCGGAAGGCCTTCTGCGTCTTTCATGTACCATATATTAAGTCGAATTTTTGGGGGTGGTGTTTTTGTGACGTGAAAGGGGGAAGTGGTGGTCCGATGACAAGGCCTGAGAAAGTGCCCAGCTTAGCCGCGCCCAACTATTTGATAGCAAACTCGTTGTACCAGACAACAAACGGGCGGGGTTTTTCGATTTCGGGGTCTCTCGCTGTCATATTTTTTTCAATCTTGTGTATAAATTTTTTTCTTCCACTTTTGATCTCCGTCTACTCTTGAATTTGGCCAACAGTATCGGCCAAGACGAGAGGGGAAACCCTACGAGGGCGAGATCATGTAATAAGATATTAGTCTTAAGGAATGAATCCTGTGTAGTCAGGGAAATAGCGAGGAGGCGAAGAGGATGGCACACAGAACGTGTAGGTCATACGGCCAAACACGAACAAGTGTGGAGGAGAGCAAAGTAAAAAGGTAGAATTCACAGAGTTAAGATGGGTATAGGATATATCAATGAAACGAAACACTTTCTGACAGGGCAGTGAAAAGAAATCTGGGTCCAGAAAATGAAACAAGCGCGAGAAAACAAGAAACAAGATGTTTACCGCGACGCTCAGAAACTTTTAGCTTCGGGACCAGGCTGATCAAATACTATCCCATCCACCAGATCCATCCAGACTTGCCAATACAACCTGGGAAGCGAGCTTATAACCCGCCTCAACTAACCCTAAGGATTCGGCCCGTACTACCATTAGACCCCCGTCCACCTCTCTCTCGACCTTTACTCTGCCGTCTTCCTCTTAAATCTACAATTTTGTTGTCAGGTTAGGCGTAAGCGTCAACCAGTAAGAGGTCAGTGCTGGGCCAGTTGCTAGGTTCCTTCCGGTGGTTTGATATGATATCGAGGTCTATAATATAGTTGTTTTGTACCGGGAAGATTCGCTTCATTTCCGGGAATTACGACAGTACACATCAACAAAGCACCATTCGAATTTCAAGAAGATAGGAATGCTCTTCCATAGTCATACCTTTAAGCTCCTTCTCTCCTCCACACAGACGGAAAATAAAATCCCACGGGACGGAGTTACCGTCTAGATCCATGGATACTACACAGGCACACCGCACACAATATAGGTACCTACACGCAGACTCGTACGCATCCGGGCAAATGGGCAAATGAGCCAATGTCCAGTCCGAGCCGCTGTCGCTCAAGAGGCTCTTCCCCTCTTTTTCTTACCATGCTGACCTGGGTGTTCCTTGCTTGACGTCTCAACCTTCCTGGCTCCGATCTCTTCACATACATAATACATGCCGTTACCGTGACGGCCCTTGCAAGCTTGCATCTTGCATCACACCGCAAGATAAACACAAGGAATAAGAAAACCAAATGCACGTCCCAGGCCTAGCACGTCGTGGGGAGCCCCCAGTCCAGGGCTGTGCAGGGCAAGCTTAACCTTGACGTGCGACTCAGTGCCGTGGTTGGTTCTCCAGGCATATTCTCATTAAACGGCCTACTAGGCGCGAAGCGCTAAGGGTTCTATGTCAATGCATGTGGTGCCTGGGCTTCTGTATTTTCTCTGTGTTTTCTCTGTATTTTAGAGTAAGCCGCAGTTGTGATTGCCTCTACATTAACCTACGGGCCCAGCTAACGTATGTACATACCTACATGCGTACATGAGATTTTCTTATGTGGTGTGTCTGCAGGGGTGGTTCAGTGGGTAAAATTGTCCGAGCCGTTTGCAGCGTGCGCGCAGTGTTACGGGAGCGCTGTACCGTAGGGGCTCCACGGATGCACCATCGAGCACGGGTAGGGTGGTAGCGTCTAATAAGCTAACGCTAACGAAAGAAGGGGGAGACGAAAGAAAAAGCCCCGACTGGTCGACGCTCTTCCCTATTTTCCTTGAAAATCCCCAGTTTTAGAGAGATGATGCTTGTCATTGCGGAAACGATCACTCACACACATACACACACACACGGCAACCATAAGACTACACCGCACACCACCCATCACCCCCATGCTGTTGGCCCGCGAAGCCGGGCACGGGATTTCTGGGTTAGTAATGAATCCTTCCAGCCCAAAAAGTGACACATCGCGCATGCGTCGAGATATCTGTAAGGGAAAAATACATGTCACACCTATCTCGTTGCTTTTATGATTTTCGGCTTGCCTTTTTCGATGGGCCTAGCTCATTAAACGCATGATGCCCAGTCCCACCGGTCTGTTCAACCCACTACGTCAACGACTAAGCAGACAGGCAGACAGGCAGACCAACCGGGAAATGTCGAGTGAGATAAGATGACCTAAGAAAGTGGCTAATGATATAGATAAAGCTTAATACACAAGCATTTGTTTACTTCATGAAGCTCTAAAGAAGCTATCTAGATCTTTCTATTCCAGCTTGGGCAGGTATCCATGAAGCTATACAGAAGTTGGAATGGGTAGCTTCGTCGTTGATATTAGCAATCCGGAATACGAGCTAAAGCTTCACAGCCTTGCCTTGATGCGAGATAAAGCTGTTCCTACCGTCGCAATCTTAGGCGGGACGTGACCCGGTTCTAAGCCAAGCCACTTTACATCGGTCTATGTAACATTATATCACCTTCATCGGCCGAAATGTCTCAAACTGGGCTTGAAGTGTGCCCAGAATATTTGCTTATTCTTCATCACGGACTTAAGTCTTCAACCCCAATACACCAGACTTTCCAGTCTGATTGGACATAAGTTATCTGACCTCATTTCATCGGCCTTCTCAAAGGCCTAGTCTTTCTCGCCATCACAGGACTTCATTGACCAGGTATTCCTTCAGTGACAGCCCAGTTACAGTACGGCTAGAGTCGGACGATGCTGGGCAAAGTCGCATTAACCAGAATGTTCATCTTCCTTGGCAGTCTAACGAAAGATCGGCCAAGTACCAAACTTGGTGAACACACCTTCGCCATAAGACGGAGCCCAAGCCGTGTATTAAATTATCGGGTAGCATTAGACGGCTCAACCATTCCGTTGACGGAGCACCGGCTAGTTCCGGAGATTCTTTCTCTGTCCGGGCATTTGTGTTGTGCAGAGGAAACGAATTATTTTCGTATTCCGATAACAGGATAATCGAGGCCAGTCATCTAGGTATAGACTCGGCTCTATTGGGGACGATTTAACATAAAATTCCTTCAACATTCTAAACATATAGGTATCTATACCGGCATATCCCGAACAAGTGTAATCTGCGAAGTGGAAGACAATTCACAACAAACTGTCAAGTTCATATTGTGTATTCATCCACCTAATTAGCTCTGGCATAATGAAGCTCGGCTCTTTCGACATGGTAGCTAAGAGCAAGGTAACCATAGAAAAATTGGATGTGAGCTCTGCTAAGTGAAGCTAAGAGATATTTTTAGACAACGCCAAAACAAAACATTTTCTAGAAGGGGAAAACAAGTCCTCGCTAACAATTGCAATTTTATTGTTGAGAGTCGAGAGCCACATCTTGTAAGACGTAATCCTTGAAAGCCAATTGGAGCCTTTGAATTTGGCCAATCACCGTTAACCACTAGGGAAATAAAGAGGAGGCCCGAGCGCTTGGGCGAACACAGTCTAGCAGTCACAGTGTAATTTCCCTATTTAAACTCCACCTGAGCTAAAAACAATTTCTGATTGGGTGGAGGATCCCCGCTCTTGCCTTACCTGTCACCTACAGTACAACTGTCACTGCTTCCCAAGTTCTCATGGAGTAACCCAATGAGATAGCAACCATTTTCGTGGCTGCCTTACTAGTCCCTACCTAGCGAATACTTTATTCCTACATCCATTTCCAGGAGCCAACGATTCATCAGACATTTGATCCATTCTATTTGCCTCGAAACCCTTATCCGCCTAGCAACATCGCCTTGACGGGTCTCATGACAGTCATGGTCTGAAAAGGTGAAAAAAGCATGTTTTGCAACGAGACCTAAAAGAGGATCTTCATCTCACCGGTCAAGTATTTGGCACTAGAAGCATCGCGATGCCTGACCCTATGGAACTCGATGAGCCAAGGGGCGTCAAACGGAAAGCCCCATCGTCTTCGGCAGATGAAAATGCTCCACGCCGAATCAAGGCTAGTCTACTCACGTCTTATATTAAAGTAACACATATCTGATCCTTTATTCATGCATTCAGGCACTAGACCCAGACGTCGTAAACAAGATTGCTGCCGGCGAGATCATCGTAGCCCCGGTACATGCTCTGAAAGAATTGATCGAGAATGCTGTCGATGCAGGCTCGACTTCTCTAGAAGTATTAGTGAAAGAAGGTGGCCTTAAACTGTTGCAAATCACCGACAACGGCCATGGAATTAATGTGAGTTTTACTTGAGACGCTATCACCCGACGAACCCGGTTTCTAATGTCTAGGTAGAAAGAGGATTTGCCAATTCTCTGTGAAAGGTTCACTACATCCAAACTCAAGAAGTTTGAAGACTTGAGCAACATTGCAACATACGGCTTCCGCGGTGAAGCCCTTGCTAGCATTAGTCACATTGCTCACTTAACAGTTACCACAAGAACCAAGGATTCCGAGTGCTCATGGCGTGCCCACTACGACGGGGGCAAGTTGTCCCCTGCAAAGCCCGGTCAACCGGCTGACCCTAAACCTATTGCCGGACGAATTGGTACACAGATCTCAGTAGAGGATTTGTTCTACAATGTTCCCACACGACGAAAGGCTTTTAGGTCTCCCTCAGATGAGTACAACAAGATCATTGATATGGTAGGGCGCTATGCAATTCACTGTGATGAAGTTGCCTTCTCTTGTAAAAAGCACGGCGATTCAGGCACGTCAATCACAGTACCGCAGCAAGCTTCAGTAATTGACCGGATCCGTCAAATCCACGGGAATGCCGTCGCGAGTGAACTTATAGAATTCAGCGCATCTGACCATCGTTGGGGTTTCACGGCTTCGGGTTGGGCCACAAATGCGAACTACCATATAAAGAAAACTACTCTCCTCCTTTTCATTAACCACCGCAGCGTCGACTCATCTAATATCAAGAAGGCAGTGGAACAAACGTATTCCGCGTTCCTTCCTAAAAATGGACACCCATTCGTTTATCTCAGTCTCGAAATCGACCCTCAACGGGTTGATGTCAACGTACATCCGACAAAGCGAGAGGTCAATTTTCTCAATGAGGATGAGATTATCCAATCGATATGCGAAAATATCCGCGATAAGTTGGCGGCCGTCGATACAAGCCGCACTTTTATGACGCAAACCCTACTCCCCGGCTCCATGCTTGCCGACAGCTCTGGTAAACAAGATGGCGATAGCTCTGTGCTCAAGACGCCCGCTGGACCGCGAAAAACGCCGGTGCGACCTGATGAAAGCAAGATGGTCAGGACCGATGCTTCACTGCGTAAGATTACTAGCATGTTTCCCGCTATATCGCAATCTCCGACCCCAGGTACGTTGAGTAATACTACGCATGATATCGCTCAAGATCCTGTATACGAAACAACGGACCGCGAACCGATACTATGCCGACTTACTAGTGTGCGTGAACTTCGTTCTGCCGTCAGAGATGACATGCACCACGAACTCACGGAGATCTTTGCTAATCATACCTTCGTCGGTATTGTGGACGAGAAGCGACGACTGGCTGCTATCCAAGGAGGCGTCAAGTTGTTTCTCATCGACTACGGTCGGGCCTGCTTTGAGTACTTCTACCAAGTTGGGCTGACAGATTTCGGCAATTTTGGTATCATAAAATTCCAGCCTGCACTAGACTTGCGCGAAGTGCTCAAAATTGCGGCCGAGCAAGAAAAAGCCATTGCGGAGGATAGTGATACGTTCGACGTGGATGAAGTTGTGGACGCAGTGGCAGAGCAGTTAATCGAGAGAAGGGAAATGCTGCTTGAATACTTCAGCTTTGAAATCTCACCTGCTGGAGAGCTATTGAGTATCCCATTACTCCTCAAGGGGTATACGCCATCCATGGCAAAATTGCCGCAATTCCTCCTTCGCCTTGGCCCTCATGTAAATTGGACAGATGAAAAGCTGTGCTTCGAATCTTTCCTGAAAGAGCTAGCGACGTTCTATGTTCCAGAACAACTCCCAACCCTCCCAGGTAATGACGAGACAGAGGAAGATGTCCCCGATGAGATCAAAGCAAGAAGATCTCAAATCCGCCGCGCGGTAGAACACATATTCTTTCCGGCGTTCAAAGCGAGATTGGTAGCAACCAAATCATTTATGAAAGGCGGCGTACTTGAGTTAGCCAGTCTCAAAGGGCTTTACAGAGTTTTTGAGCGGTGCTAATGTCCCAGCGGAGCATGTGATACCCATTGATGCTATAGATATATATTAGAAAGATTGCTGTCTATAAGAAGATACGGAGTGGCGATATAATTTGCTGTTCGTCATAATTTTCATGAAAGGCTTCTAACGGATCATGGGACCTTGGAACCATGAGACGAGTCCGGTAGAATAGTATCAATCAATACAACTTTCTAGCTTGGACTTTACCTACTTACTACATTGAGATTTGTCAAATAATCATATCACTCACTACTGTGAAATCAAAGATATTTTATTAAGTAGAGGAAACCCAGAAAAAAAGTTCATTTATGTTGCTGCTAGAATAGGCAAGTTTCATCGACGCACTCACGGCTATTCCGTGATTCCTATCTATGTCCAGCAAAAAGAAACTCATCATCTTGACTAATAGCGATGGTGAACGATGCAAGACAACTGCAGTAATCCGCACTGGTAAGTGTGCAGAAATAAGAGATATAGCATAATTTGTGCATAATAACCTCCCATAATGCCATTTTTTTCGGATGACTCAGAAAACCCCATCCGTCGAAAGCCAAGGACTAGTCATTCTCAAAGAGAATGAACTTATGCTTCATCGTTGCGAAGCTTGTTGCTGGACTCACCCGCCGATGACTCAGGCTCTCCCTTAACTTTGCCTGCGTGGAACGTAATGTTAGTACTTGAGGAATTAGGTGACAATTTGAGGGATGCGTATGGACCGGAACACATACCGATTTCATCGTCGGGAGCTCCAGCTGAGATCTTGCTTGAAGTGGAAGAAAAAGACGCCTTCTTGGAGCGAGGCTTGACATCTTCGTCTGTTTCATAGCATATATGTTAGTACTTAGATGACGAGGAGTAGGGAGGTAATAACGAGATACGAACCATCGTCACCAGCGAAGTCCTCGGGCTTCGACTTTCTCTTCCTAGATCCCTTGCCACGGCTGGGACTGGGGGTGACAGCTACGTGTAATGTTAGTCCATGATTCGAGGTGAGGTAACTTAAGATAGGAGGAAAATATTTAGCGAGGTGGATTGACATACCCGGATCGTCGTCGCTCGGGGAGTGCGACATGAAAGTAGCGTGCTGGGCACGGGCGGCTGTCCAAGCATGCATCATACTTCGCTTGGTACGGCCCGGCAGGTTGACGGAGTCATACGGGAAGCCGCTGCTGCCGCTCAAGGCCTGGATTGCTTGGACGAGAAATGAGACCTGGCAGGGATATCTTATTTAGCATCTGCTCATCGTGAATAGCACACCCAGTTATCATAGCAGGTGGTATTCGAATAATAAGGTTACATACCTTCTCATTCTCGGACCACTTGGGAGGTTTGCCGGCCGACATGGTGGTGGTTAGATATGCTGCTTTTTTGAGACGTTAGTTGTGAGAATGTGAAAGTGTGGAAGATAGAAACGAGAGTGTGTAGGTTGTTAATGTACTTTGCGAAGTGAGATGGAAAGTTTGTGATGTATATGGTGGTAGAGGAGAGAGGGAAGGAAAGAAGTGGCTTGGTGAGTGTTGGAAAGATGCCCATGGGTAGTATGGAAACATAAAGTGGTTACCAGATATTCCCCGTATTGTACTAGTAAGTAGTACCGAGGTTGACAGACTGACATTGATGATATGAATAGAGGAAGTATGGAACAGATATTTCGTGAGAGTAACTTGAACATACCTTAGAGATGGATAGCTTGAGTGTCGAAATGCGGAGTTGGGTTAGACGAAGAATGTTGTAGAGGGAAGCGTTGAATCGAGATATGGCAACCGGAACGGCACGAACTTAAAGGACAACCAGACGTAAAGTCCATCTTGGACGGTCTATTGCTGGTCGGCAGCTGTGTATACCATAATGGTCACCACCCATCGGCTATTACTTCACTTCCTTCTCAGTGAATACTAAACCCGCCTACACTTCCGCCTTCCCCGTACACACCCTTGCCACTCAACGTCGAACTTGGCACAACTACTCAGGTAGGCGCCTCCCAGTGTGGACGCACTCGAGGATGAGAGGATGAGATAGGCATCAAGTCCGCCAGACCCACTTGCACGCATTGCAGGACTATCACGGGCTTTGTGATAATCACATTCTCGTACGTAGTTCTTTCGTATCTGCAAGGTTGAATTCGGTCAATGGCTTGAAGGTGCGTCCAAAGATGGCTAAATTCTAGGCCGTCCGTGCACAAAAAGCAAATTCACCAACATGGTTACAGATCCTTACCCAGATGCGTCTGCCTTTCAGCCCTATGATCGGGCCACTGTGACGGAATGTAGTGATAGGTTACCGGTTTACAGGGAAAAGCAGTAATCTATGAGAGGTGATGTATCTATTCACGATTATCTGGCATCCGTGCACTATGCAGGCTACCTACCTAATGTTGAACTGATCGTCTAGTATGAGAGGCAGAGGAATGTCTTAAGTGGTATTCGATATCTGCTTACTTGCCACCATTTCAGGTATATGAACTTAGGGGTCTAATCAGCGAGAACCTGGTCTCATTCTTGGTTTATTTAGATGACGATGTAGCTATGTATGTAGAATCATCATGAGCTTACTTCTGCCCGAAACGACAAAGGGAACATAATACCTATCAATGTTTAAGATTGCAATCTCTATAATGCATGCATACACTCGGTCTCCTTTCAGGACTCGTTGATTCCAGAAATAGTAGAGTAATTATAATATAAATCATACCTCTCACCTACCTCACTTAGGCTTCATCATAACAATAGATAAGGTCGATTCTATTCCCGTTCGTACATAAAAGCCTCTCCTGTTATTCACGTGCAAGTTACTTAAGTAAGCGTGAACATTGAAGTTACGTCAGCCAGGGGTACGGCACGTGAAAGCGACCTACGTACCCGTGTAAAAGTCAGGTCTAACGCAAGCGATCTGTATTTTGATTAGTTAATCGTCCCCTTGGACGTGACCTACCCCGACGCTAAGATAACGATCCCGTTATCGAACCCTTGCTGTCCCTTATTCTAGCAAAACTTAATCTCGTAGGGTGATGCAGTTTGCAGACCTCTTGCCAACAGCCAACAGGTAGACGGGTGGAAGTTGCCCTCAGCTAGGATTTACAAATAGTCTTTTTTCCATTTCAATTCTGTTTCGTCTTTAATCCCCATTCGGTTCAACACTAAGTTTTCTTCTTCGAAAAGCATTTAGAGTATGCGAACCGCTTGAAGGTGCAGATATATAAGCATTCGCATCCTATCCCGTCCTTTAGCAACATCCGTCCACACCCGCGTCATCGTCGTCATTGTTATTCCTACCATCGCCGTCGCGATCGCAATCTCGATATAAAATCTGAATTGTCTAGGGGTCAATTAGATGTGCACATCAAGGCGGGGATAATTGGTGCTATATGAGGCACCTTTTGCCTTTGCGCATTGCTGAGTCAGGCTTCACCCAATTCCTTCGACCGTCGTTAAGATCTTCTCGAATTACGCCGTCACTTCCGCGCTCATCACGGTGCGCGTACAAGCCTTTTCTACAACATAGACTCACCTTTCGTCCTACACGCCAATTCACTGTACAGTCAGAGTCACGCAGTGGCCAGCATCAGCAAGGGACTTCAGCAACCACAGCAGCCAAAGCAGATATGAATGGGACAAGTCAATCCTCGCGCACTAAGCGCAAAGCTTCCTTTTCGCCTCACGACCATGATCGTCCACAAAAACACATCCGACCCATTAATGGCAAGATGTCCCCGAGCGAAAATACACCCGATACCGAATTACCTAGTTTCATGGAAGACGATATGGTCGCCGACGAAGATATCTCCATCCTCTATCCACAGCCTACCACCGACACGACTGAATGGCAAGCTACCATAGAGAAGGTGGTGAAGAATGTTGTTTCCATTCGATTCTGCCAAACTTGTTCCTTCGATACCGACGTAGCTTGCGCTAGCGAGGCGACGGGGTTTGTTGTCGACGCTGAGAAAGGGTAAGGACTCTTCAAAATAAACGAATTGGGATTTTCAACCCGCTGATACACTGGCAGATACATCTTGACGAACAGACATGTCGTCGGCGCTGGTCCTTTCTGGGGATATGTTGTTTTTGACAACCATGAAGAAGTTGACGCGTACCCTGTATACCGAGATCCTGTCCACGATTTCGGCATTCTGCGATTCGATCCTAAGGCGATTAAGTATATGCCTGTCTCCGCTCTACCCATCCGCCCAGACTTAGCAAAAGGTATATTCCGCATTCACATTCTGCCCCTTTCGAAGCTTATCCTAAAATTCCGATTTCTAACCTACTATTGTTCCTCCTTTTTTAGTGGGAGTTGAAATCCGAGTTGTCGGAAATGATGCTGGCGAAAAGCTCAGTATTCTATCTGGCGTTATTAGCCGACTTGACCGTAATGCGCCCGAATATGGCGAAGGCTATAGTGATTTCAATACCAATTATTATCAGGCGAATGCTGCTGCTAGCGGGGGTAGTTCTGGTAGTCCCGTCGTTAATATCGACGGCTTTGCTATAGCTCTCCAAGCTGGCGGGAGATCTGATGGCGCATCCACGGACTATTTCTTACCTCTCGACCGCCCGTTGCGAGCCCTTCGCTGCATACAAGAGGGCAAATCAATCGAACGAGGCACAATTCAGTGCCAGTTTATCATGAAACCCTTTGACGAGTGTCGTCGTCTCGGCCTCACGGCAAGCTGGGAGAAGGCAGTTCGAGAGACATTCCCTAAGGAAACTAATATGCTCGTTGCCGAGATTATTCTTCCCCAGGGGCCATCTCACAACAAGATTGAAGAGGGAGACGTACTTCTGAAAGTGAATGGCGAGATGATCACCCAGTTCATTCGACTTGACGATATACTGGACTCGAACGTTGGCAAGACGATTCAAGTGACTCTTCAACGAGGAGGTAAAGACGTCGATATTGATATCGAAGTTGGCGACCTCCATAGTATTACCCCGGACCGGTTCGTAACGGTGTCTGGAGCTAGTGTACACAACCTATCTTACCAACAAGCACGCCTATATGGAGTAGCTATTCATGGTGGTGGCGTTTTTGTGTGCGAATCAACTGGCTCTTTCCGTTTCGATAGTGCGGACAGCGGGTGGATGATCCAGAGTGTCGATCAGAAGAAGACTCCCGATTTGGAGACCTTCATTGATGTTGTTAAGCAGATCCCGGATAAGAAACGTGTGGTTGTCACCTATAAGCATCTTCGCGATCTTCACACTCTGAACACCACCATCATTAATGTCGACCGACACTGGTCTGCAAAGATGCGACTGGCAGTACGGAATGATGTGACTGGGTTGTGGGACTTCGAGGACATCGCCGATGCCCTACCTCGTCAACCTCCAGTGCGTGTAAAGTGTTCCTTCATCCAGCTAGAGCACACGTCTCACCCTGCTGTTGCCGATTTAGTCCGCAGCTTTGTGCGCGTAGGCTGCACTATGCCTTTGAAGCTAGATGGATTTCCTAGAAATCGGAAATGGGGAATGGGCTTAGTGATCGATGCCGAAAAGGGCCTCGTAATCATCTCGAGAGCTGTCGTCCCTTACGATTTGTGCGATATATGGATTACAATTGCCGATTCGATCGTTGTCGAAGGCAAGGTTGTCTTCATGCACCCACTCCAGAATTATGCAATCATCAAGTACGACCCGGCGTTTGTCGATGCACCAGTCTTGAGCGCTAGGCTTAGCAAGGATAGTATCGCGCAGGGGGCTTCCACTACGTTTATTGGATATAATAGGAGTGGCCGAATCGTACATGCTGCTACTACAGTGACCGAGATGACCACAGTTGCCATTCCTGCTAATTCCAGCGCACCAAGATATCGGGCTACCAACATCGACGCTATAACTGTTGACACAAACCTTAGTGGGCAATGTGGCAGTGGGGTTCTCGTCGATAAGGATGGCACTGTGCAGGCTTTATGGCTCACCTACCTCGGCGAGAGGTCCTCTGGCTCCAGAGATGAAGAGTATCATCTCGGCCTCGCTACGCCGACTTTATTGCCCGTCTTATCGCAGATCCAGGAGGGCCGCGATCCGAAATTGCGGATGCTGCCGATGGAATTCCGGCCTATCGCCATGTCTCAGGCCAGAGTTATGGGCATCTCGGATGACTGGATAGAGAAGGTAACCCTAGCCAACAAGCATAACCACCAACTGTTCATGGTTTCCAAATGCACATTCGAACGCGACAATCGACCCGTTGTCTTACTAGAGGGCGATGTTATTTTGACATTGAACGACAAAATCATCACGCGTGTGTCAGAGCTCGACGTGATGTACTCGCATGAAGTTCTCGACGCAGTGATTGTGCGAGAAAGCAAGGAGATGCGCCTCCAGGTCCCGACATCCCCTGCGGATGATGTAGAGACCAACCATGCCATATCATTCTGTGGAGCTGTGCTTCATGTTCCTCACCTTGCGGTTAGGCAGCAGATTAGCAAGCTACCGAGTGAGGTATATGTTTCTGCTCGGAGCAGAGGTTCGCCAGCTAAGCATTATGGGCTTGCACCGACCAACTTTATCACCCACGTCAACGGCGTATCAACTCCGGATCTAAAGACCTTCTTAGAACACGTAGTCAAGGTCCCAGACAATACTTGTAAGCATCCCGTCCATTCGTCTGTCAGATTAGATGAGATTGACTAATATTTGATCAGATTTCCGATTGAAGGCTATGACGTTCGACAACCAACCATGGGTCATCACGATGAAGAAGAACGAACACTATTTCCCAACGGTAGAGTGGATCAAGGACGGCTCGGAGCCATGCGGCTGGCGACGGGTCACGTACGAGAGCGGTAAGCCTGTCGAGGGCGAGCCAACAGAAGGGATTCTACCTCTGCAAGATGGAGAAGATGTCGAGGCCATTGATGACGATGGTGGCATTTAGGGGGCATTCTTCTCGCGCGCAAATGTTTGAATCGACGTGCTGGCGTGACACAGCATAGGATCAGCCGTACTTTGTCATAGAGCTCTTGTAAATAGACTAATGAAGTAAATACTAACGGGTAGGCTAAGAAGGGGGCTACTTGAATAACTTGGCTATAAGGCCTTTATTCTTGCACTTTTTCCGGTTCCAACTAATAGTGATCTAAGTTCGAGTTGGCAATGTGCTTAGTTGTCCTCCCACCTCTCCTACTTAACGTATAATATTCATTGATGCTGTGGATATTATGACAGATTCACAAATTTTAGTCTGGGATGTCTCTTAAGACTGAAGCCACGCCCGATCCTTGATCTGAGCAGGGGCGATAGCTGTCAACAAATCGCCATAGCCTCTTAAGCCAAAGAGAGTTCAAAGGGGCTGGACAACAGGTACGACCCAGCGAACAGGAGATACGGAAGGTACAACACTCCACAGAGCAAGAACACCCGAACCAACAGCAAGCATGTAAGGTTAAAAAAAGAAAGCTTTTACCATATCTCATCCCAGACCCGGGCAATAGCCACTGCGATTCGTGGTTCGCTGCACCGGGCTTTTGGTCTAGGTTCCTCGCTGCCCGGCTACGAGCAAGATGTCCTCCAAAATCGCGCGAGACGGTTGTAGGCGACCCCGTTCGAGTGGGGTGAGCAGAGGCCTCTTATTTATTTTTATTTTTTTTATAGGAGAGTCATTAAGGGTATTTTCAATTAATTTTATGATATTGGGTTGAAAGTGGTTGATTATGATTATCCTTTTTTAATCCGACCTTTTGCTTCTGCATGTCCCTGTTTTGAGTTACTCGCTCCCCTTTCAATCATGTGACGGGAAGGTTCAGGTACGATATATTGCTTTTACACACTTACTGAGAAGTATTGTTGCCATGATTCTATCACTACTTACCTGTTGCTTATATATAGCGTGGTGTTCTACTGGAAATAAATGCGTGGTTTCTGTATAAGTGAACTACTACCGATATTCGTTGAAGAGTTGCGTAAGCGTCTACCCCTTTCTGTTGTCAACCACTTATCGATTACTATCGCTCATACAACCACGGTCGTTCACTTCACCATTCATTTCATCCTAAGCTTAGGGGAAAAGTTACCAGATACTCAAACTGAGACGTTTTGTATTGTCATATTCTAGGGTTTCTCCGATATTAGAATAATATGCTAAACATGCTTGAGCTTGTAAGTCTAGCATACAGTCTAGTAATAATTAGCCAGGTAATCCAGCCTCTTCAAAGGAAGGAGGCGTCCTTCCGTGTAATCCCCATTTATGTGGTCCAATGGCCTTGCTTGAAATGACTCCCCGAGCCCCAGGCTATTATTTGCAACGCGACCGACGTGCAAAACCCGATTGTTCAACAATAGAGAACGTGAAAACAACCAACTCCCCCAACCCCAAATAGCTCGACCGAGCCGAACCCGTGCCAGCAAACTTCAAGGGCCCAACCCGCATTCTATGATGTATCGAAGGGTATCAATAGTGAAATCAAAGAAACAAATAACAAACGGAGCCCAGTCAATAGGGATCATAGGTCAGTGCAAAATAAAAGGATTTCGATCGTAGCTCGTTCCGTCGTCGTACCGTAGAATCTTGTCGATACGTCGCTTCTAACTATCCCTGTCCGTGGACCCATCGTAAATTGGGTTTACAAAAGAGCGGCGAAGGCGGCCACGGCAAGGAGCATCGCGCCACTCACAGGAACGTGAATGTCGTTGCTACTCGCGGCGACGATACCATTATCAGGGGGCGTTGGCGAAGGCGATGATGATGAGGACGTAGCTTTGGGAACAGCAGTGCTGGTCGCAGAGCTGCTCGGTGGCTCAGTAGCCGTGGACCCATAATCCCCACTGGAGGGAGCGCTTTCAACAATCTTAAGTGAAGTAGCGCTCTTAGTCGCGGATGCATTTGTCGAGGATGTTGGCTTGGGTGTAGGAGTAGGAGTAGGGGTAGGCACTATAAGGGACCCGGGAAGGCTGTAAGCCGCAGCGCACTGCTTAAGAGTCATGCTGTCGGGACAACACCAAGTATTGCCTTTATCATCGGCACTGCAAAAGTAGCCCTGATCACAAGAATCTACATGATAATGAGCCTAGTTCCATGGCTATTTATTTAAGATTTGAGATCTTACCTCCGGTTTGACCGGGACAACAAGTCTGATTGCCGGCTTTGTTGAAGCAATGTACGACACCGTCCTTCGAAGGACATTGATCAAAGCCTTTACCACAGGCCTCGGCGCAAGTATCTCCAGAGCTACAGAATTGCTGCTCGGGAGAATATCCATCGTCGCCGCGGCGGTCGAGACCGAAGATACTTCTTGCTGACATGCGGGCGAGCTTTAACTTATACGGTTGGCGCACGGGTTCGGCAATAGCCTGGCCGGCAAGGGCCAAAATGGCGATGGAGGAGACTGTTTGAAATAACATGGCGATAATTATTAAAATAGACTGTAGGTTGAACGGGATGAAAAATGTAGGAGTTAAGGCTGTTTCGTTAGGTGTCAAAGATGGACTATGGTGAGTATAAGATAAAGCGAATGAGCGCTCGTCAGAGCTATAACGAATGACACGTAGAACGAATGAAATGTTTGATGGAAATGTGTCAAACAACCACACCCGCGTCCTCAGAATGAGTAATGGGAAAATCGGGAAAGCGAAAGAAAGAGAAAAGCCCAAAAGGGAAGCGGTGGGTGAATTGAAAGCTTACCAGAACATATAAAGGGAAAGAGTGCCGTTCGGCATGCTTTCCTCCTATGTTATCGAGGCAACTGTCAGGGCGATCACTCCTCGTTATTTTAAGCTGTATCACCAAATACTTTAACTTCCTTCATCCATGTCGAGCATCTTGATTTGACATGGCCAAGCAGGCGCAGGGCAGTCATCAGGCGCGGGCGCATGAAAGATCAAGGCAGGGATAATTCAGATGACCAGGCTCTCCATCCATACTCCCTATCCGAGGACTGGATAGCCCCGTGGAATAGTTACCTTGATATTTGAGACATGCCGTCTTTTTTTTCTGATTTAGTAGCGTATTCTTGTTCTTACGTGATTATAGGATAATGCCTTCTAAACAGTTGCCGCTGTCAGGTGGCCGGCTTGGGACACACCCAAAACCCTTACTACGGCAACTAATAATAGTCAAGACACGGAGAACCAGTGGATGTCAAATGTTTGGAATAAATTGATGACCGCCAAGCTTTTCGCTAGACTTAGCATTGTAGTAACTTGAGTGGATGATTTGTTTTTAGCGAGCTTCTGATCGATCCTCTGGGCTCTGGGCTCTGGGGAATAGGGGAAGAGGAGGAAAAAGCAAAGTAATGGATAGAGAAACAACTTAAAGAGGGGCGCAAACTGAAGCGAAAGTGTCAAGGAGATGCGCTAAAGCTAAATACGTACTCAATATACCGAATGCACCTTACTTAAAAGAGATAAAGTTGAAGATTATGTAATGAGATCGCCAGGGACAGTTCCTAATTGGAAACAAACCTAGAATATGATTGGTTGGTTGCACCAATTATATACCCCTGCCTGCCCTGTCTCACAGTTTCATCTCAGAACCATATCTAACCATTCAATTCCCTCTTTCCAAAATTGAGAATCGGTTTCTACCAAGATTTGTTGGTAACCTCAAGAAAGTCAATATGCAATTATGTAATCTACTAACGTCGCCTCCGATCTTTAACGTAAGTGTTAACAGTCTCTACCAAGACACACTAAAATACCAGTTGTAGCCATCGATGCTCTGGTCAAAGCGATGGAGTTGGTTCCGTACGAAACGCAATCGATTTCCTTCCAAAATCTGGCTAGTGATCTGTGCGGCATAGCGGATCTTGAGAGGATCGTCTTACTATGATCTACATCTACTTCTGTATGTAACTGATGAGATGCAGCCAAAAAAAACACCCCACCAAACCTACCGTCTCCTAGATCAATACTCTCAGACCTGCTACTATACTTCCGTGTTTGATATATCACCCGTTATCCGACAATTACTACATGATGTAGTGAAGACATTTGTGACATCACACCTTACTGTCCGTGAGCATGTATCTGATCCTGCGCCAGGTCAAAGATCAAACCCCTCCGGTTTGGTCGACATGATATGATAAGGTCACAGGACACTTCTAAATTGTTGCGATCTCGAAGGGTTCGGACTACACGAATTTTCCATGAACCAGCTCTGGTCTTGCTATTTGGAGTTGAAACCCAGCAAATTGCCGTAATACTTGACGTACTTAGGCAATCCCTCGTGATCGTGTCACTGAGCTTTTCGTAAGGAGACCCGACGAGATCAAGCCCCTCTTACTTCAGAGTTAGCGAAAGTGTCCCAGCGCTAGGAGAAATTCCACCTGATCATCGATGCTTGACGCATCGCTCTAATTTACCTAGGCATATCGGCCTTGGGAATATGTAAATAGCGTTATAGCTGTTGAGACCAAGCGGTTAAAGTTTGCGTAAATTGGTACGAACCCGTCGACCTAACAGGTATTTAGAGGACGTTCTGACCTTAATTTATCCTATTTTCTTCTTAGATCGACGGTAACATTTGAATCAATCTGAACTAACTTAAGATTAAATGGTAATCTAACCGCTGCGAGTTCATGCCGTAATATAGTATTATTTGCTGTCGAATACTATACCTCATAAGTAGCAGATTGACCTTGAGAAGGCCCTTTCTAGTCAGGACTATTACGTGCGCTAAAAGAAAACACAGATCATCAGCAATTCATCTCTACTTCCCGAGTGCGTAGTACTCGAGCTTGGATACGGACTAGAATGTGGTCATATTCAAGTAAAGCCTCGCGTATTGTAGTTAAAGCTTTTAATTGCGTCTGAGGCCTGAGTCTTGTTTATATAACTTGCGCCTAGCTTGGCATGGGTTATTGAGACTTTGGACAAGCCAAGAGTGCACTTATAGACATCTCACCATATAAGTTAACTGGCACTTATTTTCGATCTAATAACACGGCAATCACATAGACACTTATATCTTCTTGAACATCATGAAATTGTCTACGTTCTTTCCTGTCCTCGCTGCCTCTGCTGCAGTAACGTCGGCTCTTGGAGATCAAGCCTCCATAGCTGCCTTGAGAAACGCCGACGAGTCACTTCCGGCTAGTGACAAAGGTCAATCCCTAGAGCTCTACGATGCCCAAGGAGAGCCTCTTAAGCCAATCAAAAAGGGGACAGCTGTCGCCAAGGGACTATGCCTATATAGCGTAGAGGAGCTTCAGGTGGGACCCGTCGCCTTTTTCTCCCCTTACTCCTTAGATCAGCTCATCGCCGCTAAGGAGAGACTTGAGAGGGAGGGTGATTGCCAAGTCTTCCATAGTAAGTCTCATCTATTCCTCGCCTTACATAGCAAACTGTCGAGACCTTTTCATACGCGCCATCCGCTAACAGCACCTCATAGCCCCTAATATAAGCGTCCTCAGCACGCGCTCTGGGGGGATCCTCAAGACTGAAGGAAATGCTCCTAGATGCGTCAACGCCATTTTGCCAAATCCAAATCACAATCCGGGAGACGCCGAGGTTACGCCTGGTGGCCCTGACAAGTCCTCCGCTACGATCCAGGGAGTCTCGGCCTTTTCCTTCGTCGTAGCTTTCACCGCCTTGGTCGCTTTGTAGGGGAGTCAGAGACGTAAGGGGTATCAGCCCACAGTCTATCGAATAGTCTCCACCATATTATCGACGAGTACACTCCTGGTACTTTCTAGGGATATCTATGAATATCGATAAAATTCGCCAAGCTAGTATCATATTATTACGTTACCTGTATAATAGTCAGATATTTGACAATCTGTTGCGATAATCGTGGAATAGTTGATCCGTTCAAGGAGGTTATATTGCCACTTCAGAGTAGCCTTGTGGTATTGAAGAGTGACATGGCGTCGTGGTATATGGTACGCCCTTTCGTTGCCTAGTGTTGGCGAACTTGCGTGCGTAGTGCCTAGCTATCGTGACATGTCAACCCCCATGTCTGCCTGTCTAGGTAGCTCAAAGTGCAGACCCCTGAGGCGGGAAACAAGTCGTCTATTCGAAAAATGAGCTGTGCGGCAAGACCTGCTGGAAAAGGAAAGCTCGGCCGATACTCTCGAGGTTCGAGTGGCAATAATACGTCGTTGCATCTTAGTATCCATAATCCACAGGCCATAATCTATCCTCTGTAAGGGCTTGACATCGGTATTAAGTGATTACATGCGTGCTGGTCCCAACATTTTGCGTAGGCACGGTTTGACGACGAGGTCTTGGGACAAGACTAGCTGATGCGGTCAGCAGCGCAGTGGCAAGAAATAATGCATTTCAGTTTAGGGCTGAGATGGTCAGACGCGCATGGATGGGATCAAGGCGTCTCCTGCAGCACGCGTCGCGTGGGGGAGAGATGGCGAAAAAAAATTGAGAGGTCGTCAGCGAAGCACCCGTCGTTGCCGGTTTGCTGCCTGGACAAGCTTCCCAGTTTCCAAGATTTGCCAGACCGAGCTATGTACGTACGTGTGCGATGATACACAAGACGAGTGACTCCCATCAGGCGGTGTGGAACAAAGAGAGGCCACGAGAACAGTTGATTGCATATCCGGAGTTGCATCGTGCACGGGATCCAGTCGAAAACTACGTTAGCAAGAGGGATGTAATAATTGATAATCGAGAAATCTGAAGCTTGCTTTTCGAGTTGTGTGGTCGGGTGGTCTTGTGGCCTTACGGACGGAAACGCCGAGTTGGCCGGACCACACGCCGTCGCAATCGCGAAAGGGCTCGGCAGCTCGCGTTTCGTCGAAGGGTCCGACTCCACATCACTTCATTCTCCGGCCTTGTTCGTGGACTTGTGGCGATATCGGCTGAGCAGTCCGTCTTTCGGCGGTCTGGGTTGGGGTCGTCCGGTCTTGGGAGATTTGGGTGATGGCAGAGGTGAACGTTTGCATGTCGAAAATGATTCGAAATGCTACCTATGTTGCCAAGTCGTATTGAGGATATCGATCCAATATCGATCCAACATCGACCCAACATCGATCCAGCTTATGGCCGATCCCGAATCCTTCCGTCAATAACAGAAAAAGTTATAACTTATGGGCAGACAATTTAGGGTATGGTTGGTATATGGTATAGGTTTCGAAGTCGGCTAAGTTTCGGGGATAGATGGTTTCCCCATCGGCCATCGGCCATCGGGCATCAGGTCATGCAAAGGATCAATCAATCCCGATCCCGCCTGCCCTGCTCATTCAATGTTAGGATTTGATTCATTCTGCAAGCGCGAATTGGGTTATGTAATTACGTAAGCGGATATTTAGCTCGGTCCCAGGGCTACGGTTAGGTTACCATCGGTCGAGCGGGCATGATGTCACACCAATCAGTAGAAGGGTTTGAAAGTTTTTTGATGTTACACCTGCTGACAATTATCAAATATACTACGGGGGAATATTCTCCTGCTGACTTCGATGCATTGCAGAGAAAGGCAAGTAATCCTACATGCGACTAGGGGTTCACGCGCTGCCTGTACATCCACCACACCTCAGCTCGGCACCCATATCCAATGAGAGGGAAAAGGAATGGATTCATCTATCTGCAGCTCTAATGCTATGTAGGTATTTTGCGTTTAGGTACATCATGTAATGTAGTCTAAGCTCGTCGCCAAGTCCCATCCAGCCGGTACCATGCACCTACACACAGCCTCGACCATTGCGCGTCCTGTCGTCCTATCAGAACCCGGCCGGGTTTAACGTCTGATTAACTCTCGCTTCTAAATGAACTTTCTCCAAGCTTCTTCACGGCCGGCATCGCTTCGGTCCTTTCAGGGATCGAAAAGGCTTCTAAGAACATTCTTCCTAGGCTTCCATTGGATCGGTGAAAACGAGTTGTTCTATAATACGTATTTCGGCAGCAAATGTGGAATCTTCGGTCGCCCATCTGCGCAGCTTGCTAAGCAATATGCTCTGGATTGGTTGCATATGAGGGAGGTAGTGATGTAATGCGGGCGTATTATCTGCCATCCATAGCATGATGAGACATGCCAAACAACTCTGAGAGAAGGTCCATAGATACGGGGAGCGCTTGTCTATCATCTCCATTGCGTTGTAGAGGTAAGTGACGCAGGAGTCGATACATGTCTCGCACCTTTCCAAGAAAACTGGTGACTCGCTGTACGGATCGGGGCTGAGAACGGATGTACTCGCTGGAGACTGGCCGTCGCACTGCCGGGAAACAATCTGAAGGAGAAAGGGCCGATGGATTATATGCCTTGCGGCATAATATCGAACTCTGAGAACGCGAGCACGATCGTTCGGCAGTGGCACAGTCCCTTTCGCGGGCCGTAAGTAATCCGGTATTGAAAAGTACCATTCTTCTAGCTGTCTGTTTAGTTCCGCACTGAGAGATTGGAGCTTCTGCGTGTTCAAACTCTGCCAAGCTTGGTTTGGGCCTGTAGGCAAAACCGGGTTGGGGCTCGTTTGCGCTATTTCAGGACCGTAGAGAGAATTATGTATACGATTCAAGAGTCGACGAATTGCATGTTCAGCGATAAAGTAGATGGTACTCTCGTTATCAGAAGGGTCTGTGCTATGTGGGAGTCGCATTCGGTCGCCCAGGGGTTCGATTCCACTTCGAGGGACATCGAGTTCAGCGATTCGATCGCTAAGTGACTGAATTAGTATACGAGCAATATATTCTCATTAGTTTTCATACCATTCAACTGTGAAGCATTGCCAAAATGTTCTTAACTCGGCTTCCTCAAATTCCGCATTAGATAGGTAACGTTGTCGACTTTTATAGATTAGTATAGACCGACAATTGTATGGAGGTTCCGTTACCTCTCAAGGAGACCCAGAAAAGCTCGGGATGAAAATTGCGCCATCTTCCAGCTATGAAGAGGTCTTCCTAGATAAGCGAAGTATGATGCGGCGAGCAATAAAGCTTGACAAAGATTTACACTTGGTCTAAATTCCCACACTAACTTATGCAACATAATCCGGAGTGCTGGTTGGAAAAATTGAAGCCCAAGTGCTTCATCGCTCTCGTGGTCTCCTGCCGCGTTCGAACAAACCGTGCCTAAAGCGTATACGCAAAAACATATCGCAGTACTAATCTCTTCCATAACTTTTTCTTGAACAAGCTTATCCTGCCATGTTTTAAACATGGCTGGAGTAAAGAGTGGGTGGTGAGGATGGACATTTCGAAAATAATTCTCGGTTAGCGCATCTAGACTATCAATGTCGATAGACGGCCAAACTAAGGGACTGTCATATAGCTTCCCCAGGAGGCCAGGAAGTGGCAGTTTCTCTTCGATCTCGAAGAAATAGTCTCTTGGATACTCCCCGATAAGATCACGCACCATGGGTAACGAAAGAAGCGTGATAGGTAGAGTAGCGTGGTTTTTCGGGATCAGAAACTGCGGTGAATCAAGTTGAGGGTCTATTCCGGCGGACGTTGAAGGTAAGTATTCTGATGGCTGTTGGTACGTAGTGAAATAGTCGGCCTGGCTCGTCGGGTACGAAAGGGGACTGGACCGGGTACTAAGATGGTTAATCTGCTGGCTTTGGTGTTCGAGTAGAGTTTCTATTCGGGCAAGTCGATCGATCACAGCAGTCGGACTTGAGTCTTCAACTCTACAACTATCAGTCAGCACACCAATGGGATCTTAAGTTACGAAGGCCGAGGAAAAACACCTATCGAATGGGAGTTCTTTGTATACACAATCGGCATTTGAATCCCTGCATGTAGAACATGGCTTTTTCCCGTCGCATCTTCGTTTTCGATGCCTATTCTATGGTTAGGTTGCTAATGGTTTCATATCGGATCGGAAATATCGTACCTGCAGAAGTCGCAAGCAAGAAGTGCGCCTGGTTTCCAGTAAGTCGATAGTCTGTATAAGGAGTTTTAGGAGGGAGGAAAGGTAACCATACGTTTCCTTGTATAGTTCATGTGGCAAACCCGAGAAAGTAGTTGAGACTACGACCCCCTGACTTAAACTTTTATCGTTCAAGGCGAGAGTAAGCATTAACTAGGGTAATAAAACTTGATAGCTGAGCGCGTAAGTGCGGCTGCTTCCGTTAAAATACCCTGGGCCGAAGAGGCAGTCCACCCTCTCTTGTGGTGTGGTCGACCCAATAACCTGGGACGTAGTATAAGATCCTGGGATCTTACCGGGGGACGGCAGTTAGATATTGGGTAGCTATTATCACAACACTACTCGTCCAATTCCTCATAGCTAAGCAGAAGCAAGCTCTTCTGACCGCCACACACCTGAGCCAATTGTGCTGATTGGCTTAATCGCTGATCCTGACCAACAAGAAACTCTTATAGAACTGAAGCATGGAGTATCAAGTTATTTCGGGTATAACCGTAGGCATTGAAGCCGTATTATAGTTTTCACGTAGAAAGGTACTCGCCCAATCATTTTAAGATATCGAAAAAAGGGGACGCAGCCCCCCTTTATGGGGCAAATGGAACACTACCGCTGTGCCTACAACCTACGTTGCTCTTCCACATATGACTAATATCTGCAGTATTATAAGAGAAGAACCGAAGGCAGACTACGTACCCGATCTGGGTAAGTCAGTAATATTGATGACATCCAGAAGAGGAAATGATATTTGCGTACTTAAGGACTTTAGCGAAGACTCAAAGACTCATACTGAGATATTGGTCAACGAGCTTACCCAAGCACTACGTCATAAATATCGGCTAGCCGTATTATGAATATGTTCGATATACAGCTGATTCCACAAGGGCTTGCAGTCACCCCTGAGATAAGACTTGAAGGGCGTGGAGTCGAGTCACCACCTACATGTACTAGGTAGGTTGTTGGAATCAAATAATCTGTTACATGAAGAGTGAAAGACTAAAAGAACCTTTGCTAAGTTGGCGTAATTCAGCTCCGCGGAGGGGGCGGGTAACAGCGGGGCACGGGTGAATCTAAATACGATTCAAAAGGAGACCCAGTTCCCAGGCACCTAATGCCGCTTATACACAGCCCTATAAACGAAATCTTACCTACTCCGAATTTACAAATAGCGAATGCATCCAGTGATTCGTCAAATATGCCTTTCTATACATATCATCAATACTATTCAAGGGTATTTGCTATAGTGTATACATAGACGGGCTAACTTCGGTATAGACTTCGGTGTCAGAAGGGATAGTACCTAGGTACCTCGGTACCCTAGGTTGTATGTAGGTAACTCTAATTAAGTCAACTTTTGACAACCGGCCCTTCCAATATAAAATGACAAATATCTTAGATGGAAAAAGGGTATGGAGGTACCCCCAATGGAAAGCTCGTAATCACATCATGTGTTTACATGCAGATCGCATTTGATTACCTACTTAGTCTGATTAATACTATTCTCTATACGTCAGTGGATGACGATGTTGGAGGCGCATTTAGGGCTGAACTAGGAGGGCTCGAAAGTTCGGGAAAGGGAGTTTACGTTGATTAAAATGCTGTGTCAGCTCTGGAATATTAGAACATACATACCTACCTACTTACTAGGTACCTACCTGATCAGTGGGGGTCCTCCAGCCGTACCTACCTATTCCGTGACTTCTATAAACGTCTCCAATTCTTGTTGGAAGGTACATCCGTAGGTACACTTTTAGTCCCTGTACCTACTAGCTGTTAACCCTGCACGGGCAGCTAGTAACAAATCCCGAAACCGAAATCCTGGTCACAAAAACTAACCCTCCTACAACATTCAACCCCTATATTGCGCAACCAATTGCCGTGGACCCGGCATCCCTCGGGATTGATACCGCTATCGCCGCAGTCCGGGTTTTTTTGGTGTTTCGGCCTCAAAGGACGTCCATCCGAAGGATCCATGAATATCGGATAAATGTCGAGCCTCACTTCTTTGAAAGCCGACGCTGCCGGCCCATCTCTAATACGGATCTCGATAGAACGACTCCAAGATTCAAACCGGCCCTCGAGGGATGATGCATAGGCGATGACGCCGCTGCTAGATTTTTATTTGTGCCTATTACTCATTTCCTAATATTTGTAATATTTCCAAGCTGCCTATATATCCGTATAAGAGACGTCTAGAACTAGTTGCTGAAGTTATGTCCCTTTAGCCTCGATATAATCTGATCGAATAATCTCCCTTGAAGTGTTACCTAAATTGTCATTCTCGGTATTAATAACTACCTACCTAGCCAAGTAGGTATCGGTTCAAAATGGCCCATCGGAACATAAATACCTACTGATAAATCGAGCATCTTTGTTGGTTCCTAGTTAACCCAGCCCTAAAATATCTCAATATTTCATGGTCGAAGATAATAATGACCTTTTCTAGTTACGATACCGCCGTTTCTGAGAGCTATGGCCCTCGATATTCTGGCAATATCTTGCGAATTCATATCTGAGCCATCCGTCAGCCATGTCTAAGGATCGGCATGTGGACTTCGAACACTTACTAGAAACAACATTGGTTCTTGAAACCAGTTCTTCATTGATTCTCGGAGCCTGTGAGCGACTACCTAAGTAATCAGGTGGAACCCCTGGAGTCAGGCAACAAGATGCCACTGCGGCTGGCACGTTGCAATGGCAAATTGCAAGTTAAGGGGAAAGATGTATCCGGCTGGCCCTAGTGGAAGTTCATCATGTGGATGGCGGAAAAGCCGCTCAGTGTCAGGTCCACAAGGGTTGGGTACGGGTATGGATATGAATACGACCGGTTTTTAGAAGAAGGCTAGACGTGTGCACTTGACTTCATTGGGGCAATAGGCGTGGGATCCTAGGAATACATCACATCGTTCAGCCCAGAGGAGATTGTGTCAGCCAACTATTTGTGGAATAAGGCGCCATTACCATTGTATGATGCTATATAAGGCGATCTCAGCATGTCTTCTGGAGGCACTTGGAACTTGAATGTTACGCCAGCCAACGAGGAAATACGAAAGAAGGGATAGTTTCGAGCTACATTGTCGACTGTAATATCGATTTTTATTTCACTTCACTCGAGGGACGCCGGCAGTGCCTCCTCCCTTCCACTGCCAGGTATCTATTCACGCTGGTCTTACATCGACCCCCTGGAGCAATCCAATAGTATGGCTTGCTTGCCATTACCAAGCGGGAAGTGGCAGCTCGTTTGCTTGACTCTGGTCAACTCTGGTACATCCCCAAATCTCACCGCCATGCCGTGGATATAGCGAATAACCTTTTGTAGTATCTATGGCACACTTTGGCTACGACCAGGTTCTACTACCACCCACTACCCTCCTCGCTTGACGATTAGCTCACACCCAATGCCAGGGAATCTTTGCTGGTGCCCTCATATCGACTAATTTCCTCGAGATATTTCCAGAAACGAAGGATCCAGGTATCTCGGGCATTACGTCCAGCTGTTTCTCTGTAGGTCATAGCGTTCAACATTGCCAATCGCGGATGCTGACCGTTGCATAAGCTCGGTGCTTTCTTCGGCTGTCTTGCATCGTTCTCGCTTGGTGATAGACTTGGGCGGAAGCGATCTATCTACATTGGACTCGTTGTCAATGTTGTTGGTGTTGTCTTGCAGATTACAGCTTACCATTTACCTCAGATGATTATCGGCCGGCTCGTCAACGGATTTGGCAGTAGGTTCTCCCCCTTGAAGCCCATAATCCCTCGTCCTTCTCGAGGTACCCCTAAAGCCTGCCAGAATTGGATACAACTTTACAGGTACATACCTAAGATTTATTACGTACTAATCTTTTACTCGAGTGGGAATTACGTCTTCGACTTGCCCTGTGTTCATGGCGGAGGCCTCCCCATCTCATATAAGGGGCAAACTTGTTGTCCTAGGCTCGCTTTCAAACACGGTGGGATTCTGCATAGCGAACTGGATATCTTATGCCTTATATAACAACAATGGGCCATTCCAGTGGCGGTTTCCTTTAGCTCTCCAGCTGATATTCTCAGCCATCGTAGTAACGTTTCTATCGTTCACCATTGAGTCACCGCGATGGCTTTTGCTACGAGGAAGATTCGAAGAGGCTCGAGCAACACTCGCTAGATTGCGAACAACGGTGCATGATCCCGACGACCAAACCTTGAACGATGATATCAAATCGATCCAGAAGGCACTTGAGATGGAGAAATTAGCTCGTATATCCCTGGTAGACGCTTTACTCTGCAGAGATCCCCTGCACACCACTCGCCGGTTATTGCTTAGGTAGGCCAGTTCTCCTATAGATACTAGTGGGCCGACAATCGCGTTGCTGACACTTATGAAGCTGCGGGACTCAACTGATGCAACAGTTTAGTGGCGTTAATGCACTAGGTTATTACCTTCCCACCCTGTTCCTGTCAGTCGGGGTGTCGAACTCATATGCAAGGTTACTTGCCGGAGCGAATGCCAGCCTCTACTTAGGAGCGGCTTTTCTATGTTTGGTTCTAATCGACATAGTTGGACGACGCAAGTATGGCCACGATACCATATTCCCCACTAGCTCATTAGTGTGGAGGTTCTTACATACCTACAGGCTTATGATGTACGGCTCTGCCGCGATGGGATCTTGTTACCTTATTGCCGCGATCACACTAAAGGAGGCAAAGCTTCATCCGGAACGGAAGACTGTTCTTGGCAAAGTAACAGTCTCCATGTTCTTCGTTTACTACTTCTGCTACGGTACAAGCTTTGCTAAGGTCCCTTGGGTCTATAACTCTGAAATAAACAGCCTTGGGTGGCGTACTAGGGGAGCTGCCCTCGCCACTGCAACGAACTGGATGAGCGGATTTGTCATAGTTCAATTCACCAAGACTGGGGTGGACAACCTCGGATGGGGATTCTACCTTCGTAAGGGCTTCTATCTTTATGAAATAAGCCATCATCGACTGACATTGCGCGTTATATAGTCTTCGCTGGATTCTGCTGGTCATTCTTACCGATCGTCTTCTTATTCTATCCGGAAACCTCACGTCGAACCCTCGAAGATATGGACGAGATGTTTAGGCATCATGACAACCTACTGGTATTTAGGGTTAAGATCCTTACGCAACGAAATCGCCCACGAGCATTCATTGAAGCTGAACAGGGACGCATCGCCGAGTCTTCTACTCCTGAGCAGGAGCCTTAGGGCGTCCATGATATGATATCCAATCGTTATTCTGCATATCTATGCTTGCGGCATACCTACTTAGCTATAGAAAGAACGGTATATTATCCAGATGCATTAATCCGATGTCACGTCTCATTTCTATTGTCTACTTGTCGAAGTACTGCATTCAAGGTTACCGACACCTTCTCACTATACCGGACAGTTGGACATCTTTAGAGAAAAGACACAACATATCCTATGGAAGCTGTACTATAAACCACGTACCCACACTGCTAAACTATGGTTGGATTAGTGCTGCAGAACATCATGGCCTTATGAGGCAGTACCGTGGGTTGAAGCATTCCCATGCATACCAATCAGGTCCAAAAACGTTTCTTTCAGCTCACGTTGTACAGTACTTGGTAGCCACGGAATTCGTTTCCAGTGGCCACAGAGACAGCTTTACTAGAAGGCATATAAAGAATATAAACACCTAGTAATGGAGACTTAAGTGAAAAAAAAAAAAAAAAAACCAGCGTACCCAGTATGGATCTCCGTGGCCTATGTGGATGCTTTGGCAGGCGATCTCGTTCCTCGTCCGTGGCCCCTTCGATAGTCTCACAATATTCGATACTTTGTGGTAGATGTAAGGCTTTAGAGCTAGATGATGCCGCAATTGGGGGATTTGCCTCATCTGGCGAAGATGGGCAGGAGTATCTTAAGCTCGACGATGACGACCATTGGAAAGACATTGAAATTGACTATTATCGGCACGATAGGTATATACCCGGCCTTGCTCAACATAAGGAAATCAGCCTCAGAGGGATGTGAATTCTGCGCGTTGCTTCGAGACTCCATCTTATCTCCTAAATTTAAGGAACTTCTCGCTGCGGACGAGGTCGACACTTCGGCGGCATTTTATATCGAGATAAGACTAAACTATCGCTGGCGATCTGATACTTTGCCCGACGGCTACGAATGCAACCGTGGCCTTGGGTCTTTGGAAGCTGTGGTTGACATAGACTATGAAGAAAGTAACGATGATCTGCCTCTGCTCTTGGTGTAAGACGATGTATTCTAACTTAAACATAGGGTTTCTTTACAGCTATACCTTCAAATTTGCGATCGAGTCAACGCCGATGCCAAACTTTAACGGTGGAGAATCCGATTCTTTCCTAGCAGCCCAGAGGTTATGCGAGAAATGGCTTCGCCTCAGACTTAACAAGACCGGATACATTCTTACGGAAGAGAGAGTTGTGTGGTTGAAGGGCGAGATCGACCGATTCATAGAAAACCACAATCCTCCGTCAGAGCCTAGCTTCATTCCTACGCGGTTAATTCAGGTCGATCGCGACATACCGAGGCTCGTTCGAAAGGATGACATTGCGAGACCGAGCTCTGGGCCTATTAAATACGCGGCGCTCAGTTGCTGTTGGGGTAACAAGGAGGAAGCGATGAGGCAGTATAAGACTACTAAATCGACTCTTGCAGCAAGGCTATCGGGGTTCGAGGCCAGAAAAATGAGCAAAGTCCTATGCGATGCTATTCAGACAGCTCGGGCGTTATCGTTATCGTATATTTGGGTGGACGCGCTGTGTATCATCCAAGACGATGCCGAGGACTGGGAGCAAGAATCGATTCAGATGGGACGTATTTACGAGAACGCACATGTCACGTTCTTCACATTATCTTCCAACTCTTGCACCCAAGGTTTCCTAGAGCGACAGCCGCCGCAGCTCAGAATCCCGTTCCGATCCAAAATCAAACCACAAATTGAAGGAGCATACGGCCTGCGTTTGACTTGGATCGATACGAACTGGACCGTCCGCGAACCCCCCGACAATACATATATAGAGAATGACCTCCAGGTCAGCATCTGGGGCACACGCGGATGGACATACCAGGAGCAGGCTCTGTCGAAAGCGTGTATTTGGTTTGGAAAATCGCGGACGCACTTCCTATGCCCCGATTGGTCTTACACAGAAGGCGATGCCACACAGTCTCGAGCGATACCGCACTTTCAACTACAGCACCTCAAGTTCAATGATAATTCCGAGAGTTTCCGCTGGGACTGGTATACGAGAGTCGTAGAGCAGTTTACCGGACGACTCTTCACAAACCCGACGGACCGTTTCCCAGCCCTATCCGGCCTCGCGCAAAATTTCCATGAATTGCTCGGCGGCGAATACCTAGCCGGGATTTGGACGATAGACTTACACAAAGGCCTCTGGTTCTCGTGTGAGAAAAATCGTACTCCTAGCTTTTCGGCACTGATAAAACAATTGGCGAACCCCAACATTTATGTCGCCCCGACGTGGAGCTGGGCTAGTCGACAGGGCGTAACGTACCATTCTCACTTCCCGCTAGACAGAGTTGATTTGTATGCCCATCCGTGTGTGAAGGACATCCGAAAAGCATACCAAAGAGTTGAAGGAGAACTGCAGCTGATGGGGGCTGACCGATTCGGTAGGCTTAAGAGTGGGTATTTGAAAGTCACTGGTAGAACATACCACCTCCAGCTATCCCCGGACAGGCTTCGAAAGCCCCAAGAATCCGAGCCCCTATTCTCTTACTCTGCCGAGTCTGTCGTGGATAGCGAGGACCGCACTATAGTTCGATGTGAGTGTGACTGGGCTGGAAGTTTGACCGATGTTGGCAGCCATGTCACCCTCTTGTTTCTTGGTCACAAAGCCGAGAAAATGCTCTCGTCCGGTCCAGAACTTGGTGAGCTAAGTGATGACGATGAAGTCCCTGAGGATAGATTAGCATATGGGCTTCTGTTATATAAAGCCCTCAGTTCGGATAAATTTTATAGGATCGGGATTTTCTGGTCCAAGTCCGAGGATGGATATGGTACGGCGTTTTTCAAACGTTGCCAAGAAAGAAAAATAACGTTGATATGAGTTTGTCGTCTGGCGGATGTTTGTCTCATTCAAAGAGGCAAATCCATGGTAGACCGATAGAATACATATCCGAGGCCTGGCACACAAATGCCCCTTTATTTCATATTTACTAGTCAAAAAGTAGCTAGATCGATTCTTTGGATGACTTGCGATAGCGCGGTACGTGGTAAACGTCGGCCTAGCCTACTCGACATTCTAACCATTGCGGAAGGTCGTCCGGGAGGTATCTATTCCAGCAGTCCCTGATGAACTGTGACCGCGCCCAGTTTTTGCCATACATATTAGTACATACAGTAGTTCGCAAGCGGACAAACCATGACTCTCCCCAATTTGAAACCGTCTTTCCGAACGCCAACAATCCTCGGTGGATTGGGAATGCATCTTTTCTTACACTGTATTCCGTTTACACGTCGTCGCGATTAGATTACACCAAAATCGTCTGCCTTGCCGGATACGAGGAGACCAATGATCAAGCCGAAGAGACCGAGGACGGAGCTGAAGATTTCGATGACGAGGATCTTGACGAAGCTAGGATTCTTGTTAGCACGACACACGGCTAGAAAGAGGACGAGTCTGAATATACAGAGAAGGGTCCGCAGCGTCAGCGAGGGCAGCTCCACTGCCGTTGATGCCGACGGCGATACCGCAAACTAAGTTACATCCTCCGACAGTCACACCAGCCCAGAATAAAGCGAAGCCGGTGTAGTAGGCGTTTGCATCGAAGGTTTCGTAGGCGCTAGCGTAGGTAACATGAGAGGAGAATACAATGGCCATGATAACACCGTAGATGGCGACGACCTCGCAGAAGATGATGGAGATCAAGTTTTTCGTTCGAATTCGTGGCGCCTTCACACCACCTCCGAGGATGGACGAGCCCGTGATGAAGATACCCCTGAACAATGTTAATCGCGTCGAGTCCGGTAAGATGGAATGTAGTGGTCGTACCATGCTGCGCCAACAACCGACAATCCAATGCAGAGTGCAATTCCGAGGTCTGCCCATACATAAGGCGATACGGATTCGAGGAAAGCTCCGACCTAGATAATAATCAGGATTGTGATCGAACGGGCTACTATAGTTGTAGTTTAGAGACCAACATTGAAAGCTTCACCGCTTCCGGTAAAAAGCATGTCTATATATGGTCAGCCATTCAGCCATCGACTCAGTGTGTCCTCTTCGAAGCACTCGACATACAAAGACCAACGACTGTTATGAATGAGGTTAGACCTCCAGCGCTATAAATTAAGGCGCCCATCTCGAAAGGCTTGAAGGGTATTCGCTCGATGGTCGTAGGATATATGGCTGCTTCTGATGGGGGATGGGGTGCATCAAAACAGCTCGACGGAGCTTCGAATATGAAAAGTCGCGATTGACAATTGACGTTTATGGTTTACTAGGCTTCTCTCCTTCTGTAAGCTTGTAGAGCTTGGGGTTACACTTAGACCCGTGCACCCGCGTAACCTTCCAGTTCAACCCGGTCCGACATAACTCCGGAATTTGAAGCCTCATATGCAATTATAGGCAGGATATGTAAGTAACATATGAATTCAACTAACCAGGTTATTACATAATCGTCACCCCACCAAGTGGATGAGTCAATTGAATGGAGGGGCATTTCGCAACTCCCAACTTCAAAAATTTCCTTAGCCCCTCTTTGCTCGACACCATAATTAACCTACCTAGCCACTTTTCTCTGCGACACTCTCTGAGTCGCAGTCGGGTAAGTCATCAAGCTGTCACTATCTCGTATTCTCCGCCCTCTTTCACGAGGTATCTCTTTCCGAGCTTTCACCATGGCCGCCCTGGAATCCCAGAAGCTCTCTTCCACCGAGGAGACCGAAGTCCAGCAATGGATCACCACGTCCGAGCGACTCAAGAGCTCCCCATCCGACACCTCGATTCTGGACAAGCTTAACTCTCACCTAACCTCTCGAACCACCCTCCTCGGCACCAAGCCCTCCAAGGCCGACGTCGCCATCTACGAGTCCCTAGCTCCTACCGTCAAGTCGTGGACCCCCGAGCAGCGCACAGGCGAACACGGCCATCCTCATATCTTGCGACACCTCGACTTCGTCCAGAACTCCGGCGTCTTCGGTCTGAACGTCGGCGACGCGGATAAGATCAAGGTCGACCCCGAAGAGATCCTCTACGTTAAGCCGCCCACTGATGCCAAGGCGGAAAAGGAGCGCCTGAAGAAGGAGAAGGCCGCTGCCGCCGCCGCTGCTGCCGGTGGGGCTACTACCACACTTGTCGACCGAACGAAAGCAGCGGCAGAGACGGTTAAGGAGGCGGCAGTTGAGGCGAAGGACAAGGCCGCGGCAGCTGTCGGCGCCGCTACCGACAAGCCCAAGAAAGAAAAGAAAGAGAAGGCTCCCAAACCCCAGAAGGCCCCTGCCGCTCCTAAGACGCTGTCGCCCAATCAGATTGAGATAAGGGTAGGCCATATTCTGAAGGCCATCAAGCACCCGGAAGCCGATAGTTTGTTCGTTTCGACGATCGCCGTCGGCGACCCGGCTGGCTACGAGGATACGACCGAGTATGAGGGCCAGGTCTGCCGAACCATCTGTTCCGGCTTGAACGGCGTGGTGCCCCTAGAGGAGATGCAGAACCGCAGGGTTGTCATCGTCGCCAACTTGAAGCCTGTCAAGATGCGGGGAATCAAGTCGTCTGGTATGGTTCTGTGCGCGTCGCCAAGATTAAAGGAGGGCGAAGTAGACGATCACAAGGGACCGTTCGAACTCCTCGCCCCGCCTCCCGATGCGAAGGTTGGCGAGCGCTTGACCTTCCAGGGTTATGACGGCGAACCCGAGGGCATTCTCAACCCCAAGAAAAAGATTTGGGAGACGTTATCTCCGGGATTCAGTACGACGGAGAACTTGGAAGTTGTGTTTGACGGCCGCATGGTTAAGGAGGCAGGCAAGGAGGAAGTAGGAAAGCTCATTTCGGCTAGCGGAGGCGTATGCACAGTTCAGAGCTTGAAGAATGCCCCAGTACGATAATCAGGTAATCACATAAGACTGGGCGAATTGGCCAATCGATCACGAGATGAAATTAAGCTAGATTCAGAACCACTAACTACGATTCCTTCTCCACCAAGTGTCTAAACTCCTGTCTACGCCAATTTTCTAGTTACCGGGCGTGTTCCATGGCGCCGTCTCAATCGTTGCGGATGTGATAGTAGGTGTGCCCGCGCAGCCGGTGGTATAGGTGATCCATTGAGTGGGGATAGGGCATTCAGCACAGGTTGGGCAGGCCCCATTCGATACATACGACGTCGAAGTCGTCGGGCAACAGTCAGTAGCACACGGGACTGTCACGCTGGAAACCTTGATGATTTCCGGGCAGACCCGATCCGTCGGTTGAGCCGGACATGACAGAGTTGGGCAAGTAGCTATATTCGCGTCAGCAATCGAGCTCCCAATCTCCAATACCTTCAGGGGTGGGCACTCACAAGACTGGACCGTGCGGGTGTAGGTGTAGCATTCATGAGTCTTCACCCAGGCCGTTGTGTGCTCGAAGTCATCCATCGTCGTTGAGCAATGTCCCGGGACCGTAGTAGGGGTAGACACCGGTGAGATCGGACCTCCTTGGGGTACGGCAGTGGCTACATTGCTATGGTATCGTGTTAGTCCAGCGTGCCCGGACCAAGTGGGCAAGACATTGGCTTACCAGAGAGCTAGTAGCGCCGCGGCCGTAGACGCGAAGACGCGGGATGAGAACAACATCTTGAGAATATTTTCTTCTACTGACTAGATCTGCTACCGAATAGATTATACCGCTGATGAGACAATTCGATCGAGGAAGAGGGGATTCGGTTCCCATTATATAATAAGATCGACGTCATCTTTTTTTTTCTCCCCCAATGTTTGTTACTCCTTTGTCCCTGCCATCACTCCACTGCCAAGCCGTAATATTAAGAAAGCACGAGGCAAGCCAAGGGAGGCTTGGGGCTGACTTTGACCAGCAGATCGGTCTTGCTCAAATGAGAATTAAGATTGAAGGACTGCAGGTACATGTACATTTTTTTTCGGCCGCCATATTTGGGTCGTACAGAGATTCCTCTTACCAATGTCGGTTCATCCAGTCCATCTAGCCATTACTATGTACGCACAACCGACTATAATTGATACCTAGACTGTGCAATAGTAAAGAGGCCCGACGTGTCAACGCTGTGTCAACCTATCCCGAGACCAAGCGGAAGCTCATTTCTAACAGGTCGGATGGGCCGGAGACCTGAGCTCCATTGGTTAGGAAAAAGGAAAAAAGAAAGGGGCAAGGAAAAAAAGGAAAAAGATCATCCTTGACCGAACCGAGAAAAAGTTTGCGATTGAGTTCTCGGCCGCGATTCACTTTACGTGCCTAACTTCGCCTAACTTTTCAGCCCTACATACGTACATACTGCGTACATATCTCGTAATGTTGCTGAAGGATCTCACCGCATCTGATGGATGGACAGATGATCTCAGCCTGGTCGTGTCGAGGAGCGAATCGTATACGGAGAAGCTCGCCAGCTCCCCGCAGCTCCCCTCTCGTCTAATTAGGAATTCAAGAGCAGCCAAGCAATCGAGAGGCGTCCCTCTTAGCAAATCTTCCGAACGTTCGCTCGTACTCAGAACCACTTACATACGTCGAGTCCGTGGACAGATTCTACGTGCCAATGGCTTGCTTACTTACCTACCTACCTACCTCCGAATCCTCTCCGCAAACCATTCTCTTAAGCAAGGTGACAGGTCCAAAAATAGCTTTAACCCCAGATGTGCAATTGACTACCGAAACGACCGATAGCCTCAATGACGCCCTGCAACCAGCAAGGTTACATTGCGTCGTCCCCAGTCGATAAATCAGGTAAGAGTCAGCTGACCTAATTGCATTCCGCCGTGGTTTCGTTACATTTATTGCTTACTTTCGTATATGTGATGTGAATACATGTCGAGCTTTTGAAAGTTACAACTTGCGACCTCTAATGAGCGTAATCGTGTTAGTCATGATATTATTTAGAAGTACGTATCCATGATTTACCATCCTCAGAATGATGGGATACTTGGCTAAATATTTTGGTTATCCTGCTTTAGGACCAAGGGAATAGATGTGGTTCGATTTTGACAATTTCCAAAATCTTCGAATTCTCATCTGAATTTATACATCACTGGAGTGGATGGTCCTTGTTATCCCCATCTGGCCCGATTCCTACCCTGGTCTTCTCCCCTAGACCACCTCGTAAGTAGTGCTATACAGATTTATACATGTGCCACGCATGCAGTACAATGCCTTTATATTTTCCATCCCCCTCCCCCACTATACGCCGTCCTGGCATTTTTCACCTTAAGACGCCTCATGATGCATTCGCTAATAATGGAGTAAACACGTGATAAAACCCACCGACATTACCATCGCCCGCGAGAGACTGAAATTGCCGAGGAAGCTTACGAGAAGAAATATTGGCTTTCCCTTAGTCTTTCGACATTATAGTCGCCCTAGAAATATCAGTTAATATTTGGTGCTAACCACACGTATTATCCAAACACTGACCTTTTTGGGAACCTCAGGGAAAGTAAGAGGAAGCCATATATTGAATCCTGCACCCTTTGCCTTCGATTTGGCCCTTGATTTCTCTTCGAATTTCTTAGCATCACCCGAAAGCTCCGTTTCGAAACGGCTGGCCTCGATCATAGTCTTATAGCGTTGCATTTCATCTTCGTCCGGGCCTTCATCGCTTGCTTTGATCTTGTCAGAATCCTGAACTGTGGAAATTCCGTCCTCACATTCCTGGTCTTCTTCGAGAGCAGCTTCGATCGTTTCTTCGCTAGGAATGTTGCCTAACCCCACCGCCTCCATATCATCGGCACTTGATAGAGGCTGAGAGGCTGACATTTCTTGGAAAATGCTGCTGGGCGTCACCATTTTCTTGCCTTCTTCGACTTTCTCCGGGTCTGGAGAATTCAACAGCTGAATTCTCTTGTATTCCTCAAGAAGTTCGGCTTTCATATTTAGCTTTTTTACTTTGCGAAGTGCACTGACTTTGGCTTCGATGGGGTGACCCTTTTCTAGCTTAGCTAGATAGAGAGCGCCTTTATACCGGGCCTCGAACTCGGATGCGAGGCGTCCAACGACATCTTCGCTGTGTATCCTGATGAAGCAATCGCGTAGAACACGGTTCATAACATTGACGTCGGACGCATGCGTCCAAAAAGAATCGTGCACGGCCGCGAATGAGAGGCCCAGTTCATCGCATTCCAACGCAGAAAGCAACATATGGCTGGCGTCTAAAGAATGGATGAAGTTGGGAGGGAATGCCTGCAATTGTTTCCGTCGGTTGACTGGATCAGACCGTTCGGGCACCTGCAAGGTAAGGTCTTGAATAGAAGTGGCAATGACACGAGTCCCAGACTTGCGATATGGCTGGACAATGGGCATCCGGAGGGGAGTCGTCCAGACAACAGTTGATCTGAAATGGCTTAGGAGCTCATCAGATGCCGACTTTGCTTTCTTAGCGGCGGTGGTGGCGGCGGTGTCAGAGCGCGTTTTTGAGACCTTCTTCTTCTTCTTGGCAGGCGCCACTTCTCCATTGGCAATTCGTTCAATCTGTTCTGGAGTGATTGCACGGCACACCCTTCCAGCACACTCTCCAAACCAGTACTGGATATCATGTGCTCCACGAAACATAGTAGAGAGAGCCTTGAAGATCTTAGTGGCGACATAGGAAGCGAGTATCGGCGCTGGTACTTCCGTTTCCTTGAATATGTTTGGGTAAAGCGCGTCGATCTGTTTCAATACCTGAGCCTTTGCTCCAGAGAAGGTGACACCGTAGACGTTCGTCATTACAGTCTGCTTCACAACCTTTCTTGTTATCTTGCCGTCGATAGCTTTTGCGAGGAAATTGTCCTCTTTCAAATCTTTTGCGATGCTTTCCTTCACCAGCTCGGCCACTGCAGAATATACGTCTGCAGGCGAATCACCGGGTTCCAGGTTCACCTGTTGAGCGCCCCACATGTCACCGCCGAGAGCCGCATAGTGCTGTAATCCATTGCATGTGCCGTCCTGGTGAACAGGAAGATGGGATACGTATTTAGAGGGGTCAGGAGACTGCAACGCTGCCTTGAGTTCGAAGCATGTTGCCAGGCATTGCCATGAATCCTCAGCCTGAAGCCACCAACGCTTTCCTCCGAGAGGGTTGGCAGCAGAGTCGTAGACGTCTTCGAGATGGTCCATCACAAATGATTCCCGGTCCTTCAAGCTCGCCTTGTCGTAGCCGAACACGTTTGCCAGGTGGATTTTTAGCCATCGCAGCCCTTCCTCGCCAAGCTCCTTCCCCTTCGCAAAGCGAAGTAGGCCGCGGGTATGGTCTGCGCCCATATGATTCAGGTAAGTTGGGATTGGATACGCGCGTCCTCGGAAGTCCATGTTATGCGGGAAATAGAAGGTCTGGTCTTTAAAGGACCTGGCAATCTCGAGTTGAAGATTCATGAAACAGCGCTCAGAATGGAGACCTGATTTCTCATTCTCCACGGCCCTCACGGCCTTCAACCATTGTCGTCTTTGCAATGGATTGTCTGATGACTCTGGTTCTTCGGGTATGGGAATTTGGGGATTTAGCGGGGGGATATTGGCTATTTCTTCACCGCTATTCCATGCCTCGAGCATCACTTTGAAAACAGGCTCGTTGATCCTCCACCCTGTTCGACCAAGAACATCGAGGCCTTTGCTAACTTGTTCCATGTCGCCTCTCTGCAAGGCTGCTTCAGCATATATCCTCTGGTCCTTCTCGCCATGTTTAACTCGTACAAGTTGAGCAGGGTATTCAAGAAAGCCGCCTTTGTCGAACTTACTCCAAGGCTCTGGTTCAACAAGCATCGGTAGATGTCTCGCAAGGAAATCTGCTGGGGGCTCCCTCTTCAATATCTCCACAAGGAATTTATTAGGCATAACTAGGCCGACTTTCTTTCCTTTGCGGTGCACCATAGTATGGGCCATGGCAGGCTGTCTCTGTCTGACGAGTGCCTTGGTTTCGGGATGTTCCTGAACAACATCCACTTTCGCGCTGTCCATCAGGGCAGAGAGCAAAGCGACGCCAACCTTCGTTTTGATCAATAGAGGCCATGACCTGATGTCATAGGCGGAGGCCTCCACCACATTGGACTCCATGTTAGCATCAGCGGGTGGCTGAACTGGCACTGAGCTTGGTGAGCTCTCTTGTTCTTTATTGACGTCCGGTTTGTAAACCCGTCTTTTAGTTTTGGGTTTTCGCAATTCTAGTTGTTGCTGTCGTTTTAGGAATCTAACATCGTCCTCCACAGCCTTGGAGAGCTGGCTAAGTAAAGAGGACAATTGAATTCCGCTGTCGACACCTGCTGACGACAACGCATTCAGAACGCTTATAATCGTAACCGCGGCTAGCCTTGACGGATTCGACTGCCTCATGAAGGGTGCGTATAAGCATCGATCATAATCCGCCTGTACTTTATATTCGCGGGTCTCCGACTCTTCGAACAGCGCAAACTCATTTTCTAACTTGCTTTCTAGAGCACATTGCCAGTCGTATAACTGCGAATTTAAAGCAGTTGTCGACATGGATGTGTTTAAACCCATCTTTTTCAGAGCTTCATTTTCTTCCCTCCATCGGGCGATAGCGGCATCGACACAATCCTTTTCCAACTGTGCCTGGATTTCTCGGCGCTCAGCTCGGGGAAGCAGGGAGATATCCCGACCTTTTATTGTACTGAAAAAGGATAAGACAGTACGTAATGACTGGAGACCCAAGCCTTTTTGTGGTACAGCCATAATTTCAGGTATTTCGTCAGACGCCGGCTTCGCTTCGGATGGATCTGTCGATTGCGTTGTGTTGGTCTCTGCAGCTGACGATTGTGGCTCTTCCTCTCCTTGCGTAAACCCAAATTCATCTAAAAGATAGGAAGCGGGTTTATAAATGCTGGTGATGGTGCCGAAATCCTGCTGCGTAAGTATGTCGACTTCAGATAGAACCTGGTATATGGCATCGCCTGGCATCATATCCATATACCGTGTCACAAGCCTTGCCAGCCTTACGCCTCTAGCGGATAAAAGCGAAACCTTCAGCATGCAAGCTATGGTCTCGGGTGTCTGAGGGAGCTCCTTAGCATTGATATGTAATTCGTACCACTTGTGACAAGATTGTGCCCATTTAGGTTCTGGGTTATCGAAGGCTTTAGCAATGACGGCACGGAGGTATTGGTTATGAAGCAAAATCAGCTCATTGGCCGGCAAGTCATCAGAGTCGCTGAATCTTGTGAGGACAAGAGCTGCTCTATCCAATTTTCCTACTTGCAAACATGCGTCGAACACGGATATCATTTCGTCAGCGGCACCAGGAATTCCACTGGTATTCATCCTTGAGCGTGGGAAAGTGTCGTCATCATTAGACCGAATGAGTAATGGAAAAGAAGGATCGAATGGTCGTATGTCATATAACCGAGGAGGTATTGGTGGTAAGAAATTGTTGGGAATATGTGATTGCAAGTGCTCGTAAGGAATTTTATCTTGTCGCAAAGGGTCGCTGATGGCCGTCGCTAAAGACCGTTGAAAAACTGGCCCGTGAATATCTTGTGAGCGTGAAATCTTTCTCCTCCTTGGCGGCAGTTCAATTCGGGCTGTCAAGAGCCTGTGGTCTGACGTGTGAAAGGAACGGAGAGAGGGACTTCTAGCGACTGATTGAGGTCGTCTTATTGAGCTCAGTCGAGGGAGTGATAGGCTCTGACGAGCCGGAGGTGGTCGCAAGAACATCGTGGTGGCGGCTTAGGATGTCTTGGAGGGGTGATAAAAAAATATAAAAAGGAAAGATTGGTCTCAACAGGCTTTTAAAGCTGCCGAGGACTTTGCTTTATTATTGTAACATGAAGCCGAGCGATTATGCTGACGACGCAAGATTTAAAGGTACAAAACCGCCAACTTATTTACGAGGGAAGACTTTGGTCAAAGTCGGGAATAAATTCTATATTTTGTAGATATTCGATAACGACAAGCTTTTAGTGAGGGTCGAGGTCCGAATTTTTTTTCTTGCCTTTGCAAAAAGGTTTTTTTAGATTAGATAGACCCCCAATTTACAAGCTTCTGATTGGCCTTATATGACATATTACCCCACTCTTCTCTCGACTGCCCACCGTCTCCGTTGGAGCTAAGCTCTAAAGATGCTAGTGTGCATAGGTAGCTTACGGATTTATCGATTATTCCGTTCGCAATTGCCAAAGTGGTGGTGGCAAAGTAGGATCTATGATATTATGTAAAGACGGACCCAGTCTTCATTAAGTAACTTCGCATATACATAAATGTGATCTCATTGATCTCATCGATGAGTGAGGAGATTTGAGTCTCTCTACACCATTGAACAGACGAGATGGCAGCTCGACATGTTATGAATATAACCTCGACGGGTTGTCCTCATTGTCGTTTAGCTATATTGAAGCTTTTTGCCAGCCCCCCGAATGTCAATGCATTGTCCAGCGCGCGAGCCCGTCCCCTTCAATCCCGGCCACGGTGGATTCCTGCAGCACCAATTCGATCTTTCTCGTCTCCGCCGACCCAGAATGGGCCTTTGAATGGCACAGAACCGGCCGATGAGCGCTCGGAAGAGGCCGATGAGCTAGATAGTCAAGGGCGGGACGATGCCGCGAAAGGCTCAGGTTTAGCTAACATCCCTTGGTATCTTCAAGTTGAACCTCCGAGGCACGTGGCTACCATTGAACCGCCACCTTTGCCTGAGGTCCCCGACGGCTCCCCGAAGGTTGTCGGTTCATTGCTTGAGTACACGTCTGAGGAATTGGGTCTTGAGGAGCTCTCGCTCTTGGACCTTAGAGAGCTAGATCCCCCCGCAGCGTTAGGGCCGAATCTTTTCATGCTGTTTGGCACAGCACGGAGTGAGCGCCATCTTAATGTGTCCGCCGGACGCTTGCTACGATGGTTAAGAGCCGAACATCGAATCTACGCCCATGCTGATGGCCTACTCGGGCCAAATGAGCGTAAGACTAAACTGCGTCGAAAAGCTAAGCGGGCAAAGCTCATAGGAAGAACTGAGGATTCAGATGACGGTATCAGAACCGGCTGGATATGTGTCAATCTCGGCACGATCGGCCGCAGCAATGATGAGTCTGCCATAGTTACAGATGATGGGCGCGTCGCCGGTTTTGGCGTTTCTCAAACTGGCTACACAATCATCATTCAGATAATGACTGAGTCACGAAGAGCCGAAATGGGCCTCGAAGCTTTGTGGGAGAAAGCCCTGGGCAAGCCGCTTGGTGATTCCTCAAAATCAGAAGGAGTGAATACGAAAAAACTACATCCCTTAGAAGAGGCCATCCTATCCAGCTCACGCCCACCAGCAGTAACCAAAGGCAGTCAATTTAACGACACTTCTAGAAAGATACCGTTCGAACAAAAACGGGCTTATTCAACGCAACAAGCGATTACTCATGATGCGCCTGAAGCTAGTGCTCTATTTGCTATTGATTCAAAGGAGGCTCTTGAGCAGGCTCTAAAGTTTGACGCTCGCCAAAAATATCGCATTCTGGACTTACTGCGACTCCGCCTTGGTAAGATGTCGACGGCGGACCAGAGAGATGCTCTCGGAAATTTAGGAGAGGACGTAACACCATTCGTCCGGATTTCAAAATCTGCATGCCAATCTCTCCCTCCACACAAAACTTGGGGGTTTCGTCTGGCTGTTGAAGCTACAGCATACAAGTCTAACCCAGGCCACCATTTCAGGTCTCTTGAAAATGTACAGGGTCTTATTGATGAACTAAATCTCTACGCTATTAATGCCACACGAGAGCAGTATCTCCAGCTTTTGACTTGCATATACGGCTCAGCTGTAGGTGTGGAAAAGCAACACGAACTCGCTCAGCAGCTTCTACGAACGATGCAGCAACGTGGAGAACCCATCATTGCTCATGATATCATTGTCACCATCATCGAAACAGTATGTCAATACCGTCATCAAGATTCATGGGACGATTATCTAGCACTTATACGACAGCTAACAACGACCTTACCTCGATTAAATTTGCCTTGTATGGACGAGCCGTTGCTCATGAGACTCATGAGCGCATATCGTCGAATAGAGGACTGGAAAAGGCTTTGGTCCGTCTGGCTGATGCGGCCCAAATACGCACTTCCACGGTCAGCAGCTATGTATGTACACTTTTACCAGCTGATAAAATCTCGGGGTTCGCTGCCGTTTTGTGCTATGGCAGTATCGCAGACTTTTCAAGGGCTGCTTGCAGAATCTCCGCGTGTGCTACCTAACAGAGCGGTTTCGGAGGCTCTTATGGACTGCATTCGTATCGCAAAACCTGAGGCTGAAAACATGGTAATGCGCGGAGCAGACTCCAAGAACGAATTTGTCAGAATCATCAGACTTCTCAGACTCATGGAAAACTAAATCAATTGGCCGCGCTGCATGCGAGCTCTCTACCTATTTGCCTGGCCTTGTCAGATACCTTTCGCAATCTACTTGTGATATTCTCTACAAAACAAAAAGCATATTCAAGGTGGATTAGTCCAACGGATTTTCTAAACCTCTCGATCCCCTCAACTGTAGCACGAGGTGATAGAATTAGCTTCCGCTCTTTGATATGCTCGATCTGTTCTCGTGAGACCTAGAGACCTTCCCCTTCGGGCAATAACCCGTCTCTGTTATAAGGTACCTATTCATTTACCGCTTGAGCATGTGGGCGAGGAGGCATGTCAAAATCGGACTAAATAACATATCAATTCAGGTATGTTACTTCCACCTATCTTCAAATATATCTACGATAAGTCGGAGAATGTAAAACGATCGTTTACACGTTACCAACGTTGTCTAGATACCCATCGAAGTATCACAATAAGCTAGAACGATTATCAACAATTCGAGTTCCTATGCCAAGACTTGGCTGCCGAGGCGTTCTGAAGTCGTACCTTGTGAAATCAACAACGATCTCTCCCCAAGATCAACAGGGCGGATTTGCCCGATTTGCACTTACACCGAAGTCCAATCAAGGCAGGTAGTCAGCAGCGGACCTAGACTGAAAAGGCAAGCTCTTTCACTTGAACCAACCACCGTCCCGAAATCCATCCCCGGCATAAGTCTCATCTCGAGTAGAGCCTTAGAGCCTGCTTCCGAACCAACGTGCCTCGCTTGATTGGACAAGTTCCAAGATAAGGTATGCAGCGGCAGGCCGACCTCATTCCGGCGATGATCCCGGCTGCTAGTACTCGAATGCTACCTTGAATCTCCCCCAAGGCGCAGCTGAGTGGTGATCGAAAAAAGCACCTTCTATAAACTCACACGTTCGACGCTATCTCGATTTGCTTCCCGATGCTAAGTCCACACTCTATCCCCGGGATTTTGCGTGGATCAGGTTCGGAATGCGCCTACGGAGCCAATAGACTCGCTCAGCATGGGCTCCAACGAATCAGATTACCGAACATCTCTACCTGTTCCTGCTTATCATGATTCTGCAAGCGTGTAAGCAGGTGAAGCCTTACAAGTAGATATATAACGTGTGTCCGCCTCATCTCTTGGCGTACCGAGATATCTCCTCTCGTCGTCACCACTCCTCTCTGCTCCGGCATCCAGTGACCATCGACCAAGGCCAATAAGCTTGTACTTTCTCGGTGAATAACTAGTAAAAGTAAATAGTACCTAACAACGATCAAGATGGCCCGCTTTACCATCTTAGCCCTCTTGTCGACGGCCGCCCTTCCCGGTGCCATGGCCTGGGGAGCGATGGGCCACGAGACTATCGCTTACATCGCTAGCAACTATGTCGGCTCGGCGACCAAGAGCTACTTCCAGGGCCTCCTAGGCGACACCTCCGCCGACTACCTCGCCAGCGTCGTCGCCTGGGCCGACAGCTACCGGTACACGACCGCCGGCACGTTCTCGGCGCCGTTCCACTACATCGACGCCAACGACAACCCGCCGTCGACCTGCGGCGTCGACTTGGACCGGGACTGCGGTTCCGAGGGCTGCGTCGTCCGCGCGCTCCAGAACTACACGACCATTCTCCTGGACCAGAAGGCTAGCAACGCTAACTTACAGATCGCCGCCAAGGTAAGTCTAGATCCGCAAAAAAAAAAAAAAAAAAAAAAAAAACCTTTAGAAATAGACATGCTGACATATTCTAGATGGTTATCCACGTAAGCATGATCTATGGTAAAAGCATATCGAACAAGGGAAATTAACGCGATAGGACAGTTTGCCGGCGACATAGGCCAGCCCCTGCACTGCGAAGCTCTAGAAGTAGGTGGTAACGACATCGACGTCGAGTACGACGGCGACGACACGAACTTGCACGCCATCTGGGACAGCAACATCCCCGAATCCATCTCAGGCGGCTCCTCTCTAACATCTGCCAAGTCGTGGGCCACGACTCTGATCAAGGGTAACTTTTCCCCTTTTCCCCTCTCTCATCCCCTCTTTCACCCTCTCTTCCTTCCCTTCTCCCCTTAATCTAGACACCTATAAATCCACTCCGTTCCTAACAATTTCCCAGAAATCGACTCCGGCGACTACAAGTCCCAGGCCGCGGGCTGGGTCAGCGGGCTCAGCGTAGGCTCCTCCTCCGCCCAGGTATCGACGGCGCTGAAGTGGGCGACGGAGAGCAACGCGTACGTGTGCTCGACCGTCCTCAAGGGCGGCGTCAGCGCCGTCGAGAACAAGGACCTCAGCGGCGCCTACACGACGACCGCGCAGCCCGTCGTCGAGCTGCAGATCGCGAAGCAGGGATACCGGCTCGCGAAGTGGCTCGACGCTATCGTTGCCGCTATGTAAGAGAAAAATGAAGATTACCTGAAAAAAGTGATGGGAGTTGGGGTGTCGTATGCCTATGTTAGGATGATTAGTTAATTGCGTAGATTTATGAGAGATGAATGAACTCTATGTCTATTGAACGTCCGCTGATATAGTTTGATGAGGTGACGCGTTTATTGAACGATGATTTCTCCTTAAAGGCCCGCCATCACAGCCCATTACACCTTTTTCAACGCATCCCTCAACATAGGCGCGATCTTCTTCCTACTAAATTCCACCCTCTCTTGTCTCCAGCACCTCCTCCAATTCCCCTCCCCATCCTCCATATCCAGCTTCCCCTCTCCCCAAGCTTGCAGTCCCAGTTCCGCCTTCCCCTCGTCTTCTATAAACCCCTTCACCGCGCTCACGACATGCGGCAAACCCCTGGTCCAGACCATCAATTCCCTAGTAAACTTTCCCTCGTCATCCTTGGACGTCGTCAACACGACCATAACATCCAACCCGTTCTCGTCAATCCACCGATCTAACTCCGCCAACAGCGCGCTCTCGCCGCCAGCCTGCTTGATCAGAGTCGCAAAGGACTGCGGCACGGACGAGGTGCCCAGCTTCAGGGCTCCCTCGGTCCACGCCTTATAGTCCTTGCGCAGGACGTCGCGGGCCGACATCTGCGAAATGTCCTCCTTAAGGGCAGATACTTCGGCGAAGAACTTGGCACGGTCGTAAACGTCGGCGGAACTCGTAGTGGCGGCGTTGGAAGTAGATGGTACAATGTAGCCCTCGGCGATCTCGACCGCGCGCTCGTCGTGCGCCGTCGTCTTGTCCTTGTTCCCCAGATTCGCCGTATCGATTAGGATCGGCGCGAGAGCCAGGTACGCCAGCTGTCGATTAATCTCCGCCTTCTTCGTCAGATCTCCCTTGCCTTCCCCTTTCCCATCTCCCTTTCCCTTCGTCAACGCATCCCACGTCTCGCGACACTGCTCGACGACCAAACTCATACAACTCCCCGCTTTCTCAATAACCCTCGGATCCGCATCTTTCGGCACGACCCCCTCATCGTCATGATGGTCCACGCACCCAACCACCCTATCGCCGAACTCCTTCCCAAGCCTTCCCGTCAACACATTGTGGTCTACGAGCAACCACCTCGTGTCCTCGGGCCTTATACCCTTCGGCAGCTCACTCAACGTAAGCACATCCTCCCCACCAACCCCAGCGCGCCCAAGCACAGCGTCGAACTCAGGCCTCAGCGCGAGATCCGCGCGCGGGAGATGGCACAGCGGCACATGCGTCACGTGCGGCGGCGCGCAGCTGCGGAAGTACGCGAGGAGGAGCGTCGAGCACAAAGAATCAAGGTCTACGGGTTTTACGGTTCTCCGTTAGTACATCATCGCACACCCATACCCACACCCACACCTCTCTAGCCCCTCGAACCGGCAACTCCAAAACCGCACTTCTAAAAAGCGCCCCAGCGTTTTGGTATTACGTACGAGCACAGATAAATGTAAAAGATGAGATTGTATATATAAGGGGCGATGTGAGTGTGAGTGTGAAGCAAAGTGAAGTAAGAGACGTAAGACGTACCGGCAGCCTCATTCCCAACAACAAAATGCAGCGGCGCGGGACGCTTCGACGGCGGAGCCGTGAGCGCCGCGCGGGCTGTCGATAGAAAAGCCCGCAGCGATTTCTGCGGCGGCATTTCCTGCGGTTGGCTAGACGTGCCGTCCGTCATCTTTTCATGTTCCGGGTGTCGGCAGTTGAGTTGTTGTGTAGGATTAGCATGCGGACGTTAACGTCATCGCGTTTGCTGTTTTCTGGGTCCCCCGCAATTCCCCTTGAATTTTAGTGGTGTACCTGCTATGTTATAGCTCTAATATCAGGGGACATGCACCTACCCGTAGCTAAACCAACCCTAGGTTAATCTCTTGCGCGATTGGTTGAGAGCAAGCACCATCTTCTAATACGCCTACCCCTTAGATAGTATATAGGTAGGTAGGTACTACCCAGGCAAATATTCCGCACATGTATTACTCTCACATGCAAATACAGAGAATCTTAGACAATCTTCGAACATAAGTGTACAAGACATTGAATTAGAACCTCTACATAACGATACTACTCCGAACAACGTCATTCAATCCATGAGCGAACCTTCTAACCCTTGACAACGCCTCGTCCTAGCCATGGTATCCTATTTGCCTATTGTGTACGTAACTAAACTAAACACCCAGTCAAAAGAAAAACGCCAAGTCGTGCAGTATCCCTCATTCTTTCTATCGTCTAGTACTCATCTATTCCCTATTGGAACACAAATATGACGCCTGACCGGTCCACGCTAACCGTCATCGTGTACGGCATCTCCAGGACCGCCACGTCTAGGATCGAATCCAGGTGGCTTCTAAGCAGCTGTCCCTGCTCTGCCGAGATGACCGTATGCCTAGGAGGCTTCTCTCTGCTGCTCGTAGTCTTGCCGCCCTTGGTGTTCTTCTGGTCCGAACCCGCTGCACTGCCTTTAGATGTTCTCTCAACGTTGAGGGTTAGGCCGGGTTGGTTTGGTGTGTTGACTACAGAAAAGGCGGGCCTAGCGTCCTCTCCTTGGAGTCCACTGAACACGCACGAATTCTCAATGCGGATCAGATCCCAGAAGCGCAATTTCTTGTCCGAACCACCCGTCAGGATGTACCCATACCGCACATCACGCTGTTCTTCCATAGCACCCGAACCGACGACCATAGCTCGGACGCCTCGATCCGAACTGCCGCTGGCCGTAGGTTCGATATTAGTCGCGAAGCGGCCGAGCATGCCCTCGGGTTTGTCCTCATCAACGTCCCATGCTTTATATTCCTTTGGCCCCTCCTTAGATCCACCCACACGATAGATCTCCCTGCATTGGGTCTTCTCCAGGTCCCAGACGGTGACTTCTCCAAGGCCAGTACCGCCTGCCACACATACCCATTTCCCGCGTCCCTTGGCGGGATGGAGGCTGAGGCGATAGATGGCTGACTTGCCGGGTAAGCCCCAGCTCTTAACTCGCATTTTGAATCGAAGGTCCCAAAGATCCAATACTCCATGCGATGTGCCAAGCAATAGCCAGTTACGCTTTCGATCAATACAAAAACACGTCGGTGTTCCGTGATGGACCGGATTTTCAAGAGAGTAGAGGAGCGACCTCGTACGAAGGTCAACACCTACAACTCGAGACCGGTTAGTCGCCAAGACGAGTACGGAGTTGAGCTCTTGCTTAAAATGCTCACACCATACGGCATACTCGTCTGGCGGAAGTTGATACTCTCGGACAGGTCGTAAACGGATATACTTAGTCGCGCCGCTCGTCGCTGCGGTATCAACTTTGACGGCGTTGACGGTACCGTCGGTAGCACAACTAATAAAGGTATGGGTATTCTCTACAAAACAGAGAGCGGTAACTTTCGCACCTGATTCGTGTTTGTAGGTCTGTCGTGAACGATGCGTGACATTGCGTTCGAGTCGTGATGAATCCCACACTTTCACTGTGCCGTCATCGCTGCCTGTAATAAAAAATAGATGATCCGGCGATGGTAGAACACGATTGATTGCACCCGTATGTTCCGCAAACGTAGCAACAAGACTGCCGTGCGGCTTCCACGCTTCTTCACCCGTCTGCCCAGCCGCTTTGCTAGCCTTTCTCCGCGTAATCGGCTGGACAAGTGGTCCGAATAGAGCTATGTCATGAGGATAATTATCGAAATACATATTGTCGAGCATTTTTAGAATGCTAGGATCATTGCCCTCATATGTATGTGTAGCACGCGGTCGGTTGCTAGGATTTCCATCCTCCGTGACAATATCCGGAATGGTAATTTGGGGTGGAGGGTTCTGTGCAAAAGGGCCCTCAACTTGACCGAATGCGTTTGCCTCAGTCGTTCCCGTCTCGGCGACAGATCTGCCGCTATCCTTCCTATTCAAAAGATCCAATGCACTTGATTGATGCCGAATAGCTCTCCTAGTGGAATAGGGAGTATCGGAAACGGAGGCATTATCGTCAAGGGAAATCCGCCCATGTGTCGCGGATGATGTCCGTCGTGATTGATCGAAGCCTGCACCGTCAACTGGTGACGACGACAGAGTTTGAGCTGGCGATAAAGCTCTATTATCCTTCGTTCTTGGCGAGATTGCCCCTCCTCGGCTACTTAGACGCGAGCGATGGTTGTTCATAGCAGCGCGTCGCCTCTTTCCGACCGGCTCGTCTATTGTCATTGATGCGTCCATCAGAGCATCAGCAATAGTGTATGGACCTTTATCCGAGTCAGATGCGATCTGCTCTTGCCACAGTGGTTCCTCTTTGGCAGTAGTCTCATCAAACATGATGGTTTGTAACTGGACATTTAGACCCCTCAGAGCAATGATGTTATTCAAGGACGTAGCAATGTTATCCTGTGTGATCAGGTCCCTATTTCTCATCTGACTCAGACGCCAGATGAACTCTCTAAGAACAAGCAATTTGAATTCGTCTTCAGATGTCATTCCCATGTTTCGTAGTCGGCCGAGCCACTGTTCATCTTCATCGTTGCGCTGGACTTTGTTAAGGGTCTGAGGTTGCACTTCCCGGGACGACCGGATTGCTAACGCCGTAGACGCAATTGTGAAAGTCGACTGCTTCTGTTGTCTGACGGCTTTCCAGAACAAGCCTCTATCAGTCTTCTGCGCCCAGGATAAAGCTAGATCGAAGACAGTTCTCGATAGAGGTTTCTTCAATGTGTCCAGTAAGTTAAGCTCGGTGAAATCAGGGATAATATGTGGTTTTATGAATGGCTTGATAAGAGGGTAGACGATACATCTTTTATCCGCAGGAGACAGTAGTTTCGCAGCACTGGCTATGTACTCTGCTGCAGATTCGCGAATCCATAGGTTTGGATGCATAGTAAAGCGGCCAACCACGTCGATTAACTCCCAAATTTTTGCCTTGGATAGGAGACCTAGATTTGCCAGCTCCGCTAAAGAGTGTAATGCTGCTTGGACGACATGCTCTTCCGGGTCGGTTACGGCCTGTACCATCAGGGGGAGACTGAATTCCTCCAGACTTGTGCTGCCTAGGAAAGCAGCAATACCGACAATGGTATCGAAGAAAGCGCATTTCAGCATCCAGTCTCGGTCATTAAGATATGTATTCAGGTGAGTAAGAATAATATCATTGGATTCTGCACTGCCAAAAAACATGCAGAGTTCCGGGACGGAGCTGAGAAAAGCCCGCCGTACTGAAGCGTCTGAGTCTTCAACTAGAGCTTTAGCATGTGCTTCGAATAATTCGACGAGTTCGCCCTGCGCATTGTCGAACAGGCCGTCAAATGCGGCATCGGGGTCACTTCCGGCTTCTACCTCTGGATCAGCCGTGCTAATAGCCCCTTCTGCTCTTAGAATGGCTGTCAACTCTAGGAATTTCGAAGCAGTCGTCGCAAGGCTTCCCAGACAAGACGCGTACGTAGCTCGAACCAGAGCACTTGGTTCTCTGCGCTCTTTTCCCATGATAGGTTGTCTAGAAGCGCCTGACAAGAAGACTTGCATCCTTGGCATAATGTACTCGGGAAACACGTGGGCATTAACCGGGGTAACCACAGATACAAGAGCCAAAAGCTGAGTTACAGACCTGAGAGCCGCAATAGCAACGAGATCGACATCGTCGTTTAGTAAAGTCATTAGGTACGGCAAAACTCGGTCTAGCTTTGCTTCGTCGGATAACCTCTCCGAGAAAGCCAACAATACGTCACAAGCCCTGATTTTAGACGCCGCTCGAGCGGTATTTCTAAGGGACGAGGCGACAAGTGTAAGGAAGATTAGGGTTCCGTCATCCGTAGGAGGCTGCTTTCCCGCAGACGTGAAATGTTCATTATTGGGTATATTTAGTCGTACAGGGAAAAGACCCAGGCCGAGTCGAGGAGTGAAGTGAGCGAGCTGAGATGATTCTTTTCCATCGTGATAACCCAAGAAATACGATATCTTGTCAAAGTCGTAGAAAACTCGATCTATCCGCTCATCTGCTTCACCTAGATTTCTCATGGATCCCGTGATAGGAGTTCTTCCAGAACTTGAATCGGTGATGAGTTCCATATACTGATGGAGGAAGCTATAGAAGTACTCGGGGAAGACTTTGGTTTTGTAAAAGTCCAAATACTGCTCTGCCGAATACCGTTTCTCGGGATCAAGCTGAATCATACTCGACAACATCTCTCTTAGGCCCTGATCTGGAATTCTGCTAAGATGCGATATCACAGGATCATACTCGCCACGACGGTACTTAAACATCTGGCTGAGGCTGAAAATAGGTGTCTCCAAGAAAAGTTCGGCAATGACGCATCCAGCACTGAAGATATCCATCGACCACGTGAGCTTGTGCCCTTGAAGTTGTGTTTGCGGGTTCTCTATATGTTCGATGAACCTCTCGGGCGCGATGTAACATGTACGTCGACCCGACAGATCGAAGAAGTATGAGTAAAGCATAGGATTATCATCAGGTAGCTTCGTGGGCTTGAAGGAGCCAGTAAAGTCGGTGAGATAAAGCCAGTTCCAAGATGTCACCATGATATTCTCCGTCTTTATATCGCCATGGTATATGTCCCGAGAGTGGCAATCTCGCAGTGCGCACAACAGCTGGAAGGCCAACCATTTCTTCTCTATATCTTCGAGGAACGGTCGAGTCGACATGCGATCGTAGAGGGAGCTGTATATGTATTGTCGCACAAGGTAAGCGTTCCCATCAGTTTCAAAGGCGCGCTCGAAGCCCAAGGCGTTGGGGACATCTCTTAGTTTATTTCTCTCCTCTTCGGACTAGTCAGCGCAAGTTCCGTGCTAGAAAAGGGTGGTGTGATGGCCACGTACGTAGGATCTTCTCGCCATATTCGCGTAGCGATAGTGGGGTATAGGGCTTCACGGTGACCTTTGCCAGAACAACTCCATCGTGATGACGGGCGCGGATACTTTTCATGAAACGGGCGCTTCCGATCGATCTCTCGTGTACTAGGTCGGCTAGTTCTGGGATGTCGATGCCAGCAGAGCCGGCGTACGGCGTGGTAAGGGAGTAGCTGTTACCCATCTTGCAAACATGCGATGGTGCTACCTAGCCAAATATGTGAGGCAAAACAGATTGATCATCTTCGAGGTTCTCCACAAGCCTTGTCAACAGATGTATTATCTTTTCTATCTTCGAACGAACGCAACACAGCGCATTATTGATCTATTGGTGAATGGTAGTAAGCACGCCAACTGCTCACGAGGCAGCAAGCAAGGCTATGTGATCTTGATGACGGAGTTGGATGAATAGAAGAGCTTCCAGGAATTTAGTGGGTTGCATGTGCCTGGAATCTTAGCTTGGGTGGGGTCAGACCTTCCAATAGAGAGGTAGTCGCTGCTAATTAGTAAACTTAGCATCAGATCAGTCAATCATTGAATAATTGGGTACGTCTCCAATGTACCTAGCATGGATCTTTGTACACCCCGTTCAAGATTCTTTGTCATAATCATACCCCTATTCACCCAAATAGTCACAGTTGAATGATTCACATGTAAACAGTAGGTATCGTATTGCGTGATTAAAGGATGTGTTATAGTTTGCAATATGTAGTCGATACTGACAGAGAAGAACTACTGGTACAGTACTTCACTCAGCTAACTCAAGTGTTTAGGTAGCATAGATGCTAAAAAGCCATTTGATATTTACAAGACATATTTTCTCAACTCACTTGATAGAAGATAGCTACCTCATATGTATGTTACTAATACTCTTTCGTGAGAAACCCTAAGCTAATTGATAATTGAGATGACAGGGCTCTATCCTCATTTAGGAGCAGCCCTAGAAACATCCCTATGCCATATATCTAACCTAAAGCTCTCCCGACGGCACCACTGAAGATATGAAGGAGTCTTCAACCGTATTGTCCCTTGCTCGTCTGTTAGGCATATAGGTAGGTAGTGTCATGCACGTTTTCCAGTCACGCCCCAGTCTCCACCCGCCTCTCCCTCAAAGAAACGAATCACATAACAGTGGCCCTCCCCGACAACCCGCACCAAACACCTTTGCTAACACACCGGGTATATAGAATCAATAATCGAAGAGAAAGGAGAGGGCGCAACTGCATGTAGTCGTCATATTAATTATGATCGCGTCTCTTCATATCAAAAATCCCGAGGACCAGCTGGTAAACACCACCACCAGCCGTCCTGCGGTTCAAGTCGTGATCCGAGGCGATGTGTCATCCGAATAGAATTAAATAGGTACTGTAGAATTGGAGGCATTAAGCGTATCAATCGCAAGAATGCGAATCGTCGTGTCTATGTGCAAGGCGAGGACAAGAAGGCGGGCGTTAAATTGAGGACGATGGACATGGAAGTCGATCAGGTATAGACCGAAACTATACCTGAAAGGGGATTTTGACGAATCGATATCGCGCTGCGGTCGGACCGAGGGTTAGGTTGGAAGTTATAAGTCCCTAAACGCCGGTGCAATGCAAACACTAGTGTCTTCGTCAACCCATCAGATATAAATAAACAGCGTGAAGATCTCGTTATTAGGCTCAAGTTCCGTGCTGAGCACTAGACCCGGTCTCTGTAGATCCATCGCCCTCAATTGTCTTCCTCCAATGTTCGGGTAGGCAGACGCAGACCAACGGGAAAGCCTTGATCTCTCCACTAACCGGAGGTGATGTGTCTCGTAAGCGACCTGAGGTATGTGAAACTCCGCTATCCCTCTGTGCTTGTCTGCGTGCTTCCCACTCATCTGCTCTTTCGTCCAACATAACACCGGTTGCCCATCCGTCATCCCAGATACCTACCACCTTCAACATATCACCGCGTTCCAAGGCGAATTCGTCGGCTGCGCGGGGCTGGTACGCCCAAAGGACCGAGACGCGCTCGCCAGGGTGGATATCGTCCTGCGAGTAATAGTCCTTGAAGAATGGGAGTTGCTCAGATTGCTGACTGTTGACACCAGGGGGCGATGACATCCCCCCTGCACTACCGGGAGATTGAGGATCTTCACCTGCGAGCACCGAACTGCTAGACAACGAACCGTTCCTGCGGATGTTCATGGGAGGTGGTCGTAATATAGCTGCACGTGGTTCTGATCCGGGACTCTCCCCGAACGAGTCAGAAGACGAATGATCACCTCCTCCTCTCCGTCTTCCTGTGATGTACCCAGCGGCCGCACCGGCTGCTGCTGCACCCGCCGAAGCCCCGCGTCTGGAGTCTCCGTGTCTCGAGCCAGGCTCTCCCGTATGGCCTTCTAATGCCGACATACGGGCTATCCTTCCTCCGGGGAGGACTTCATACCCTTGAGGTGCTACAGGAGCCGCGGGAACCTGGTTTGTCTGTGGCCCTTTCCTAGAGGGTGATGGTTGGTTAAATATGCTTCCCTTCTGACTACCACGTCTTCTTCGTGCCAGTCTAATGCACATCAGTATGAGGAAGACTAAAAGAGCCAGACCAGCCACGGATCCAATGACAACACCAGCTATCGCACCGCCAGAAAGACCTTTGCTGCCGGATGAGCCCCCCGCAACGGGTGTTGCTGTGCTGCTGGCGGTGGCGCTCGCGGTAGGTGTACTGAAGGATATGGTTGACGTAATTGAGGGCAAGACGACGTTGGCGCACTTTGACTCGATATTGGAATTGTAGCAGCAGGTATCAGTCGAGTTAATACCGCCTGATGCGCAATATGAGCACAATCCAACGGTGCTACCGCCGTATCCACAGTTATCTGGTTCATTAGCGATGCCTTGGATACAACTGCTACTAGATAGCGAGTCCGCCGGCAAAGCACAATTAACGAAGTCAGCTCTTATCTGGTCTTGACGGCCACTGCTTGAGCTGGGACACAGGCTAGTATCGGCCGCGAGATAGGCTTCACTCTCGGCATAATGAGCGCAAGAGTCGGCACACAAGGGCCGCGAATCCTGGTCCGACAGACTACAGTCCTTGATGGAATTTTGGATAATAGCATTACAGATTACTGAGGTAGTGAAACGCGCATATAAATCAGTAGTGTTGACGAGGTCGATATTGCCGCAACCCAACAATGTTTGGTACCTAAGATACAGAATAAGCTTTAAGTTAGGGATCATATTGGCGTCAATTTACTTACTGTTTCTGAACAAAATCGGTCTGAACATATTGGCTTAACTGCTTATCGAAAGAAGCCCTGTCTGAGACGTACTGGAGAAAAGGACTAAATGGTAGGAATTATAGATTAGAATCCGAGACAGATTCTTATGACAACGCGATATCGCATTTGGAGAATGAGATGGGAAAGGGATGTGAGAACTTACAATAGCCCTATTAAATAACTACTCGTGGACACCGAGGCGGACGCAAACGCTGGACAAGTTGTTGAGCCTGTTAACGGAATGCAGTCTGCCATGGAGCCAGGAGTTGCTGCGAGGATCGACACAAGGGCTGATTTTACAGTCCACCCTAACCGGCCAGCCGTCTTTCCACCACTCCCTGATCGAGACGATTCCATCGCGACGTCGCGCTTAAAGGGTTTGGGGGACTTCGGAGTGACAGATCGATCGCCGTTCCTCCTAGAGTTCGTATGGGAAGTAGGGATCACTGGCGCCGAGAAGGCATGACGTTCGGATCCTATCATTGCTCAAACCACATGCTATTTAACTCGACTCGGTTGATGATGGTATTCGTAGTTGCTCGGTGCTAAGAAGTGGCTGAATGACTGATATGCTGGCGAGGATAGTCTGTGTTTCCGTTTCTTTCCTTCTGAGGCAGGTAAATCTTATGTGCAAGGTTGGTCGCAAGTAATAGTCGTAACCGTAACCAAAATCAAAGTGAAGAGGTATCTTGAGGGGTCAATTACTCTGTAAGAGAAATACGAGGGAATGATTATTTTCTTTCGAGTGTTATTTTTTTTTCGTGTTGAGGGATGTATGTAGGTAGGTAGTGTGCCGATGGGATCGGGTGTGTTGGTGTTTCCGGTGACGAACGAGTGTCTACAGTTGGAGAAGGTGAGACCTTGAGTGAAAGGAACCAAACCAGAAATCGTGTAGTGGGAGGATTTCAGGTTGCGCTTGACATGCCACAAGTCCACCTATCTTGCAGTCTTAGACGCACGTCGAATAGAATACGACTGTGGATGCTATCTACTACTGAATGGGTTATCGAGATGGCTGGACATTAGGCGAATTTACTGGTAGAAGGCTCCTTTGACTCTTTTGGCTTAAACGAATGGATGGTGTGAATGTCAAATAAAAAATTCGAAGAATAACACAACGAAAGCAAGAAAAGAAAACTACTAGGCCACGACGGTAAAGTCGTGAAACCGTAGATCCGGGCGAGTAGGATGAGGATCGGAGGATGGGGAGAAAAGAAGTCCAAGTTTGGGTATATGCGACTTCGACAGAACCGATGAGAGAAAGAGAGAGGATTGGGGGAGGATTGGAAGAGGAACTCGCGTAGCCAGCCCGAGACTGCCTGGCCAGGACTGCCAGATTGTGCACCGAACTACTGGGCCTTAGTTTTACTTGCTGGCAGGCATAATTCATCAACGATCAAGGAGCATCGTAACAAGCAACACCTGCCGCGTCCTGCCCTACCTTGCAGCTACGTACATACATTGATGCACCTTGTTCCTACCTAGTATCTGACGTTGTACTTTGTACTTCGTGTACCTGGGCTAACTATAGTAGTGCCACCGTTCACCCTGCCTTCTCTTGATGTAGCAGGTACACTAGCGAGCGGGAGACGTTTCCAGGTCGATAGTAGGGGAGCTCTATCCTTCTATGGGGGGCTTGGCTTAGACTTTGCCCAATGAGAAGTACCAGCAGCCTAAGGTTGTGATCCACAGTAAAAACTTACTTGCTTCCAGTCCGCAACAGGCAAGTAGAGCGGCCACGGCCTTCAAATTAGAGGTTTCCCTAACCGTGCGTGCTTTTCATCCCGATATTAGGTATATACGGCTCCCGTCAGAACTTACAACCTTTTTTTACACGTGCTTATTCTGATGTTTACTCTTCACTCCTCACTCTTCATTATTCCACTTATCCCGATGAATCTCAAATACATACATCATATGAAACAATATATCAGCACATTGTTCGAGATCCCTAAACGATCCAGTTGTACAATGCCATATACGTCTTATGAAATTTGATGCGCACAGACTAGTACTCTGTACATCATAGTCGAGCTAGGGTCCCTGTCAAGCCACGGGCTCTCAGACAAGGTCTTCGTCCAAATAGGCAAAGTCCCAGAAGCACCTTAAAATTAACTGACATGGATTTGCTTATCCAATCGTGATAGCCAAAAGACAGCCAAGAACTTTGCAGAAAAGCAAACCGTTGATTTTCCAACAGTTCATGAAAGAATCATCGATAAGCTTTTCGAAGTCGACATCTTCCCTGGCCTCATCGTGATATCGGATGGCATCTCATTACCTATCTAGGAAAACAATGGTAATTATGTATTGCCTAGTGGGATGGCTGTCACCTTCACGTTATTCGTCTGGTGTTACTCAGAGCGGAAACCTTGAATGACAAGCCAACGTGGACACCACATGTTAATGCCTTCAACGACAAACACCGACAAGTACCTATGAATCAAATAAGCTTCATTCCCCATTCCACGTCTACATACGATTTCAACCTCCAAACTCTATCGAACACAACCCTCTTGTTCGGATGATGGTTTATAGTTCATGTCTATTCAACGAATGACGATGATTTACTACCTTAAATCTTCAGTGTGTGGGATATGTACATACGAGTCACTGAAATCGAAGGAACGAAAACACTTTGCAGAATCCCAGAGCCTATCAGGGTTCATCTTCGTCGTTTCTGATTTAACTGCCGATCAGATTAGCTGAAACTTCTACTTTATTTCCCTGGGAGTCAGGGAATGAGGGTTTTTTTTTCTTTGAATTCTTCTGTCTCATATGCCGCGCTCCCGCGGTTATTGGCCAAGCACCTTTGTTATGCCCTACTGCTTCAGATTCTGATGATTTTCATACTACTTCACTTACCCGGTCCGCCATTCAAGGGATCCCGGCCAATTCCCAGCTACGTCTGAAAATAGCTTCTCTGGCCCTGTCGAGAGGCGTCGATGCGAAATGACGATGGCCTCATTTACTCGATTGAATAAGGGGCGGCCTAACGCGTCGTGTTTTCGACCCACCATTTCTCTTGGAATTTTTTTATGGTCTTTTTTTGGTTTATTTATGTTTTTATTAGTGTTTGTTTCATCATCTCAGCCCTAACAGGCCTTATTCTTACGGTTCCCACATTGATCAGAATCGACAAAAAACACGAGGCGCACGTTCGTCAACCTGCTTCTTATTATGTGTAGTATGCCCGGGCGTGTCTTCGACACGTAGGTATTTGTTCACCGCCATGGACTGAAGGACGGGCAGGCATCTCGGGCATGCTTCTTGACCTCGGAATGTTTCGAGAAAAGGGGCAGACAATATAACACAATTTAAGAAGCAAACAAAATCACATAAGCACAGGAACAGCAGATCTAATCACACAGATACTCCGAGATTGTCGTCCCTACCGTTGGGTAAGACTAGCATAGCCCCGGGCTAGAGTCGTGTTACCGGATCCTCTTATGCAAGCCATTGCCGAAGGCGTTCTGCCGCGTCAACGGCTTCACAGAATTAGATTATTAGTACTGGCTACGCAAAGCTCGCCTTCGTACCCTAACGGGTACTGCGCTTTAACTAGCCAAAGTGTAAGTAATTAGCCAAATACTTTAAAAGATAAGGAGTTTCTATATAAAATCCATGTACTCTGCTTGTCTTAGCAAGAATCCTTGTTTGTATATCTTTAAGAAAGATATATGTAAAGATACTTGGCTAATTACCTGCACTTTGGCTAGTTAAAGCGCAGTACCCGTTAGGGTACGAAGGCGAGCTTTGCGTAGCCAGTACTAATATCTGCCATACATCGGTTTCCAAATACTACCACACAGAGGTATGGCATACATATCTCTTCTCGGTCTGTAATATGTACCATCACCCCCCTGAGATTTCGCGTCCAGCCAGGATGAGTTCATCGAATAAAACTACTCGGCGTAGCGACAGGGCCAAAGGTACATCAATGCAACCGTCGGGGCGGCTACTAGCCTCGGCGGACGGCAGTGGTTAACATTATGCATATCGACGCCATGCATGAAATATATATGTAAGATCGGGGTGTTTCTCAGTCACTCCTATCAATTCGGTTCTAATTTACCTCCTATCATATCCGCCTTTTGAACTTTCCCATAATCAACGGTAACCGAGTGAACAATGTGCTCGAATGCTGGCACCTACGCCTTACTGGTATCAAATAATGCCATCGGCGCTAGGAAATGATACATGGAAGACAAAAAGATACAGTCGTGTCTCAGCTAAGGAGCAAGCATGAATGAGCCCTCCGATGGCTAATTTGCCCCGCGTTACAGATCTTACAGACTAATCCAACATTCCAGCCGAAGTTTATATCGACGTCGATTAGACATAATACATTTAAATTATTGGGTTCTATCAATGACCAGTCATGCTTTGGTAAGATTCCTATGAGCATTATCATCTGTCCTGTGACTCGGAGTATAAGCCCAGTACTTGACAAGATCTCATTTAGTCATCTACCCAAAGCTTTATCGATGTGTTTATGACATCGTAGTAAGTAAAAACATAATAGCACCTAACAACATCAATCACCATCTTGGCCTATCTACATATTCCGGAAGGAACTGTGATATTCTAGGCGATGACCTCTGCTGGTCTGTCTTGACTTTTCTTCACGGACCCTTCTCCTAGCTCGTCTCCTAGTGTATGATGCAGAATTCTTCGTATGATACTTCCTTGCCATGCTTCGATTCCAGAAACGACTAATGACCCTACTTTGTTTCTAACTGGCCTGCGAAGCAAAGACCAAATTCCAAACTATCACACCAGTGTCTCGTGGCTCTACTATAATAGATATCATATAGATGTTTCTCAAGACTTGGTAGATCTTGAAAGCCTAGTGTGGTTTAGTCTTGTCAATCGCTAAAGTGTATGTAGTTACATGAAGCATAATTGACATACGTAAATAGTTTAGAAACTTGAGATTCAAGCGCGTTAGTAGATGAGACATGCATAGAGGACTAGAAAGTACGCATAGCGAATTCTTTGGTTATTGGTTGGTTCGTTAGTAGGAGGTAGGTATGGTTTAGTACGTTTGACTCGTGCAATAAGCCTTGAGGGAGTGAAAAACATTCAAGACTCAATGCACCTTTTGATACCTACCTACTTACAAGATAAGATGAGTCATGATATAAAATGGAAATTTGAATATAGTAGCGTGGATGCCGACGTTGTAACAACTGCCGAAAGTTCCAGTATGTAAACTGATACACCACTCTTACTATCGAGATCCGTCTTTAAAACAACTCTGAACCTCCCTATGCCGTTAAATATCAAGGTAGAATACCTCAATGAAAATATGTAAAGGCTAAACTTTGAAACGTTTCTGAACCGGTAGTGGGTTTAAACTTCTTATACAACGAGCAGATGACATCCAAAACAAGTTATTGTTCTCAAAAGAACTCTCATCGAACGCGGAATCTTGTGAACCACCACTTTAAGTGAAACATGCGGTAACGTCAGCCTGGAAATTATATAACAATTCAGAGCCAAAACTGGTCTATCTCGCACCCTGTCTCACTCCCCTTTTGGGTGTAAAACTCACATAATTCATGCATATGGTATTTAAACACAGTCAGGTATGACGCCCTGAGAATATGTGATGCAAATTCTTGATGAACTCAGTATACCTTGAAGGTGACGAAGGACTTTGAATAGTTTACCAGGGCCACGCAATCACTTTTAAGCTTGAATAAATGAGTACCTATAAAACGGCGGAGTGATTTGTGATGGAGATTAACTACCTAGGTATCTGCTCCAACGGGATAGCAGGCCAATCGAATCGGCCTTGCCGATTACGAATCATTCCTGGTGTGTGTGAGTATACCATCATTGGCCAATGCTGGATCTACGAAACTCCCAAGGTTGCTGAAACCTTCCAGTCCGGGTCGTCCGGAAAGTACTGCCTGGAGGATTCACGACTCAACGGGGAATTGAAAGTTGTGGGTATTCTATCAGAGAATTTGACCGAACGCCTCCAGCTTGTATTGCCCTGTCTTACGACAAGATATGTACACCTGATTAGAGCATGGGCTCTATGATTCTTCGGGTTTGTTCGCCTTTTTCGCTGCCTCGTGCTCCTTTATTTGTTTACTCCAGCTATAGCAGGTATTAGCCTCGAATATTCCGATAGAGAAGATGCATGGTCAAACATACTACCGACTAGGGAAGAATCGTCCCTCCTCTGGCATCTTGTGTCGGACTTCGCGCTCGGCGCTTAGCTTCCATAGCGCAGCTGTTAAGGCGACGACGACGCCTGCAAAGACAGCTGTGTTCGCCTTCCAGTTGCTCGGCTGTGTGTACCAACCACCGGACGGAGACCAGACGTGCTTGGGGTAGCTAATAGAAGGTCAGGTTCATCATTCTGTCGAGGTTTAAAGGCCGGTAGGAGATTCAACTTACGAAACGCGAGGACCGCCACCCTATTAATTGTTAGTTATGTATGCTAGTAATTTTTTCAAGGCGACATACCATCTTGTCTGAATGTGTGGTGAACGAATAGTCAATTGAGGTGAATTGAAATGATGAAGAGCTTCAAAGTTGGAGTTTCAACGTCAGACGTTCAGCCACAGATCTACAGAGATACGAAGTTACATCTGGATTTGATGGTACAATGGTACAAGCAAGTAATCTATTAGCACACACTTAATTGCAGTGATGTAATTGGACCCAATAAGGGTAATGGTTAATCCGGCGGCACTTAACGATGTGGCACGTGCACGACCACCATCAATGGCCCTTGCACTTTGGCGTAGCTTCAATTCTCAGAAACTTTTTTTCGAAAGCGCAGACAGACACGAGACCCAACTGCAGCAATTGACCTAATCCCCCACAACCGCGTCGTGTCTCAACCCGCCCAGTGCGTTGGGGTGAGGTGATCTGGGTTTATCAAAAATGAAGAGAATACGGCTGGACAGATTATCGAGTCAATTGCTCTCTTCGACCCCGGCAAGACCTGCGTCCACATCCCACTCTACCAGAATATGTCCAACGGCCCGCACATCTAGATTACAAGCCCCTCTATTCTGCCCAAGCCAAAGGAGGTGGCAGTCCACAACGCCTGAGCTGTATACCGACGAAATAGACTATGTCGGATCTCCAGACCCAGACCCAGCCGAAGAAGCGCGCAACTCGCCGCTCCCATCGCCACCACCCGAACGAGCCTTATACTCGGCAAAACTTGCGGCCCTGCATGCGCGACTCTCGCTCTCCTCCAAAATCCCCCTCCAGATTCTCGCCCGCACCCTAATAGACCCCTCGGCCGACGCCCACCCGCATTACAACAATGCGAACCTCGCATTCCTGGGCGCTGCCCTGCTCCAGTACCACACTTCAGAGTTCCTTATCATGCGGTATCCGCGCCTGCCCATGGCGATCCTGTTCTCCGCCATGAAGGGCTACTCCGGCGTGCCTGCGCTGCACCAGGTCGCACGAGCGTGGGGTGTGGAGCCGTGCGCCGCGCCCGGCGAGGAAGTGGACCCGGGCGTGCTGCAATTTTCGACCGACAAGCCGACGGTCATGATGAATAAGTGGGGTTACGTGCGCGCCGAGTCGAAGGAGCTTCTGAAGTACAAGTGGCGCCGTGGTGTTAGTAGTAGAGTGGTTTACGACGACGCCTTTGGAGAGATGGTGGCCAAGGAAAAGAAGCCGAAGGAAGGCGCCGAGCAAGAGCAGGGCCAGGGCCAGGAAGAGGGGGAGGCTAAGCCTGAAGTCAGCGACAAGCGGAATACCAAAGACCTGGTCGTGCAAGACCCGACCCAGAACGCGCACGCGAACTTCGTGCGCGCCATCATCGGCGCCATCTACCGGTACTGCGGGCGCGAGACCGCCAAGATATTCGTGCAGTCGCACATCCTCTCCCGGAAACTCGATCTCGAGAACCTGTTCGAGTTCAAGCTACCGATAAGGGAGTTAGCACGACTGTGCGCTCGAGAAGACTTCGACCCCCCCGTGGCGAGGTTGCTGAGCGAGACGGGACGGCTGAGCAGGACGCCGGTCTTCGTGGTGGGAATCTATAGTGGCCGGGACAAGCTCGGTGAGGGCACCGGACCTAGTCTTGATGCCGCGAGGACGGCGGCGGCGATTAACTCACTAAAGGCGTGGTACCTGTACAGCCCCGGCGAAGTCGGTGTACCTAGCGACACTTTCGTGGAGGATGCCGCCCACTGGGAGCCGGCCTACGTCGACATTGGCGAGGTCATATCGTGATGCGTCATCATAAGGATCTATACGAGGTGCTCTACAATAGAACAGAACGTGAGAGGTTTAGAACCACGAGAATTTCTCCTCTCCTCTGCCAGAGCAAGGCGTACCAGCACGACCCATTGGATAAAATGGGAGACGGCCGAAAATGAAAGCAAGACTATTGGCATCCCTTCAAAATAAGAGATGATTGATGATTTGACGTCTTGGCTGTCGGCGGGACTGGTGTGTTATGAGGGGCGGATTCCAAGGGGCCGGATCTGCCAACGTTGTATCATTGTACCATATTCAAAGAACGTCCAAAAGGCTGGATGGCCCTATGTAGAAACATACAAGGACAGCACCACCCATAAAACCACTCTTCAGCCGAGTGTAAATATCTAAAAGTACTTGCATGATCCATGTTTGAGTGTATTGTCCCTGGTCTTTTCTAGAGTAGTCATCATGTGCCTTAACTCGTCTATCTAATTGGTAGTCTAGTGTATATATGTACATGGAGCATTGGTGAGGTATATAGTATGAGGTAGAAGCTGGCTGGGGAGGGGAATGTAGTGATGGTATTGCCAAAGGGAGTTTATCCAGAGCGGTCCATTTCCAACAATGGACCTTTAACGACCGCAATGTCAACTAAAATGGTCGCCCTCGCCTAACTTATCTGCTATACCTAACCTAACCAACCGCCTATACAACTCCTTCTTAACAGCCGCCTCATGATCTTCGCGCATTTTCTTTTTGCGCTCGTACACGGCCCTCACGCAACGGCGGACCTGGTCCTTACCTTCCTCGTAATTAGCTCGCGCGAGCGCTACCACCTTGTCGATTTGCTCGGGGGTGTATACGAAGTTCCATGTGCTCATGTAGTCGGATTCGGCCGGGTTGACGCCCTCGACTTTCGGGTTCGCCAGAAACGGCAGATATACGATCGTCATGCCGGCGTTGGGCTCCTTAAGCTGCCACGCTAGCGTGTCGTCCGTGAGCGCCTTTGCCTTTGGCGTCGAGGGCGGCTCTGACGACCTCTCCTCGATTGAGCCGACCCAGATCGTGCAGTAGCCTAGATCCGAGTCTTCAGGGTGCGATATATCATGTTTAGCCTTCGTGCTCGGCTCTGTGGTCGGCTTTGGCGGTCTGCTGCGGGCTTCAGCCGGGTCATTTCCTTGCCCTTTCTGTGCTTGATGTACTTTCGTCTCGGCGTCGGCTGTCGATTTGGCTTGTGCTGACTCTAGTTGTTGCTCGATTGTCTGTGCCGAATCTGTTGCCTTGGGCCAACCAACACCCACTGGCCACCCCTTAACGCCGCGTTGGCGCGCATAACCGTCTGCTACGGACAGCCAATTATCCGTCTTGACGTCAGCGGAGGCGTCAAATGCTACGATAATGTCAATATCTCGACCCGATCGAAATAAAGGGTAAAGAGGTAAATTGTTTGACATTCCAGCATCCATCAACTGAATATACTCATTATTATATATCGTAGTGGGTGTCGTAAATCGTAGTTTTCCTTCCATGTTATATGTAAAATTGGGGATTTTAGCCGGGTCGATAGGATGAACTTTTTCTAGGTCCGTATTGTACCCATATATCATTTCGTCGATTGCGGCGAAACCAGTGAGGCTCTTTACAAGAGGTCGAATTTCACGGTAATAATGGCTAAGGGTTGCACAGAAGGCGCTTCCGAAGAGGCCCATCATGATGGGCATACGAATCTCTGGTAAATGAAAGCCATTTCTCTCCGGAGGCACGTCTTCTCCGTCGTTGAACCGACGACCAAGTGCCCAGGTCGGAATCCCGGCATTGAACTCTTCGCAGAAAAATTCGTAGGGGGTTAACTCAAACCACTGAAACCACGCCTCATTCTTTGCAACCTCCTCCGCTCGCGCTGGGCTAGTGACGCCGGGTTTTGCTAATTCGTTGGCTATATCAGGGATCTCATGGCGGACGGCGGTATATATTGGCATTGGGTTTTCTCCGTATTTGATATATTCTCTCTGGTTGGAAAGTTTAAAATCCTTGTCATTAATACCAAGCTCGCCTTTGGGAACCAGGAGCCTTGCGGCCAATAAAATCCCGTAAACATCGACGAGTCCAAAGTCGGCTTTCGGGTCCCCTCTGAGCTTCTCGACCATACTACTGAGGAGTAATTTGTTGGTTGGCGCGGTAGTCACCGATGAAAACGCTGCTGGTGGGTATGCGAAATGAACACCTATCCTAGCTTTTAGGTGATCAACGATACCTTCAAATTGGTGGTTTGTAACTGATGAATTGTATAGAGTTTGAAGCCAGCATGAACCACTAACACCAGCCGTGTACGTGATGCAATCGAATAGTCCATCTTCCTGGGTAGCAAGGAGCGAGCCTGTGCCAGCAACCAAGGCACGTAATCCGCCACCAGAGCCACATACTGCTATAGTGGGAACATCATCAGGATGGATATCCTTCTCATCGAGGCTAAGATACCTAGCCAAAGCTGCCGTGGCGACTTTCTTCCGGCGAGCCAGGAATTCCTTCTCCTCGTCGCAGAGATCCTCTGATACGCGCACTTTAGCAGAATACTGAATTTCGGGATGAATAAAAGGGTCGTGAGCTTCCCGCCATATCTCGTTTGCAAGTGAGCCGTCCTGCGTAGAAAGCTCGCGCTGGAGTTTGCGGATTTGATTAGGAAGAGTTTTAGACCAATCAGGAAGGATCATGTCAACGAGTCGATCAGACAGCGTTGACCACTCAATATCGGTGACGTTGGAGAAACGCTCAAAACGGCTGGCAAAGGCCGACCAGGCGGTCTCCTCGGCTTGAAGTTGCTGGTCATCTTCTGTACGCTTCAGACCTTGCTTGGTCTGTCTGGCAATGCGGGATCGCCGTAGTTCATCGCCTGGATATAGCGAGTATATAAGCAAGCCGCCTAAAACACCTGAAATGGCCACAGACACGACAGTAGGGGGTCTTTTACTAGAACCTGTCTCTCCCTGCTGTTGGTTGGGCGAGGTGAAAAAGCCACGTGGGAATTGGTTTTGCTGTAAGCACGATGATCGACCAGAAATCTTAGATGCACCAGCACGGATCGGCACCAGGGTTAATCGAGATGTTCCATGGATCAATCTGCTTAACCGTCTCACATAGCAAGATGCTATTAATTGTTGAGATCTTCCGAAGCATCCCATAGCTGTAAGCTGGTACGAGCCTCGTTAGTATGATGAGATGGAATTTGCAACATACTTCGCCGTTGGTAATAAATGTCAAGATTCGAATTAGGATGTCTCAAGTGAAAGTTTATGAGAGTTAAAGCTGCATCAATGTGCTTAATTTCGACGTAAGGCTCGTTGGTACCTGCCTGTTGATATGGTACGATATCGTGACATCATTTTATCAAAACCATATTCATACCTACATATACGCGTATCTGCAAGCACATTTCGAGTTCTTATATGCACTTAGGCATATTTTACCTCAGTATTTATAGTGCCTTAGGCGATAGCCGTAAGATCCGCCATTCCACCAAATCATTTTATGCAAATAGTAGGTATTTGGTAACCTGTAGATTCGCCAAGTCCACTAATCTTGTATTACTACAGGGCGTTTTGCCCCTCAAATTCGTTATATTTGCAGCACAGTGGATGCCTTGAATAGACCTGGAGGTGGCACGAGTGCACTAAATCTCCCTCCCCATTCAAACAAACATGCCAAATACATATAGTATGAGCCACACACCGAAAATTCTGCAAGATTGCAACAAGAACTTCGTCGTAGATAATGGGTCGCAAAAGCAACAGCATGAAAGGAGAGGGAGAAATGATATCTCTACTGCTTCTTCCGACCGTGTAGCACTCCTCCTAGCCGTATCGCGATTCATTTCTGGACCACCATAATTAATCGTCCTCTCCAATAGCAGAGGCGATCTTCTCTACCGCGGTAGCAATGTCCTTCATATTAGCAGTGATGTTCCCCTATAACGCAGTTAGCTCTATGGATGAGTTAGCACAAGCATATACACCAGCTTACTATTGATGTAGCTAGTGCTTTGAGGACGTCAAGCACATCAGCTCTTTCTGAACCAACGGCGCAACCTGACTGAACAGGCTCGACTAGCCTTTTATTACTCCTGGATGCTCCAACAATTTGGCGTACCTTGTTCGAAGCAAGAATCCATTCAATCTAAGTATCATAACTCTCAAAAATGGCGTGTTCTTCAACCGCCCAGACCAAACGACGAATAGCAGAAACTGTTTCCGTGTTCATATCAAGAGGTTCGCAGCGTAGATCCTCATACTCGCAGTACTCGCATATACTTCTGCCTTCTGCACCTACTAGGTACTTAGAATAAAACACTTACAAAGGATATAAAGGACTTACCGGCACAGTAACATCGTGCACCATAATTGTCGCAGACCCGCAATGCGCATTCACGGCAAGGAGGCCAATCAACCTTGCCGTAGCTATGTGTAGGTATGTGCATCGGATTGGTTTTTAGGTGTTTCGAAGGTGGCTCTGGCCCTTTGTCCCCGTTGGAACGCTTCTTTGGATTTTTAAATTGTTTAGGCACTTCGATGTTAGCTTTAAGTATCGAGAGTGAGGGCATGGAACGCACTGATGACTTCTGATATACACTTCGCAAATTGTGGTTGTAGAAGAGAAACAAGAAGCTTAGCTAGGAGGATAGGTTTGGAGTTTTGTGATTTATAAATTGGGGGCTCAATCATGGGCTGTTAGAAGTAGTGAAGTTATCGAGGTTATGTGTCGCGATCACACGCATTTTCACTATTTAAAAGAGACGCCGACGCCGAACCTGTTAACGATAGAAGCGTCACACTTTCACGGCCAATCGAACCACATAACAACAAGCATATCTTAAGAGACTGCATAACTAAGGTATTTTGTGATGTAATAACACATAATTGGTATGTGATGAGCAATACTATAACCCACCTGAGTTATAGGTTTACAAGCCACCTACCCCTTTTACCAAAGGTCGTTCAACACAGCATGTACAACGATCTATACGGCCTATCAGATATCACACTTGAATAGTACATACAAATATGATATATGGCTCAATAATGTGCGTATCCAGGTTGAACGTTCCTTCCCCTGTCTATAGACAGGATCCCAAAGTTAGAAGGGGCATACATACTAGATGGTAGGTACCTACCTAGGTAGTCATCTTCTTAGTAGAGGTTTTGATACAATTCCATAATACTGTAGTTTCCTAATAATACTTCACATCAGGAGGGTAAGCACAACTTAACCATCTAAACATACCTACCTACTTAATGTGTTCTTGAGGCAAGATAAATAGGAACCCCTTTCTTCAAATTACTCCCCTATTCATCTGTTCTCAACCCATTGCTTATTCCTCGAAACTTGCAAAGTAATAACAGCATACGTTGAACTAATGTAACCCGTCTAAGGTGTATTGCTAAAGATTTTAGCTAAGTACACTTATATTCTCCTATTTCCATGTCTCTCAATAGGTGGTCTTTGCCCAGCAGGGCCTTCAATCGAGAGAAATCACAAGACAGCAGCTCAAGTCAACGCCGAAAATTCCCAACAATTCATATCGGTAATCCTGGCACTCGTCGCAGAGCGAATCTCTCCTCCGCTTTCGCAAGTCTTTTCGACAGGGACGAGAATCGTCAAAATCCCATAATTCCTGACGACGAGAATAATACGAAGGAATTGTTACCTCTTTCAACCCGCATCGAAAACATACCATCGCCTCCTAGACTTAAAGATGCAAAACATGACTCAGGGCTTCACCAATCCGACACACCCATCTACTCAGCCTCCAGAGACCGAGTTGCTGGTCTTTTCACCAAACAAGATGAAGTTACCAAACGATCTCATCCGGCCATATTGTTAGACGAATGTGGACCACATGCACGGGCTTCAAGGACAAATACAATGGGGGCTATTAAACCTCCAACAACCATAACGAGTGTACGTAGCGCTTCGTCATCCTATCCATCAGAAGGTCTCCGCTCTCCGCCCGAACATTCGGTCTCACCACAGTTGAATACTTGGTCTGAAAGTTTCATGTCTGAAATGACTCCCTACGGAATGTATCCATCAGAGGAGAGCTTGAGCAGATCCACTTTCTCGACAAACGAGATTTCGGTTCCTAGCGATAGAGGTGGACAATGTCTCATGGAAGAACTGGCTGCAGTCGGCGGGATTTCCGATACAGAAACGAGGACAACTAGTAGGGATTATACCAGCAAGCCTCCTCTTTCAGATATCACAACAATTGGTTCCTCAAGAGGACAAGGAGATAACTTATCCGAAACCTGCCACGATGGAGATCCCACTAGCCTACCAACCCAGGAGGTCCAGGGCCCCTTTACCCAGATGAATGGGATACATCTTTTAGATGGCCAATTCTCAAGTACATCAGCTGTTTATGGGAGCTTTATTGAGCTAGAATCATCTTTTCGTCCCGATTCGTCTGAGGAAGAATTTCCATTCCGACCAAGCAATACGGGCTCTTTGGACCGTCTGCGCCAGAGCACGGAAACACATGAGACGCGCCCTACTAAGATTCAATGGGTCAAGTGCAACACTATGCCTGCATCTATATCACAAAAGCCTCCCTTACGGGATCGTCTTGCCATAACAGCAGCCCATTTCGAGAATCAGAATTTACCAGGGTTACACTTCCGGGGTTCCAGTGACTCTTCGAATAACTTGGTCCAACGAATCCATAAGTTCAAGTTCAGAAAATGGATCAAGAAGGTGTGCCTCCGAACTAAAGTGCGCTTCGGTAGCGTCGTCAGGATAGAGGCATCATCGCCGAAGGCATTGAGCAAGAGAAAGTTGAAACCTCAGAAGTTACAGCGAGCGAAGAAGAGCAAAGGCGCCCACAAAGCTAAGCCGAAGCCGAAGAGGGTCCATTGGAAGAAATTCGAAAAGAAGGCCAAGAGTCAGGATGGGAAAAGGCGCCGACTTGTACGTTCACTCCAAAAGAAAAAAAGCATCCAGCTACCCGTCCAGGGAACCGAACAGGAAATATCGAGTCTCGGCCACAGGAGAATACAGTCTTGCCCAGCCTAGTAATTGAGATGGAATAAGAGGATGGGTGCACTATGCAGTGTATATGAGATAATTGGAATTGATTGAAGCCCTTGAGCAACCTATTGGGTTAAGTATGTACCCATTGGCGGGTGGTTATTCTCTATGAGGGACGTCGATGGATGAAAAGGGGTATTAGGTACAGGCTTTCTCAGCCGGAGTTAGTCGGAGTTAGCATAAGATAGTACTGTAGGCCGACCTAATCGTAACATTGTATCTTGAGGGCGAATCCATGATGATTTAAATTGTGATCTTCAATAATTCATATCTATTAAGATCTGTAAAGATTGTAGGAATGATATAAGTAAGCACAGTAGAATACAATGTTCGTGGAAGGGATGCTCTGGGAGCCTATTCAGGGGCTAAAGGAAGGTCAAGGACAAAATCATTGGGGGTAAATTGGTGTTGGGCAAGATATAAGTACCACTGTATATTCAATACCATCATCTAACCAATATATATACCTAGACATTCAAGGTATGTAGGAAGCTCGAGAAAGGTGGTCCATCTGATCAACCATCGGCGGAAGCCCCCTAATTCCTCCTATGTCTGTGAGTCCTCGTCATACCGAACCCCCAACCATCTGTGCGGCACAAATACTTATCAGCAACAGCCCTAGATCGGCTTCGCAAACATTGCATATAAAAGAAGTGGTAAACTCACATTGGCTCGGCACATGGATATCCAACTCCAGCTCGTCCGCCCAGTGCCACACCAGGTCCGGGTCCTTCAAGAACGCGCGGCCGACGATGATAGCGTCCGCGCTCTTCGCGTCCAGGATCGCCTGCGCCTGCTTGCCGGACGTGATCTCGCCTACGGTCCCGACCAGCGTCCCGGTTCCGGCGACGGCTTTCCTGATCGCTTCCGCGTACGGCACCTGGTACCCGGGCCGCGCGCTGATCTTCTGCCGCGCGTCGGTGCCGCCGCCCGTCACGTCGAGGAAGTGCACGCCGCGCGCCGCGAGGACCTTGCAGAGCGCGACGGCGTCGTCGAGGGTCCACTGCGGAAGGCTCGGGTCGTGCTCCAGGTAGTCGGTTGCCGGGACGCGGGCGAGGATGGGGAAGCCGCTGGGCACTTCGGCCTTGAGAAGGTCCACGGCTTCGAGGTACAGCCGGATGCGGTTCTCGAAGGAGCCGCCGTACTCGTCGGTGCGCTTGTTGGAGGAGGGCGAGAGGAACTCGTTTAGGAGGTATCCATCTGTGGGCTTGGTGTTAGTGGTTATCTTTTCTGGACCCCTTTTGAGAGTTAAGTCCATCATGAAGCATATTCTCAATCGTATAAAAGAGGCAATGATCAAGAGGAGTCTTGAATCTTGGACTTGATATATACGTACGGGCTCCGTGGACTTCAATAGTCTATTCTACATATTAGCATTTATGATAATTCACTCGCTGAGTAGGAGATAAGTAACTCACGTCCACACCAGCTTTCAACGCACGCCGAATCGCGGCAACCCAATCCTTTTTGAACTTTTCGATGTCCTCTTTAGTTGCCTCTCTGGGAACGAGAGTTTGCGCGCTATAAGCTTCAGGAGACGGGGCAATAACATCATCTGGCCATCCTTCGGACTGTATCACGCATTAACTCGAATGAAGGACCAAGCATCATAGAAACACGACCCTCTACTTACTTGTTCACGAGCCGCGGCTTTGCGGTCGACCCACGGGGCCACCGTGCTTGCTTTACGCCCGGCGTGGGCCAGTTGCACGCCGAACTTCACGCCTTGGCTGTGCGCGAAGTCGATGATCTTCTTCAGCGGCTCTATCTGCCCGTCCTCCCACAGGCCGAGGTCCTGCGGCGAGATCCGCCCTTCGGGAGCAACAGCAGTAGCCTCACTTAGGATTAAGCCTGGCCCTCGAGCCGCGAAACTCCCAAGGTGGACTGAGACCATAAAATGTCAACCATGGTTCCATCTGAATAGATGCTCAAAAAGGGGTAAGAGGGGAGTAAGTTGGAGTAATTTACCATGGTGCCACATGGTCATATACCCGTCTTTCGCGGAATATCTAGAGAAGACAGTCAAATCTCCCAGCCTTGTGATAATAGAAATAGGAAGATGCTTCTCACTGGCACATAGGTGAGACGATAATTCGGTTATGAAGCACCATCTCATTGATCTTCAGGGGAGAGAATAGGGAGCCTTCCGGTTGAACATCCCAGGTGGTTCCCGCAGGAGGATCTTGGATAGGCGTGTAGAATGGAACCTGTTATATTTATGAGCGAATGTCTCTAGGATATTATTTTGATATTCCCTGCTACTAGAGCCTTACATTCGGGGCGCCATAGTTTATCAAGTTTTGCTCCGTCGAACAAGGTTCGCCGGCTACGGGAGCTTGATCAGCTTGAACTACTACTTTAGCCATGACTTCAGATGAGAGGACGAGGGGATTCCTTTGATGAATGATATGTTTGGGTAGTCAAAACCGAAAGCAGAGACTAGAATTGATTAATCCACGCTTGGAATATATACCTTTACGCCTACCTAGGTGTTTCTGACAGAGTACCTTTGGACTAACAGCCTTTGAATATTTTCCCGCCTTTCGCGTCACACACAATACCAAATCGAATTTCTGGAGACCTTGGCAAATGTCTATAATCCAATGACCATGCGTCGAGCGTTAATCGTTGTAACTTTAAACAGACTGTCCCTTAGTAATACCCTTACATGAGCCCCTCTTGTGACATGACTTGAGCATTGCATATTCTCCCCCAAATACTAGGTTCAAGGAAATCTGCTAAACTTACTTAGGAGTCATTTCACGAGAAGTCAACATGATATTCGAAGAAACAGCTTCTTAGCATACATCATAGTGCATAATACGATGCCGTTGATGTAGATATCCTCAACTGAGAATTGGCGATACTACGATATTCCACAAAAGATGACATGCTTTTATGGGTTGGCAACGCTACGGCTATCTAACCAATTAGATCTAAGTCTTAATAGGCTATCCTTCCCATAGGACCGAATAGATTGTATAGTTGACTATTTTAGTCTTGGTTGTTGCATAACATCTACACCTAGCATATAGCATTCTAAATCGCGAAGGAAACAGCCGCAGGATAGACATATAACAAAAACTTTGTCAATGTGTATGTTGAGAGACAAGACACTCTTATATGAACGCATGCTTATTTTTCCATATAACCATTGTTACACAATTTACCCCTTTTTAAGACCACCTACTCATTGTGAAAACCCGATCGCTATTCAAAAGGTGTACATAGTAACCTATGTAAGCTATATTGTATGAAGCCATACATTGTTCCAACTTTCCTACCACCATTGACTGAGTCATGATTGTATTGAACGATATGAATTAATTAAGTGGGTAGGTAGAAACGAAGGTGCTAAAGAACGGTCACTTAGATTCTAGAACTATTACCAACAATAATTCTTCAAAGAATAGATAAATTAAACATTCGTGTCACTAAATACCTAATCATATAGAAAATTAATTTGGTTGAATTAATCATTGTCGAGGCCAAGCGCTAAGTTGTAGATTGCTGGACCCCATATGCCCCCTCCCTGAAAATTGATAATATGCTAGTTATACATACACAATTACATATGGCCCTTGCCTAAGTTGATACGAATTGAAGAACCGAATGCAATGATTGGAACTGGGCAAGGTGAGTCTTAATGTCCCTAGAGCGCCATCCCCTTGACTGGCAGTTGTTTACAGCTAGAGATCAGGGGGCACAATACAGCCTCATATGACCCGATGGACCAGGTCCAGAATAGAGCATGAACGGTACGATATTTGATATCTATTTTGCCTTGTACCATTTATACTGGCAATACCCTGAACCGAGCTTTTGTGGGTGCTTATGCGTATCCTGCCTCCTAACCCCTGGCTGACAACAACTGCCAGTTAAGGGGATGGTAAAATCGCGATGAGTTGACTCTGGACGGATGAACTTTTGCAAGGACGTATATAGAATAGTCAAGATCTACGATGCGGAATAACACGGCTTACATACCACTGCCAATTTCTACCCTTCTCTAAATAAAGAACACTTAGTTGTAGAATTTGTAAGTGTGAACGCTAGGTAAGTAATATGACTCAGAGCTCGCACCCGAAGAGTCCCGAACGTCACTCGTGACCCAGCCACAAGGATTCCACTACCACATTAGACAGGATGAGGCTTCGAATTTCTCAATCGTTTACAGGTGACGAACTAGGTACATAGTAGTTTCCCAAGTCGAGATCTCTCCGTTCCTGATGTCCCCTTTTCCCCGACCGCTAATTCGCTAGTCTATCTCTCTATCCCGGGGCGAGCTGCAAGTTGTGTCCGTAATAGGCAAGCTGAGTTGAGGCTTTTTCTAGGATGTCATTTCTCACCTATGATCTATCAGACCATTTGCATGGACTGCATTAGACCCGATGAATAGCTTCAATAGTCGGTCCATGTGCGAGTAGCACTGTCTGGCACTATGCAAATCTCATCCCTGAACTACCTGGTTAGGTAGCTTACACGTGTTTTGGCCGGTGGAAAATGCTGATTATGTACCGAGGGGATAGCTAGAAAATTTGTTTGTTATAGTAGTGTTAACACTACTTCGCACATGGGCTATTTATTGTGACGCTATTCTGATGTAGGTTGTTCTAATAACTATACGCATAAATACAACCGTTCTTGCTTCACCTTAAGTAGAATTATCCTACCTATTGATTCACAGAAACGAAAGCATATGCTATTTGGAAACTAAACATGACATCTCAAAAGCCCGTCGTCGTCATAATTCATGGCGCCTTCTTTTCGCCGATGCACTATCGGAGGCTAATTGAGCCCCTACGCGCCCAAGGATATGTCGTTATAAGTCCGCCGATGCCGACGACGGGCCTTGACGATAGCGTAGCGGGTAAGACTTACGTCGACGATGTGAAGCGCATCCTCGAGCTCCTTACCCCCTACCTAGACGAGGGCAGGGAAGCCGTAGTGCTTGGACATAGCCAAGGCGGCATCGCAGCTAGTGCCTTGACTGAGGGACAGACCATCCAAGATCGCAAAGTCAAGGGGCTGAAAGGAGGCATCAAAGCAGTCATATATCTCACTGCCCTCGCTATTCCTGTAAAAGGGGCCACTTTGCTGGGCCTTCTGGGAGGCACGCTACCGCCAATCTATCGAGTTGAGGTACGTCATATAATCTCACCATTCTGACCTTGGAACCCTTGAACTTGCTGGTTTTGTATTGACACAATTGTGGCATGGATAGGGACCCTTCTATGTTCTCACAGAGCTGGCCCTTTCTCCAGAGGGCGGTGACATGAGGGTACCCGAAGAAGAACAACAAGGCCTGGCGAAGAGCTTGGTGCACCAGAGCAAGGCGAGTCTGGAAGCGCCGGTACAGTATACCGCGGTTGACGTCACTGTTCCCAAGACATACATCGTCTGTTCCGAGGACCCGTCGTTACCTGCTACCCTCCAGGAAAGTATGGCTCAAGCGGCTGGGTGCAAGGTTGTGAAGATTGAAGCTGGTCACTTTCCATTTTTAGAGAGCGCTGAGAAAGCCAAAGAAGTCGTCGATGTCATTGTCGAGATTGCCGGACAATAATATGAATAATGACCATATATAGATCACCTCTCAGCTTACCCTTTTGTATAGTATCTGTATATTAGACGTCAGCCATCTTATGCCATCAATAAGGCTAATCAGCTTTGAGCATGGCGATATCTCTAAATGCTTCTTTATAAACATTATAAAGATCATGTAGGCTCAGATGTTCTTCTCTTCGCTTTTACTCTCGGTTGGACATGTCCTTTTGTCACTTTGTCAGCAATGCAACTTATTTCATCAACTGCCAAACTCTAGGAGTCTTGTTAGGGTGTCGCAAAAATACCGTATTGTGTAGCATGATTTCACTGTCAGCAAAGGTACAAATAGTACTGCGCAAGAGTGCTTGTGAAGCAGCTTAATTTTTACAATGTCCATGTCGAACCTTAGTAACTAGGAAAAGAATTGAAGGGAAACCAACAAGTAGAGAAGATGGCAATAGCCCGTTCTGTACTTATGCAATGCAGCGATCTGTACCTAGTAACAACTGAATCCTATTTTACAACCATTTTCCCTAAAGACGTAACTCCTCGAACGCCTGTCGCTGCAAATATGTTACAGCAATCATGCTTATTCATCATCGGCAAGCTCCTCGACTCTGGGGGCTACATAAGCTCGCTGCTGCGGAGCGGTCTGAACTTGAGTGGTCGTCGCGGTGGTAGTAGCTGTTGCCGGAGGAGGATGACCTGTGTGACTAGCAAGTTGAGCGGCAGATTCAGCATTGACCGAGGCGGATCTCTTCTTCTTCTTCTTGGGCTTCGTGGTCTAGTGGTTGTTAGTAAGTTCATTTGAACATGTGACATAAATAACTTACCTCATGCCAAGCCCACACTGGACGGAAACTATCCATAAAAGAGACATCTTCCCAGAGGTTGGGGTATAGCCACAGACCTGGGGGCACGACGAAGTATGTAATACAGAATAGAATGACACGGAAGATGGCCATGAGAAAGAATAGACCAAGAAGCATCAAGAATCCCCAGCTAAGGTAATAGACACCCTGTCGCAAAACAAGTGGCCACAGCGGATATAGGACGACGATGAAGATGAGAACCAATGCAAGAGCGGCGTAGACTTTGCGCATAATCTGGCTACCTTCGTACAACCAGACATAGTACATGTCATCAGCAGCGTCTTGTTGCTGTTCGATCTTGACAGTCCAAAGTCCCTTGATTCGCTTCCCTTTCTTGGGAGGATGGTCGTGTCCTGCGTGAGGGTCTATCTTACTGACACGTAAAGCTAACATGGACATAGGTAGCAGCTTAAAGGTGTTCTCAAGCGACGCACGGTCAGTAATCTCGGGGAGTCCTGGATTCTTAGCTCGGAGCTTCGCATAGGCGGGTGATTGGAGAGCTCGAAGTGCTCGCTTGACTAGTGAAGAGTCGTATGAGTTAAACAGCCTTGCGTTTTAGTATACGACTATAATCAACTTACCTCTGAACATATCCTTACGCTCTCCATTGATAATACAAGTGCGTGGCTTCAAAGGCTGACCTCTCAGGAAATTGGCGAGTGTGACTGCTAGAGGATTGGGAGGTCCGGGACGGATAGGCTGAGGTTGGCCTTGGGGTCCTGGAGGAGGACCTGGGCGTGGCGGTCCTTGAGGTCCTTGTTGTCCTCCTTGCTGGCCTTGGCCACCTTGTCCTTGCCCTTGCTGCTGCGCTTGTCTTTGGGCTTGCTGCAACTGTGCTAGACGCTGTGCCTTGATGTGCTCAATGAATTGAGGAACGGTCATGCCATGTTTCTGAGCTTCGGCTGCGATCTGTTGTTGCATCGCGGCAATCTGCTGGGGCGACGGCATCTGGCCTCCAGGTCCCACTGGTATGGGGATAGCTCCCGGAGGAGGAGTGGGAGCTTGCATGGTGATGGTTTTTCACGCGTCTTTCTGATTGATTATCTTGGTAACAGCGACGTGAAGGGAAAAAAGAAAAATAGTAAAAGTAATTAAAGGTGAGAAAGTGGAAAGGGTCGATGGAGTTTAGTCAAGTCCCTTCCGAATGGATAATTTTGGACTGACGCAAATCGAACAATCTGTCATTCTCAGCCTTACCTAAGGAAATTTTAGCGCTAAACCATCCTAATGTCCTTCTGTTCCTTCCATTATTCCATAAAACTTCCATGGATTAGCCGGCAGTTTGTGAACGGACCACATATAGTCCATGTCAAATACCTAGCTACATATGGACCTTACAGCCAATTGGTTCTCGTATCGATAACGGCTAACAGTTAAACCGGAACCCTGGAAGATTTAAGATTCAAGATTCACTCAACTATTCGTGAACGATGGAAGGTGAGAGGTGAACGGCTTTAATAATTGGGCTTTACCTTGAACTTATTTCAGCCCTACCTTCTAGGACTAACTTACCGAGCAAGATCTTTGTCAGATTGATCAACTCATCTTCCGAGAACTCAAGGTGCTGAGAATTCCCTTGACCGACGACGTTGCCACACCTTTTTATAATCAATCAATGAAGTTAGATGATGGTGTTCTTATGTTCTTATGTTCTTACGCCTCCTTACGTCGTCTCCAACCACATGATGGTTCATTTCCAAAACAAACCAGTGCGCTTACGACGGCCATGTTACCTAGACGCGTGAAGCAGACACCTGAAAAAAAAATAACAACATCTAGGTAATAATAGAAACTCGATGTGAAACAGATGGCACAATCAACAAACAACACGTTCAACCTTGCGCATGGCGGTTCAGAGCTAACAGAGCCACTTCGAGCCACTTGCTTCGCTCCATCTGCGGATATCCGTCCAACCCTATCCATCTTTGACACTTCTGACTTCTGCAGCGTAAAACAAGACTGAACGCGGTCTCCCGAACATGCTACCGTGTGGAGACATCTTCTTCACGCAGAAATACTATGTACGCACTTGGTACCGTTTTTATTGTCTGACGAACCATAAGGCAGACGCCCATCGTCATCCATTGAAACTCACTCCGTCGGGGATGACGAGAGACATGCGCTTGCAGGCTTCCCACGCTTCCCGACTCCAAAAGGCCTTAGCTGGTTACACCCAAGGCCAATCTTCGAAGCCCACGAGACACCCCCTCTCGGGATTCTGTGGCGATGTTCCTCCAAAACATTTCTGAGGGTGGGCGGAAGGGTGGACTCCCTTAAGCTCCCTTCTGTTACTTCTGGTACTTCCAGTACTTCTACTCCTTCTAGATTGATCACGAAGCAGGGAAAACTAAGACAAAAGACTGGCTGTGCAGACTCGTCCATAATACAACAGAGTGGGGTCCTGCAATCTTGGTGTGTGCCGCCAACCATCCGACTCTACTCCAGCACCCTGGTTCGTAAGCGCCGACTGGACCACGACCTTTACACTACAGCCTATCAACGTCACGGAACATCTGCATCCAAACCGTCAACGCTTCCCATCCAAACCCGTCTAAACCTATCCAAAAATGTGTAGCCCGCAAGGCCCAAATAGTCAGCACCCGCTCTCAGCTGCTTAATTGCTTGAGCCTAAAAGGTAGGCCTAGAAGCTAATTTCCTTTCATGTCTATTTTTCCATAAACATAAAGGTGTTATGGATCTTATAACCCGACGGTGCTCCCCTTGCTCTCCTAGCTCTCTTATCTCTCTCCAACCGCTGGCCGTCTTTCTTTCCGCCCAGTGCGATATGAAGTCACCATGAAAGCTCTAGGTGGGATACTCGCTGAAGCTTATGCATCGTGGTCCTATTCTATCTCTCATTGCTGTCAATCTTTAGCTTCTCATCCCGATGAAAAGACTCATCAGCCTGGTAAGTATTGGACGACATATAGATAGTTGTTTCATTCTTCTAACTAAATTAGTCGACCACAAGTCGATAGATGTTATCTATGATGAACCTTCATTTATTCCACCTCCTTCTGCGGCACCGTCTTGGCCAAGTAAAGGACCATCCGGCTTGGAGCGTGCTTCTAGGAAGAGGCATGGTTCCGGATGGAGTAGCTTCTCTGCGAGAAAGCTATTAGTACGACCGAACTCATCGTCATCGCGCAGGCCGCATATATCTGCTCCTACCGAGTTTCGTCATCTTTATTCGGAGTCTTTTCGTTTTCCGGATTCTAGCTCAGCGCACGTAGGACAGCAAGCAGCTTCTTTTCGTCCTCTCGAACTCAGCATATATATGACCGATAATCGACTTTCCCCTATCTTACCTCATATTGACTATTCTGCACCTGCGCCTCCGCCTCCTGTCACACCTCCTCAGCGTGCCTTCACTCTCTCGAGCCGCGATGAAGACAGTCCCCGCATGACACATTCACGTAGCTACTCATCTATGTCGTTCCACATTCCCCGGAGGCCAGTCAATGGTGGGTCTGTCTTCGACTCTCCGCGGTCAGATGATAGCATGCCGCAGCGACCTCAACCGGCCAAAGTTAGGGATCGCGCGTCACCAGACACATCAAGTCCGTTGATGAAGGATCTCGTCGAGAGAGTTGCGACCGCGATGATGGAACGGGATATGCTACAGGAGCGGATCGAAGACGTTATTGAGAGGCAGAGCATTTACGTTAGCAGCCGGCCGTCAACTGCACACGGAGAGCCGGGTAGGCACCTTGGCGCAATTTAGCTGTATTAGAACAAACGCTGACAGAATTGCAGAAATGGGGCCTATGCCAGATATTCCGGCGCTGCCTCCTAACGCTCCGTCATTCAGCGAGCGCCTCAGCTCCGACCGCCCGCAAACTGCACCATCTCAGACTCCAGTTCGCACGGCATACAAAGCTAACTCATCACGCAAAGTGGAGGGGCGAATCCCTCCCCCGCCATTGCCTCTCCGACTGCGACCACCATTGCGCAAAAAGAAATCCTTTTCCCGGGTTTCTACCTGGGTGTTATCTGGAGGAGAGCACAGACGAGACATCAGTCTCGACTCCCTTACCAATGTTCCTATGCCAGTGACTAACTGTGACGGCTTTTACCAAATTGCGAGTCCCGAAGGGGACCAGAGATGCAGCCTCGATACGCTTTCTACCAGCTCGGACTGGACCGTGGAAGAAGAGCAGACATTGCCGACGAGCCTGTCACCTAGCAGTACAGCGACCCTAAAGGCGAGGCTGGAGCCTCCCATCTCAATTGCATCCGGACTACAACAGTCGATCGTGCTGCCACAACGGCGGAGCGTTGGCGTTGCTGTCTGATTTCTATTCTTGTGTATGATACCATTCTATGATACCATCCGGTACTAAGGGACCGTGTATATATTTACGTTATGTCAAACGGAGGCATGGCATTGGGTGGCATATATAGATGTGGGCTGGAAAAGGAGCATCTGAAGCTGGATCTAATCATGATGCTGGTTTATGATAGAGCTGGGGGTGCTGGAGCCGTTAACCAATGGGCTTTCCAACCCGTGTTGCTGGCAAAGCAGAGATGATACCCGACAGGTTAGGTAATGAAAATGAAGCCGGCTCATGTTTTGAGACCGTGAGCGGCTTGATTGTCAGGTTAAATTTAATATGGTGTTACCTTTGCGCTTACTGAAACGTCAAATTTCGAGGTACCTGTCTTAACATGAGTGACACTAAATATAGTCGCAGTCGCCTTAGATCGTACTACCTTGTGTATTTTCTTTGATTAAAGTAATATATCGATAATCAAACAACGAGACATATATTCATGTCGTATAGTTATTTACGACCGAGGTATTATCGTTTTGGGCTCCATTGTTTTATTTGTATAGTGGGGGATATTCAAATATAGGACTTTGGGGGAGGTTTAGTTGGGGTCAGTTGCAGGTGTTCCCAAGCCGGCAACAGCTGGCCCCACTTCAGCGACGTTTCACGATTGGGTGCAAATTGGGGGGTGATTGGTTGGCAACTTCGGTACAGCGATACAGCGATACAGCGGCAGTGCGGGACCTTGGGTTTCGATAATCGAAAATCGAAAATCGGCTACAATTCGAATTTCACTTAGGTACTCACATCTTCACTTTACATTCGACGATAAACATACCGCCCACATCCACCTTTCAATCGTTTTTCGAAAGTCTTTCGCATTAAACCAGGCATACGGCGATGAAGAAAAGTAGGCGATTTCACCTTTCGCCATGGTCTTCACCGACTTGAGACACCAGCTGAAGGCCCTCGTTGCCGGACGCTGGTGGCACAGATACACTCTCCTTCCCGGAAATGTCACTCACGATTTTGCCAAGAAGCGCACTATTAGTTTGATTGATACCCGCACTCGCATCTACAGGCTCGTTATCATGGCCATAGCTTGTGTCGCGTTGATCGCATTCTCCGTCATGTTCATGTATGTCAAGTAGGTCGTCGGGGGTGCAACATAAATAGCTCATCTCGTACTAACCGCCATATTCCATTTAGGGGTGACCTCTCAGCACAAAAATGCAATGGTTCCACTCTTGACCGTCACTGCAGACTCCTTCTTTCTCGGCTGTGGGGTCAATACACGTCTTCATTCCCTGTTCCCTCTGAAATCTCACCAGACACCCCCAAGAGTTGCGAGGTCACTTTTGTGCAACTGCTCTCGCGACACGGTGCTCGTTACCCCACGGAGCACAAATCCTCGGCCTATGGTACTCTCATTGACCATATCCATAATAGCGTAACAGATTATGGAAAAGGCTTTGAGTTTATCAAGGACTACAAATACACCCTTGGTGCAGACCAGTTGACAAGCAGCGGCGAACAGCAGATGGTGATGTCCGGTGAGGTCTTCTATGAGCGATACAAGCATTTAACCAGAATCCACACACCTTTTGTGCGTTCCTCTGGCCAGGAACGCGTAGTTGATTCGGCAAAGAGATGGACAGAGGGCTTTCACGAGGCACGATTGGATGACGAGACCTCACACGCCCCGGATACATATCCGTACAAGATCCTGATCATCCCTGAGACAAAAGGATTCAACAACTCACTTAGTCCTGATCTCTGCCCTGCATTTGAGGATAGTAAAAGCGATAGTGATAACGAGAAGGAAATGTGGATGGAGAAAGTCGTGTCGCCCTTAACTGATAGATTGAACCAAAATCTTCCAGGTGCTAATCTCACCAACGAAGAGACTATCGATATGATGGACCTATGCCCTTTCGAGACCGTGGCTGATAAGAAAACCAGACTCTCGAGGTTTTGTCAGTTATTCACGATGGATGATTGGCGCAACTACGACTACTATCAGTCGCTGGGCAAGTGGTACGGATATGGCAACGGAAGTCCTCTCGGACCAACCCAAGGGGTTGGCTTTGTCAATGAACTGCTCTCAAGGCTTACCGGCAAACCCGTTGATGACCATACAACCACCAATTCGACTCTCGACGGATTTGAGGATACGTTCCCACATGGCCGTGCCCTGTACGCCGACTTTAGCCATGACAATGATATGATGGACATTTATGGTGCACTTGGTCTCTACAACCTCACGGCCCCACTTCCGGGCAATCGCAGAGTCGGTCCACAGAAGGCTAAAGGATTCTCTGCTAGCTGGGCCGTTCCATTCGCAGCCAGACTATACGTGGAAAAGATGACATGCGAAGGCGACGACGAGGAGTTGGTGAGAATTCTGGTCAACGATCGAGTAATACCATTGCAGAATTGCGGTGCTGATGTGTTCGGACGCTGCAAACTTAGCAAATTCGTTGAAAGCCAGAGCTTTGCGAGAAGTGGTGGACATTGGGATCAGTGCTTCGTCTGAATGCCTTTCAGCATTCGGCCAATATTCCCCGTGAGAAGATCGCCTGAAGTTCCACATCGTGGCCAAGCCTTACTTGCTTGGTTTGATGTGCATCCCATAGTCATGAATCGTGATTCTTACTGGATATGGGGTCCTGCAAAGAACCTGGACTGCGTATAGCATGCTCCTTCAAGAGAATGTACACGAACGTCCGACTTCGCTGGCCCCTTATCCAGTCATGACAACGCAGGATACTAATAATAACTTTGATCAACGACCATGTCGTTCATTTTCACATGGCCCGAATAATGATTTCAAAAAGAGTAAGAATTACTATCGTTAGGCAGAATTTCTGCAACCGTCGTAAGAGAACTGAGACACCAAGGCTGAGAAGCGGTGCAGTAATGTGATTGCGATTATTGATAGGCTTGAGTAGGGCCTTAAAGGTAAGACAGTTCTAACAGTCTTTGAGGCTTGAATGTACATATAGGTACCATCTATGGTCAGTGAGCACAGGCCACATCCCGTTAGACTTAACCTGGACTTAACGTCATTTTTAAGTGGAACTCTTGTGATACCCCAAGTGCCCTAATAGCCTAAAAGCCCCACAAGATCCACTGATTAAAGCAAGGGCCTACACCTAAATTAGGTAACTCCATACCTTAGCGTGGCCCCATCGAAAACGACGCAAAGGTTGCAGCAGCCGATAACAGTAACAGGCATCGTTTCCAGGGAAGGAACACGCCGGAACCTAGAAAGAATGTACCTTTGGACCTTTGGAATTGTCGGGATTAGGTATCATGTCATCAGCCTCAACTCCAACTTCGTAAACTTCGCATTCTAAGACACACTGATGACAAGCTACCACTTCTTTCTTCACCAACGTCCTCTGTCGTCCTATCGTCTACCAACCCCACAGACAACGTCCCCTCCCCTCCATCCTTCGGTTCTCCCTTAGCTTCGCCACACTTTCTTCGATCTGATTTACCTGACCATTCAGTTCCCTTCATCTGACGATCCCCCCCAAACGAGTGAAAAAAAAGAGATCCGAACAGAAACATATCCCAAGCCTTGTCGTGACGGACGGACCGTTGTCCGCATTCGCGACCGAAAATGGTCTCCCCCATAGGAACGTTCTTCATAGTAGTGCTCGTCCTTGCGGTCGTTGGCCTTATCGGCTGGGTCTTCTTCACCCAGTTTCGCGCAAGGCGATTAGGCGTAAGTGCCCGATTTTCCCCTTCCATTCCCTTTCCTCTCTCCTGCATTTTGTCGCCGAGCCAACCAGTACACTCTATCCCCTCCCCCCCTCATAGCCACATCATGTCTGTCTTACTGCTACGGGCTTGGCCGGTCCGAATCTCCATCCCTTCGCTTCCCTTTCCCTTCCCTTCCATCCCATACCCATATCCATATCCACACCTATACCCATATCCGTAACCGTACCGTACTAGCATCGCATCCGTCACCGACGCAGCTAGGCTAACCAAACCCTCAACAGCTCCCCGCCCCACCCATCTCATCCTACAACCCCTTCTCGCGCTCGGAGCCTTCCTCCTACGCGGGCCCGCAACCCGCACCCGGCGGCATCCGCGGCTGGATCAGCGACAAATGGCGCGCGCTCCGCGGTAGCGGCGGAGGCGGAGGCGGTGGCAGCCGCTCCGCGACGGGGGCCGGTTATGAGCGCGCCTCGCGGCGCGGCTATGCCCTCGACCCCGACGAGGCGTGGGATACGCGCGTGGGACACGAGGCCGATGCGTACTACGGGTACGGCGCGTACGAGGAGCAGGAACTGGGTCTGCGCGGCCAGGGCCGCCAACCGCAACCACAGCAACAACAGTACCAACACCAGCAGCAGCAACAGCAGCAGAACCCGTTCCAATCGCACGGCGACATAGGCGCGAGCGGCGCGTACAGCGGCACCGGATACAGCAACGTGGCCCTAGGCGCCGACGAGCAGCGCGGCCGCACCCTGAGCCGTAGCCCTGGCGTCGGCGGCATCGGTTTGGGTGTCGAGGGAGGTCGAAACCCGTTTGACGATGATGCGGCGGAGCCGAGCAATATTAGTTTGCGCGGCGTGAGCCCCCGACCTATCGATACGGGCGTCGCGAACGCGGGGAAGCCGAAGGGAGGCGTGGCGCATCATCATCACGACAGCCCGACTTCGGAGCGTCGCTCGATATTTAGGGAGGAGGTTTAAGATCGCGGTTCGATGGCGGTGATCATGGTGGTGGCGGTAATGATATTTGAGGTTGCGTTCGTGGGTTCTTGCTTGGGTTTAGGGCCGAGGCATACTCTGAGATGCGATGGCGACATCATAGGCATGGGAGGTTGGTCGGCATGGAAGTTGGTGCGCGGCGCAGGGTCGAGATAATATCTACGCTTCTCACATCCTCCCTCACTCTACCCCTTGCCTTTGCGCCTCTCTAAGGCGCTGGGGTTCTTAATATATTTGCTTCCCCGAGAGAACGGATCACGAACTGGAAACGGACCGGAATTCTATGGGAGGACGGACATCTTGACCTAATTTTTGCAGGAGAGGAGTTTCACGGCGTTTCTCTCTTTTCCCTTCCTTTTCTTCGCGGCACGCCGTACGGCGAAAAAAAAAAAGGAAGGAAGGAAGGACGGAGGGAGGAAGGAAATGTATGCTAACTTGCTTGTACTTCTTGCTTTGGCTGCTCCCGGAGCTGGAGGGGAACTGTGGCGTTCTGGGTCCCGGGGAGGCTTGGCTGCTTTTCAATACGAAATTCGCATCTGCATCGCGATCTTTTCCACACACTATTAACTACCTACCTATTCTTGACTTACTTGGGTGTGACCGGGTGATTATTATGCGTGTCTTGATTCTCGTAGGCTCTGTGGTGTCGTGGTGGCTGTATGTTGGAGATCGTGGGTGGGTGGAGAGGATGGTTATTGGTCTCTATCTAGTACTCAAAACTTCTTCGCAGTTGTCTGATTTGGGCATATTTGCTGTCTACGTCTTGCTGTTGATGGGAGGAGCTGCGAGATCGGGGGTCCGCGAGTACAAATTATCAGCTGTGTTCTGTGGCCGCAGCTTCGACCTTGGTGACGCAGATATCGGGGCGATGAAGGTAGGACGTAGAACAAGTTATTTACTTTCTTGCTATCTAGGGATATGTATGCTCCGTAACCATAACGCAAAATCTAGGTGATATTCTATAGCCTTCATCAGTCTGGATCACATATATGAGAGGTCCTGTAATTAGTCATTTCATCTAGTAAACGAAAATGATACATAGACTCTTATACTGAGTTTAAAGTCCTATTGGCATGTAGAGATAGGTTAATTGAGACAATATGGGTACAATAAAAACGAGTCGTCAAACGGTTAAATAAACATTCTATTATCCACGCCCCTATTTCCTATGTATGTCTTCAATCGTACCCGTCTACTATGTATATACCTATGCTGCTGTATACGCTCCTAGTGACGAAATATATGATACGAACCAGTGTATGAAATTCTTATACCCAAGATCTAAATCAGATTGAAATCCTGCATTTCTTTATCAGCCCAAAAATCGTCGTCAAATTTCTGCCCCTTTAGTGGACCGCCCTTCGCCACACAGCGACCCAAGAAAATATAGTTGTCTCCAGTGGCTCTCACCAAACTCGGCTCCCATGCCCCTTTAAATATGCATACCATGTCACCGTCCTTCACATCAGCATCATCTCTTGCTACGCGGAGAATAGTGCCGTCGGCAAGGTATATGAAAGGAGAAGTAAACTGCCCGGCGATGGCTTCTTCTTTCCACCGCACGTTAGTTGTCCTTTTCTTGCCGGCGGACCGTGATCTCTTCTCTCGAGTTGATTCCTTTAGATGTTGAAAGACATGGTAGAATGAAACAGTGCCCTCTGAGATGATTCTGGTCGCGCTTTTCATCATTTCGTCGACGACATCCTCGACAGTCATTTTTCTTATGGTTGCCGATGGTGTGAGAATGCGCTTTTCAAATTCCTCGAGGTGGTTTGAAAGTTGGCGTGGTATCTTCTTGGCGTTCGGCATGATATCCGTCAGCGCTCGCCCAGGGATAGCACTATGGAAGGTTCCTAGCACGCAACCTCGTAGCTGCAAAGTCTTCCGGTCAGATGATACGCGTACAGTTGGCTCGGTCCTAAACTCAGGCCCTAGGGAGAAGTGTCGGAAGTCAGGGACCCAAGATGGCACGTTTTGGAGTTCGTTCCGCCGGCAGTCAAGCAATTTTAGGTCTCCAAGAGATTCGAACAGGAAAGCAGCGTAATTCCAGTAGACGATATCATGGGGCAGATGGTAATCCGGAGCCAACTCTTTCGGCAACTCGTCTCCATCGAGATGTTTGAGTAGACCTAACAGGCCATAGAGTTGATCCCTAGGATCCGAGGAGATTTTCTGCCCAGTGACCCTGAGGAGCATGGCAAGGACATTGGCTGTACCCAGTTTCTTTGGGTTCTCGTCCCCATCAAAGATAGTTTGTTGGTATAATTGATTAATCTTATCCAGGTAAATGATTCTCGCGCTCCCTGGGGGAATATAAAGGAACTTCTGTTGAGTAGCAAGAATCTTGAAGAGTTTCACGAAGTTCTCCAAGCGCACGCTGTGTCGCCCAACATACACATTCGGGTAGGTATTTAGACAAGCCTCCTGGATCGTCCAAACCCTTTGGAACCAAGGTCGTTGTAGGATATCCACGGCCGCGTAAACTACAGCATCGTATGAATCGCCAAATTCATCCTCTATAATTATATTATCATCATCGTCTACCGGGTCCCATTCCGTCCACATTGAGTTGGCCTTCTTAAAAAGAGTTTTTATCGCTTGGTCTGATGATATTTCAGACTGAGATGAGCGAACCTTCCGGATGGTTTTTCTGAAAAGACTGCCTGGTGGTGAATCTTGAACAGGTCCAAGCCAGACGACCACGTGGCCAACGTGATATATTTCCACCATACGTGATACCTGCTTTGATCTTTCATCTATGTCTTGCTGGTTGATACAGATGGCGTCGATCCAGAAGTAGTCCTCAGGGTACCCGAGATCATGGGGTCGCTCTCTAAATTGATGGAGTGCTTCGTATAAATTCTTCGTGACTTGGAATGGTTTCCCTTCGAGTATGATGGTCTTTTTGTCCATCATATCACCCCATACATAAGATAGAGCATAGAAGAATCTGACCTCGGCGAGAGGCATCTGATGGAGAAGACACTCAACATCACCAGTCCCTGGTACAATTCGAAGTAGTCGAATATCGGTTTCACCAAGTGGTTGATACGGATATGCTGGTTCCCTCATGGGTTCATCAAGTGGTTCATAGTCTTCATCTTCCTCGATTTCCTCATCTTCCTCAAGGTCTTGCCCCTTGGATGGCAGGATAAGTTTGGACTTGGCATGTTGAACCACCGAATCTACCAACATTGCGATTAATTAGATGAATGATGCCAGCATTTTCTGATCACCATGATAGATGAAAGCTTACGCCTACATTTTATACATGGTGTTAAAGTCAAGTTTCCTGTCTGTTCATATAGTGCTTCAGGCTGCGGGACTGATTTCGTTGGCAGTGCATTGTCGGTAACCAATGGTTTCCCATGGCGTAGCCAGCATCCCCTGGGCTAGCGTTCCACATCTCTCCTCACATGTCTGAATCCTGCCCGGCTTCCAATCAACACTTAATAAGACTTAGCTTCAGCGTTCTCTTATCCTTTATTGTAGTTGCTGCGTGGATTCTGCTCGAGGATTGGGCATTTGGGAATATGTTAGCCTAAACTATCTATCAAAGACATAGATGGGCACTTACTGGAACTTTAGGGCTTACAATATACGAAAAGTATGAAAATGCCCCGTACAATGTAAGTACTTAAATTACGTCAGAAGCCGATAAAATTCACCATGTAGAGTCCCTCCAAAATAGTGAGGTGAGATACAAGGTTCTTACGCAGCCAGGATACCCAGCTCCCATCTTTGCTATATCAGGAAAACGCCCGTAGAATATCCAACCAACCCCGCCAGTCCTGCCCCGCTTTCCCGCCGCTCTACCGTAGTTAGTGAAATTTGTTGGTTTCCCATCGTCCCGACTCGGTGGTTAGACTTGTGTTGCAGCAGCAAACGTCTATTGCTAGTATACTATACATCCCATATCTATTTTTTTTTTGGGATAAACCCGACATCATGGCGAAGAAGGGCGGCGAGAACAGCAAGAAAGCTGCTGGTCAGGCCCGAAAAGCCCAGACCGCTGCTGATAAGGCTGCAGCGGAAGACGCAAAAAAGGCCGCTGCAGAAGAAGCCGAATGGGAAAAGGGTGCAAAAAGCAATGCTAGAAAGTGAGCCACCGACCTGTTTAGTTTGTGAGACATGGTTCTTTTAGGAAATTCCTGGTCCCGACAGTTTGGGACGGAACAATCAACTTGTGACCAACAAAGCAAGAACCCCGCCTCTTAAGCCCCCTGCTAACTAGGTATTGTTAAGGGAAGCACAAGCCGCAAAGAAAGCAGAGCAAGCCAAGAAAAAGGCCGAGAGAGAGGCAGCTCTTGCTGAAGAAGAGAAGAGTCTGCCGAACCGTGCCGGCCCGAAAAAATCCAAAACTGCGGTTAAGAAAACGAACCGAGGCCTCGACCAAGCCATATCAGATCTCAAAATCGAGGATGAGGATAGTGATAAGGAATACTCGGCCTCGGGACCCAAGGCTACTTTGGAACTTCTAGATAGTCTTCTGGGTAGTTCGAACGAAGTCAAGGTTGATAGGAATGCTAAGAGAAGGGTGAAAGCTGCATTTGCCGCATTCCTGGAGAGAAGACTAAATGAGATGACCGAGGATGGAAGTGGGAAAGGATTGCGCCTAAGCCAGAAAAGAGAGCGGATTTGGGCAGAGTTCGTAAAGAGCGACGAGAATCCGCTCAACAACGCTCTGAATGTTGACCATAACGCGACGAAGGAAGAGATCGCGGCTGTTAAGGCCAACGAGAAGGCAAGGGCTAAGGCTGTCTACACCTCTAAGGCCTCCAACTAGGAGCTGGAGTGCTTGTTGGTGAAGAAAGCCAAAGCACGGTCTAAGATATCTACTATAGGGATATCTACAGCAAGGAGACTCAAGGAGAGTGAGATCTCTAGTTCTTGCTCTATTGAACTGAGCAGATATGGCGGGGGAGATGATGAGTGGGACTTGGTAGAAGCTCTTTTCTGGCTTGTCCGAACGAGTATAACGGTAAATATCGCATCCTGGCTGTTTCTAGACGTTTTGGTAGACGGATCATTATTTCCTTATCACTTAGTCATTTCGTTGTACAATTTCAAGCTACTTTGGTCTCAAGAGCGTTACGCTCTGGTCTACCGGGCCAGATTATATATGGAGGGCATATGATAGTGCATCAATATACCTGGCATAAATGGGTCACAAACTGATAGATTGCATTCATAGATCGAATACATACATAGGTAGCTATGATACCTGCATAGTAGAGGTATGAGAGTCCCTGCTGATTAAGCGGACGAAGTTTATCGTGTTCGAGATCTTTCGTAATTATTGCGGACATTCAATCTTTGAGTCTCGGAGATTATACGTCGATCTACTTCGTACGCCAGCTTCTAACTTATTCTAAATCATCAACAGCTGACCTCTCAATTTCTGTAGTTTCGAGAATTTTATGTTGAGAAGAGTCTCGTGATTGTCTATTGCTATTCAGGGATTGGACGAGGAGGGCGGGTAGAGGGGCCAAGTCTCGGCAAGCCTCGGCTCACGGACTCGGGGATACCTCTGTAGGGGTGGAGATAATAAAATGGTAGTGACGTTCGCGGCTGTTTATAGGTACAGGTAGGTACGGATTGGCAATCGCTTTGCCAGCGTAAAATCCGCAATCTCCAATCTCCAATTTGTTTTCAACTTTCTGGTCCTAGTCTTGTTCTTTACCTGGGGTAATCTAACCCTTAGCCAACACCCCTCATCGTCATCCGCGCGACCGAAACCTGCCAAAAAATTACCGGTCATGTACTACTAATGATTTTTCTTCTTTCTTCCAAGTCTGTTGTATTCTGCCGGGACATCCAGTCGATGGCGCAGTGATGCCATCGGCTCCCTCGAATTATGTCTCGATGTCCGAGTTGCCACCCGAAAGAGAAGGAAACGCGAGCGCTATTCTCGACAAGATGGACGGAGTAGTCAGAAAGGCTGGCAACGTTGTCGCGGGCAAAGGCGCAACGACGCACAATGCAAATCCGGACTCAATCGGCGATGACGCATCACCGGTAGCAGCAAAGGGAAAGCAGCCGGACAAGCATAGCATGGATTACGTGCTTCGTTCTGGTATTGCGGGCGGTCTTGCAGGGTGTGCTGTATGTATTATTTCTCATAAAAAAACGGACTGCGCGAATTGATCTCTTATTGACAACGTCTCAAGGCTAAAACCACCGTCGCGCCTCTCGACCGAGTCAAAATCCTTTTCCAAACCAGAAATCCGCAGTTCGTAAAATACCAGGGTTCGTGGACCGGCTTCGGGTTGGCGATTCGTGATATCTATGCAAATGATGGAGTATTGGGTTTATTCCGCGGGCATTCGGCGACTCTTTTAAAGATTTACCCCTACGCCGCCATAAAATTTGTCGCATATGAACAATATCGTGCTATGATCATTGGGTCAAATCGGCAGAACGAAACGTGGTTCCGACGGTTCTCGTCCGGTGCACTTGCCGGTGTATCGTCCGTCTTTCTTACCTATCCGCTAGAAATCATCCGTGTACGATTAGCCTTCGAGACGAAGCACAGACGTATCTCCCTCGCCGGTATTTGCAAACAGATCTACCGAGAACAACCACTTCCGAAACAAAATGTCCCGAAACCCGTTGCCGAAGCTACGATATCTCCCGTAGAGGTAGTAGCACCTCGTTCTGGCCTTATCAATTTCTACAGAGGCTTCTCGACGACTATGTTGGGTATGGTGCCATACGCTGGCGTATCCTTCTTGACACATGACACCGCGGGCGATTTCTTCCGGTTACCATCCATTCGAAAATACACCACCCTACCTAAACCCGCCAATGCCCCCGCCGACAAGCCAGCGCCGCTTCAAGCTTGGGCCGAGCTAATAGCCGGAGGAGTCTCGGGCGTAGTATCACAGACAGTAGCTTACCCACTCGAAGTCATAAGGCGGCGAATGCAAGTAAGCGGTGCTGTTGGAGACGGTCACCGTCTTCGGATAGGGGAGACGGCGAGCCTTATCTTCAAAGAACGCGGACTTCCGGGTTTCTTTGTGGGATTGTCGATTGGTTACTTAAAAGTGATGCCTTTGGCGGCTGTAAGTTTCTATACTTATGAGCGATTAAAGATACTGTTCAACATATAGGAATTGCGACGGCAACATGGGAGTGTAGGCGTTTACGGTATTATACCTCCTAGGGGTTATCTAGGTAGTAAAGGCATAGCATGAGTACTAGGTAGAAGCTTGACTCGCGGTTATCAGAGGATTAGAATCTACAGGATTGGATACATGGGCTATGAAGCATGACATAGAGAGAGAAGTACATATCATTTACACTGACCATTGGCGACTCCATCTTTGCGTTTACAAATTCGAACTGGACATCGATCATATGACACTTAGCATGACAATTCTGATATAATATGATATTTACTCCATTTCACATAGCCCTGCATATATTGCTGCCATGGTACACGATAATGTCTTGAAGACAAATAATTTCAATTTCCTATGCATTTGTCTCACCTCAAACGAGCGCCACTCGCCACTTATAATTCGTATTTACGTTATCTCCTATAAAACAGTTTCACATGATAAGCGCCAACGATTAATATCCTAATTTACCATGTCTCGACGTTACAATAAACTGCTCATGCTAGGTAATAAGAAACCGTCGTACACAGATTGGGGGCTTGAGATGAGGTAGCTAAATGCCCGTGTAGAAAAGCTCTAAATTTCCGAGGATGTCAGCCCTGCTTGCTGCATCTAAACGCAGCGTACCAATGTACGTGGCTAAGCGCCTCCTAATCTCACCAAACGCCACTATTCGCTGCACCTAGCACGAACACGCAGGCGAGCTAAACCACGACCATCGACCACGTCTCTCATCCGAACCGCAAATGGCAGTCTTTGCATCTAGAGCAAGCCACTCGTTACGCAAAACCCCTTATTAACGTTCTCCATGTCTCTCTTATATCCGGCACTTTTGAAGCTATTAGGTCGGGGTGGCTGATGTCATCCGCTCTGCCGACGAACTCCGTCCCATCGAGCTGAAAAAAAAAAGTTGGGTAATAGATCTCGAATGTGACTTGTCAATGCTTTTTAGGAAAGGGGGGTGGGTTAGATAAGTGTAAGGTAGTATTTCTACCTCTCTTTTGCTTTTTGGAGGAGATCTGCTGTTTCTTCCCCAGATCTCCCGTTTCTTATTAATTACCTAGATTCATGAAGCTGATGTTTAAATACGCGACCATCGAATAGAGCAGAGTATATACCCGCATGCTATAGACTGTGATTTACCGAGCGCATCGTCGATTAGACAATTACACTCTCTCCCTATAAGCAACCTGAAATTCCACTCGTTTAACTGTTTTCAAGTACAGTAACAACCTTTCACATTGCTCTTGACCTCTTAACCTGAAGCCCTCAACAACTCATTCACACTCACTCATTCAAACTAACCTCCTTCGCTAATATGTCGACCACTCCAACCGCAGTCCTAAAACCGTACTCGGCGTCCATGAACTACCACCAGCCCGTGCCGGACCCGCTCGCGCACTTCAACGCGATACCGTGGTGCGCGGCCCTCCTCTCGGACCCAAGCAACGTCAAGGTCGCCGTGCCGGACCGGCGCCCGCTGCCCAATGGCGAGGCCAGCTTCGTCCACAAGGTCATGACCAGTCCGACCACCGTCCGCGCCTGCGTGACCTTCATCCGGATGGTCAAGCCCCCTAAGTCGAAGTCCCCTCCTACCTCGGCTCCCCCTTCTCCGCACAGTAGCAGCAGCAGCAGCAAGGATGCCTTGGAAGCGGGGGCGGCAAAAGAGGAAAAGCCCTCCGCGCCCCCGTTCGTGCTCAGCGGCGGCGGCAGGGAAAACGGCGAGGACCCGCGGAACCCGTTCCTGCTGCTGCACGCGCTCGCCGAGCTGGGCGTCGACTGCCAGAGCTTCCCGGGGATCATGCACGGCGGGCTATACGGGGTATTATTAGACGAGGTGATGGGGACGGCGGCGAACTCGCAGACCGGTAAATACTATACCATACTTCTCCCATTTCCCCCATCCCCCTTTTACGCCTGTTCAAACATTGGTACAGTACTATAAAAAAGAAAAGAAAAAAAAATAATAAAAAATAAAAGAAAGAAGAAATGTCGAGGGCAATCTACTAACTCCCCCGCGATCCCTAGCGAACGGAGCCTACACGGTACGCTTCACGACAAACTTCCGGCGCGCCGTCCGGACGCCGCAGATCGTCCTGATCAGGGGCCGCGTCGTGCGGAAGGAAGGGCGCAAGATCCACGTCCGGGGCACGATCGAGGATAAGGACGGTGAGTCTACGCCGCTCTTCCCCCCCCACCCTCCCTTTTACCTGAGCCTAACCCCCCCAAACCCCACTATCTTCCGAGATTCCCTATAATGCTGACGCGCCGCGTAGGAAACGTAATGGCCGAGGGTGATGGCCTCTGGCTGGACCGGACTATCGGCAGTAGCAAACTATGAGCCGAGGAAATCACCACCTTGAGACTCGAGTCGAGCGTAGCATCATGCCAAATGAACGGCGAGTGGAGGCGAGAGTGGCGTATATATACACATACACTTTTAATACGGAGTTGAGGCTTAGTCGACGAGTTAGTTACATATACCTGAGTCTTCGGTCAAGCATGCGAAAGGTTTATCTGTTGATAGGAGTTGGTTTCATCCTTGATATATTCATAGCTCAAATATAAAGTATATACAAGACATATATAAAACATAAAAAAGCCCTTGTAAATCGATACAACACCCACGCAACCGTACCTAGCTGCTAATCAGGGTGGCCCGTAGCAACGCACCGCCCCAAGCATCAGATAACAACGTGTGTAATATCGACGTAGCCAGAAAGCAGCGAGGTCGAGTCGGGCCACAAGGCTCCGTTTCGACAGACGCGTACTCCAACCTCACTCATCCCCGACCACCAGAATTATGGGCTCCGAATTATGCGTATTAGCCACGAACGCCAAAAGAAAAATATATAGTTTACTATATCCTACTCATTATTACGTTATCGCGTTCGTTCGTAGATTGACTGATTAATTAGTTCGAATATTTAGTCCGCTTTAATAGCACTGTCGTAATTCAAGTCAGCGATATGTTGAAAGCGAGTTGGAAAATGTTGGGCTTACCCATATATCCTCCTGACAAAAGCGTAAGCCGTCAGGAACCCCACGGTACCGGTCAGAAGCCCGTACACGCAGCAAGCCATGAAGCTGTAGACGAAGAATAGCAAGGAGCTTACAAAGCCCGATATGTGTAGGTTGGCGAAGTAGTACCAGACGCAATATAGGAACACCCATATAGCGCTCCCGCCACCCACGAGGAAAGACTGCCACCACCAGTGGTAGTTTTCGGAGCATAGCTGTACATAGATGGTCACGACCGTCACCTCGGCGATAGTGAGGATTAGGATCATAGACACCACCGCCAAGAAGCCGAAGACGTAGTAATAGCCGCTCTTATCCTGCCACAGCGACTGGAAAACGAAAAGAAGCTCGATGAAGATGACAGCGAATGGAACCAAACCAGCAAGGAAAACCGACTGCAATTTCTTGGAATACCATGCTTGATTTGGAACCTGCCGAGGGATGCTGGCCGTCTTTGTAGGATGTTCCCAAGCGCCCGTACGGACAAACCCATACCAAGACCCCAGATAGACCAATGGAACCTGGATGCAAAGCCATAGAAGAACAATTGCTATCAATGTTCCAAACGGTATGGCAGTGCTAGAGGCTTGAGCCCAGACAAAAAGGTTCAAGATGAAGATCAGTCCAAAGAGAAGACCGGGGAAGAGGCATGCCGTAACCAGCGCGTTCTTGACATAGTTCTTACCGTCGAATGTCTTGTATACCCTAGCGGAGAAATAGCCGGAGAAGACGCCCGCGAAGACGAACAGACCGATGCCAGCGCTGATGAAACCTCCTCGGAAGCTGGGGTTCAGGACACCGATGGCACTCAGCAGAATCAAACCGACGGCCATGAATAGAAGCTGCATGCCGGATCCAACGAGAGGGGCGAGTAGATATCCGTATTCAGGTTTCCTGAAAACATCTGCATGCAGCAGCTTCCATCCCGTGACATCTTCCAGAGCCTCATCCTCGGATGAAATGTCAATTTCCTTCTCAGGTTCTCCTTCTTTCTCAAGAAGGCCGAACCCGGCCTTCTCTGACTTGGGAGTACGGTTCCCCTTGCGCTTGACTCGCAGTTTACCGTCCTCAATGGAGCCTTCCTTATATCCTTTGATATCGGATCTAATCGTCTTAGCCAAGATCATGAGGACAATACCGGTAAGAAGGCCACAAATGATCAAGGAGTTGATAATGGCTAGCCAGTGGATTCTGGAGCCCTCCTCCGAGTTGACGAAGTACAGATCCCAACGGCGGTTCCACTCGATCGACTCATCTTCACGGAAATACACCGAGTAAGAGTATGGGACGGTGATAGTGTCGTCATCATCGCCTTCCTCAATAGCCTCGGGGTAGTAGGATGAGTGCGCATACTGCGATTGGAACTCAGTGGTCTTGTTCGGAGCCATATACAGCTCGAAGTGATCCTCAACATCGTGTAGGTCCGCAGGACATCCGTTTTCTCGCTTGACATTCGCACCAACGCTCTTGGTATAGACTTCAAAGCCAACTACTACTTTACCACCTTTCTCGCCGGCTCGACCCGGCGCTGTTCTGTACCGGATAACGATGGTATGATGATTGTTCAAGAAGTACCGAGGCTTGCCCGTGCTCGATGAATAATCCGTGAAACCAAGCTTGAAGCCAGCTGCGTAATACTTGCGCGACTTGTCGACTGTGACGAAACTGGTGGCTCCCGGTAGATTGTCCACGATCCACTCGACTACGTATCCCTCTTTGACTAGCTCCTTAGCTCTTCTTAGATCTTTCCTGGTAACTTCCCGATTACAGAGAAAACTACATTCATTGTCTTGCCCCATGGTGAGATCGATATCGGAAGTCATGATTCTGTCACCACGGAGGACTTCTCCAAGGTTCAGAGAGATGCTTTGCCCGCTCAATAAACCAGGACCGTGGCTTTTACCCGTGGGCGGGCATACGAACGGAAGGTCGTAATAAGCATACTGTAGCTGTGTATTATCGGAATACACTTTGTTGACGAGTAAGGGGATATGCTCGTTTTCTTTATAGCTTCTCACTGACCAGCCTATTGTTGGCACGAATGCGTTAGATGTCGTGGACTTCGAATGAACAGGCCGATTTAAATCAGACGCTTGGGCTGATCTTACCAGGAATATAGAAAGCCTGAGCCTGCGAGATTACTAGAGAAGAGAGTAGCCATTTCAGACTATTACTGAGTGTCTTCCCCATTTTTGCGTGTATTCCCCCTTATTCCTATTATGTATTATTGCGTGTCGAAATACATTAACTCGGTCGGTATTGATTAGATTATCGGAATGTCCAGATGCCGCTTATTTCACTGTTTTGCGGAGAGCAGAGAAATTTCCCCAGCCGAGTCTTCGCCTTATAGGATCAGTGGAGTCGGCAAATCGAGTTGCTATTTGCGTCGCGATGAGGTTATCGTAAATCCTACTACTAAGACCGTTTCGTGGCTGTAAGAGAAACGCCACGAGGGAGGAAGATCGGAGGATTGGGCCGAGCGATTGGTAAAACGGCTGGTTAAACGAATGTAATTGGTACCAAGTACCCGGTGGACGGAGGACTACCCAGACTACCTTAGGTCTAAGCTCAACAGCGAAGGTTGCCGCTGACGCTGATCTTGGTGCCGCTGATCTCACGGTACGTGTACAATTGTGCTTACACGCGCGTATCTGCCAGTCGTGTTGTTATCTGGTGGTCTGGTTGTCTGGTTGTTGAAACGAAGAGGCGGAGGATGAGGATGAGGAAGAGGAAGAAAAGGGAGTTGTCGCTTAAGATACCCGGCGCCAGAACCAGCAGGAAAAGAGGAAAACGGTAGAATGGGAAGAGGCACGGACAGCTGACAGGTAATGGATATACCCCTTGTTGTTATGCGCTACATGCGCTACAGGCCTTGTATGATTTTACGAGGTTCACAGACGTTCTAGTCCACCCGATCGCGCTAGAATTCCTTCTTGGCAGATTCCTAATCCCTGTCACGTCTTTTAAAGTTGACTTCTCCGCTTCTCATTACCCGACGTGTAATAGGAAAGCACTGCTGGGAAAGCTGTTTATCGCCGGTCACGGGAAAGGTCGCAAGGATTCATACAGTACACACAGTATTATATAAATGCCCGGGAAATAAACCTACGTTACAGTATGTACACGTATTACCTGCCTCGGTACATCAATCGATATTTACGGGGTACGGAGGTTGAGAAGTTGGCCTATAAAATGTCTAAATATAGGCACATGCCTGACCCAATGCCGAACTCTGAACACTCGAGGTCTGGACTGTATTAAGGTTACGAGTACGTACGTAGTATGTCTCGGACTTCAAGTGATGTTACTTGTCATATGACTCTCCCGTTTTAATGCATTTGGGCACGCGTGTTAAAGGATGCTTTTGTGCTTTCTAAGAGCTGATAATACCTGAAGCGCTGTCCGAGTCTTTACAAAAATGATTACAATTAGGCACATACTACGTAGGTATATAGTATACAAAACCCATGTTCTCACCCATCCACCCAATTTTCAAGACCTCAACCTCCCAAACGCCCTTAGAGATGTTTAGTCAGTCACGTTCACGCTGACTCTTGACAGACACAAGCTTAGGTAAAATCCAATTCCGAAACCCAATGCCTCTTGATCCGGGTTCTATTTGCAAATGATAATAATGCTAATGCAACATTGGGGTATAGTTCTCCGCATGCTATGCAACAAGCCCAGACTGGTCATTCCATCGTATGTTTCTATATACAATCCAGTTCACCTGTCTCTTACTTCTCTTTAGAGACTGATAATATCCAGTTCTGAGAAGTCTGGGGGCGCCCGCCCGTACACGACTCGTACCTTGCTATCGAGCGCGGTGCCTTCGTTGGAGATCCATATATGTTCGCTAAACTCTTTTGTTCTTCTAATTTCGTCGTCACTGACTCCGATATCGTCACGTGGAATCCAGACCGTTGGTCGTCTTGCACGGAGGGCCGAGTGCATGAATGCGCGCCTCACAAGCACATCTCGTTCTTCGGGCGTGAGATCCTCGATCTCATCGTGAAAATCGCCGTATAGAGCATCGCCAATAGCTCTCTGCGCTTCTAGATCCCTCTTTCGACGCTCCTCGCGATACTTGATGACACTCTGGTTGATATTCATCAGTCCCCTTCCTGCCTTGCCAAGAGTACGGTCATAAGTGGTCTTTCCGCCGCGAGTAGCCCACGTGCCAGCACGGACAATGCCTTTAACAGGTTTGAAGTTAGTAAACTTGTTACCTCGTCCGGTCTTGTCGTCGCTGCCGTCCATAGAAGTGACCTGAGATCCATCTTCATTGTGCCTCGGCGCCTCCTCTTTATGATCGTCTTCGTCGTCATCCCGGACAAGACCAAACCGACGGTCCTGAGCGCGTTGGAATGCTTCATCACGAAGTACCGCTTCATCTTCGAAAGTAATAGGCAGGTATCGGAATAGTGGTCCGAATGACCTGTTGAGAAGGAACTGATATATGACCGTGAGGAAGATCGATACAATCATGATGATCGCTTGAGGAACACATGCAACTTCGCCGTCTTGGTCCCGAACAAGGAAAAATAGGCCGACGAGACATAACTCCATTACGTAGAGCCCCGTAAAGGTCTGATTAATTGCCTGCGGATAAAGCACGCCGCCGGTATCGATGGTGAACCGGTTCACGTAAAGCATGGCATATCTATTCGCCATCCAGAGGAGACTGAAGGTAATGATGGCGAAGATAGAAATAATCGGAGCAACGACGGAATAAATCAATGCGATGCAGGCGAAGTTCGTGTATACAGGGAAGTATGTTCCCCAGTTCACCTCAGGTAGCTTGGTATTGGTAGACCACTTATTTCGAGCCGTTTTGTTCATCATTCTCGCGATGACGTACCAGTTGATGAGGGCGCCAATTTGCAATAATGTACCTGAGCTCACACTGAGAGCTTGTAGAATCATGTAAGAGAAGAAGTAATTAGCAGCCTTCGGCAAATTCTCTGCTAACAGATCCGGGATCATCGTCGGGTGGTTTGCCAGATCCTCCAGTGTCTGGAGTACACCAGTAGCAAGAGAAACAACCAAAAACACTTGAACGAAGAGGAATGCGAAATAGAATTTTTGGACCGTCTCTGATTTCTGGGCTCCTGTCTTGGCTCCTTTAAAGCCAGCAAGGAAGCCCATCAGAATCGGCACCAACCAAAGAAGGAGCGCAAGAATAACGGCGGGCAGGACACCGGCAACACCTGAGACGATATTGTGAATCGTCTTATTGTCATCAATAAATGACAACCACGGGAACTCGTCTGTCAACGTGCTGACTTGTGAGATCGAAGATGTGAAGGCGACCGGGAAAGCCCATAGTATGATCATGCCAACCACAACGGCCACGGCAACACCAGTCCGGAGCCACTCAGACCACCAGCTAAGAGCCATATTTTCCCAGAGTACATCGTCGGGAGAAATTTCGACAGTACGAGGGGCCATGTGTCTCGGAACGTGATGGATAACGCTCTGACAAGCCATATGGGCGGCAACTTGGTGGTTGAATTGGATGAATGCCGACTTCATGAGCGGATAGCGTTCCGGATTTTTCTGGTCGATTTCGATCTCCATGTTCAACCGCGCCAATTCTTGTCTGCACCAGTAGATAGTGTCAACCTTTTTGTTAAGCAGGGGAAACCCAGGTAGCCAGGAGGGTGTCCAGTCGAAGATAGCAAGACGATGGGTCGGTCGCTTGGACTTCTTAACCCACTTCTCCCATTCTGCCTCAGCGTCTTGCTCTTCCTTCCATTCCTCGTTGTAAGCTTTGGGGTACTCTACCGGCGCCAACTCCTCGCCGCCCATGAATGGAATGCATGATTTAACCTTCTCCCAGAATGTTTTTTCCTTCTTTTTGAATGGAAAATCGTCGCCTTCGTATCCTTGAGGGACCGGGGACGCGTATCCGCCTTGTGGAGGTTTCCAGAACTGATACCATTTCTTAGGTTCGTTGTCTTGCATATCCTCGAGGTTAGTAAGCTTGCGGGTTGTATTTCCTAACTGTCGCAGCTCGACGCTGTCCTTCTTGAGAATGGAATCTTGAGATATGGTAGAGCCGGCATGCGAGTGACCCTGTGCTGTTTGTGCTCCCATGACACGATCCTCAGGTTTTACGCCTTGTGGATGATTTGAGCTCTGGAATGACGGTCTTGGTAGATCTCTTTCATCCGGCAGCTGTACGTGACGGCGATCCGATCCACGGCTAATGGGAGCGGGCGAAGGGCTTCGCGGCGGTCTTATCGCCACAAAGCCGCTCGTCGTTTCGATTTGATTATCGAGGCCGCGCGTGAGCCTCTTAGCGCCTCCGAAAACCTCTTGACCCACAGCACCGACTCCCTTTCCAATTCCTCCGGTCACTTTCGAAAATCCGGTTGTCACACCATGACCGGTAGATGGCCTAGCTTCATGTTTAAGTTCAGCTTCGGCCACTGCTTCCGCCTCATCTAAATCGTGCGGTACTTCGTGTCGATCACCACTGCTTAGACCCTGGCCACCTTCAGCTTGCCTTTTAGCTGCATCGTCCTCCCTCTTCTGACGTTGAAGCTTTTCTGCTTTTGTAGGACGATGAGACTTAGACGCTCTGCGCGCCTGGTTCTCGTCTTGCTCCCTCTTCTTAAGTTGGGCTTTCTTAGCTGTTATAATGAGATCTGTTAAGGCATCTTCTAACTGCTGGTGAATCTGGTCACGTTTGGCGATCTTGTCCAAAAGGTGTGTCAGGTCCCGTGTAAGGTAGACGTTTCGAAGTCCTCCTGGGAACACATCGAAGAGGCCTCTCAGAGCATCCTCAGTCAGCCACTTATCAGGAATACCGCTCACCAGAACAGTCGTGGCTGATGCCCGCAGGCGGTGCTCTGCAGTTGTTAACCAATCCTGGCGGATCTTAATATAAACTCTCAGCTCGGAAAAAAAGACTCCGCAAACCCATATGATAACTAATACAGCGAGAATAAGATGTGCCCAATACCTGTTTGTCTGGTCCTTCCTCACATTTCCCCAGGCCAAAGTATCTAAGCCAGTGATATTAGATTTCGGCTCACTAGGGTCACTATAATCGACGCCTTGGGGATCGGTAGAGTTTACACCATCGTTGTCATCGGTACTGTTCGATGAAAAGTTGCGACTGATTCCACCAACATAATTGACTGGTACAAGGATCGGAATGATGACTAAGGCCATAGGTATGAATATGACCAGCAGCGTCTGGAGGTATCGGAGGAAGAAGTAGGCGTCTAGACCGCATTTTTTAATGATTTCGCGATCTCGAAATCGGAGTAGTGTGTTAACTAATCCCCATGGACTACTAGGCGGAGGTTCAGTTCGTTCGCGTTCGGGCACGAGATATGTTTTGGGCTTGCTGCGGTATCAAAAGCGTTAAAATTAAGCTTGGCTGAAAGAAAGATGTGGTAGATTGGAAGGGTCTCATACAATATTCTAGATAATTTATTCCTCAATAATAAGAATAATCCCGTCTGGATACCAAAGACTACCAACGAGACATTGAGGGCAGTAACGAAGGCAATCAGGGTGATACCCTGATTTTTCTGAGCGCTGCCACTGTCTGTACCAAACTCATTAACACTACGCGCAAATAATAAGCGATTTAGTATGATGATATCACGACTTACCACTCATATTTTACCGTGGTCGACACTCGACCTAGATCCCTACTCGAAAATTCCGCGCTGTAATACCGACCTCATAAGTAGGCTTAACGAGCGAATAGTTGATATAGGAAAGATCGAGTGACTGTCGGGGTGGTGAAGGATTGGGTGTCTATCGCCTCAGTGATGACGATTGTATTCTGCTGGAGGTTACGTATTTGCGAAGATTGTAGTTACTACGAAAGGTTTCGCATAAATCCAGGGGATAAATAGATCAAAGACAAACGTGTAGGAGAAGTTGGTTCAAGGAAAGAAAGAAGAGGCATGGTCGAATTCGGGGTCGTCCGTCCCAAATACCAAATACCTGAAAGTAACAGGCAAAGAGGAGAACGGGCGGCTAGATTGGAATTTTTAGAGAGAAGCTATATTGGATTGGTGGGAGGTCTTGGCCGAATAATTGATGTGCACGACGTCTGGGTGCGTCACGTCTAGGAGGAAACAACGAAGTACAGAATTATACCCTGAATACATGATGGGTACATGCATAATGGAGGTGCGAACAGGCCGATAAGAGGTACCGTCCCTAATAAGTGGTACACGATCTACAGCACAAGATTCAAACTCCATGTCATCAACAGCCATTGACATCCTCCCAAATCATTAAGCTCGTTTAATTGGCCCATAAAAAGCTGCAAGTCCGACGTCACAAACGCCCGCTTTAACCCATCTTGTCAAACGCAACCCCTGAGAGGCCCCACTTGACTATCCTAATTAAGCTGCCGCAATGCCGACTTCTGCTTCATATCTTCACCAAGACGTCGGAATATCGGCTATGATTGGACTACATTCACGCGCGGCTGTTCCATTTTCCGTCCTTGTCGGACAGAATGTTGGCGGTAACCGCTACATTTGTACAGCGTTGTTTTCGATGCTTTAAATCCTATTTTCCCAAACAAGAGGCGAGAGCCAATGGTCTAGACCTCAGAGTGTTCGCTAAAATGGCTTAAGTAATCCGAAAACCGCAAGACATCGACTTGGTCTTGAACTCTTAGCGGGGAATAGTCTTAGAGGCAGCCTACAAGGTTTAGCGTGAGCTAGATCCATTCTTAATCCGAACCAAGAGGATCTTGGCTGACAAGAATCTGATGCGATTAGCCAATGCGAACATACACAAGTCGAACAGCACATCATCGGCAGAGTTTGGCCGTGGAAATTGTCAATTCATCGCAAGATAGGGAGACCCGTGTATCGTCGACCTCCTATTCTCCCCAAATTTTACATACATGGGTACACGGGTGTATCGGTTCAATAGGTGTATGATATCTGCCTGTTGTAGGTAGAATATGTCGCAAAGATGTATGTATGTACATATCTTACAAACATGTGCAACTTCCAACTTATGAAGGTCTTTCTCACATTCCACAAATAGTAAATAAACATTAGTTTGGAAAGCCATGTCTTCGGAAGTAGATGCGCAGCATCAAGCTACATATTGCGTGCTGTTTGAGAGCCCAGACAAATCTACCGTTCTAATAGATATTCCTCGCTCTATCGAAGAAGCGCAGCAATTACCGGGGGAGTCGATCAAAAGACATATCATTTCGTCTAATCCTATCGAGACGCCATGGAGTACCCCTGAGCCGAAAAAGAAAGTCTTGGGCCAATCAGTATCGCCGTCCGCAGCCATAGCTGAATTAATGATTCTAGAAAGCGTTAAGGCCGCGACGCAAGATGTCAAACACAATTACAGAGGACCGTGGTGTCTACCACGTGTGTTGAGAGATGCAAGCAATGCTAGTCACGACGGGTTAAACACCGAAGAGTCGCACAAGAGGAAGCAAGCTTGTGACAGTAAGGAGGCTGACATGGCCCCGGAGCCATATATTCCTCATCAGTCAAATTATCTTCTTGGGACTATAGAATCTCAGCGGGAGACTTTCCTCGCAAACGCTCCCATGTTCGATCTTATAGTTCTCGACCCACCATGGCCTAGTCGGTCTGTGAAGCGAAAACGGAACAGCTACAAGATAGCAAATGATATGAGAGAAACCAAAGACCTCTTAACTAAGATACCAGTTGCATCACACTTGAAACCTGATGGACTTGTGGCTATATGGGTTACTAACAAGACGGCAGTTTCCGACGTGCTGTTATCACCCTCGGGAATATTCTCGGAATGGGGTATAGAATTTATCGGTGAATGGGTCTGGCTGAAGATCACGAGCTCCGGCAATCCTGTCGTCGACGTAGAAGCACAATGGAGGAAACCATGGGAACGCTTGTTACTCGGTAGAAAGAGAGGTAGCACGTGGCAAGCGCCAATTCCGACGAAAGTGATCTTGGGAGTTCCAGATGTCCACTCCAGAAAGCCAAATTTAAAACCTCTATTTCAGAGCATGATGCCAGAGAACTATAGCGGACTTGAAGTATTCGCAAGGAATCTCACTGCAGGTTGGTGGAGCTGGGGTGATGAGGTGCTTTATTTTCAACAAAGGCACCATTGGGTAGAGACGATGACCGATGAATAGCGATACAAATACACTCAACTCCCTATTCGGCGTCTCCGCCACACGCGTATACGCACGTGAAGTCTCCCATAATCATACACCCATTGTCCACTAACGTCGTATATTCTCGACGGCGGTCAAGCTCTTTCTTTTCTTTTCTTTTCTTCTTCCCCTACAATGCGTCCTAGATGTCCTTCCCTGGTCTGTACTTCGGGTTCGAAAACTTGGGATCTAGTCCCTCGCCATTTTTCCATGACCCGGTCTTCAACAGTTGTGCTGCAGCCTCTCTGAGTGCTATTTTTTCTTTATCCGGGCCCCTCTCGTCCCTCAGGGAGAGCGTGCCTGTCTTCTTGAGTTCCCGCTGCGGGTTCCATTTCTGCGTGATCGCCTTCCGTCGCGCTTTATCACTCTCTGAAACCCACGGGGTAATGTCTGTGGGTCTCGCAGGCCACACGAACGGCTGTCGCATCTCCACCGTCATTATCTTCGCTGGTAAAGGCCGGACCATGTGGCCGTTCTTCTTGCGATGTGTCGGCCTTGGCTTTAGTTGCGATCGCACATTCAACACGGCGATATTGTACGCATGTAGCAAGTAGTCTCGCAGATCGAACTTGTTAAATCGTAAGGGGACCTTAAAGGTAGCAAAATTCGGTCGTTGACCACCCTTCCGTAACAAGGCGATGGCGAATTTCGGTCTATGTTGGGGTTTGACGTTAGCTTAGAAGGTCATTGATGATAGTTAGATAGGTCAACAATACATACAGATAGATCTGGTTTGTTCCCGTTCGAAACGGTTGTAATTTCAACGCCATTGTGTCTTAGCAGCGGCTCCTGAGATGCTCTGCAAGGCCGTTCAACGAAATAAATTTATTCAAAATTCAGCAACAATGCATCAGTTTCGTTATGTCGTTAGTCCCCACCAGTCGGCGGGTGAAAATTCCGTTACAGGGTACCCAGTCGCTCAAGTGGGGCATAATATACCTTGTATGATTGGTCAATATGCCTTAACCTTGACAGGTAGCTGCGTAAAATGTTTAGGTTTCTAGACCACAAAATGCAGTAAGGATAACCACACGACACTTTTACGTTAAAAAAACGACACCTTCCTAATTGAGATTAGTCTGTGGCTGCAACGCCACACCAACTAATTTAGTAATACTTTTGTTGCACACCCTTAAATTACCTAGTATACACTTACTTACTTAGTAATCACTTTATTACCTAATATCCTCAATTGACTTTGAGCCGCAATTTTAAGGTTGTACCTATTATGCCACCTGCCACCAGTTTTGTATGGCCATTGCCATTGCAGGTACATACTACCACTGTTTGACCCCTGCAAGACCTACCTACACCAGTATAAACGGTATACAAAGGTATCAACAGCCTCAACAGTAGCAGCAACCGCCAGTGCTACGGTCGCAAGGTCCTTTAGATCTGTTGTATGTGCTAGATTAATTAGTAGGGTGGGTGCTGGTAAGTTGATTACGTAAGGTCGTCACGTGAGTGGATTGGCCCCAAAAGAACAACAAAAATTGTCGCGAACCCTACTGTCCCTGCTACTAATACAGCACCAGCACCACCCATGTCATACCAGCAATAGTGAGTTTTGAAAGGACTAATATAATCAACGTTTTACTCCTTGATATAATTTAATCAAGTGGTATCGGACCCTTAATAATAATCTATTCAATTAACAAGAGTCGATTAAGCCTGATTATATAATCGTGTGCATTAGGTAATTACTAGTATTAGGTAGTCAACTAGGTGTACACTTCGTAAAATTACGTTTAGATAGGGTGTGCGATAAGAGCATGTGCTCAATTAGGTATGGCGCTGTAGCCACAGACTAGTCCCAATTAAGAAGGTGTCGTTTTTTTAACGTAAAAGTGTCGTGTGGTTATCCTTACTGCACAAAATGCACACTTGGTTGAATTAAAAGATCCACATGACCAGCTCTGAGCCTGAGAACTCATCGAGAGACTTCCCCAAAAACACCATTTTACTTTAACTATTTGTTCATTCGTAGCTAGGTTAGGTATTTAATTGTCTAGGACTTTTCAATCCCTCTTTTTGAACTTGAATACATGAGCAAGATCCTATCACATCCACACACTAAAGCCTTTAGTTCCCTTTCTAGCAAATCTAGATATGTAGCTTCTAGACGTCAAGACCGTCAACGACGGTACCTTTAACCCATTCGTGCTGAACGAACCGGGCCACCTCATTTGCGGTTTCTTCATCGACGAGGATGCTGACCAGATACAGAGCTGCATCTAGGCCAGCAGATATTCCCCCCGCCGTAATGACCCGAAGCCCACCTAGACGCATCGCGGCGCGGCGAGCCATAGACTCACGACGTCCGTTCGAGCCCTTGAATGAGACACTTCCCTTTCTAGATGGCCATAGTTAGTAATTGTGATTATATAGATATCAAAGAAGAGTTAAACATACCGCGCCGCAGAGGGGCGTCTTCCAGCATCTGACTTGCGACGAATGTAGGGATTCTCATCCTCATCTCCGAGGTCGAAGCGAAGGTTGTTCACAACATATCGAGCATCTTCCACTACATCTGTTCTTTCTTGAAGATCACGCTGAGCTGCATTGCTGCAGACAATCTCGAACTTGGTGAAGTAGTCTGGGTGGGTTGTAGCGGACAAGCCTGCCAGGATACCCGCCTCGGCCAATAAGATGGAACCGGTGCAGACAGACATCAACGTGCGTTCTCGTGTGTAATCATTTCTCTGGAGTTCTGCGAAGGCTTCGATGATAGGGAGGGGCTCGGATTTCTCCTTTAGGATAGCATCATGGTTGCCACCTACGACGATGAGGACGTCAAAGTCGTTGAGCCGCTCATGAGCTTCCTTGTACGTGATCTGGGCACCAATGACAACTCCCTGTTCTGAGATGACCTTTGGTTCGGCCGCAGCAATTGTGCACTCGAAAGCTTTGGTGCCTACAACATAGAACCTCCCTTAGTAATCTGATCTATGGGGCAAAGAGGCAGTTTGTAGGAGAGATATCTAGGTAAATGACATACTTTCGTCGTTCTTGTCGTGGCGTGCCCATTCGAGGATCTCGAGAGGTCCGGCGAAATCCAGCAAGTCGAACTTGGGATGAAGGGCGAAAAGCACTTCAATGGGCTCGTCGGTTACCGCAGAAGTCTTGTGTGCCATGATTGAGGTTAATTGGTTACGTGTTTGAAAGAGATAGTGACTACTGATGAATGTCTAGATGTGTAGAGTGTGATGGCTAATAAAGACTATTAGGTCTCTAGGGCTCGAAGAGCATATATTGGATGTTGAATACAGGAAATGGATGGGTTCACTCGCTTTGTGGTCGAGGTCAACTGACTTGTTACTAAGTAGATGGTCCTTTGAAAAGTGAAGAGGAGAGATTGAATTGGGAAATGGCCAGACAAATCAAGCGAGGAATTTTGCACCTATGGGCCGATGGACTGATAGATGGAGTGATTGAGGGGCCTGAGTCTTCGATACCTGCCCACGCCGGAGAGTTACGTAGAAGGTATGCGGCTTGAGGAGGGGCAGGGTTAGGTTTGTAGGTACCGGGATGGTACTACCCCACAAGAGCATGTATATCATTCCCCTCCCCCAGATTTACAGGTCGTTAGCTTGTGGAGTCAAAAGGGATCGGCCTTCTTTAGTGGACCCGATGGTCACGCTCTCACCGTAAGAAATACAGTATTTGGATTTTACGAGAGACTGTAGGTTGCGATCAGCCTTTTTGCAAAACTGCCTGAAGTTTGAAGAAACTTAATGTTGACAAATTGATCAGATTGTAACTCAAAATGTAAGGCAGGTACACATGTGGGTATTGAGCATAATACATATATACTATAGCAAGGCGTAACTTCCAAAACATCTGATGCTTATCCTAATAAAAGTTAGTTCAGTTATTGAAGCAGGTGTCGATGGGCTGATATATGTACATTTTACAGGCAAATTCGTAAGTACATAGTATGAATGAAATATGGCTTGATTGAATTACACTGTATAGATGGCACGTTTAAAAGCGGGCTAACGAATGAGTCGGGACGAGACTAGCTGACGACCCCACCACGGAGGTAGGAAAACTAACTGCGACAGCCTGGACAGCTTACCTGCCCTACCTCTAAATTTCCAAACGTCATCGCACCTTGATTCAAAGCTCCTGTGGGACTATGTTTGTAGCCCTGTAAGCTTGCAGCTTTACTATGCGCATCCTCAGGCTGGCAGTTTGTTTTGTGACAGCCTGTTATTATCGTTGAGTTGCTCCATTTGGAGCTTCGGTCCGCAATGTCGTCAGCGCCGTATGTTTATTTTGCCCTCTTCAATCTCATTTCAAAGAACGACCAACGTAGTTTCGGTGCTCTCCGGCTACTCCTTTGTCGCAAAGCCATATCATCATCCATGTGCTAACTTGTTATCTACAACTCTAGGACCATCAAGGACCTGACAAAAGCCATAACCGGGTTTGTACCAACAGCAAGTTTCCCGTTACCTGACGATCTTGTCGAAATCATCGATGCGTATCTCTGCAAACATGAGAAGTTCGACGAGAGCGTTGCCGACAAATTAAATGACGAACTACTCTCTCTATTCCACAAAGATGTATCTCAAGTGCCTTCTCGCTATACAGCTTTCGTTGCTCTCCTTCGCCGCTTGCGCCCTATCATTGGACAGCCGGACAAGATATTTCAGTGGTTCGACTTGCTGTTACTAGTACTCAACCACCTTAATCAGGAGAAAGACCTTGCTGTGGAGGTTGAGGGTATACTTTTGGATATTCTTACGGCCGACGATGGCGACGATCCTAGTTCCCCGACCGGAGGTGCTGCCCCTCAACTCGCAGAGCGGATCCTTCTACTGTGGCTCGATGAGTACGACACTGTAGGGAAAAGCCCTGATGCAATATCGGAATTTAAAGAGAAACAGATGCAAAGGACATTGTTGCACTACGGGAAGAGACGCCCAAAGGTAAATACCATACTCTTTACCTACGCTTTAGACGCTTTGCTAAGTAGACTTAGGATCTTCTGACTGTCCTCGACCAATATGTGGTCAAGAAAGCCTATCGCGCTCGTGCTTTATCATTCCTGGCCTTTTTTGTGCAAAGCCAGCCACCACATCTACATCTCATACTGCAGACACCCCTATTTAACAATTTAATCAACTGTCTCCAGATAGACACATCCACAACTATCGTGTCTCTCGCCTTGACCGCGTTGACAATGATTCTTCCGCATATGCCGAGCTCTCTCGTCCCTTACCTCCCCACGCTGTTTAACATATACGCGCGGCTACTCTTTTGGGAACGAGAGCTATCTCCTCAAGGGACGGATGAGATAGACAAAGAACGAAGGTTATCTCCTAATGCCTTTGCCTGGGAAAAACTCGCCTATTCTCCCGATTTCGATGATACGGCTATCCCACAACTCCTTCATTATTTCACGATTCTCTATGGTCTGTATCCGATCAATTTCATGGACTACATTCGTAAGCCACAAAGATATCTCCGGCATGCTGAGGTGCCCGATGCCGACGACATTGAGGTTCAACCCACTGAAATTCGCGATGCGTCAGAGCGTTTCCGGCGATGCCATCTCCTTCATGAGAACTTCTACACTCTCACTATAGAGTCAGAGAAGGATAATTTCGGAAGATGGATCAAAAGTGAACCATCTGAAGTGGTAGCCGACTGCGTAGCTCTCTGTCAGGCCAATGAGGCATTGCCTAGTCAGGGTATGGCAGACGCTATAAACATAGGAGCGTCCGAAAAAGATGAACCCGAAAAGGATGGCCACGAGTCCGCGCTGCTCAGTGGTTCCTATCCGTTCGGCGTGTCCTTCAGTCCCTTTCAGGGGGATGACAGACGAAACACGGGATCAATGTTCGCCGAATCTATCACAAGCAGTCGAAAGCAGTCCGTAATAGTTCGCCAGTCATCCATAAGCAGCTATCACTCCAATCGAGATGTATCAAGTCCAAGGCCGTCTGGACTCGGTAACGAGAGCCCAACTCTTTCTCGTCAACTTGTTCAGTCCGGATCTCAGACACAGCTTCAAGACTTAATTAACTCTAATAAGGTTATTAAATCCGGGCTGCACCAATCGATGGCGAATGACAGCGTTCCATCTCTTGCCTTAAGCCACCACGATTCTATTTCAGACCGCCAGGGATCACAGCTTCAACCAGGTTCACAACTAGGCAACACTTCATCCCCGACAGATAGTAATAGCGCTCAGATTGCCCACCTACAGCGCCAAATCTTGCTTTTGTACAACGACCTAACGTTCGAACGATTCATGAAGCAGCAGCACCTTACCCATATGGGTGAACTGCGAAGGCGGCATGTACGAGAAGCCGCAACTGAAGCAGAAACACAAAATCTGATTATACAGAATCGCCAGCTTAAACAAAGGCTGAAGGATGCAAAGGATTCAGAAACGCAAGCCAAAAAAGAGTCGGAGAAGAGTCGTACATTGTCGAAGAAGTGGGAAGCAGACCTCACTACTAAGCTAAGAGGGCTTCGAGAAGAACAGAAGAAGTGGAACGCTGAAGGAGACACATTACGGACTGAACTAGAAGCAGCAAAGTGCGAGTCGGAGAGGTTGCGCCTGTTGCTCTGCGAGGCCGAGGTCAGGGAAATAGACTTAAAGCAAGTTATGCAGTCCGTTGAGATCAATGTTGATGAGCTGGTAAGGCTGAGAAAAGAGGTTCAACGGCTAGCAGAATGCGAACGGAACTATCAGGCCAAAGAGACGGAACACGAAAACATGAAAATACGCGCAGCGGAGGCAGAAGGTCGGGTCGAGATGCTGGAGTTGAAGCTCAAAGCGCACGACTCCGATATCCAGAAAACACATGAACTGTACAAGTCGCAGATCGCGGAACTGAATGCGAAGTTACAGAATGCGCTCAAAAACGGCACAGGTCGCAAGTCCGAGAGTTTGAAGACACAGCTAGAAAGCACTCTAGCAGCAAGCCGAGCACAGCAAACGGAGTTGAAGAACCGCATCGCAGAAGTGACGAGGAAGAATTCAACATTACAAGCTACTATACTGGACTTACAATCCACGATATCCAGCTTGTCGAAGCCGGATCCTCATCCTCCTGCCGATCCCGAATTCGACTTGTCCTCCGATTCGGGTAGTCCTTTGAGCTACCGTAACCGCCAGCATCGTAGATTGTCCGAGCCGGATCTGTTCGAGGCGACATCGTACAACCCCACCCCGCCGCTTGAGCCTTACAGCAGTGTAGGATCAGCGGGAAGCCAGGGACGACGGCCTTCCACGCCGCTGCCGAACGATCCGCTTTCCACGGGTAAAGGTAGTCCGACGACGGAGCGATATTTTGGACGAGGTAAGTCCCGTTCAGATTTAGCATCTAAGATTGCGCCCTATACTAATTTCCAACAGGTGGTGTACAGAATCTCCGCAAGGACAAGGAGAAAAAGAAAGAGGAAAAGGAGAGGAAGAAATCAACTGGATTGCGCGGTATTAGGGGGTTCGTGTAGCCAGGTGTTAAGGTCGCCAATAAGTCGCTATGAAGCACTCACGTCAAGTTTGCATTTGTCAGATCTAGGCAATGAGCGTGCAATTCCAGAACTAATTGGTACCTTGCGGGTTAGGCATTTCATAGTTTGATACCCGAACGTCTAGTAACAAGCATGAATTGTACAAAATGAAACCGGCTATATACTTGAGTTGAAAGTGTACTCGAAATGTTAGTACTCGCGAACGACGTGGTCTCGAAGAGTCTTCTGAGATGCTTGTTCGCTATGACATTGGTTCCCTGGCCAGTTTTGAACTCGCTCTGTCGTGTTGCAAAATAAGCAAGATATTTCAGCTCCACTTCCCCTGGTTCTACCCCATAGTTCCCTAGGGAGTTCGTTGGATGCCATGTTTTCTTTACCCAAGCGAACCGGTTCGAATCTCCAAAGACCCCAAGAACTATGTTCTCTTCGGTTAGTTTCGTCCGCAAGCACTGATTCAAGCTGCACTTCAAAGTCAGTGAAGACTTGGGGGTTCACTACATGCATCTTCTAAGGTAATGCTTAACATTTAAATACCTAGGTTGCTCAGGTAGCGACAAATATGTTCAATATTCGCTCCTGTCTGGGCACTATTGCTACACAGGCACTATTGCACCATGCCTAGTATATTGCTAGCTCAGCAGATGTGACCTGAAGACCCGGCATAATGGATCTCTCTAGTTACGAGTCACCCACCAACAGGCTGGCCAAGTAGCCAAGAAAGAGTAAATGCTCTAAGATGTCTACAAATTTATACAGACTATGATTATGTTCGGCGTGTTTAGGCAGCTAAAGTTATACAAGCCCATGTGTAAGACAAAAATGAGCACATATTTTACATCCGGATGACTCGGAAGTATCCGATAGTGCTTCGTGTTCTCCTAATACTTGGAGCGTAGTATCTTTGAAAACGACGGCAACTAAGCTATCCTACTACATGACACGTACTGTAGGTAGCTAAGGGTTATTCTTCTACTTATAAAATTTGAATTATTATTTGAAAATTTTTGAACGCGTTCCAAATAATGTATGAAGGTATTGATTTCTACCTCCTTTTCGCTAGGTACCTAGACCTGGCTTCACGTGAATTTGCCCCAATCTGTGAATGGTGGCTGAGTTAGCACGGTCGTGCCAGCCAGTCATTAATCGAGATCAATAAGACGGTTTAATGCAGGAACAACATGCAGCCCCAATGCACGAGTAAGGGGCCCCGGCAAACTGGCACTTTGGCCTGATTGAAGGAATTAGAGAGGAATTCGCTCCCCTTAACCCCCTGAGGCGCAATGGAGATTCCATGCTACGCAGTAGAGGGTTCTGTCTTGATCAATGTTTTCCTTCCAAGCAGTAACATGCCCTTGGAATGCTTGGATAGATCTGGACTGATGTGGATGAAGATCATGTACTAAACCTGAAGCTATGTACAATATACAGTGAATATAATACTGTCTGGACTGTACGATCTCGTGAAGATCATAGGTGCTATCGATGTTTATGGGTCCAATACGAGATTTATGCACGTCATTGCCAAGTTATTGATTTTCTTTGACTGGATTTTTCTCATGTAGCCGAGTCTGGCAGCTGGACTTTCTGTTGGTACGTGCAATAACGACGTATGAAACTGAAGATTCGCTCAGATAAATAAACATGTTTCACAGCCGACAGCGAAAGGCTTTTTAATACGTATTTAGAGTTGCACAAGTGAGGCAGAGATAGAGTTGTTCAATGTTCTTTCTTTCGTTGTTCTTGTTACCATTTCCATTCAATTGATCAAGGGAAGTCTTGAGCCCCCCAAAAAGTGTGTTCTAGGTGTTCCGTAAAGAAGGGGCGACTGGGGGCGAGTGGTCCCTTCGGAGCTTGTTTCCTGACTTGCGCAGGGGTAAATCGGGTAGCTGCACCTGATTGGGTCGATCGATGGCCACTCACAGACTCCGCTGCGTCGGGACCAAGATGGGAAAGCAGGGCACGCAAGGATCCACCAAGGCCTGCAAGGATAATATTCTGGGACGGTGGGGCCGTGGCGGTTTAGGCCCACTTAAGTCGAACAAATCAGAATACAGAAAGACGGAAACTGGCGCGTCGTCTTTGCCAGGAATAAGCTTACTGGTAGGCTAAGAATGTAAGGAACGGAAGAAAGAAATATTAAGTATTTTGTAGTGTGCTATTTTTATTATTGTTGTGTGCGTTGGTACAAGTATCATGCCATCTGCTGCCATGTCACCACACGGCTTTCTAGTCTTTTCTTTCATCCCGTATTCTCGTTTTCTAGTTGCTTGAGTCTTGAGTTGCTGTATTTCTTAGGGGATCGTCCTACACCACGTGAATCACTTTCATTAACCCTAACCCCCTTCTTAAGTAGTCTTTCTTTTGGAATACATATCATCACTGTCTCTTCCTTCTTGTTATAATCACACTCGCTTTGGTTGTTTTGGGCCGACGTTCTTTCTCAGCCTGAATCACTTGAAACTGACTTGGCTACACTGCGCCTACCTGACTCCTACTCTTCAGCCTCTCGACGATACAGTCACTCGGAAGAACAGAAAAAAAGTCTAGAAAGCTTTGCTGCTTTTCTACTTAATCCTGCTTTTTGTACAAAAGCAACACCCTCATCGATATAACTTCCTAGGAGCATCCTATCCTAGAAACCACATATCCTTCGCCAATAGACTCTTGTGTATATCATTCACCATGCATAGTCTCACATCTCTTCTTGCCTTGGCCTCTACGGCCGCGGCTATCCAAGGTTTCAACTACGGTTCTACCTTCACCAACGGTGCTGCCAAGACGCAGTCCGACTTCGAGAATGAATTCACCACAGCACAGAACCTTGTGGGAACTTCCGGTTGGACCAGTGCCCGTCTCTACACCATGGTGGTAAGTCCAGACTGAAACCAAGCTTATAAAAGTAAATAAATAAGTTATCATTTCTCTAACTCGTACGCGTTTAGCAAGGTGGAACTGCCAGTGATCCTATCTCCGCCATCCCTGCCGCCATTAAGACGAAGACCACCCTTCTTCTCGGTCTCTGGGCCTCAGGAGGTGACACTTCGTTCGCCAACGAGATCCTTGCGTTGAAGGCCGCCATCAAGCAATATGGAGATGATTTCGCCAAGCTAGTTGACGGTATTTCCGTTGGTAGCGAAGACCTGTACCGAGACTCGCCTCAGGGAATCGCGGCCGGCTCTAACGTTGGTGTTGGGCCCGATGTTATCGCTCGTTACATCAAGGAAACGAAGGATGCTATCGCAGGCACTGGCTTAGAAAAGGCCCCCATTGGTCACGTTGACACTTGGACTGCTTGGTACAATGGAACCAACCAGCCCGTCATCGATGCCTGTGACTGGATCGGCATGGACGCCTACCCTTACTTCCAGGACTCGATGCCAAACGACATCTCCCAGTCCAAGTCTCTCTTCCAGGACGCTCTTAGCAAGACTCAGCAGGCTGCTGGCGGAAAGTCGGTCTGGATTACTGAGACTGGCCAGCCCGTCAGTGGTAAGACTGTTGGACAGTCCATAGCATCTACTTCCAACGCCGAGACTTACTGGAAGGACGTCGTGTGCCCTCTGCTCGAGAGCAACACGAACCTCTGGTACTACACCCTGCAGGATGCCGCCCCCGACACCCCGAACCCCAGCTTCGGCATTGTCGGAAACAAGCTGCAGACCACCCCCCTCTTCGACCTAGGTTGTAACAACACCAAGTCCGCATCCTCCTCGTCCGCGGGTGCCTCCGCCACCGCTTCCGGCTCTTCTGGCTCCGGCTCCGGATCTAGCGCATTTGCTACCGCCTCGGGCAGCAGCTCCACTGGTATTTCCGGCGGAAGCCCCGGTGGCGTGGCCAGCGGTCAGATCTCCAGCCAGGAATCCGCCACCGTGACCCCCACCGCCATCGCCCCCGGCGCGACTGGCACCGGTTCTGGATCCTCTGGATCCTCTGGCTCTGGTTCGGGTTCTAACGGAACCTTTACCTCGCCACCGCCTTCCAGCTCATCCATTCCCGCTAGCAGCGGCACCGGTCTGCAGTCTGGAGCCTTCGCAGCTGCGTTCGCGGCTATCATGGGTGCTATCTACGCCTTGTAAACGGCCCGTCTCGGTACATAACCCTTCGACTTTTATTTCTCTTTTTAAGGACAGGTTGTAATGATCGGCGTTACGAGGCGGCCGTTACCGGGTCTCCGCAAAGGTTCTAAGATGGCGAGAAAAGTCGCGTCTAGGCCACGGGAGAATATTCGGGATATAGACAAGGTCTTCTTTTCATGAATAAATAAAAATCCCTCCGACGTGGAAAGGAAAAAGGGATGGGTTTGGAATGGGACTGGACAAAGTGTTGCCGGATTGAGGATATGCACACATTAGATCTTGTAATGCTCTCGAGGCAAAAGCAGAAAAAGCTTGCCTGCCGTTGAATTCATGAGACATATTTTCCACCCTATCATTGGGATTTGCTAGTTACCTGTGACTTGATGATTATAGTCTCGAAGTTGAATGTTAAGTCAGTGTGAGGGAATTCTCCATTCCGGACGATGAGTATTAACTGAGTACCTAGTTATAGAGGCTTTGTGGTAGCATGTGCGCCTACCAATTGTTCATCCAATATGTTTAAGAATAGATACAATAGATTATAATTGGCACCCATACTAACCTAGACATATATCCATAATGAACATGAAATCATGCTCTTATACTTTTGGTTATTTCGGTTTGATCATTTGACTAGCACCTCTTTACACTACCATGCCTACCTACCTATGACTTGGATACGACGTCCTTAGCTACGAGCTTTTCATCCTATATATATGAAGAAAGAACTAAGAGAAGCGGCAAGCCTATCGAATCGACTTAAATCATCGATGATGAGATAAAGGTATAAATGAACAAGGGAATAGCTATGTTATATATAGTATCTGTTGTTTCTTATCCTGTGTCACCAAAGAGGTCATACATAACTTGGAGAACCATCTAGTGTAGTTGATTTGAGAAAAACCTTGACGGGTTGAAGAAGCATCGGTATATACTGAGGGCACTTAACACCAATTAGTTGAAGACAAGTACGGCACACTCTAAGATTTATTAGAAATATCCGTGCATTATCAGAAGACATGCGGATGTTGTGATATGCCTGCCCGGTACCTAGTATACTATGTAGACCTGTTGAACTTCTATTGAACCAAGTACCTAACTCGCAGAAAGACAGGGCTACACCATATGCCCAAAATTAAGACATATTTAACATTAACATCAAATAAGACTCACTAGAATCATCGTTTGGTCAACTTATCAACTAATCAGCTTCTAACAACCATCCATATAAGTGGTAACCCAAAGGGGAACTAGAAGGAGAAAGGGTGGAGACCAGACCTAGGTTGAAAATGGGTCTCGTGAAGCACGTCAACTTATACTCATCTAACGCCATCATTCTAAGCCAGCTTTCAGGTTCCCGAGACACGAGCACCCAATCGGCCATTTTATGTATTCCTCTTTCTTAGATCCATCGGGTACCTACATGCATTTAACTCCTAGAATAAAGTTATGGTTATGGGGCTCTCCACACTTGAGGCTCAACAACAATTACTACATATGTAAACGGCATCAGACGAATATTCAGTATAAGCATTTACCGAGCGGGATTTAACTTGATAACTAGGTAGTGACCACATAAGAAACAGAAATGTTTATTCTACAAACAAATGGAGAGTTTAAGTTTCCAAGTTTAACACCATTATATTATTATCTAGTTTAACGATTGTTCCGATATGCTAACTAACTCAACCATATAGACACGCTACTTCGCTGAACACCCGACATGCAGCAAATATGATATATAACGTAAACCATATTCTATCCGTGAGCTCGTCGGAGGATATCGTTGCATACCAAGCCCAACCCCGATTTGTTTTCCCAGACCTTTCCTTAAAACGCCGAGCCAATACGCATATAACGCCGAACTTGCAATGATCCATTTCCGCACTCATAAACAAGCGCATGAATGGGCCATAATTCATCGACTTTTCATGTGGGCGACCAACAAGCAAACAATTTATTGCTTGTAGGCGAATACCCAGCAGTACCATCGTCCATGGCTCCGCCTATTCGTTATCGTGTTCGTCATCGTTTACCTCCACAACTGTCACCAACCCACGCTGTCCCTTGGGGTCGAGTCCTGCCTCCTCCGGGGCGGCTTCATTCCGGTTTCGCTTGACGGAAAAGCACTGAAATGCGCCTATAATGGCAACAAGAGCACTTCCATACCAAGCAAGGCCAGTGCAATCAATTTGTGATCCGATCGAATAGAGATAGCCAGCGACAGGTGGAGCGATCATACGGCAAGCCGCACCAGCGCTGGCTGCAAGGCCGTTCACCTTCCCGAGAATAGACGAGCTAGGAGTAGCTTCCTTGATAAGTATAAGAAGGAGAGGATATATGATAATTGAGAAGATGTTCCGGATAGTCAAGCAAAAGTAGATCCCGGGGTATAGAAGGGAGTCCGGTAAGTGTACCAACGTTGGAACAATAACGTAGGCAATTGGGTGTAGGACAGCAACAAGGATGAAGAGTTTATAAACGCCAATCCTCTCGGCAGCTAGAGGGAATACAACGACCTGGATGAAGAGTGCAATGGCCCCGTTTATAGCCATGACAAACCCCACGGACTGCATCGAAAGACCTAAGCCACCAGGTGAGTATAAGGGGTTAAATTTTGACAGAAAACCCTCTTCCGGGAGGTGGTCTACTGGAACTCTCTCATCTTCAAAAAAGATTGGTAAAAGATGGTCATAAGTCATCGAATGATAAGTGAAAATCGAAAGCGCGATAACTAGGGCCATAATGCGCTTAGTGAAGATGTTGAAATTTCCCTTCTTCTCCGGCTCTTTTACACAGACCGAATCACGGTTCAATTCAATACTACCTCGGAAAGTTCCGTAGGTTTCGGAGCGCAGATCAACAGCTGGTTGCTTAATAGCGTCAGACGTTTCGATAAGAGGTGTTTCGTCGGAGACGTAAGTGTCATCGGGAAGCATAACTCGCGGTATCATGTCAGGATGCGTCTCTTCGAGCAGGAAGTACCCAAGGCCAATGCTAATCAGTAGAAGAGCAGCACAGCAAAGATTGGGAAGAAGATAGGGGTAATTAGCGAGTAGGGTGCCTTCTGGAAACGTGCTTGGCCAAGTCTCATGGGGATCTGCCAGCATTCCGCCAATTGCTGGACCAATTATGGTTCCGATGGACCAGACGAACGGCATCACGGAATAAGCGCGAGCTGCGACATTAGCATTGTGTTGTAATTCATGGGCGACACTTATGACTTTGACTTACGCTCATGCTCGGGTTTGCTGACCAATTCTCCAACCATTGTTTGGATCACACCGATATTTCCATTGAGAAGTCCGCCGAGTGCTCGGCCGATCAAGGCAACCCAGAGGTTAGTGGCAAAGCCGACCATAACCATGCTGAACATCGTGCCAATACATCCTACTAGAAGGACAGGTTTCCGACCAACTCTGTCAGACAGGCCACCCCAAAACATGCCCATCAAGGCCTCGGCGAGCGAGAATGAGGAAATCTAGATGATCAAGAATTAATATTCACTATCTTTTTTTGAAACTGTGACTGCTTGGACTGCGTTAAATCGATTATAAAAATTTGACATGTACGTACAAGGAGACCGGCGTAAAACGAGGCATCTTGCTCGTTGCCGATTTTGAAGCGTTTAACAAGGGCCCAGGCATAGGGGAAAATGGAAGTTAGAGCGATAGGCTCAGCAAGGCGGACGATAGCTAATAGAAAAAGCTGAACAGTTGGGAAGTCATCCGGGTTTCGGGGTAATCTCTGCTTTGTTAGGACCATTGCTTCACAACTTAGTATCGACCTTACGACTAGCTGACACAACACTTGGCGCTCGGTCTTAAGCTGATGATATGCTGGAGCGAGAGAGCAAGCGTCAAGTGTTATGACGGCAGGCAGCGCCTTTCCTTTCCTCCTGATATTTTTCTTCTTCTTCTTCTCTTCCCTCAAGAAGTTTGCTTCGCAGATTTTTTTTTCTTTTCTTTGTCTACGCCACTAGACGTACAGTAGACCGGTTATAAGTAGGCAGGGAGGGTTGTATTGGCGTAATAAGCGTATTGAGGAGTCTCGAATTCTCGTCTGGAGGCCGGTTCAGATATAATGAGCTGATGGGAGCAGAATATTATATGAAGGGAATCTGCATGTGCATCGACTGCATGAGGAAAAAGTGGTAGGGTAGGGATGGAAGAAGTTGAACAAGGAGGACCGCATCAGAGAATTATACCATGAATCGGAGGTGCTAGAGGAAAATGTGGAGATACGCTAGGAATGCTTGGGAGGACCTTCGGGTGTGGATCTACGTAACCTTATTCAGTTACTTAAGTCGTACCAACTTTGGTTGAGCAGTTGGTCGTGCTTGACCTACATACATGTCAAAGACTATGTAGTATGAGTATCAAGGGCAAGGGCAATGAGCTCCGAGCGCGAGTCTGAACTTTAGTCCTACCTGTACTACGCAGATATCACCATTGTCGGTTTCACCCACAACTCTAGGTACCAATTCGACTCCATCATCTGCTACCTAACTTTTGCGATCTCGATGTCCATTGAAAGTTTCACAACGATTATCCAGTATATATATGTAGTTCACCAATAATACGCAAATATTGAAATATACACCTTTACACGTTTCTTCTCATTTCTCACCTTCCACAATTCATCTCCACATGTCCAACAAAAATTTTGGTTTACGTCTTCCGTCTTCGCATGTGTCGGCAAGATGTCGATCTCACAGTCCATTATACAGTGAAAAATCAAGTGGTCCTTCCGAGTGATGGCCGAAGTGGTCAACATTCGGTAAATACATAACAGCGAGAGACAATTCTGGCGGTCTGAAGTGACAAGCTTTGCAGTGGCTTGCTTGCCCACCTAATTAGAGGTACCCAGCACTGCATGCATACAAGATTCAATCATTTTTGGTTATCACTTTCATGGACCGTTACTCCAGCCGCCTATGCACGGCCGTCACCATTTTGGTCCCCGCAGGCGTTGCTCTTACTATGTACTATGTACCTAGGTATATGCATACATCCTAGTGGATTCATTGGATTGAGCCCAGAACCTTACGATCTACAGCCAACAAGTGTGACCAATCGTTTAACACGGATCTTGGGCGACAGTGTGGGGTTGGTCGCTGTGCTATGTTGTACTTGCGGCATCGCTTTGAACTTTACTCAAGGTATACGACGTATCAACTTTCTCAATTTTTTCAGCCACTCCCTAATCGAGGCACTGGATAGACGCTAGTGGAGGGGCACGAACTAAATCTCTGTTAACCTCTGTTAGCCTATTAGTAGTTGTGGATCATCTCACTTTCTCCTGCAGCTATCTTTCTAGATTCTTCTTGAAAACCAAGTCTTAACTCTCTTAGTCTTCAACCTCTAATAACTCTTTTAATATCTCAGATAACGAGGACAGGAAGATTATGCAAAGTCACCAGGTCGGGTGGGCAGTTAGATCATCGGTTTCAAATCAAGATAATATTTCATAATTCTAAGCTAACTAAGAACTAATACGGCGATAGGTCATACAATAGACGTCCAGACTCATATGGTCATCCGGATGAACAAGGTCAGACAGACGTGGAGAAAGCGAAATGTTCATCTCCCTACACATCCGGCATGTCAGAAGGTCTCTGAAGCTACGACTAGCGAAAATAGCGAAAAACTCCCGCTGTGACGGGCCAATGCATGACACATATAAATCCTTCTCTCGCGTTGGGCGTTGGAACTTATGGGAATTACGTACGCTTTGTACGCTTTCACTAGCGCATGCCAGTATTATGCCAATCTCGGTCCAAATCCGCCACGACCGACACCGGAAATTCCTCACCTCTTCGGATCCGTACCTACACACTTTCTGCTAGATTGCCATAACTGTTCGCTTGATCAACAAACTCCATTTGCCGGATCACAACAGCACTGCCGATTCACCCTGAACACCGCATAATTGGGCCTAGTCCCCATCGCATTCAGCAACCATGAGATCCTGTCTGGCAGACCGTGCGGATTAGGTTAGCTTGGTAATTGTTCGATGCTTGATATCAAGCCGAAATATTACCAGTTCGTTTTATCCAGCTATCTCGCTGCAATGTTGGTAGGATTTTTACGAAGTAATTCCTTATCGTATACAGGTATCCACGCTCGCACCCTTGTACACAGGTATGGGTACTACGTACCTAATGCAATGCGATGCGATGCAGTTCCACCTTCCTGCCGAACCCCACAATACTATCGCATGGGGTTTCTTGCATGCGGCTAGCCCCATCAAGTTCCAGCGAACCTCCTTCAGTGGCCGTCCCGGGCCGGCTCTCCAGCTTAACTAGCGCGGTATAACGCGGTATGGCGCTTTTTGGGCGCTCTTTTCCCTATCGGATGTTAATGGTCAGAACGATAAGACGAAGCACCCTTACTTCGTCATAATGTAGCGCCTCAGCCCTGTTTCGCATACTCAAGTCTTTAGTGGGTGGTTGGCGTTACGCTGAGGAAAGAAATCTACCTCTTCCCGTTTGCGGGCAATACCTGCGGGATCATATAAAGCCATCCAAGCCATTCCCAGTCTCCCTTCCGACGTTTTCCATGTGTGATGCTAAATTTGATACAAATATGCAGATAACGCGTTTTGTATACACAATCAAGCAAGCAATCGGTATTCCTTACCATGGTAAGCCACTTGAGTATCTTCTTTCTGAAGATATAAAGCATGCATATTAAGGGTCCGGACAATATCCTATGATGCCTTGTGGAGGGACCACGACACGCCTCACTGTTCCTTGGCCGGTCACATCCAATTCTTATGACTACCCCCCGATAGCACGACGCAACCCTCCTCATTGCTGCATGTTTAGAGAACCGCCAATCGGTATGCAACCACGGTCCTTATCCGCGGACACAACATAGAATAAACCGCCGAATAAAAATCGGTATATCTTTCATACATATTACAGAACATTCTGTTCTGTGATAGAATAATGGATGGCTACCTTACACATCGAAAGCAAAGCCTAACGGTGGATAAAACGTTACCTCGATTACAAGGACATAATTAGGAAACTTTTTGCGAGTCATATCTTCTCTGATGTCATGTCTCGTCTGCTTTAGGCTGCTAGTTGCCTTGACGATTCTCAGTATCCCTGCCTTATCTATTCGTCGATGATACTCAGCCATCATAGGCACCTCCTCAGCCGCATGTAAATCCCGCATGGGTGTTACCTCGACGAGTGGACAGCTAGCGTGGTAGTAGCTGCGACTGGACTTGCCAAGAACAAGGCTTTAATATATCACATTGTATACCTAATTGGTGTCCAACCAATATCAGTCAATTCTATGAAGGAATGCTCATCATGGCAGACGTGAGCACGAAACCATACTCTTGACCCCTTTGTTGCCGCAATAAGCTATTGTAAGGGAGCATACTAATAGAGCCAAATTCCGTCTTCATGAGAACTATACCAGGTGTAGTGACATGTCTTACATCTGCTATGGGTGCAAACCAAAGAGGAATTGTGAAGTGGTTATCACTGTGGTCTACTCTCTTTGAGGAGCCTATATGTTCAAGATTCATCCTAAGAATCGACAGACCCAGCATTACATTCATAAATAAGATGTGTGTGATTACGAACTCATATGAACCAAGACGACATTTACCTATTTCTTAGGCGAATAAGCCTATGTCACTGCGGCATCTTGTGCGTATCTGGGCTCTCATATCGTACTCCATACATGTCAAAGTGAAATCGGGGATTATGCCGCCAGCCCCAGACTACAGCGTCTATACATCTTCCAAACGGCGCGTATTCGCGCCATTCGCCGATCGAAAAAGAAGTTCGCTTAAATAGCTTCTTAGTATAGTGTCTAGAAAGAGATGCTTAGATAAATGTCGCCATATTTAAACCCTAGTAGACATGTCCTGATATTTCTCAATTTCCACCTAAGGGCTCATCTAAGCTTATATACAATAGGTACCTAGTCTAGCTGTACGTAATAATATAGTAGTACCATCCCATTTTCTACTCTACTACCTCCCATTACACATTATCCTACCCCGGCATAATCCACTTCCTTTAGCTGATACTCTTAGGTATACTCGAGTTCAAAAGCTAGACACCCACCTCACGCACACCGCGAAGCCTCGAAGAACCTCTCCAGCTCGTCGAACGAGACGCCCAGGAGCTGCGACAGCCGGTTCCGCAGCTCGTCGACCGAGATCTCGGAGCGGTCCGGGCTCCGCGGCGTCTGCTCGTCCTTGGCCAGGCGGACGAAACTCGGTGCTACTGCTTTCTTCTTATAATAGTAGTCCTCCTTTTTCTCCCTAGTAATCTGCTTAGTACCGCCTTTACCCTTCTCCGTACTATATTCCCGTCTGACGACCGGTTTTTTCTTATTCCTGATGCTCATTTTGATGTTTACGTTGATGTTGGGTTTCCGCCGCGGCGGTTTGGGAAACATCTCTATTCGGGGAGAATCGGGGAAAGGAGAATCGGGTAGCACAGTCTCGTCTAATGTTGGCGTCACTGTTGTCACTGCTGTTCCGGTGTTAGTTATCTTAGTTGTGCTGGCCGCCGTTATAACGGGAGATGGTTGAAGCGGGGGCAGTGGCTTGGGCTCCTCGATCACGTCGTCGGTGGCTATGGGAAGGTCGAGGTCGGGACAGAGGTAGCCGTCGTACTGTGGTATGCGGAACCGTGCTCCGAGTGCCCTATTCCACATCCAGCCCTGGCCGGAGCAGTGGAAGTCCGGTATGGCGGCCGTTGCATGATGCCCATCAGCAGTGACCTGTGCGCACATCCCGAGGCCTTTGGCAGCTGGCTCAAGTGTCCGAGGTTGTATCAGATTCCCTAGCGTATCGCTTTGCGCCTCTAGCCAGCATTTGTCAGAGAACAGACGGGCTATGCTGTAAGCTGTTAATCCTTGCCCTTTAAAGAGGAAGATGAGACGTAGGGTCAGAACTTACTAGTTGACGGGTATCGAGTAGTGAGCGCGATGCTTAGGCCGTAAACGGTGCAAGTCCCAAGTAAGCATCTGTCTCCACGCCAGGCCTTCACGAAATTTTAACTTATTTTGAAGTTGGGCGAAGTCTTTGATAGGAACCGGTATCCAACCGCCGAAGATGGATGCGACGAAACTGTCGCCTAATTCCATTTGTAGATCGGCACCGTAGTACGGCTCATGTAAGTCAAATGTGAGAGCTCGACTGTCTTTCCAATAAACGGCGTGGCCGAGTCTGAAGCAGTTCTTAGCTTCAAATCCACTTTGAGGAATGAAAGGACGAAGAGAGAATACTTGCTTACTCATGTAACAACGTAATTGCCGCCATAAAAGACGTCAGCAGGTACTCCTCAGTATCTTCCTTTCCTAGACGTCTCAACTCCGCTAATTGCTTAGGGAACTCCGCCGTCACCAAAACCGTCTGATTTCGCCACCCATCCTCGCACCTGTTATCCCATTCTTGTATAGTCCCATACCTGTCGATCTCGTCAAGCGCCAGCCCGTCTCGCGGGTGACGGCACGTGTATCCGACCCATCCCTTTTCGCGGAACATATCATTGTCGAGCTGCCACGTCAGAGACCTTGCCATCGGACCTCTGAGCTGGTCTTCGGCGCTCTGTATCCACTCTCCCTTTACTTCCTCCTCAGCCCACGTCGCGCGGTGGTGCCGCAAGATAGACCGGGGCACGACTTCGCCGTCCCACCTGGGACCAGCGGCGGAGTGCGTGAAGCTACACCGGCAGCTCGGTCTCCGGCCGGGGTAATCCTCCGCGAAGACGTCGTGAGCGAGGAAGTCAGAGATCCAAGGTAGACCCGCAGCATCCAGCATCCGGCTCGCCAGCAATAGTGGTTGTTCCAACTCCTTGCGTAGCTCCGGGTCCACGTCTACCCAATTCGCAAAAACGGGGTGGATTTTCCCTTGCAGATTGAGATTGAGCGGCTCCGTAGTTCCTATAGCACCGCATTTTCGAAGTTCCTCTTTATCCCACCTCTTCGATGTCGAGCCCGGCTGTGACGACATGTAACCGTGCTGAGAGCCGCCGGTACTCTGGGGCGTCAACATTGTCGTCGTCTTCTATATGCGCGAGAGCATATATCAATCAAGCACCTAAATCCTAAACCCACCAATTTTTCTTAAAGAAAAGGAGAAAACATCCCACACTGAATTAAATAAATCCCCCATTTTGAAAACGTCTTTGAAAGAAGATCTGTCGTCAGTGAGTTCTCCTAAAAGAGCCCAACATTCCAGCCGAGGCAGTGAGGGAAGGGGGGGTGTTCTGGAATGGATGGCATGCTATGCCCCTTGATCTATTCAATCAATTGTCTATCCCTTCTTCTTTGTCTAACGCGACAAGAAGAACTACCTAACCTACATACCTCGAATGTAAAAATGCCCTTTCAATAAGCCATGACCGTCGGTGCATAGCCCTGGATAGCTCGACTCTCGCATACCTCGTATCTTGTGTCTCAACTCTCGTACTCCATCCTCCCATCCCCAACGACCTTCCAAAACTCTTCCACAACCTCCCTCTGCCCGCTCGGCGCGCCGCGCACCGCGAGGTACTTGCGCGAGTCGATCTTAGGCTCCCAATCGCCGGGGTTACCATTCACCATGATACCCCCGGCCTCATTCAGCACCGCCCACCCGGCGCACACGTCCCAAGCCCAGCAGCCGCCCTCCCAGTAAACATCGAGTTGGCCGGCCGCGACCGCGCACAGGTTCAGCGCGGCGCTGCCCAGGCTGCGAATAGAATGCACCATCGCGCCGCCGGTCTCCTTGCTCGCGCACAGCTTCTTAAAAACCCGCGTCTTGACCTCGTAATTGACGCCGTCCCTGCTGTTCCCCCACTCCGACGCGACGAGACACGTGTCCAGCGCGCCCAGCGGCGCCGGGTTCCTCGCCAGCGGCAGCTTGCTGACGCGACCCTTGCCCGCCTCGAGCCCCCACGCGGCGCCGAGCGTCAGGAACGCGCCGCGCCCGCGGATCGCCGTGTACAGCTTGTCCTGGTACGGGTTGTAGACGACGCCGACGGCGGGGACGCGGTCGACGGCGAGGCCGAGAGAGATGCACGCCTCGGGCAGGCCGTGCACGAAGTTGGTCGTGCCGTCGATCGGGTCCACGATGAAGGTCGGCGCCGCCGTCACCTGCATGCCCGGCTTGTACGTCTCCTCGCCGATGAAGGAGAAGGAGGGGTAGGCTTTGGTCAGCCGCGTTGACACGAGCGCTTCGACTGCTTTGTCGGTTTCGGTTACGATGTCCGCGGCTATACGCAGGTGGGTTCCCTCATTAGTTTGTGATGCGACGCGAGTGAAATGACTTCTATTTTCTCTCAAGGAGGCTATGGGCTATAGAGGGGCAATGGCGGGGCAATCGATCGTACAATTCAGCTTCGTTCCTGTAGCGATGTCCGTAGGGTTCGCGGACAGGATCATGCGGCCAGCCTCGCGGGCTACCGATATCAGGGTGTCTTGAATCTCTTGGAGGTTGAGGTCTGCCATTGTTCCGGTCTTATAACCTTTAGAGGGAGAACACTTGGTTGAAGTAAGGGAAGAGACATTTTGAAGCTTTGCAAACAGCTGTTAAGGTAAGGTGTAAGGGTTATTTAGGTGGGGTAACAATGGTCGATGGCGGGGATTGACGACATTCGATTTTGACTGCATGTGGGCGAGCAGGGGTATGTGATTGGCCAATGATACCTTCTCTATACTTTGATTGCACCTGCCTATACATGTGAACCTACTCAGATAACTCTTGAAACTTAAGTTTAAATAGTCATATACTCTTCGCTTATAGGAATATTAGAATTAGAGTGATATTAGTCTAAGAAATTTAGATATTTCTGAATAAGACTAGACCCCGGCACCCTACTAACTGCTGTGGGGCCCGACCGGCTCCGCTATTCTGACGTTTAGCGGTCGATTCGATTGCCGAGCTGAAGGAACATCCGTCCTCCGTCCAACTATTTTGAGATATATCATTATTTCAGGGGCAGTTGTACTATACCAAACAGACTACCATAGGGATAGATAGAAGCATAAGGGCAGTGACCTTCTCGTCTTCGTAAACACAGTCACATTCTCCGCCCGTACAGGCAGTACCCAAACCATGGCGACCACCAAACCACTTATCACCGTCCTCGGCTCCCTGAACATGGACCTAGTCTCCTACGTCCCGCACCACCCACTCCCGGGAGAAACCTTAACATCGACGCGCTTCAACGTATCCCCCGGCGGCAAAGGTGCCAACCAAGCCGTAGCCTGCGCCAAGCTATCCCGCTCGCAACCACCCTCCACCACCACAACCACTTCTTCATCCTCCACCCCTTCCTCCGCCGCCACCACGGACCCAACATCCACAGCCCAGATCCGCATGATCGGCGCCGTAGGCCAGGACACCTACGGCACGCAACTCCTCAGCAATCTCTCCTCACACGGCGTCGACGTATCCGGCGTTCTCGCCCCATCCGGCACCAAGACCGGGTTGGCCATAATCCTCGTCGACGAGCCGACGGGACAGAACCGGATCGTGCTCTCGCCGGAAGCCAACCACTCGCTCGAGGCCACGCAATTCAGCTCCCGCGCCTCCCTAGGCGCGCCCCTGCCCTCCCTTCTAATCATGCAGCTAGAGATCCCGCTGCCCACCGTCCTAGCCTCCCTGCGCTCCGCGCGCGAGGCTTCCGTCCCGGTACTCCTGAACCCGGCGCCCGCGCAGGAGCTGCCCGCTTCCGCGTACGAGGGTTTGGCGCACCTCGTCGTCAACGAGACCGAGGCCGCCATCCTAGGCGGGGTCTCCGAAGCCGACCTGGACGCGTCTCCCGGTCTCGAGGCCGTCGGGAAGACGTTCCTTGGGCGAGGCGTGCAGAACGTGATTATCACGCTCGGGGGCCGTGGCGTGTTCTACATGAGCGCTTCGGGCGCTAAGGGGCTCGTCCCGGCCGAGAAGGCCAAGGTAGTTGATACCACGGCGGCGGGGGACACGTTTGTAGGCATGTACGCGTTAGATGTCGTTTCTGGGAATTTCAACATAGAAGAAGCGGTGAAGAAGGCGAATCGCGCGGCGGCGAAGACGGTAGAGAGGTTGGGAGCGCAAGACTCGATACCTTGGCGGGATGAGTTATAATAAATTATATGTTGATGGGTTATTGGATATTGGGATCAAGAGCTAAATAAACAGGAGTAGGGAAAACAAGAGGGACTTCGGTTACTATAGAAGCGAAGCCCATCGAATACCCTTGTTAGATTATCTTAAGAAAAGTTCTGCCATTACTCCTGCTGTCTAAACCGGATTTTATGAATCTAGTTTCACTTCACTTAGCCATTTTACCTGACCTATTACCACCAACTCCCCAAACTCCAACGTCCTTCTCGCTTTCGTCCATCAAGATGCAATCCCCAACCCCCAGATGGGCTTGAAGAACTAGAAACGCTGTTCTCTTTACCTTCTGGCGTTGATCCGGCGACCGATGGCACTAAACTCTTCAAACTATCTGCACCTATAGACCTCCTATTACGCACCGCTGTCTCCCGTATCAGCTCCCGTTGCCGTTGGACCTCCGACTTGGACTCTGGCCGCGTTGATCCCGGCCGAGAGGTTGGGCCGGGATTTGGTGCATCGACGAACGTCGTAGCGGCAGGAAGTCGGTTGGCTTTGCTCACATGAAAAGCTGGGCGGTTACCTGAAGACGTCCTGCGTAGTTCCGTCCAGATTTTCCTGGCCGGGTCCGAGATTTTCTCCGGGGGCAACTGCCTGAGACTAGCCTGCCGTTGGGGTATAGGAGGAGCTCTTCCTGTTCGATCGGGCAATTTGATAGTGTCATCATTTCCGTCAATCTGGGAGACACCTGCGCCTGCCCATTTTGGTATCCTACAGGGATGAACCCGACTTGACACGATTCTGTGCATGACTTCGCTAGCCCGAGCCGGACCCCAATGGGAGGCAATTATAGCAAACAAGGGGTTAGACATGCGGGTCTGTCTGGGAGACCACGCAGAACATGGGTTATATCGCTTTATAGTCCCCGTAGCCGTCGTCTCTAGTCGAGTCTGGTAATTGGCAATCCCATCTTCAATGAGAGTGTTTCTGAACGCCGGGAAACCTGAGTGACAATAGTTAACTCGGATATGGATGTATTTTGTTTGGATATCCCCCAATTCAAGTTCAAGGTCAGCGATGAGATTGTCCGGATCACACTGGGATGTTCCAGGCTTTTGTGATTTTGAAGTTCCTGGCTCAATGCAAGCTAGTATAAGGTGGCTAGAACCAGGACTAATTGTCCTACATAAGTACTATCATAAGCATAAACCTTTTAGTATGATAAAGTAACATACCTTATTACAGTATCACCTATAAGGTCTATAACACTGCCTTCGGTCGCCGGTAGAATATCTACCTTTATGTTATATAGATATCCATACCTCGACAATCCGGTATCACTACGGTGAGTAGGTAGAAAAGGGGCTTGACCGGCGGTAGAATATGCGGAATCGTAAGTTGGGTTGCTAACACGGGGATGAAATAATTGACCAGAGATCTCAACAGCGGTCCAAATGCTCGACTGCCCATCATCTAGGGTTTTCAATTCAGGTGTGATTGAAACATGCGGAATAAGCATGTATGGATCAGGGGCGAGATCCGGTGTCCGGACATCTACTAAAGTGTTACCGCTACTGAAACGGTGCGTCGGGAACTCGTCAAAGGAAGGTGGTTCTATATATCCGGAATTTGACGATTGTTCCCATGAGGCGATTGTCATAGGCTCACTGGACAATTTAAATACCGAGTCGTCTGAAGAACCACTTAAAACTCGCGAGTCACTGCGATGAGTGGGCTTTGAAGTTCCCATACGAGTAGATAACGAACGTAGCTTCGTGAGAAATGTAGGGGAAAGCGAACGCCCAATCTGTAAGCTCGATGAGCGGCGACATACTGGAAGCTTTCTGGGTTTAGGGGTCACAGGATCCCAAGTATCGCTCGAGACTGTGAGTCTTTGGTCAATGGAAGTTAGGAACCCCTAATTAGAACCTGAGTAATTCACCTGAATTTCTAGTAACGTTTCGTGATTGTTCCTTGAAGCCATGACCAGAAACCGAGGTACCAACACTACTCTGACTCTTCTTTATATTTGCTCTTCTCTGTGATTTCCGGTTCTTCACGACCGTCAATGGCTGGTCAGGGCCACTTTCAACACTTTCGTTGCTGAATATCCTTGGACTCCTGAGTACCTGCATTGACTTTCCCTTCTTGATTACGCGCAACGGCGAAGGGATATCCGTGCTTGACGATTGGCGTTCTCGCATGGTGAACAGGTGGTGGAGGAGTAAGGGTTACACTCGACTCGTTCCTAACTTGGCCGATAAAAGTGCTCTCGATTGTTGTGAAGCTACCTCCTGCAGGATCTATGAGACTGACCTGAGTCTGTTGTAGTTTCCGGCGTCGTAATTTCGTACAAGCGCAGAGATTCGGAAGAAGATCAAACCCTTTCAGAATTGTCCCAGCGACAATCACAACTAAAGCAGTAGGAATAAAAGCAATGGCGCAGATAATACCGGGATGTAGAGGTTGTTCGGTCATATCCGATGCTCAAAGTCGATTCCGAGAATAAGGCGGGTATGGAAGTGGAAATCAAGTGAAAAGCATTGAACGGAAGAATGCAGATAAAACAAGATAACTCGTGTCTTGAAGCTGTATTATCAAAAGTAGTTGAGTGTGGTTAGGAGTAAGATTGAATTGTATATAGTATGGGTATCAAAAATCCATGATTAGAAAACTTCTTAAACTTCTTTTCGTGAGCGCATAAAAAGATGCACTTTCCTCCCTTTCCACCAGATATATATGTATACCTCCTATATGTGGGAAGGCTCAATCAAGATTCGTTGTCTAGGGTTCGTAGAAGGTTATCCTTGACAGCATCCACGTCATTGTCCTCCATACTTAGAAAGCGGATCTGTGTCAAAGTTAGTTGGCGTGTACCTGCTTGTTTAACCTGAGCTTCAGATGGTATAGACCCAAACTTACCACATCATCGGCTGCACCTACTCCACCAAACAAAACAGGCTCGGATAAACTAGCAGACACGGCCTTCTTAACTCTCTCCTCCCATACACCTTCCCAGTTCCACTCACCCGGCTTTCTTGCCGGATCGGGGGTCTTCTTCACTTCGGGGCTGGCGTCTATCGCATCAGCATCGCCGGAAGCTCCAGAAAACACTTTCCCATTGTCGATGCGATGTTGCCGCCAAGCATGCCAGGCACCGGGATTTCCAGCGGCCTCAATGGGGATAGAGTCCAAGACGTCCTCGTCATTAAAGGTGCTACGTATGTACCGCAGGACCTCGTATGTAGATATATCATTTCTCTTGGTTTCTGCGAATCCGGGTGACGCCCCGACGGCGGACCCTTTCGAGCCGGGAGTACCCGCACTGCTCATCGACGGAGGAGGGGGTCGGTGAGGCGTTTGTATACCATCTTGTGGCCCGCTCGATGGTCTACCACTACCGACAATTTGGCCCCGGCTTGACCGCCTAAACCAGCCGGGAAATCCATGCCTCAAGCTAAATCCTCCGGGTGGTAAGCGTTCGGCATCGGTGGCGCTCACTGTGCCGTTGTCTTGGACGTCGGTCGAGTACATATACGTGCTTAGAGGAGTAATTAGGGGGTGGAACATGTCGGTCGAGAAGGTGACTAATGGTGGTAGCCTTGGGTACGAATCGGGAAATGAGATCTGGAATCGCAGTACGGCGGGAGCATAAGGACCTTCACCAATCAATTAGAACATCCTTGAGCGCAACTATGCAGGCACCCGAGCTCTCACCATCCCGAACGAACAATACTCCGGACCAAAGACTAGGATCGCCGGGTGTAAGGCTTACAAAAACGCCTTCAGGACAAGCCTGCTTAAGTCCTGCGCTTCAAGTACAAGTTAGCTATCGCTGTAGATAGGTAGAGACAGTAGTTCTACACCGTAGCACGCACAACTCAACCAAAAGATGTTGTCTTCTCAACGCTGGTAGCGAACTCAATTTGGAGGCCATCTTGCCTCCTCGTACAAAATGGAAAAAGGAAAGGGGAGTTTCTTAAAGTAGAAGTGTAGCCAACGGTAGTTGAGACATTGGGTCCCTAGTCATTTCATGCGTTCCAAGGTTATCACCAGGGCAATTGGCAATTGGTTCAATGAGAATGCCATTAGCTTTTATCGATAAGATGCACATTCACGGCAACTTCCTTTACGTACTACTACTCCCAAGGTTGACCCAGTCAATGCCCCACCTACCGAGATAAGGACGGTGGGACGGTGGGGTAGATAGTCACTCTTAACATCGAAGCTGTAGTTTGCTGTGAGTTCATCTTGACATCCAGTTTACACTCACAGAACAATAAGGCATTAGAATGAGCATGTCAATTCCACACCCAACTATGTTCATCTTATAAAGCTTCTTCGAAAATGTAGACTTACTTTTGACTATACATAGTTAAAATCAATACAGATACTAGAAAGTTTATAACACTGATACTGCCTATTAGCCAGCTCAACTTCAGGCTTTAAAGGCTTCAGGTTCTTAAATTGACCATCCTCAGGTTAAGCAACAAGGAAAGCGACAATAACTCTTGGAATTTCTTGAGCTCGGCAAATCGGAAAATATTTAGGAAGATGTAGGTAGCCATCAAATATAAGACATACATTCATTTTGTATTCGAGATGTGTTAGTTATTTCTGTTACCATCAATCCATCTTGTAATTGGTACAACATGCTTCTATTTATTGCTATTACAAAGAAATCAATGATTATCACAACACTCAACACTGAAACAAACTTAAACTAGGTAGACTCGTATAGCAACCGCCATCTGACTTCGCTTACTCTGATAGAAAAGGTTAACATGTGATATGGATTGAAAAGAGGCTTCTGGAGCAAGGAGTCAAAGCAGTGTGATTTTGGGCCTTTAAAGTCGGTATTCGTGTATCTTAAACCTTTATCCATCTTACCTAAAGGGATTATAAAGCATCGTATATCCGGTGAAGGAGGATATGCGTCCCACACGTCTAACAGTTCAGTGACTATAGGCCCGATAAGATGTATAACAATATCTAGTTAGTAGTAGACCTAACTCCCATGTTTAGAGAGGAAATTTCTAGACACAGGCTCGGGCGATACCTAGGGAATAGGAAGTAGTCCTATAGCCCATAAAGATGACCTAAAAACAACTGTAACAACTTCGTAATAGCAAATAATAGGTAGGCGACTAAACTGGATATCTGTTACTCTAGAAACCAATCATTCGACAAGGCAAAAAAGGCAAAGGAGTGTATTCAAAAGTATCCCAAAGCCTCGGAACCGGTCCATCTCAATAGGGCTGCAAGAATGAAAAACCCCCTTCGTCGTCGGCTCAAGAACCTATGCCCTCCCTTCTACTAAGAGCCTCTTTTTCTCTTCCCCTCCCCGACTTTTGTCTTCTCCGTACATACATAGGTCGACGTAATTCATCATCAAAATAGGGGTATTTGAACTTTATCATACAAAATCAAGCTCTTGATAAACCATAGATAAAAGAACAAAAATAACTGCCTCGCGCATCCCGCAACTTGGGGTCTCGCCTAGGAAACAGATATTAGTCCATTCCTCATGGCCTCGTTTAAATATAAATCTGAGATAGTGGGTAGGAATAATCGTCCTAGATAACACCCTATACTCTCAAATTCGTCGTAGATCAAACCCGAGTCTGATGCTCTGTTTTGGTTTGCGTTTTTCTTTTTCGTTCCCATTATCCGCCACCTTGCTGTCCTCCAAAGAAGAATCCGTCAAAAAGGTCGACTTGCTGTCCGTCGCTAAAATCGTGATGCATCCCCTCCCAACCTAAACCGAAACCCATGTCCATCTGAAGGTCATTGTTAATAATACCATCGCCGTTCGGTTGTTCCTGAATACCCTGCAGGAAGTCCATGCCCTGTAAATCCGAATAGTTTATCCCACTAGGTGTGAAATTGCTCGCCGGTGACCTGATCAGATTGTAATTCGAGTTTCCGGTATTTTGGGAATACTGTTGCCCCTGGTTGGATTGTGGCGTCATACTATTGACAGATACAGGAGAGTTGGTGTGTGCCCCCGGAGAAGGAAGGAGAACGGGATCTATGGCTGAGTTATCCGGAAGCGATGCTGCATCAGATATGCTACCAGCGCTAAGGTTCGACTGTGGCATAGAGCGTAGCATCGAGTACCCATCTTGTTCTGTCTTAACGTTAGGCATAGAAAGGCGGAAACCGCCGGATTGCGCCCCTCCTTGTATAGAACCCATCTGCGACGGGGTCTCCATTGAATTGTAACTTTCCTGCCCCGGAGTAGTATACGACGACACAGTCCGAGACCCAGAGTGATGAGCCTTATGTCTGTTGGCCGTCGCATCTCTAGCATTGATATAATCGCCCCTTTCATTGTTTCTTGAAGAACGTTTGTTTCGGTGTAACACTTGTCCAAACCCGCCTGTAGAATTCGCCATCTTAATAGTTGCTTTCGCTGTTCGATCGAAAGCATCACGGCAGGCTTCTGCTGGTGGACACTTCTCAATGAGGTCCGTGAAAACCGAAGTAGCTGCTAGGATCGTGAAATCGACTTCGTCCATTGTCTGTAGCCGTATTAACCACACAGTTCAAATCTATGGATAAAAACTTACCAGTCGACTCCGAACTACGTGAGAATGCCAAATCGCATAAAGGTAGGATATTCCTGCCATGAAAAGATGGTGTGTGGCTAAATATGTGTAGTTGACGAGGCCAACTAGATGCAATTGCCTGTATAGACGTAAAATCTTCTGACCAGCTTCAGCAACTTTGACATATACCCTCTCTTCGTCTTCTCGAGACTCGGCGGCGTAAATAGACGGGCTATTAACTTCTTTCGAAGTATTATATTCGCCTTCAAACATGGCCGGTACGCTTAAGCTTTGTCGATAGAGCATAATAATAGCCTGCCAATAGTTCAGCTCCAGGAATTCAGGTGAAAATGCGACTCCCGAGTCCTGCTTCGTTGGCGCTGAGTTCTTCCACTCGTATAGTCGTTGGTCGATATTTCTCCGCCAGTTCCTAAAGGAATCAAATTTTTGCAAGAAAGGTGATGGAAGCTGAGTATGCATATACTCGTTCCTAGTATTCTGTCCATTGAACCTAGCCATCTGCGTTTGTTGATACTGCAAAACTTGCAAAATCTCAGATTGTAGCAGCCGCAGTCGAAAGTAATGCTTGGCTACAATCTTATACGTGGGCTCGCCCTCGGCTGGGCGACCCATAAAGCCGGCATGGGTGATATAACGGTCGTCTAACATGGAGGGAAATTCAGTCGTGATTACTTGATCTGACACGCCAAACGGTCGTCCAACACAAGTGCTAACAAGCCGATCAAACGAATAAGTGCACCACCAAAGTCGTCGTCTAAGGTCGCGAGTAAACTCCCGCCTCCCTCTTTCACGTAAGTAAGCTTCTCGTTTGTCACCTGTCTCGTCAACTTTAGACTTAGCCGTAAGATCAAACTCGACATCCTTCCCGTCTTCATAGTGAAGGCCCAAGTCGACTGCCAATCTCACGGCAACGCCGACAATATACCTGGTTTTGACGTTAATGTTTGGTAACTTGATACAGGAGCTCGTGGAGACGTTGACACGTACCATAGCCCCGGTGGGACTGGGCGAAGTAGAGCAAAATTTGCTAGGAGTAACACGGCCTGGAGCTCCTCTAATCCCCCGCCACTGTTGCTCAGGCAGGCTTCCAGATGAACGACGGCACTAGCGTGATACTCCTCGGGTTGAGCCTGCTTTCTCTCCTCGCCACCGGCTTTGGCAGAAGTCGTCTGTGCGTCCATAATAATACCACCTCCGATTGCATATACCATATTTAACACATAAAGTTCTTTTGGGCCTCGTACCCTACCTTCATCCGCATACGCACGATCGAACATCTGCATGAAGTCATCTCGATGGAGGACAGGTATTTGAGGATTGGCGTGTTCGAAATACAATTCTACCAATTTGATGGCCAGGTCCTTAGGAGGAAATTCGGCCGGTCTGATAGTGGGTCGCGTATGGAGGCCGAAGAATGAATCACGCATTGACGTGCTTGAGACGGCTGCGGCTCCGTTCCCGGCAATTGGTCTATACGGCCGGATACCGGTCTTATCAGAGCTCGACTTCTGGTCCCCGACAGAAGACTGGACAGCAGCGAATACCACGCGCGCAAATGATATTCCGTTAGCAGATCCGAGATGTCTCTGTCCGCCACCATGTCTCGCTATCTTAGCCGGCTTCTCCATCTCGTCACTGTTCTTTTGTGTTTTTGTGCCACCTGAAGTTTCCGCGATTCCAGTAGCGGTCGAGGGCGCGCCATCTGTGGTTGACCTTCCAAGCCCTCCATCAGCCCCAGGGCGCGAACAATATTCAAGGTTATCAGCAGGCGGGAATTGGATGTTGTTGCGACGAAGCAGGGCTTCCAATTGGTCGACACGGGTTTCCAGATAGTAAACATAACTAAGGTATGTATCAGCCACGCGACTACGTAGATCAACGATATTGGGTATACTTGATGGCAAACTGACCTGCGCGGTATCTCTCTTTTAGTTATAGGGTCGTAGCCAACGCAGGCTACCCTAGCCTTCTCACAGCTGGCACAACTGGGTAGCTTCTGGTCACATCTATTCTTGCGCAACCGACAGCGGTTACAAGCGCTGACATTGCGGAAGCTGCTAGACTGGCCGATTTTGGAGCCATGACCGGCGCCATCATGCGACGAGTGTTCGGTAGTGGGAGAGGCAGGGCCTCCATTCCCGGTTGACGAAGGCGAATCCTTATCCGGAGAGGAAGCACGTTGGCGTTTCGAAGGATGCGGGTCCGGAGACGGCGGTGAGCGCGGTGGCATGGCGCCGAGGTCCAGGTCCATCTGTAAGAAAAAATTGCCAGTCGCGGAAGCTGCCTGAATACCGACCGACTACGCACGACTACCCACAAGAGGCACAAATGGTTGGTGTTGGGTTGCGCCAACCAGGAGTAGTCTGCGGTGGTTCTGCGGCTGAGGTAAGCTGGATTCGGGCGGCTACTCGAAAGGACCAAACATTCCCCGCTCCATTTCTGAGCTCAACTGAGTGAAATGGGTAGCTAGCTAACAAGGCAATCAATGGAAAAACGCGAATGCAAGGGCGCCAAGGTATAGAGAGGACTAGGGTGTAAATGGTATGCAAATGTGGTAACTGCAGTATATTGAAGCTATGACGATGCGGATGTTGTCATTTCAACCAAGGCGTAAGCGTCAAGGGTTGCGAGGCTCGAGGAGGCTGAAATCTGAGATGGAAAAGTTGTAAAAAGGCAGATGGGAATTTCTAAAAAGCGCGGACTTCGGCGGCGGGAGGGACGGCGGAGACAGACAGGGTCGCTCCTCCTGCATGCAACTCTAGTAAGCTGTAACCGGATCTTTTGCTCCTGCTACTTAGGTAGATTATGGAGATTATGTAGATAGATGAGATTGCTCTAGCTGACGGGGTTATTCGGCGATTTAGACATCCACGGATATAGCCTACGACGTCACTACCAGTTTCCACGGTTGCAAGCTGATTTGCGCATAACTTGAACAAATACTTTCGAGCAATTGGAGTTCTATTGTTGGGGGTTATCTTTTATCTCTTGAGGTTTTACTGATAAGCCACCTGCGCTGCCTGGGCTAGCTGCGGCGGATACACTAGATTCAAGGTTCCGAGACACTAACGAACTAACGAAATCCCATTTCACTTTCCAACTGTTAGGATGCAGAGATCCGTGGAGAATTAGCAAGTCGAGCTTGCCCTTATTTAGGGGACCTCTACAACATCGAAGGTAACAATGTAACAAACCCCCACAGAACCCACTTCTGTTCCACACGCCCGCCTCGTTACAACTTCCAGAAGCGAGCTAGGTTAATCCTTCGTCCAATCAATTACCCCGAAAGACTTGCTAAATCATTTTTTAAACCGAGCTCCTAACGTCCGCTGTTGTCCGGGTACTTGGCGTATAGCTTTAGTACATAAAGGTGGGTCTGATGCACTCGGCAGCTTAAATCTCAGTATCGGATATTCATTTAATAGAGGTTGAGATCTACGTCAAAAGCCACGTCCATCCCCGCATTCGACTTATGCATGTTAGTACCTGGAAGTTAAACTATTATTGATGTTACGTCTCTTTTCTATTGCTATGGCCGATGCTAATTTGTGCTCTCAATACGAAAGCTCGGCATGGTCGGGATGAGTCGACTTGCCTAGGTAGACTTTGACATTCTTACCTACCTAGGTGGGTAGTGAACTTCTTTATTCTCTGATGTATTAATAGAAGTTGACGACAGCGATGTCTCAGTTGAGATACTATGTACTAGGTACAGTCCAAATTTGACGTACCTAACTTAGTACGTACATAGTACGTACATAGTACGTACAGATATCTACGGATATATAACATCATTCCTCACATTAGGGGATATAACAGGTCTCATCAGGGTATGAGTACCGTTTATGTGATATGTTTCACGGCATGAACTCTCGAAAGTGTAGGTAGCACTATGGAATGACTATCAGCCCATCTCTTGATATCCATATTCAATTGCGGTAATAGACACGAATTTTTCGTCGCGGCTTCGTTCCATTTTAATGATCGGGAACTACCAAATTTTTACTTAGAGATGCTCGATTTCCTCCAATCACGAGAATTGGATATATTGAGTGTGGTTACTTACCTACATATACGAGCAGTCTTCTTGCCTCCGTCAGTTAACCTAGGTACCTACACGTAGCAGGCAGGTATAACCTTGTTCATATGTCTACATAGTAAGTACCTAGTGAGTTATAGTTGGTCTTTCCCTGTATACCTAGTCACTGACCTATAACCTGGTATAACTTAGCTATAGGTTCTTTCCATATAATATCCCCGGTTATTTAAGAGAAGGGGATACAGAGACCGCCTTTTGAAATATAAAGTATCCTAAATGTTTAATTGCAAAGTGGAGAATCAAGCCATCAAGGATCTTCAACCTTTCAACTTGTCAAAAGAATACTTCATACCTCCATCTTATCTGTGCCTAGGACTCTTCATGAACTATACGTACGCTCTCCGAAAACCACCACGGCACTCTTGGGAAGATAACGGACCGGAGTAATGCCATATACCTATAGTAGCGCTCATGTTCCGATTGTACAGTTCCCACCGATATGTCATATGATTTCTGCATCTAATTCAATTCGTAGACGCCGGCCTCCTCAATCCCAAAATCGCAACCAATCATGCGGACATTCTACCCATCAAAAACGCACGATTCGACGGGCTTTGACCGATGAGCAGAGACAGTATCTAATAGATTCCTAGAACGACCTTGTCGATAATGTCCCGGACGAAGATGCTACAGCTGATGACGTTCGAACGTGGCTGTTCATGGTCCTTCATCGCCGGTCTCATCCGGATCCCGAACGTATCAGTATGTGGCATCAAGAGTTCCATCTCTCGAAGAAATGAGAACTTCATAGTCGAGCTGAATTAGTTCGATGTTGTTTCTCCCAAGGCATAACCGAAACTCAAGGATTTCCCTCTAAGAAAGCGTCTATTCATTTATTTACTAACTCATATTATTGAAGTGGACAAACTCAACTGGTCGGGGCGAGACCTACATCATGCCTCGCATTTCGCCACAAAACGGCGACTCCGGGATGAAGCTGATGGGTCAAACATTGCTCATGACGTACACGACGCTGCCAAGGTGAGTCCGGTTGGGTATGAATTGGAAGCCCCCGACTAACTTCGAACTTCAGCAATGGCGTCGAAAGGAGAAATTACGACGAAAGGCTCTCAAATCCCGGAGGCTACGTTAGTAAACGAGGGTTAGGGCTTCACGGTCGAGTAAGGGACATATCCGAGCATCAAGACCCCAAAGTACGAGGCGGGATATCGTTCCGGTTGACCGCTAGGTCGGGCACGCTTGCCTAGGAGCCAAGTCTAGACATCGAATTCACAAATCCCTACTTCAGATTGGCCTGAATAGCATTCCCCTATTTGCACGCTTATACACTCATTCTTCATCGACTACAGGGTTCAATTGCCACAGCCAGGAATAAAAACGCCTCGTGATTCCTGAATCCACATACTAGATAAACAACCTAGCAAGTTTTCATCCCACTTTCACCGCAATTTATTCTCCGCATAGGCCAGTTTTATAGACCGCCAAAGAGGTCTGGCCCTTTCTCCAAGGATGTCCACGTAATCCGTCTGGCTATTCACTGCCTGCGAGAAGGTAACGTATGGCTTCTGAGTGTGTGTACGCTAGGTAGCATCATGGATCTTAAATATGCAGGGAGGTCGATCAACTGTTGTTACGTTGGGGGAGGGTCTAAGCCTTACAAGGCCTGCAAGGCTCAACTGGTTGATATACCTGGATCTCCTTACATACCTTGCCAGTTAGTCGCGGTAGTCGCTCTAGGTAGATGAGCTATTGGATATCGTGTCACCTAGGTATGCGACTTCCTGCGAATTAACTGCCGATGCTACGTCATATAAGGCTCCGTCGGATGGCTGGTGTTTGAAATGATACCTATCTAGGTAAAAGTGAAGCTGTTGGGCTCCTATAGAGATATAGGGCGTGATAGCTATCCCATAATCCGAGCCTATTCATGTGGCCGTCGGTCCTCGTATAGCTTCATTATGAGCTTTTACGATATTCGGTCTACATATACTACACAACTTCTTGGTATATGGATGGTTTGATGGCTGATCTATACGATATGCTCTTGTAATATTGATCGACCGTCGCTCTAGACAACAGTAGTACCAACTGCTACGATTATACGAGACGGCAAGATCCCTAGTTGTGTGAACATGTGTTGGGGAAGCACAACAGACGAGAACCTTAAGTATAAATATGTGCCAGAGATATTGAATTTGATTAAGTTGAATGACCGGTTTCGTCTGTTCGACTCCTCTTCTCCAAAACCCATCTATCCTAAACGCCTTCGTGTATCGTTTGACCCTTAAAATGACAGATCCGTGAAGTACCCAACGTAATGATAACAGTGCTCGCTAAATAGATAATACTAATACTAATAATAGTGACAAAAAACATCTTGCTAATAACGCCTTGATCCCCCGTGTTGAAAATGATGCCGGACAAGGTATAACAATAACTGTTCCAGCTACTTTTTCCGAGCCTGTCCGCCCCCTTTTCCATGCCCAAATTCAACTTTGTCTTTCCTAGTACACGATGTTGTTTCTTCGTCTTGGAAAAAGAAAGATGGTGACTCCTAGCCCAAGTGTGATTCCCGAAAACCGTTTTTCGTTTTGGTGCCATTGTACATTGGTATCGCAGTAATTCCCTTCCTCGGAAACAGAGATGAAATCTAGTTGCCCAACCCAGTCTATGTTAAATAGTAAGTAGTAGAAATTATCCTTTTCCCCAACCAGAGATGTAGACGACCAGGCTAAGACAGTTCGAAATATGAGATGAGAGACGAGAAAGATCGGTCGCCAAGAAAAGGAACAAGTCATTAAACGTCGTAACCCAAATGTTCCAAGCTCCCTGTTATACCTGGAATCCCACCGAGAATGAAATGATAGCCTTGGAATAGGCCAAGAATTGGCTCCAATTCCAGTCCATGATCATGATCCAGATGAAACTGCTCGCTCAGCGACCTGGGTATCTTCGGGTTGACCATTTTCTGTGTTGCTAGCGGGTGTCGGTTTGTCGGCACGACTTGGTAATTCTTGAATTTGGAGTCCCACGATTGCTCCACCAATGGCTACGAAAGCACTGCACCACCACGCCAATCCCGAGTAGCCTGTCTTTAAACCAATAGCGTAGAGAATCCCGGAAATCGTTGGGCCGAACGCACGGCATAAGCTCGCTGTCGATGCTGCCACGCCGTTGATGGTGCCGAGGGCTAAGTGGCTGGGTGCTGAATCTGCGGTTAAGATAGCGTTGCTCGGATATGCCATGCTCGCAAATGTGCATTTCCAAACCAACACCATTCCAACTCCTATCATGCGGTATTTCTCGGGCAAGAGCACCAGATATGGCGTAATTAGGTAGAGTGAAAAGTAGGCGAGAACTAGAAAGCGGAATAGACGGCGGGCCCCAAAGTGTTTCAAAACTGGCGGGATGATGAACATGTTGACAACCAACTGATAAGCTCCTTGGGCGCTTAGAACGATACCGACTGTTTTACTGTCGAGACCGAAGCCATCAACAAACTTGAAAGGTAGCTTAACGGGCATGGGATGATCTGGCGGAGCAGTGCTCAAGAATACCGGGAATAGTTGATCAAAAGTCATCGTGTGACTTTGAGGTCAGGTTAGTCGGGTTTGAGTTCTTGGCTCAGTAGCGGGGAAACCTACAAGGCTAAGATTCCGAACGAGATAATGTTCAGGACTACTGGTCGAGTGAAAATTTTGGACATTCCAAGGTTCAAGTCTCCACGTCCACTTTCGAGTTCGAGCGAGTCCCATGAAATTGAAGGAACAGAGGCGGACCTAAGGCGTGGTGAGTTTTCAGGCGAGTTTTCGTTCGTCTGATAACCGGGCAACTGCTCATCGTGATCCAGGAGCGGCTGGGCTTCCATCTCGGCCATCTTCGACTTCTCATCTCTCGGCTCGGCGCAATTCCGAAATACCGGTAAGCACGAAATAATCCAATTTCCAAGCGCTAGTCCGCGATCCGGCTTTAATTTCTTCTCGGCGTGGGTTTCCTCGAGAAATAAGATTCCGTTGATAACTCCAATGAGTACGATGAAAGCGCTGAAGAGATTGGGAAGCAGATAAGGATATCTATCCCAAATAGTTCCAGGCGGGAACAGACTCGGATAACTGATACATGGCCTAGCGAGCGCGCCGCCGATCATTGGACCGATGATCGATCCAAGGCACCACACGACGGGCATTATGGTATAAGCTCGAGCTGTTAAAATTAGCTATCCGGCTCGGAGCACCCAATGGCCATGACCAACTCACGCTGATGCTCCTTGGAGGTCACCAATTCGGCCACGGTTGTCTGAAGTACGCCCATATTTCTGGCTTGGCGTTAGTAGATAGCTTCAAAAGTGATCAGAATTGGTGCCGTACCCGTTCAGAAGTCCTCCAACGGCTCGAGCAATGAGAGCAACTGTCAGGTTAGGGGCGAAACCGAATATCAAGACGCTAATCGCGGTACCGATGAGACCCGTGAGTAAGACCGGCTTCCTTCCAATTTTGTCACTTAGACGTCCCCATAAAAGACCCGTCGAGAATTCAGCAAAGGTGAAGGCTGATGTGACCATGCCGGCGTAAAATGAGATTCTACTCTTATCTTCGGTGATGTGAAAGTCCTCGATCATAAAGTAGATGTACGGAAATATGCCCATGAAAGCAATTGGCTCGCATATTCGACAGATTGCTAGTTGGCGGCGTATCAGCGTGAGCTCCACCGTGAAATATCCTTACCTAACTACGAGGATGGCCGTTATTCTTGTCATACCTAGGACTAGCATTTGCCGTCTCGGGAACGGCGGTACGGTGCTATTACGCTCACTCGTCGAAGGACGGTTGTCCCTCGAAAATAAGATACTCCTCATGGTTGTGGTAGTGAGTTCCGCCGAGCCCCGCGCTACATGAAAGGCCCGATGGAGCGGGAAGCGGGAAGAGAGTACGATGGCGGAGGCTTAGATAGTTGCGATCCAGGGATCTCTGATTTGGGACTAAGCAATGACTTGGAAGATTCCCTTGAAGTCTTAAGTTGGAGGAACTTTTCAGGTATCTGGGGCCTGGGTGTAGAGGGACCCTCGATGGCTTTTATGAATCAGGTAATGTCAGGGTCTGGGTCAGGGTTAAGGGCGAGAGTCAGGGTGACTAGCAGGAGTGACTTGTCAACCTGGTACGGTTGAGTTGTTATGGTCGACAAAGGCTGTGTGTAAGATAAGCTGCAGAAGGAAAGCAAAGGTGAATAATCAGCTTGGCATGCCGGGAGGAGAGGAAAGACAGCTGATAGAAGTAGACTAGAAACAATGCAACGACTGGTGGACGTATCCATGGCGGAAGACGGATATTAAGTCATTTAATATTGGAACCAGCGGTGACAGATGTTAGGGCGAAAAGCAAAGTGCCAGTGCAAGTGCGAGTGCAAGTACAAGTGCAATAGATGATCCTTCCAGCGGTGCCAGGTGTAACGCGGCGATGGTCTCACAAGGTATGGAGTCCCAACTTCGTGGAAACAGCTCTCGTAGAAGCCCAGAAGTGGACTGCCCCCCCGGTGGATCCCTCATCCCATGCTCGAGAGCGGTACGGGGTATACGATGACATGTACCTGCGAATGAGAAAAGTCGGGACTTGGCTCCAGCGCAGGAGCCTTACGAGTTGCATACATGATGTAGAGAGGAAAGTGGAAGTGCAGCCCGCTGCCCGACTCGAATGACCACGCGGGTAGCGGGAAACGTATATTTTTTTTGAGACTAGGATGACAAGGAAGAGGGAAGCACCAAGCATCCATAACCATACCTGCCTACCCAGCAATACCAGCATACCCAGCATAGCACATCGCACTTGCACATTACGCATCGAAGGGTTGATGACAAGTACCAAGTACACGACGGATCCCTACTAGCTCCTTTTACTACCCTACTCCGGCACATTGCTCTCTGACAGGTGCATACAAGGGTTAAAAAAGTAGGTAGGGTACTATGTAAGGTTAGGGTAAGGTTAGGGAAGGTACATTGGCAGTAGAAAGCCGCTCCAGAGCTCCCGGTATCCGCCAACTTTGCTACATAGTAGCAGGTACTATGTATGGTGTCTGTAGAAGCAAAGAATAAAAGGGCTGTGAACCTTTCCTTCTTGGGTTTAAGCCGTTCAATAATAAGCTAATAAGCTAATAAAGCTAATAAAGCTGGCCGGTTATGAGCGTCGACCTCATTGGCAATTTCACCACACACCAAAAAAAACTGAACGGTGGAGCCTGCCGAGGATCTGAGCGAATGGGCCTGACACGACACTTTTTAGTTTTAGGAGAGATGGAATGTAGTGATGTTGCTTAAGCACCTGGCAGTCTGCGTCCAAGCAGCGGTGAAGGATAAGTTGGAACCCACAGCCTTTTTTTATTATTATTTTATTTTTCCCCTGGGCTGGTTCGTGAGCGAGGCTAAAGAAGGTAATCGGAGAGTAAAAAAATAGACGACCCCCAACAATGGGTGACCAGAAGTAAGTGGGATTGGACAACGGAAATAGCATACAACTGGGGTATTTTGAGATGAACCGAATGGCCGGTACGGGGGACTTGACAGAAAAGCGTTTACCATCCAAGGAATGACGCAGATTGTGCAGAGAGCCTTCAGCCCAGCTCGCCAAGCCTCGTTTTTTTAATGTAGGTAGGTTATGTAGGTATGTATGGACCTTGGTTCTTGGAACCGACGATAACCCGTCTGCCCGTTTTGCCCGTCCCGCAGCCACGAGAGCCACGAGAGCCACGAGATTTTTTAAAGATTTCATTTCTATATGTGCGGGCGTGTGACATGCGGACGCAACAGAGCTGCAACCCACGAAGTCGGAATGCAGTCCCCGTCTCTTTCATATCATGCGCAATGCTGTGTCACGACGGTAGTCAGCGCAGCGGAATTGCCGCGCTTGGTACGTTTCGTCGGTGCTGCTGCCCGTTTTGAAACTTTGCTTCAATCAACATCATCACGTCGGCTCTGCATATCCGTCACCGTTGTAGATTGTATGTGACCCGTCCAGCTTAACGGCGGGGAGCGAGGTTATGCCGCCATGTAGGTAGAATATTATGTTTGTGACCGCTTCAAACGTCATAGAACCCGAAAAATCTATCTCACCCGCGCTGGAGCCGGCCTCTTTATGATATGGGCTGTCTATCTCGGGATGAGAATGAGGCGAGTTTGGTTAGTAGAAACTGCTTTGGGGTAACGATGTCGTTATCTGACGATGGCAATTCTTACCGTAGGTAGGCAATGCAACACAGTGTACGACGCTTTATCCTTGTTGCAATAACCTTGTATCTGGGTACGTGCGGTAATCGTTTTTTCTTCTTCGAAATCTAATATCAAAGATCAGCAACTTTGGTACCGGGCTCTGCCGCCGATCAAATTGATGTACAGGTGTATCTGGTATATGCAACTTCTTCACCTTGGGCGGTGGCTTCGATCTTGGCTGCTCCCCCTTTCCAACTGGTCGGATTTCCGTCCCACATCCTACCGGTACTCGATATCAAATCTATCAGTTTGTTTACGACTTGAAGCTAGCTACGGAAAAAAAAGTCACATGTATATTCCCGATCCCCGATACCTTCCGGGCTAGCTATAGAATTGCCGTTCAATACAGAGGTGGGGATTGTTGTCTTGTCAGCTGAGCGCATCGTACACGTAGCTTGACGATCCGAAAAGAGCCTTTGCAAGTTTCGTACAATCTCACCGTCGAAGACCCCACAGTTGACTTCTTTCCGATGGGGGTTAGCCAAGTTTTTTTTTTTCTTTCCTTCTTTTCTTCCCCCAAAGCCTAGAGCAGGCTATGGAACATATCCGTAACGTTCTAGAAGAGCGGTGTTAGGCCGGTCCCTGTCAGACCATGTGGCAAATGAAATTTCATAATATTGTGTGCGTGCTCATATAAGGGGGTCCCTATGATTCCGGGTGGGATGAGGGGTACATTGGTGCAGTGGTGCAATACAAAGCGAGATGAAGATGACATCTTTTTCTTTTTCTTTCCTCCCTTTTTCGAACTTAGGGTAAGGGAAGCCTAGGCATCTTGTCTGATAGTAGGGGTCTAAGAGTTCCGCGGCGTATGAAGCCGGCGTACCGGATGAGATCCGGTGAGCCACCACCTGAGCACGAAACATGCGCGGCTGCGGAGAAGCCGAGAATATTCGAGGAATATCTATTACCTAGCAGCCTACTAGGTAGCCAGCTAATAGCCGTTTTGGTTTTTTAGCCTTAGCGAGAGGTATTCGCAATAAATGCGAGATCGCCTGTTTTGAAATTAGATAGGACGCGTCCTTTTCGTGTGTTGAGACAGCGCACATGGCAATGGGCTGTAATATTTCTAGGCTCTAGCTGGGTTCAAGCTAGGTACCTGCTGCATAGTAGGTAGGCTCTGCAAGGCTCTGCGCAGGGATATTCAATCGCTCACAAATAACAGAGATTCGGGTTTTCGCCCTGTTAAAAAGCGCACGGCTATCATGATCATCCAATATCGGGGATACCATATGGCGTAGTTTCATGTGCAAGGATAACCCTTGCTTGACAAGCCCGACCCAACCATTTGGCGCCTTGATATTGAGTACCGGAAGCTTGCCGTTTAGGAAAAGTGCAATTCCTGTTCGCCCTGAACGCCAAGCCACAAGTGTATTATAGTATATACTTCGCTAGTAACTCCTTATAATATTCTTTCCCCCCCTATCCTTCGCTATTTCTCTTAGGGTCCAGGTAGATCTGATTTTATCGTTCCAGGAATTGTTCTCGTCTGGAAAAGGGGGGGATAGACGCGCATGCAGAAACGATCATATGATCTAGTTATATGTCCCGAAACAAGATCGATATCGATGTTGTATTGTTAGGATCATCGACCCAGCATAACTTTAATCAAATTCAAGAAGGAGGCTGAAAAAAAAGTTCCTAAGTCTGAACAAATCGAGAGTAGCTAAATCATGCATGAATCAGTGGACACCCGCGATCAGACTGATAACGGAAGGCTAGATTTAGATATTCTGCATACATGTGGAACATGCAATGTCGTGCAGCGGAGGTCCACGTTTGATGAGGCACGTCAACATCGTACACAACCTACTTGTTCCGGTCATCTGGATGCGTGTGAAAGGATGGGAATCTTTCTGTTCAGTTTATCTTTCCCATGACATCCGTATTGTGGCAGAGCCTGCTGCGTTGTCTCCAGTGGCCAAAGGGCTGTCGGGTCCCGGGGACCGCATTACGTCAATAGCTCACCGCCCCTTTTGGTTCGACATTGGACTTGATGATAAAATTCTGCGGCGGTGCCCGATCAGAAACTTGCACGTATCAGCTGGTTGGATCAGAAGATGTCGAGTGCCGTGAAACTTCGCTGATCATTATCGATTCCGTGCTCTCTCCCTTGGCAAGCTGGCCCTCGAATTGTTTGTCGGCATAGGCGGCGCTTAACGCGAAGTCTTGCAAATGAGTTGGTCGTTAGGCCAGGGGCAAGATAATTAGGGCAGGAGGAGCAATTTTGACCACTTGCGAGTACAACAAGTGTACATGCGCGGTTCGGTCGGGGAAGGCCTTCGCTAAGTTCGACTGGAAGCTGCTTCAATCTCCTCCGGAACAGGCAGAGTCCCGAATGGCCGCAGCTTTCTCCACTACCCACCTTTCCCCCTTCTTTAGCGCCTTGCAGCAGCAGCCTCGTGGGACAAGGGGTAACCTAGGCAAGCTGCTTGGTAACTTAGCTGGTGTTTAGCTAGTGTGATTGTGATTTGATAGAGCTAGGTTTTAGCTGCCAGACCGTTTTATGCCAGAACGATATCCCGTGTTCTATATAATAGTAGTATCCTTTTGCTTCTTAGCCGTGATAGGCTGGCGAAGGTGTAACCGAGTCTGCATAATACCACATACATAGGCTTTTGGCCAGGATGTCTCAGGGTCTATTATTGGAAAAAAAACAGGGACATATACCTAAGGTAGCTAAGTATCATGTATGTATGTATGAATAGCAAGAGGAGTTCGCTGTCGGCGGTGAGACATTGCTTCGGTAGTAGAGTTGACGACAGCCGGGTCTCGACTCGGCTCCACAGCCTAAACCCGCATGCACTGTCTAATGCAGTTGAAGTCACTAGAGAAAAAAAGGAAAAGAGAAAAAAGGGAAGAAAAAAGAGAGGGACCGTTTCTAGGAATCCAGACAGTCCGGAATATGCGGGCAATGCGGGATAATCGGGAATCCAGATCATAGGGCAACTATGCAGCAAATGTACGGGGTCGAATATAAACGCCAAATCGGCCAACGATGAATCGGATGTTGAGCCTATAGACCTGACGAGATACGGACTGCGCCGGTGGTGGAACCGATTGGAGCCCACTAACGGGGGATAGGGCGGAAGATAACAAGGTGGCCTGTCGGAACCCTCGTTATGATGTGATGTCGACTTCAAAGTTGCAGAGCCTTATTCCCCGACTTCGTTGTTCTAGCCAGCTTGGCGCGCGGTCGTCGATATCCGGCATTACCATCGTACATATATGATATTAATGGGGTCTCTAAGAATGACATCAGAGCCTTGGAACCATGGTAAGTCTGAAACAAGAGTCAAATATGATTCGGTAATTATTACAGGCACATAGTTGAAGAGCGTACGTCGTATGTTGTGTAGGTTAAATTAGGGGTGCCGGATGTAAAAAGACAATTGAAGAATTAACAATGCGCCAAAAGTCGATAAAGTTCAAAAGTTAAAGTATGTAGTAAGTACTTCCTACATACAATTCGAAACTTGACAGCCGATTGATACGGCGTGCAGATCGACCAAAATGCCACGTGGGGAAGTACCGATTGTGTGCACCCTCATGTAGGATACTTTAACTTAAACCTGTTCGAGCCTGGATGCGGGTGTAGGTAATTAAGTGCAGTTGCTGACCTAAGGATTGGCCGCATAGGGTCGCTTCCTCAATCTTCGTGGTTATGTAAGTGGCAACTTTAAAATCTAAAGTTTATGGGTATATCAAGACGTTCGACGTAACTTCCTTCCTGTTGAGATATATTGGATGCGACGTTGCCTATCTGTAAAATGTAAATCCAAAAGTCCTCCAGTATCTCCAATTGCTAATCGGAAGATGTCTAAAAACAAAACCTAACTTGAACAACCTACCTAGTCAACATCTCTAATGCTATCACCAACCAAGCCAACTTCTCAGCATCATCCGTTTGCCTACATGTACATATGTATATATCTCCTAGCTCCGTGACCTACTAGCTAAGTACGGCACGAAACATCATGACAGAAAAAAGCAAAATCAACCACTATTGTCCAAATTTGGTTGTAGTGCTGATTCGAGGTGTTCCCCACAAGGAATGCTATCGTCATATCATTCAGCCACAGCAAGCGTACATGGCATAGGTATATGCAGCAACCCGGCATACCAGGTTACAGGTTAGTTACCTGTTCACGCAGCGATTAATCGTATGTGTTTCCTTCAGGGTTTTACAGAATAGATCCAGATCCGGCATGTCTAATTGGTACGGAGCACAAGCCCGCGGCTACCACGGGATCGCTGGTCGCCAATCATGAGACTTAACTCCGGAAGAGCACTACTCACCGAAGTTGGGAGAGATGGCGGCCTCTATCTTTAGGGACACCAATGCGTATTGATGCAGCTTGCGTCAAAGTGTCGACCACAGATGGACAGGGAGTTTCATTTGCCCAACCTGTTTAGGCCTCGATTGCATGTAATCTGGCTTAACTACGTCAACCAGGTCGACCAAGCCCGCCCAGATCTTCGCTGAAATTCACCGCGTCTGATCGGCTTGCCATTTGAGAGATTGCATTCAAGGCATCTTGCTTGCTATACGCCATAGTTAGACAAATATGCGCGGTGCCTGGCCGCGATGCCCAGTTTGGCCCACGTATTGATGCTCTCCTTGGTTTATTCCGTTCCCGACATCCGGCTTATGTTGTGAATTCCGGGCGCTCCCGCTCGCTAGCTCCCGCTGCCGGGCGAGTCTCGAGCCTGAGAGGTACCTACCTACCTTAGCTACGAGGCTCTGTTTACAAGCTAGGTATGCCACTCCATTTAATTGTAATCCGCTAATTATCTACCTACCAAGGTATTTAGACACGAATACCTACAATAATAGGCAGCTTCGGCGAATGGCCTCGAATTGGATAACGCATCGTAGTCGACCGCTTTGTTGCGTACCCCTTTCGAATTGCATATCACCAAGGTCCTGTGGCACCCTGGCTTCATTATTCCCGGCAGGTTAATGTGTCGTTGTAAAGCCAAGGATATTGCTATTATTGTATGACTGACTCACCGGAATTGCTCTATGAATCATCCTACATCGGAGGCATGACGTGCGGTTGGGTATCTACGTTTCTTTTTTTCGATACCTGTCCTTCCCCGATTGTTCTGGTGAGGCACGGCGATCCAGGTGGTCAACCATCTAGTCAGCTTACCGCATACGACTCAATATTCCAACTATTCCAACTTCAACAATGACGCCCGGCTGTAACTAGCATGGTCACATGCCGCCTCTACTCGACAGCCATCGGATCGTAACCTTCCACAACACGGTTGGCACTGTCCGGTAGCCGCAATTTTAGCTTGAGCAGTCTAGCCTCGATCTTCAGATCGCCGACGACAACACGCTGCTTATTCCGTTGACCGGTCAAGTTATCCCAATGCTGGCGCTTATATTAATTGTGTTTTCTTTTCGACTGCAGGCCAAGATCCATTTAGAGGGCTGTATTACGCGACTAAAGAGACGGACGGCGTCGATGTCTTTGCATCATTCGCGCATCCTTGCAAGTGTTATCTACCTGCAGGCTGTTCAACTCTAGAGCCCGTCACGGTTGAGATTAGGGGAAGCGGTTGTGTCAACGAATATATCGCCTTGATGCCGCGACCCGAGGAAAGATTATTGGGCAACGGTGTATCGGGCCGGGACTTGAATCCGATCTACACACGTCCCGCCGTGCAGCTGCAGTGTGCGATATGCGAGGTCCATACTTGGTGACCAACCTCTTGTCCTATCCCAACTACCTACCTAGGTACACAAGGTTACACACGAAATTTGCGAACCATAATCGGCATCGACTATGATTTACTGATGGCGCAAATGGCATGTTCGTTTATCGGCACATACCATTTCATTATAATCCTTATTGAATTCTTTTTTGGGGGGTTAAGTTTGGTCAGGTAGTCAGACTACCTATTACAGCGAGTGACCTTTTTGGCTTAGAGATCCATATGCGCACCAGCATTCTCTTATCGAAATCTGCGCCTTCGAATTACACTACATGGTCCCCTTTCCCCGCAAGTCGCGCGCCGTATGTACCTGCGACATTTTTAGTTAGGCGCATGGTATCGGAGACCTCAGCGACAAGGCGCCGGGCTTCCGGGATTCGCACCCGCGTTACACGAGCGCCCCAATGTCTTGCCTTGGTTATCTTGTTGTCTTCAGTATATGGAAGATTTCCGCAGGGCATTGGAGAGGCGTCGGTTGTGCTTCGGCTGCATTGTTGATGTGATATGCTCCAAGCATCATGTGAGCAGTTCAAAGGATGGCGAAGAGGCTCTTAACAAGACTAAACAACTTGATTCCCGAGACAGGCTCAGCAATCCCGCTTAATCCGGGCTGTCTCCATTGTGGACATCGGCGAGGTGCCAAGGTAGATGGTAGATCCTTGGGCTTTGCCATAGCAGGTTGACCGCTTATAGCGATTTCGTCGAATCATCTCCCCTTCGTAACAGTCTGTTGGAAATAATTCAAAGATATGACGATTTGTTCTAGACCTTATTTGGATAGTACTAAAATAAGCGGTGCTGATGAACCAAATATACAGAGCTTTCGGGCATAGGCTGAACAGCCGAGGTCAAATATTGACTACTCTACTATCCGTAAAGGGAAAGCGAGGTACTCGAAAAGCGCCTAGTCGTCGCTAGATTAGTAATATTGGTCATCTTTTCGAGCAATTCAAAGCTCACCAAGCTTGGAGCCGTGCGTCGTTCACCGATTCACCGAAAAACTCGAAACGTGTTGAATTTGGACGATCCGAGAGCGAGGCACGGGCCGCCTTCTCCAACCCCCAAGGGTAAGTAAGCACCTTAACCAAGACTTGGGGCCACTACAACGTGAGTGAAAATTGCTACCAATGGATAGTGACTTTTTCGATCCGCCGATAAACGGCAAGGTGATTACGAGGTCTCCTTTTTCTCCCAGTCACAGTCACGGTCACGTTCTGATGAAAGTATAAAGCAATAGTTTTCGACCAAAGCAATCACCAAGCTTCAATGGGAAACCGGATAGAAGATCTTTATCAACAGCCTCGTCTTCCCGGTGACACTGCTCTTACTGGGTTACACAAAGAATTAGGTCTGCCAGTGCCGCCTGAGACCCCCTTGCAGCTGGGCAGCCACGCGCACCTCGTAACGAGAAAGCTAAGGTAATGCAGCAAGCCGCGACCAACGAGAGAGTCCGGTCACATATCATAATGTGAAACCACAATGCAAACTGAACCGGCCTGAGTTACATGAACCGAAGGGTCGGCAGAAACCCATAATATCATATTACCTAGCATCAGTGTAAAATCAGCTGAATGTCCTGTTGACGTTCGGCATCGTCTTGTCATAAATGACAGAAGCATGTCTTGCCGGTCTCCAGGAGGCCTCTTAGCCGTTCCCAACAAAAAGCCCGCGAACTGTCTGCATTAGCAAAGCTTGTCTTCCCGCGCCCACGCCCAATAACCCGAAGTCGCATGACCGGGGAAATAACGTGGGGCACTAGTGGGAGCCTTCACGACGTTGCGAATTGCTTTTTAAGCCTCTTAAGTAAGGGGGGTTGTTAGCCTCGAATCTGAGAATGTTAAGAGGGGAGACTAATTGCACGTCATCGGCCGGATAAGACGATTGTAGGCAGGGGTTCTCCTCAGACGATCGCCCAACAGCTGTTGAAGACATGCTCCATCACCTCGCGAATATCCTGTCTGGCATTCAATGTGTCCTGGCGCTTCTGCACCTCCTCGAGCACCTGGCTCGTAATCCTGGCATTTGTTGCAACTTTCTCCATGCGAAGAATCTGCGATTTGATCCACGCTCGCTCGTCTCCATCCTTCTCCTCGGATCCCCACATCAATAGCGGCCAGAGCATATTGACCGGTAACATGTCCTGGGAATCCCTATCGACGAGCAAGTTTGCCAGGTTGCGAATGGTATCGATCGACTCGATCGTCTCTTTTGTAAGAGGAAGCGATTTGTATGCAACCCTATGTAAATGAATCTTACTTGCATGGTAGTTGGACAAAAAGGTCCGAAACGCCCTGGAGATTGTGAGGGCAAGATTTGACGAGACGTGCGGTGCCACTAGGAGCCCGGCTGCTGCATAATCCATAAGCGGAGGTCGGGCTTCATATAATTGGCGGAGATCTTTTGAAATTTCAGCCGCAATACTCATCACCTCAGTCTCATCTTCCACCGTACCTCGGCGCCTGTGGAAGGGATCTAGATGTGCAATTCTTCCGCTAAAGCTCTGCACTTTCTGGAAGAACACGATGCCTGGTTGGTACAGGATATCGAACAGCACTTCTTCGATGTCCGTCTCAGGTTGGTCACCGACTCCTAGCTCTCCTCCTTCGAGACTGCCGGGTGAAGCGTATGTCAAAAGCTTCTCATCGATTTCAGATAGGAAAAGCCCCTCTCCACCGGCAGATACTGCCCTGGCATCTATCATCCGGATCCACGAGAGGAGCCGGACCTCGACGGCCCGAAAATGTGCCTTATCCGATGATTGGTAGATGTCAAAGGCTCTTTTGAGATTTGCGTGCAGAAGCTCATTTCTTCCTTCGAGGAGGTCCGTGTAACTAAGAAAGAAAAGAGTCGCAAGCATGGAGGCCCGACTGTGAGCTTCGTCTCTTTGTTGGGGTGTATGCCCAGCCTCATCATACCTGGTTAGCTCAGCGACGGTTTTTGCATAATGCTTCTGTGTAGTATCTGCTAATCCTTCACCTTGTCTAGATAAGAGAAGCGAGGAAAAGGTCAGGATGGCATGGCGTAGTATTGACGACGATCGGGACATGGATATGAGCGTCTGCCGCATAGACGCCCACTTGCCCTGGGTCTCGACTTGGGCGATGATCGGAGGTACTACCGACTGAACAAAATAATCCAGCAGCGCCCGGTCACCTGACGGGATACTAGATGAAATAACATTGTCCTCCAGAATGGGATATCCATCCGAGTTACTTGATATGGAAACATCAAAAGTATTCCCCATAGGAGGCGAAAGGTTTGCAGAGAACGACGGAGTCTACTTGAGTTAGTGTTATCCATCCCTCCTCATTTCCCCCAAGTTGAGGGAGGAGGGCTTCGAAAGACGCCGACGTACCATGGTTGCATTTGGTAGAGCCTGATCTATCACGGAGACGTCTTGGTTTCCCCAAGTTGGGGGTTTCCAAATCTCTGATCCATCCCACATGAAACTCGCATAATTGAAAACATCATCAAACGATTCCTGGGCAGAAGAAGTTGAGAGCTGTGCTGAAATCTCGAGAGTTCTTGGGTTATTATTGCCATCAGACCTCACTCGATTAGTAGGTAGGGTGCCACGAGGGCTATTCGCCAAGAGGGTTGAATTAGATGGCCTCCATCTACATTCCAAGTTCAAGCGGGAACAATGGCCACAGATGGGACGAATTTCATTACAGCGCACTTTGCGACGCCTATACAACCAAGTTTTATTTAGCAGGGGATCATCAGTTGATAAGCTACCGCTGACAGCGATTAACAGACGACAAGCTGCGAAGATAATACGCGTGTGACACCTACCTGCAGGTCATACAGCCGTTCTTGGATCTGGCTGGCCTCTTGACAGGAGAAGTCGGCTGCTGCGGCGTTTGTGAGCCCGTCTGCTGCATCTTTCAGGTTGCAATTCATAGCGTGAGGATTTCAAAGCCAGGCCATCCTTACACGAGTCCGACATTTGATAATATTGCATTTGATGAAAAGAGGTCGGGCAAGTCGGGGTAGTGTTCCACATTTTCGTCTCTTTCCCCTGCCTTTAATATGTATACAAATCCCCACAACCTCTTCTCTTTCTCCACATGTGCTTTAGAGCTGGGGAGTCTGGGAGCCTGGCAGCCTGGGAGTCTGGAGACCCCAGCAGCCCAGGTAGGAGGTGCATTGATTAAGTCTTGGCGCCACTGATCGTACCACTTCCAGGCCAAATTCCAGAGCCGCGGTTCGATACCCCCTGGCCAGCCGTAGCGAGGTTCTTGGCTGGCTTTACATGATACATACCTAATCTAGCCTAACATACAGAATACTTGCAGCGCCAGACAACCTAGCATTCATTAAACGAGCGGTGGCGCTACAGAAAGTTATAATCTACGTTCAGAAGTGTTCGACGGTTGACTTTATTTACAGACCACTATATATATACCTACCTATGGATTCACCAAACTCGCCTCGACGCTTTCCAAAGGCCTTACTATCTCAGTGATCCAGCTTTGTTTTTTGGGGTCGTCAAATTCGGGGTAAGGCCGCCGGCAGTGGCAACTAGCTTCCGGATATCCCAGATATTTAGCGACGACCCATTTAGTCCCGTTGATCCCGCCCTTTCCGAAACCCCATTCAACCCCAGCCAGCTTGATCTGAGCTTCAGCAGCTTCACCGAGTTTTCCTTGGTTGTATAGATCGAATAGTTGCACGCAAGCCTAACGCTGCTTAGTAACGTTTCGAACTTCAAGTAAAGAAATACTTGTTGTCGCGTTGGGGACTCACTTTAGGGTATAGATTGGCAACTCCAGTCACGGAGCCAATTGAACCCACCGTCATTGCGGGGATGAGCCAATCGCTCTGACCCGCTATGGCGGCAAACTCGCTAGGTTCGTATTGGGCCTTGATCCTGGCTACCTTTGCGATACCTCCACAAGTCAGCTTGACCCCTACGATGTTGGGGTGAGCCCCGAGTTTGGCCAGCATCTCCGAATTTACGTCTATACCGGCGGCAACCCCGGGAAAGTTGTAAATGAGGATCGGTATTGGACTCGCATCGGCAAGCTGTTTCCCCTCGTCAGCATATCGAACGTCCAACCGGTGTAATATCGAGGGGTCTTGCTACCTCTGTAAAGAAGCCGGTGATTGCGTCTTCGTTCATCGCGAAGTGAAAGTAACTCGGGCATAGCACCAATGTGAAATCGGCTCCGACTTTATGGGCTGCTTCTACGTCGGCTATAACGTCTTTCGTGCTCTGCCCGGTACTTCCGACCGTAATCGGTAGGTCTGGCCGGCCGGCCTCTGCTGCTACCTCTTTCGCCAAACTTATGAGTTGGATCTTCTCGTCTCTCGTCATGGTGACGGCCTCGCCATTAGTACCTGCTAGGACGACTGCCGTCTTCATATCAACAGACTTGCTCTCAAAAACTGTTTGCCGTCGAGACACCTACTTCCATGGACCCCGGATTTGACGAGAAAAGAAACATGTTTCCTCTGCAAATCCCAATCGATTTCTTGACGCGCATCGTTTTTAAACCACGTCAGGCTGGGCGGATGAATACCCGGAGGAAATGGGCGTGACGCCGGCATGATCTTACGATTCCACAACTTTTGTTCGATATTGCAAAGAAAGAGAAAATACACGCGATAATTGCGGGAAAGTGCAGAGTCTACTGTTTTTTCGAGTCACGAGAAAGCTAGGAACAAAGGTATTTTGTACCCAGCCGCTTCGCGACGGCTGGGACGCCAGATCCACCGTATCTGCGGGGAGGCGACATCACACAAGCCTCATCTCGTTAATCTATGACCCGGAATCGTGTTTTAATGCACATCGTGGCGTGTTTTCTACGAGATCTATCGGTTTTGTGGGGGTTTGAGGGTGAAGGCGACGACCTTGGCGAGTGGCACCCCCGTTAGCGTTACCGACACACTGGGGAAGCGAGGCAGGATGCCGATTTGCTAAGAGATGGGTCCTTGTCGCCTAATAACCATAGTGTTCATTCTCAATCCGATTTCACATTTCGCATCATACTAAACTTTTCATAGGGTTTTTTTTTTTTTTTTTTTTTTTGGAATAATAGTATCGTTGGGGGTTCAGGATATCATTTTTAGCAGTTTAAGGGGCGGAGATGATCGAGAGAAATTCGACCCTCCTCACCCTACCTAGGTAGGTAGATTAGGTAGGGTCCTGGTAATATCTCGGCATCGTCTCTACTTACCTGCTACAGTGCGTGTCAGCAATCCACTTACAACGAGAACCGGGTAACCGGTAACACCATGTCCAAACAGTGGTATGTTTTTGAAAAATCTGGAAACATTTCATCAGTATTATTCCCCATCATACATAAGTTAACTACCTATCTAACGAAGGAAATAGTTACCGATTCACGAATTCATGAAAACACTATATCTGCCAAATTCGGACCTATAGCAAATATCATGATATAGCAGCAATATTCGTCTCAATAACTTAGACTTTCCCGTTTAGGCCAATGTGCTTACGGGGCATGATATGATCTCTTCTAATATTGTACGGGCTCTATGTTCATGATACTTTGTATCTACATAGGCTCTACTTAAGGCCGAGAACGAGTGAGAATGCAGCCTCCTCACATGTCAGCAACTTCATGATTTCAAAGTGTCTTGAAGCAGTCATCTACTTATTCCCGAATGGGGACCTCATACGTGCAGCCGGCAGCGCTAGCACCGCATTGCATTCCCGCAGCGGATAGGGCAAGCCTTACGTACATTAACTAACTTGCTGGTGGTGTGGAGCGAATGCGGTTGGTCGACGTCGAGACGCACACCTTATATAAGCTGACTAAATTGGTCGTCCCTCATGGTGGGCGTGGGAGCTACGCCATAGGGCGGAAGAGTACGGATTGGTCAACCGCCATGTGAGTAAGAAATACCAAAGCGCGATTAATGATCACAGGGCTGTACACAATTCGTGCCGGATGCATGCTTGGGAACACGGACTTGTAGCACTAGTAAGCTACATACGGGAAGATATTCCGGTCTATTGGATGACGTCCATCTATCCGACTCCTATAGGACGACGGGCTAAGGGAGGGCCCGAGCCATAGTGTGTACCTGACTTAGATATAGATTATAAGTCATATTTCTTACTGACCTATTATTTTATACCAAGGACAATTATCTTGGTGGAAGACCAATTTTCGATCACCGCGATGTCCTATCACTATACCTAGGTATCCAATGCACTTCATCACATCCCAATTCGGTATAGATTTGACCTCGTATCTTGGGAAGTTCTAGACTGAATGATCGTCATGGGGATAGGTTCACTGGGTAGCAATGGGAAGAGGTATACAACGACATGTATACTTTTCGTCAGTTTTTTTTCTTATTTCTCTCGACTCACTTTTCTGTCGTTTTCCCCCGTCGATCCAATATCCGAGCGATTAAGGATCGGACCGCGGGTCTTAACTGGATATCGAAATGCCAATGTTACACTCGAAAAGCGACCTTACTAAGATATGCAAAACCGACAGTCTGGATCCCGTCCGAAGGGTCGCCCTCTTTCTTTTTCCACTCGCTCCCACCCCTTCCACGCACCGCAGACTAGCAATCCCGCGGTGAGAGGGCGACAGCTCCCGAGCCTGACGAGTCTGATCTGCATGGGTTGAGAAGGATGGGATGAGCGCTAGCGCACGTCCTCCGACGCAGGCGAAAGCCTGCTGCTGCTCGCTGCTCGCTGCTATTGCTGCGCGACCCCGTTTACTGGACCGGGCCGAAAAAAAGATGTTCAAAGCCCAGATTCCAGATTTACCCAGTCCCCAGTTCCCAGTGTCGTCCCGCAAAACAATAGCCCAATGCGCGTTGACCCCTCGCGAATCTTCTTTATGCGACCCCCCTTACCCTACGACGTCGCATTTTTGCCCATTGCTTTCACCTATCCCGTCCTACCTAGGTAATCGGAGAGGGCACGCGCCCCCCTTTTTTCCTGTTTTCCCAGAAGGCAATATCTCATCCTCATTTCTCCCCCCATGCCCGCGCGAGATTGCGTAAGTGACGGGGCGGCGTTGATCATACGACCGTGCTACGCGGTTGCTGCTGCGTGCCTTTTTGCCCTGCCTGCCTAGCATCTCATATACCTAGTCTGGATAGGTAAGGTCATGTACTTAGGTATGTATTTACGTATGTATGTACGTATATACGTGCGCAGATTTCTCCCGTTTTCTGGAACGGGGGCGTATACCTTCGTCGAAGGATGCAGCATCAGCAGCTAGCAGCCAGCAGTGGGCGTCGGTTGTGCGGTCTTGCCCCCCTTGTCACGAATCCGTTCGCCGGCGGGGTGGGTTCTGGACCCTGCATCACCTGCGGTCGATTTATCTTCTTTCCTTCCTTCGTACTCGCAAGATTTGCTTCGCTTAGGTTTCTTGGGTACGAGGCACATGTGCCGACTTTGTTCCCCCTTGTCCTCCCTTCCCTCCCCAAAGGACGGTACGGGAGGCCTCAGACCCATAAGGCTGATAGTGAAAGGGAACGCCAGGGGGACCTCCTGGTCCGCTGCTACTTTCCTATATGCAATGGCGGAGCCAATGGCGATGCTTGATAGGGCGTCGATACCTGCGGCTCGACCGTTGCGCGCAGGTAGCTCAGTGGTTGCCGGTGGGGTTTGGGGGGAGGGCTCCGTTCCCTTACCGCCCTAAGTTGTCCGATTTTGGGGATCGAGAGGAGCCCAGAGGAAGGACGCGGGTGGACGCTTTGGGACGTCATGATTCACGGCTGACAGGACGCACGCAGCTCGAACCAACGATAGATGGCATAGTACTGTATACTCGAGCTATAATGCCTACCTTGTCTATAATCGAATAACCGAGAGCGCGTATCGCGGAGTGATCAGGAGAGCTTGCAAGGTACCCTCGGAATCAGCCGTGGGCGACGGCTTGACTCACTGAAGATATCCCGGCGTTAATCATGACGTTAGGATCGGCGACGTGCTTCAGTAAGTTCATGATCGTCGGTTGGCCTTCGGCGCCATCCATTGATGTGTGCCCATGCTGTATGACATTGGGCTTACAGACATCATGAGGAAATTGGTGATCAGTAATTAATTACAGAATTTTACAAATCCTCTAAAGGAGAGTGAGCATCAGGCTCTCAGTCTTATTCGTTAGTATTAGGGGGATACGGAAAATAGGAGGTTGAGGGGGCTAGGTTGTGTATCTAGGTGGCAGGTATATACCTCCCTAGTACCTAGAGTACTTATGTTATTCACATAGAGATGCCAATTCTATTAACCCTACTAGGTTCAGATAGTTTTAGGAGCGATCTAGCTTCTAAGTGATTAACTGTAGTTTCTCTTACTCGACTAATATTTTCGTAACCTCTACTGTAGACTCCATACGTAGACTAATTCTATAGCCTTGGGAAGTATGATAGTGGCTTCAAGATGAATCATTGAGTCTTCAGAAAGGTAAAGATATACTAGAAGATATACCAGGCTATTTCATTCTCTCTGCCACAGAATCTCGTTTTCGGGGAGTTTATAATATCGTAGAATGAATGGATGCCGAGCTTTCAATTGCAATAGGGGTTATCAAATTCCGCTGAATCGACTTCTATGTCAAGAAACAATACCCGCATAGCCTCTTTGAGGTCTCTAGCTATCCAGTTCTTGTTATACAGTAACAGCCATCGTCTAGATTAGAAAGGATAAACACTCGGTTATTTCGCTAGTCTTCTAGCTGTCTGCCTGTGATCATGTCGTTCTCGGCGAGTCTATATCATGCCTAAGCATCAATTTCATATCCCTATTAGACTAGGGACTATTCTAAGCCAGAGGCTACCGTACCTACCTAGGTAGGTAAGCGACTCTGTGCCAACCCTATGAATCTTGTAAGAGACCATACGAGATAATCCGGTAAAACACAATGTTAAAAGACGTAATCATACAACACGTATAGTTGGACATTCGGTATAGCTAAGCGAACCCCTCCAAACTGTACGAACACAGTTTGACTTGTCTCACAGATTTCCGCTGATGGGCTCGTTGATTGTAGGGCAGTTATATGATAATATATCGTTATGATGGGTTGAGAAGTGGCGTTCAATTTAGTAAAGAGAAGGAATAATAGCATGGAAAGCGTCGAACCATAGGAAGTTTATGGCACCTCAAGTAGATATTCGAAGTGTTGACCTTTGCCATAGGTCTGGTCTGTTAGAGGAGTAGTAGCTAGGATTGAATTTGGCCTAGGAGAGATAGTGGAAGACCTGTTGGCAGCCAGCCACCGAGCGGAATAGATGAAAGGTTCTGACTATATGTTTACCGCGTTCTCTAGGTGAGGAGTTTAGATCGCCTTCCGCAACGTCGTTCTTCCCTCGCTCGTCGGTTCCACCTCATGTCAACCTTGACATACCAAGAAGTCAAAACCGAATCAAATTCGCCTCTCCTTAGTTCTATATGGGATGATACCAGGAAGTAAATGGACCATGTATGTCTTAGTACTATAGACGTTTCTCTAGCAGGTCTGACCGAGACAGTGTGTCATATGAATAGAACTTGGAGATAAGGCTGATAGATATAGAATACGAAGCGTAATCCGATTTTGGGCATACAACCTGTCATTACGACGTTGGTAGATTTCCTCGATGGTAGTATTGCGCATTATATTGATGTGCTGGTGAGTGGGTAGTGGTATTTGGGTTCTCGACTCGCTAGGCTTGGATGAGAGTTCATTGCCGCTGGCTGATAAGTATCCGCGTCGTTTCTATGGTGCCACGACGTGTGGTATATCAACTACGCCGCTGAATATATGGAATTGCCAATTTGGAACTGTAGAGGGCTTGCGTGTATAGAGAAAGGGAAGTGTTGGGTATCAACACGGGCGAAGCGAAATGATAGTTCCTGAAGTGTCACGGTAAACCGCTAGTAATTTGAATAGATAGCATGGTATTCATGCCCCCATAAAGCACCCATTAACTGCATTCCTGTATCTTCCACTTCATCATTGCTGACAATACCGTGGTCTAGATGGGTGATAGGTGAATTTCGAAATAGATGAGACACTGGGCTAGTTATTATTCGAGAATCTTAATTAGAAAAGCAAATCCCGCCGTTCATAGAGATGTGCCCAATTATTGCCAAGGGAAATTTCGTTGTCCCGTTGACTAATAGTTGCCCATAGGCGATGTTAAATACCTAAGGTATACGCCCAAGTGTAGGTAACAGCCCACTGACATCCACAATAGCTAGAGTCTAATTAGCTGAGCAACTCCGAGTCCGGCGAGCAATATTGAATTATTAAAGATCGTTTGAGAAAACTGTTAGTTAGGTGGATCATCCTATGATGTGTTTATCATGGAGGCTAATTCGTGGCTCAAGGGCTTATTCTTGAGGTAAAAGTTTTCCGCATAGTACTACATCTTCTCCAAGAGGCATCCAGACTGTGCTGGTAAGCCGAGCTACAGCGCTCAACTTACCGTCCGGGCTAGTCTTTCGGAGAGGGGAAACGAAGACGCTTCCCTGGCCAAGCCAGGTCGGTGCAAGCGTTATGATAACCGAGTCAACTAGGTGCGAATTTCCGTGTGAAAGGAGCGAATTTATCACCTCGCCACCGCCCTCGATCATAATGCTCCGCAATCCCTCGCTTCGCACAGCAGCGAGGATAGTGTGCCAATCGAAACCTCGGTTACTTAAGTCCGTGTCGGAGTCCTGGCTTTTAGGACCACTTAGGACTACAAACTTCCCGCCGAGATCTTCCAATAACTTCCTTTTGCTCTCCGGCGGCTGCGGCACAGCTGTGATAATATATGGGGCCTTCCCTTTTCCTGTCCGAGCTAGCCGCATAACCTTGCTCTCAGAAGTGAAATCCCAACGCAATTTCGGATCGATAACTATTGGCCTTGGATGGTGCCTGGTGAAGGTGTGCTGCGTGTCGTCGGCGGTGGATTTCCCAGCCAGTCCTAAGAGCGCGCCAACGCCCGCGGTAGCAGCATCGGGCGAAGTTTCTAAAGCTGGACACTCCGATGCGAGACGGGAGTTCAATCCCGGGTCATCGGCAATAGCTGTGCCAACTCCAACGCAGATGGCGTCGTGGCGGCTGCGAAGATAATGGGTCATGGCTTTTGATTGGGGCCCGGAGAGGGCTGTCCTGATACCCGGTCCGAGAGACAGGGCCGAATCGAGCGAAGTGGCATACGTCAATGTAACAAACGGCAAATCGGATGACGAAGAGATATCATCTTCAACACCTGTTGCTGGGGGTGGAAGATGAGGCTCTAGAGTCTCCCTTTCAGGTGACGGAAATATTAATGGAAGCTCAGCCATTGGGATACGTTGTCGGAAAATCCTTCTGTAAAAACGACTTCACTTAATCTAGAACTCTCTATCCGTATCTTTGAGAGACCAATTATGACTTCAAGATGTGGTCTATAGTTGGATGAAGAACGATATGAAGAGATATGAAGTTGGCTGCTAAGTAATATCCCCGTATTATGCATTTCTCTAGGAACCAATCAGCTTTCGCGTAGGGTCCATTTCATTACCCTTTTGGTGCATAGATCAGTTATGTGGGCCTCTATATGCACTAATAAGGATGTACATAGTAAGTTATTGTTCTTCAACCAACATCGAATTTCTAAGTCTATATGTATAACAGAAATAGAGTCGGTGAATGGACTTAAGTTTCTCATGAATGTGGGAAAAAATATACGGTAAGTACATAAAGCTTCTGATAATTAGAAATACCAAATTGTATCTAGTGATTCATTTCGACCAATAGTCGTTGAACTTGTTCCTCCACAAAAGAATGAGGCGTAACAGTAAGGGCACAGCCACAAGCGTATTTCGGAAAGTGGCGTAAAACTACTGTAAGACATACATATGTACAATGGTCACACGTACCCCTGTCCGTAAGTTAATCTTGCGACGTAATTTGTTTGATCCATAAGTGTCAAAGAACTCGCAACCGTAATATTTTAACAATCGTCCCTTTTGAATTCCTTTAGCTTATCACTCGATTATAACATACCTCTAACTATCATTTCTACCAATTCTTGCTAGCCAAGACAATTCCGCACCACCTACCTACCTTCACCAACTTGCCAAGCAGTGACACACTACGCGTCCTAAGAAGCTCCGCCACAGAACTTAACCACGTCCTCTCGGCGCCAAACCTCGGCGCCAACAGTCCGGTTCGCAGCCGACTATCCGAAGGGCGCATTATTTGTATTACCTACCTCAAAGAATCGACCCAGATCTTTTCCCTTCTCCCGCCTTCGCCCAAATAACCTCTCCTTCTCCTTTTACGCGCACGCATCGCAGATCAGTAAACGCGAGATCGACCTACCTACCTAATTCGACAAACCCAAAACTTCTTCTACTACCTTTCTCCGTTCACATCTTGATCTCCTACTAAAGCACCAACCACCACCCTCAAAAATATAGCCCGGACCGCAACCCTCCGGATCACTCACACACACACGCGCATACATACATATCTACACATACGCCCATAGCCCATAGCCCATACAAACCCGCATCCCATCCACCAACCATGTCCGGAAAAGACGACCTCCCGCCAGCCTACGGCGAGCGGCCCCCGCAAGCCCCGCAAGCCGCGTACCAAGGCTACCCGCCCCAGCAGCCGCCTCCGCAGCAGGGCTACGGACCGCCGCCGAACATGGGGTACTACCAGCAAGGGCCGCCTCCGCCGGGAGGCCAGTACCCGGGGGGCTACTACGGGCCGCCGCCGCCGCAGGGGGGTTACTACCAGCAGCAGCAGCCGTACCCGCAGGGCCAGTACCAGCAGCACCCGCAACAGCAGTCCTCGGGGGCCGACGGCTGTCTGGGCGCGTTGCTTGGCGCGCTGGCGTGCTGCTGCTGTCTAGATTGTCTGTTTTAAGGGAGAGGGGGGTTTCTGAGGTAACGGTGTTTCGATACCCTGAATAGGTGGATGGTGGTGAAGGGATAGGATAATGTGTACTGCCTACGAGAAAGAGCAGAGGACACGCGATTGATTTGAAGCTCAGGAGAAAGAAAGAAAGAGAAGAAAGAGAAGAAAAAGAAGTAATGTCTTTGTCTCGCGACTACTACACCACGAGCTCGAGAGGCGGGCGACTCGACGAGTCGCATTTTCGACGGACAAGGATGACCGTCACCATGGATACATTCGTTATGCATATTGGACTTTTAACACCGGAGCACGGCGTTGTGGGATTGCGTTGCGCATTTGGGTCGTTTTGTAATTATAAGGCAAGGCATTCTGCTACCTATACTATGGGTGGGTAGTCCAACGCCGACAATCATGTCAAATCAGCTACCTGTAATCAATTCCACGTGATTACTACTTGCTTGCTTGTTGCATGCATTCTAAATGTCACATTCGTCTCTTGTACAATATATTAAATCGTATCCAAAAGAGTCCCCTAACCTATGCAGTAACGCCCTCGGCATGCCCATTCGTAAAACCGTTCGCCCCATTTGTATGACCATTCGTCTCACCCGCGAGCGTAGCGTACAACTCGTCGAACTTCTCCTGGGCCTCCGCCACACAATCGTACGAGTAGATCATGTGCTGCGTCTCGGGGCTGGCCCACTTATCCGGAATCGGAGCCCCCTTCTTAGCCTCCTTGAACTGCCTATCTCGCTCCTCCTTCGCCTTGCCCTCGCCCAGGTGTAACGTCCGCGCCGACGCGGCCGCTAAATCTACCAGTATCGACGTCCGCTCCTTCCTCAGGAGTTCGTAGACTTTAAGCGCCTTAGATAGGGCCTCCTTATCAGCGCCGCCGCCGGGCGCCGAACTCACAACCTCCGCGAGCACGGCGGCGTCTTCGATGGCCATCGCGGCACCCTGACTCAGGTGTGGCAGTGTAGGATGGCAGGCGTCGCCGACGAGGGCGACGCAACCCAGGATCCAGCTATCAAGAGGCTTGTGGGAGCGTAGCCTCCACTCGCACACCTCACCCTCCGGGACCATGTTGAGCATCTTGAGGACAATTGGGTGGAAGTCACCATACACCTTAAGCATGGCAGGCTTGCTACCGCGTGTCGTATACGTAGCGTTGGTCGCTGCGGCGAAGTTGACGTCGGGCTGGCACGTCGATAGGTTGTAGATGGTCTTGTTGCTTATAGGATACGCCACGATATGTCGCTTCTCGCCGATCCATCGCAGCGCGCAGTCGGAGTCTAACAACTCAAGGAGATCCGGGTCATGCTTCATCTCCTCCCGTGTCAGCATGATTCGGTACGCGGCTTGGCCCGTGTCCTCGACGTCGGCCGTAATGTTTAGGCCCTTCAATAGTCCGGTTCGCACGACGGATTTTATACCATCTGCACCCAGAAGGACGTCCGTCTCCACATCGTATGCCTCGGCGTTGCGCGGCTGTGCCGTAAATATGACCTTATCTGGGCCGAAGGACTTCACGCCGGCCAGCGAGGTCGAGAAATGGAAGGTGATGTTGGGTTCTTTCTTACACCCCTCGTATAAGCCGCCGGCCAGAGACGCTCGGTGTCCAGTGCAGTGGGGATATCCGTACTTCTCCTCGATGTCGGGCATCTCGACGTGAACGAGCTCGTGGTTCGACGATCCTTCGCGGATACTGGAGGATTTGATGTTGGTAGCTTCAGCCAAGATGCCGTCCCAGCAACCCCAGCGGTCCAACACCCGGGCCATGTTCGGGGCCAGTTGAATACCCGCGCCGACGAATCCCAGGTTCGACGCCGTCTCGTATACGTCGACGTGCTTAAATCCTTTCTTGGCGAAAGCGAGGGCACAGGCAAGACCGCCCATACCTATGGTGAGGCGACATCAGTCGTTATACGATTAGTTTCGTGTTGTTTAACTCACCCGCGCCAATGACGGATATCCTTAAGTCCCTATAGTCCGACATATCAACAGTCTACAACGCTCTAACTCCAGGCCAAGACCAAAATTGAGTATATTCAAAACGTCGAAAAGCCGAAAAGTGTTTGTGGTGTAACAGCAAAGTGTGCCGAGTGTCGTCAGGCCAGTTGAGATGTTGGGTGGTATGTTTGATATATTTGATATATCGCAACGAATGAGGACGACGTGGAAAGCGGCTGGCACATTCTAGGTAACGAAGAGCGGCTCCTTGGACAGGGCCATTACCCGTGTGCTATTTCAAGCCACCTAGACATTCTGCCGCTCATCACCCTTCTTGAGTTAGATAGTTATCCCGAGGGTGGTTGAGGGAATAAGAAAAGCCTAGAATGTACGTCGCATATCCTAGTTCGCGAACAGAGTGGGGCCAATTGATTGCCGGCTAATGAGGGGGTTCTTTCCAAGCACTCCGTACCGCCATAGTCCATCGGCATTAGCTCAGTCGGAAGACAGGGTAGTATACGGTAGTAGGATAATTATTTCGCCTATGTGCAACTGTACTCGTTCGTCCTTTCCTTCGTCTTATAAGAGTACCTAGTAGCACAGATACCTGTGGGCCTCTCTTCATTCGTACGCGTGGCTCTGTGTGATGTTAGTGACGTACGTGATGCTCGTGTGAAACTGCGGTGGACGATTTAAACTCCGGACATGACCACTCGTCTCTTTTTCTTTCAATATTATATCATCACGACTCGAATCGTAGTCATTGTACGATTAGTATTATCCTTAATCCATACCGCAAGAGAGAAATACTATTGGAATATATCAGTCATAACTCATTCATGACTTCATGGTTTCGGGATAAGTAGGTACCATAGCGGGAAAATACGTAGCCTAACAATGATTTGAAAGTTAAACAATTATTGATATACCTTAAGAAATTCGAACAATCATTGGAAACTAAACAATCATTGGCAATATAAGAATTATTACTCGCATTGACAGCTGGCAGGTGGCTGCTAGGCTAGGCTCCTAAGGCTGTTAGCCAGGTGGTTTATGCGACAATAAGGCCGACGATAGATTATAGTCCCCCTACAACCCACCTACTACCTCATAACTTTTGAACTTTTATAAAATTTCTAAAATTTCTAAGGTTTTAGTATTTTTAGTATTACCTGCCCCCTCTTACTTGCCCCTCTTATCCGTTCCCTTTAGCCCCTCCTACCTACAACAATAACAATAATAACAATAGTAACAACACTAAAGTCAACACTTGCAAAAAAATTTAGGATTTTTTTTCCTTTCTCACACACATCATCTACTACACATAAAAAACTTGGAATTTTTTTTTCTTCCCACACACACACACACATACATATACACTTACCTCCTACATATACACCATCCATTCGCATAATACTTTATATTTTTTACTAATCCTGATATACTAGGTCATCCTGATACTAACGCCAATAGATCTGTAGAGATCAGTAGTAGGGTGCAGTAAACGTGTACACGCGTAGACCTGTAGGACTTTAGATCTGTTGACTAGTAGGACCGTAGATCAGTAGACCAGTAGACCTGTAGAACTGTAGACCTGTAGACCTTTAGACTAGTAGGACTGCAAACCTGTAAAATTGTAGCCTGTAGACCTGTAGACCTGTAGACCTGTAGACCTGTAGACCTGTAGACTCGTAGGCCTCGTCTCCGTCCCTGCTAATAATAGCAGGGACGGGGACGAGGAATAAGAGACCCACCTAAATACACCTTCCAATGGATGTTTTGACCTTCCAATGATTGTTTGAACCTTCCAATGATTGTTCACACCTACCAATGATTGTTTACTTGACAATTATAGTCAAATGAAAGCATTATAGTGATAATGGGCTATGGTTTTCGCGGAAGGTAAATCATTGTCCGATAGCGGGGGTTCCCGGTATGGTAGGTAATTACCAATATACTAGCTCCGATTCATTCCTTGTCTTCGGGAAACAGTAGACAATGTTGTGATACAGAAGGCGCCGAATGCAAATCCTACTTCGGCGCCACATACCTACCTAGATAAAAGCATGGTAAACAAGTTTTCTAAGACAATCAGCCCATCCAACAAAAACCATTATGAGTTACGTATATCGTATACCCTTACAAGTTCTAGCCCTCTCGATAGAATAGTTGTAAGAGGCTAGAGACATAAATCCAAACGTAACAATGATAACCCGCATGAATCCACCTAGTAAACTAGGAAAGGACGGAGGTCACCCGTTAACAAGTGTCCCCGTTATGGCCGTAGTAATCTATCGAGCCGCATTGAGACTTGTATCGGATCAACAGTTCAGGCTTGTGTGATCACGATGTCAGGTACCCGCTTCGCCGAATCGTTCTCTGTCGGTTTAACATCCTTGTCCTTGCCTTCATCATCATCTTTCGGTTGCGTAGCCATGTACTCGCCGTCGTCCTCATCAATGTCACTTGGATCTGATTCCAATGATTCTTCGTATTTGAACAACTTATCAACCCGGACAGTTCCCATCCCAGGTCCCAGCTCAATTTGTCTGCTGTTGCCCATGGCACTCTCGGGCAATACTAACTCTTCCTCGTCCGGGAAATCCAGCACCCTACAACATGGCCGAAAATCTTGAGGCGGCATATCCAAGGTTGGGCTCGATGGGCGAGGAATAAATTCCTGCTTGGCGATGTCGTAGAGTCGATTATCTATTTTTCGTGCTAAATCCAGGCACACATTGTCTTTCTCGTCGGGATTCTTATTTACTTCGATAATCTCCCGAAGTTGCCGCCCATCTAATTCCCATAATGGCGAGGATTGGGGCGTCACACTCCTATGCGCAAAGGTGAATTCCCGGTCTCTCGAATTGGTCTCATTGTTGTCATTATACGATAGCAGAATGAACTCGACCAATACTTTTCCCACTTTTCGACCGCACGATCTTGCAACACGTACACCTGCTTCTTTAAACTCCATTTCCTTGATCTTCTCCGGGACTAGGCGAGCAACTAGCTTCGAAGCACCCTACTCCTTCTTTATGGCTCTGCTGTCTAGTCCGAGTACACGTTCCCTGAGGACGACGATAGGTTTTCGGAGGAGCAAAACGCCAGCCGCGCAGATAAAAGTTGCAAAGAGTTGCCATGAAAACCACAACAGGGAGGCACCCCAAGGTGCAATGAACTTGAGAAAGTCTTCCACTTGGTAGTGGTCCTCCTGGCCCTTTATGAAGTAAAGCTTGTTCGGCTGGTAGGAGAGCGATAGGTCGTCGATATCGGGACTCGGTCTTCCATTTAGGATAGGTCTGTTGTTGCGGTCGGTAGGTTTCCGTTTCAGCTCTAAAACCGTCACTAGTCTTACGTTGGCCTGCCATAGCGAGAACGGCACGAACCATAGCGTGAATTTCTGGCGAATTGAACAGTATAGAAGGTCATTCTTTTTGTCAAAGCCTAAGAGATTTAGTTACTAGACCAATTATATATATTGGTTACAACGTGATCTTACTAGCCGAATCGATGGTAAGCTTGATATCCGGACTCAAGATACGATACCATTGATAGATGAAGAATATGAACCAGCGGGAGTTTATGGTCTGATTGATCAAAGGGATTTTGCGATCACCAAAGGACGGAACACGGCAAAAAGGGTGGATGAAGTAGGCATCGGGTAGGAAATACTCCTCTAGAGCATCAGCTTGGTCTTGACGGGACTGTACCGTTAGGGCGCGGATAACACGTTCAACCTGTGCTTCGGGATTATCCATTTTGGGTGATTCGTTTTCTGACAATTGTTACAGTCTCTTGAGTTCTCGAGTTCCTTAGTTGAATTAAGTTGCTGGCACACAGAACTGGGTGTATATAGGTCGGAAGATTGTTGTTGTGAGAAATAAAGAGGTGAACTTAAGAATGTAATTGTTTCCCTAACTCTTACCATGTATGTAGAACATCATGATGTCATAAGGTCTTAGTCGCGGTTTCGCTTGGCATGTGAAACCATATCAATGAGAATAGAGGAAACTACGACAATAATTCAATCCTTCGTAATATCTGTTATATTTAAGTTACGGATAATGGGAACCACAAGGAAGTTTACTAGCTCGAATTAGCAACGTCACGGCGTCGCTTCTCCAGAGAGACTAAACTCAAAGTCCGAGCAACTTTAATAGAACTACATTCTTAAGTAATTGTTACATACGTAGCACTAGCGAACAGGTTATAGCTTTGTCGCTTTAGAGGAATTTAATCATGTAGGTAACGCTTGGGAAACTACGAAAATGCATACACACAAACACCATGCAGAAACCATGACAATCACTAATTTCCCCGATGCCACGTACATTCATTCTCCTCATACGCCATGCTATGTATAGTTTAACAAATAATACAGAGATGTTCCAATATATCCCATATGTTCATGTTCGTCTTAAACCTTCCCTTACCTACCTAGCTACAGCTACCTAACCTCGTTCTCATCAAAGAACCTCGGAACTTCATCCCTACTCATTATGACACCCATTATACCACCTACCCATCACCATTGCCCTCATAATTAAGCATCACGGCCTCCTCGAGGTACTTCTCCGCCTCGACCCCGACCCGCCCGAGAACCTGTACTGATCTCCATCCCTATACTGGCCGCTCCTCCGCTCGCTGCTCCTCCTCCTATAACTCCTCCTACTATCCCGTCTTCTCGGCGGCGTGCTATGGTCCTCCTCCACCACGATCTCATCCTCATCCAACATGCGCCGCGCGCGGGCGCGGCTCACGCTCATAGACCTGGACCTGGACCTGGACCTGCTGCTGCCGCTCCTGCCGCCGTGCTCCTCCATAACGACGATCTGATCGACGCCCGGGCTGCGAGTCCTCGGAGGAAGAGGCGAGACCTCGCGTCTGACGTCGCGGCGCGAGATCTCGATCGTCTCCTTCGTGCGGCGGCGCGGGCTGTGCGTGTGCCTATTGCTGGTGCTCTGGCGGTGCACGACGCGCGGCCGCGACCGGTACGAGACGACGCTCGACGACCCGCCGGCGCCGAAGTACCCGGACTCGACGTCGGCCGGCGGCGACGACGCGCCCCCCATGTTCACGCACCAGTAGATGAGCCACAGCAGCAGGATGAACCCCGCGATGGAGCCCAGCACGATGCCGACGACGGCCCCCGGGGAGGGGCCGTTGGGGTACCGCCCGTACCCCTCCGGCACGGTGCTGACGTCCGTGGCGAGGCGCGGGAAGAGGTGGTGCGTGCGGGACGCGAGGGCGTGGAGTCTGCCCGTAAGCGACGTTATCGCCGTCGGCGTGGGAATCGACGAGGGAGACGCATCGTCTCGGGACGCCGGAGCCGCGAGGATATCGCGCGCGAGGGCGCGCAGGGGTTCGGGAGGCGGCATGGGGGAGAATTTCGGCGTCGTAACGAAATATCGCTATTTAATCGAACGTAGGAGGATTAACGAAGGTGTATTTTACTCTCCCAAGATCGTCTTAAGATTCGAGACGTGCCCTCCGTTTGGCCCGACTCCCCGTTCGTTGTGGTTTCGTGGTTCCAAGGTTCGCTCGTATTCGGCAATAGCCCGCCTAAAAACAGGGCGGAAGTAATCGCGCGCGCAAGGTTTCGGCGGTAGGTAAATTGGACAACTAAAACAACACAGGAAAAAAAAAGAAGCAAAATACTTTGAATGTTTGTTTCTTAAGCAGGAAACGAAGAGATTTCAAACAAAAATAGCTAGGTGATCGTTTAGGTACTGTACAACTCACAAGGCTAGATGCGTGCGCGGTTGACAACTAATTAGATGGTAATAAGGCGCCAACATCGCGTTGTGTCCGCCGCTACCCACGTACGTAAAGGTCCACTGGATTTAATCACTGGATAAGGGGCAGGGGTGGCTGGGACCCCGATAGTTGCTACCGCAACATAGCATCGATCGCCCTAAGCCCAGATTTTTCATGGCAGTAAACGGCCTGTGGACCCGGACATGGATGTCCCCACTTGCCATTCCCGTCTTATCTTATCGGCCTTCACCATGGCCAGCATGGCCCGCAGACCGCTCCAAGGTGGAGAACGGGGAAGGTATCCGTGTATTAAAGATGCAGAATTCCAGTCGCTCTTGTCTTCTGGGTGTAGATTCAATATCACGTCTTGATCTCTTGGCCCATCTTATTAGACGACAATTCGCCATATTTAAAACGTCGGAGTTAAGTTGTTTCGAAGGAGATAATCGACTGGGTTGACGAATAAATAACCAAAATCCCCATGCGTCAGGTCTTTCGTTTATATCCAATTTGTTTGGCCAGCAGTGAGCCCCTCCAAGTTATCGCTGTCACCTAAATCTCCACATTCAAGGAACATGGAGATGGCTATGCAACTCTATCTCTAAAGAGAAATTGCCATGACGCGTTCCTTCGATACTCTCCGGTTCCGTCCGTGGAGTATTTGCATATCTACCTACTGCATCTCTGTCGAAATAGGGGAGGAGTCTGGAGCTGACTGAGAATACGGCGTATATGCAGTATCCTGTATTCGTTAAGGCACTACGGCGCCATTTTCACAGCAAATGAGTCATTCGCCTATTTGTTAGTCACCTGAAAACGCGACAAACCGGCTCGCGGTCAAGCACCGACGACGCGAGTTTCGTTTAAAACGAAGGGTCGTATTGAGCGAGTCGTAAAATGCGATTACTAATACATGTGTCTGTATGCCGCTGCGAACTACCCGCAATATAATTCGATCGCTTTTGATATTCTGGGGAAATTCCATGTAGGCTGATGTAGTATTATGTGTGACGGTAAAATTCCGCCCGAATTCGTTATGAAACTTGAAATGGAGATTATGCGGTGAAGTCCTAGGAGTAGTTGAGGTTGAAAGGTCTCCATTCCTTCGGTGCTCACCTATTCCCTGCCACCGATTTCTAGGCAGCTTCTAAAAAAGCAACGCCGCAGGAGTATGTTCTCGCTTATAGCGCAGTCGGTCAAACTCATGAGCGTAGCTTACTTTTCTCTCATAGGCTCCTCCATGAAGCCCTAAGCATATAAAGGCCTCTCATCCATATCCATATCTCACCTATTGTTTGTTCAAAAAAATATCTCGATAAAATGGCCGAAACCCTGAAGACCTTCCGCGGCAGCTGCCACTGCGGCAAGTATATCTATGAACTCGATTTGCCCGAGGATTTCAAGCCGGCCGAATGCAACTGTAGCTTTTGCTACAAGAAAGGTGCTCTATGGGCCAAATCTGAGCCTGGGAAGTTTCACTTCGTGAAAGGTGACATCGATACCTTGACAAACTACACCTTTGGGCGGAAGACTTTTAACCACAAGGCAAGTATGACTTGGTCGACTACGCTGCCTTGCTCTATAGTGCTGACGTGAGGGGAAACTAGTTCTGCCCTAACTGCGGAGTCCAGCTCCTGGTTATTGGACATATGGAACCCCCGAAGCCAGGTGAGGTGAAGGAGCCGGTGACTGGATTCAACGTGGGTGATCATATTTCAAACACGATCCGTAATGCGGTAGACGCGCAAATAGCTTATATACTCACAGGTTCGGTCTTTTCGATACGGTCAAGGCGTAGACGTGTGGACAGTTGAAAGAGGCCAGTGAGTGGTACCCTTCCTCCTCTGATTCCTGAGAGAGTATGGATTGATAAACGATACTTCCTAATGTAGTATCGATGGTAAATCGTTCGGGAAACCTTATGAACCGCCAAAGTTCTCAGGCCCAGAACCAACCGCTGTCATAGAGGGAGGAAAGATATACACCGGCAGCTGCCATTGCGGCGCTGTCAAGGTGGCGCTAAAATCAAAGCCGCTCGACAAATCCTCCTCCGAGAGGATAATGGAATGCAATTGTAGCATATGCAATCGAGTAAGTACTAATGGCAATGTAGTCATCTAAGAACTTAAGACTAACATACTCGTAGCATGGATATGTATGGTTCTATCCTCAGAAGGAGCAAGTTGTCATAGAGGGCGAAGATAATCTTGGTGTCTATCTATTCAACACTAAGTTGTTTGGAAAGACCTTTTGCAAAACTTGCGGGATCGCGGTGCACAATCAACGGCAGCCGATCACTGAAGAACAGCTCAAGGAGCTGCCAGAAGGTATGCAAAATTTCGCCAGGGGCGGTCAAAATTTGACGCCCATCAACCTGAGACTCTTCAACGACTTGGATATCAAGAATTTGAATGTGGCGCAGTTCGATGGCTACAATACGACCCTGCCTCGTTATGTCGAGCCGTAAGAAGTAACGATTAAATAAAGACAGGCCGAAGTCCAACAAAATGGCGGGTGGTAGGAGGACAGACTTATCTCCTGCACGTGTATGAATATAAGCTTTATCCCCACTCAAGTATAGGGTATTCAAAATGGAAATCGCATTTGCGATAGCCCTCCCGAACGTGACTTGACTTCTCTCTTATTAGAGTCTTCCGTTGAGGATGAGGTCAACCTGTTGATAGGGGTTGCTTATCACAGCCTCTCGAACGATATAGGTACGTAATGTCATATTACCGAATCGTTGGGGATATTATCGTTCCGAATGGTTTTATAACGAGTCTTATCCCACTTAGGATTTCCATCATCGTCGAATTCGGCCCATTGGAAAAACGAACAATTTTCCTTGCCAGGCACATTTCCACCATAGCACATCCAAAAATACCTCCCCTGTGTCCCCTTTTTCTTCTGGACGACCCTCAATACAGCAGGGATCTTGCATTTACACTTTGGCGTGTACCTTGGGTGAAATGCTGGTTTATAGTGGCGATAGGTGATATTAATCCTCCGATTGCCCGCGATAGGGTGAGGGTCGATTGCTTGCGCTGGAACAATGCAATGTTTCCATTCTTCCTGCATCTCAGCGTGCATGACCAAAAGTGAATTGTGGGGGAGGTGTATAGAAATCTGTCCTTCGGCGTCAGGGTCATCCGGGTTGGTGTTGTCGTCCTTTGGCACGATCCTTCTGACACGAAATTCTCTCGCAACTCCCAGAGAAAGTGAACCTATGACAGCTCTTGGGCCTAGGTATGTGAGCTGATCAGTATGGTAACCGACATTTTGCTTTGGCCCATCATAACAATTAACGAATGCACAGTTTGGTGACCAAGAATCAGGAGATTGATACTTGAGCTTTCGTCCTCCGGGGTACCGAGTCTTAATGCGGGTTTCGATTTCTCTATTTACAGCCTCTTGGACTTTTGGCCTGACATGCAGAAGTTGAGGTGTGATGCGTCGGACGTCTTCTAACTTAGCCCCGTTATAGAAGTAGTCGTGCTTCTGGGTGTTGATCTCTGCTTCCGTCCCCACGTAGAAGCCGGATGTATGAGGACTTTGGACGACGTTGTCAAATAACTTGAAAGTGATTTGTTCGAATGACTCTGATTCGTGTAACATTTCCTTGAGAAGAGCGCTGGCTTCATCTGGTGGCAGGAAATTATGAACTACAGTACAAGGCGTATGCTCAGCTATATCTTCGGGATCATATAAGTGAAGGGTTGCTCCTTTCTTAGAGAGTCGCCTTGCCTTTTTAGGCGACACGGATCGTTCTTCAGTTGAGTATGGATATGCAAACGACCGTAAAGAAGTTTGACAACCAATCGTGGCGGTAGTCTTCGGCTTCTTAGGTGATCCGGATCGATCCTCAGCTAAAGAAGCAGAAGCTGCCTGAACAGAGCCGTCATGTGCCAAAAGCGCTTCTAATAGAGCTTCCTGACTAATATTTGGGTGCACTGAAGAGAGAATGGCCAGTTTCACTTCCGTCGACTCATTCTCGTCGAATAATATTGATGATTCTTCCAGTGCAGACGATTTGCGCTTATCTCTTTTCAAAGGTGTATCCATGCTGCAGAGTGTCTGCAACGTTTGATGTGTTTATAACAATGGATGTTAAAGTCTCGCAAACGCTTGATTCGTAATGCGTACGATTTCATATTCTAACATGAAGATTAGCTGCCTAAATATGTAGATGAGTAGATGGAATGACTCAGAAAGGACGGCGGACGATGAAACTTGAAGGGCGCCATTGAGATGACTAAGCCCATGTACATCGAATAGAGCCCTGAGGTGAGACCTTCCCGGAAATCGATTTACTAGGGCCGAGGATACCCATGTTGGTGTTACACATCCCCCACATTGTCACAGGTACCTGGGTACCATTAGAGCCGAGGCCCCACTAGGTGGCATTCAATTCATCGTCATACCTTCGCCGTTATTTCTCGATGAAGCGTCTTTCAATCGTCTAGAGTTCCAATGCGCCAGCAAGTTAAAAGGTTGAGGTCTAAAGGCCAGCGGTTTATTTGCTCTATATAAGCGACATGGCTTCGATGCTGGAGTTCCGCACACCCGGCTGGAACCCTTATGCCGTAAAATATTCGCCTTATTACGACTCGCGCATAGCTGTCGCATCCGCCGCAAATTATGGCATTGTAGGAAACGGTCGTGTATTTTGCTTAGGCTTGGGGCCGCAAGGTGTCCAGGTCGAGAAGACGTAAGCGACTGTGAATGCGCAGCTCCACGTTAAACTAAGATCCTCGTCTAGCTTCGATACGAACGATGCCCAGTATGACCTTGCCTGGTCCGAGATCAATGAGAACCAGCTGCTGGTCGCGTGTGGTGATGGCTCTATTAAACTCTATGATATGAACGTCAACGAGTTTCCTGTGGCCAACTTCCACGAGCATAAGCGAGAAACATTCTCGGTGTCGTGGAGTCCTGTCACCAAGGACACTTTTGCTTCCAGCTCGTGGGATGGAACAGTCAAGATCGTACGCACCCCTCCTGCGCGCGCTTGTGTCAGCCTCAACAATACTAAATGAATATTCATAGTGGTCGCCGGCGAGAAAAGAGTCCATCAAAACCTTACCAGTCGGAAATTGTACCTATAGTACATCATATTGCCCTTCCAATCCAAACATCATCTCTGCCGTATCATCCGATTCACACTTGCGGATATTCGACCTTCGGACGCCGGTCACCGCTCAGTATCATCTAACCTCTAAAATTCCGGTTCATATCCCGGCTCCTGTTCCGCTCCCGCAAGGCCCCACCCCGCCTGCCGTACCAGGGGAGATCCTCACACATGACTGGAATAAGTACAACCATACAGTGATCGCGACAGGCGGCGTAGACAGGGTAATACGGATATTTGACATTAGGAATCCTTCGACGGGGCCAGCATCCGTGATGATGGGCCACGATTACGCCGTCCGGAGGTTAGCGTGGAGTCCACACGCCAGCGACATCTTGATTAGCGGAAGCTATGACATGACGGTACGTCTATGGACAGACGGGTCGACGATGCCGGCACAACAAGAGTCCCCGGTAAAGGCCGGGATCCAACTCGGCATCATGAATAGGCATACCGAATTTGTGACGGGCGTCGATTGGTGCTTGTTTGGTGTTGGCGGTTGGGTTGCAAGTGTAGGGTGGGATGAGAGGTTGTTATTATGGGATGCGAATAGAATTTTGCGAGGACAAGCATAACGATTATATCAACACCTGCCCTCGTGCGGAATCAAGAGAGAAAATACGACTCGTTGGTGATAGACGACAAACTTGTGGGCTTACAACGGGGAATTTGCATTGGGAGGCGTTTGATAAAGCAGTTAAGGGTTTACAATACTGTTGATACCATCATATTTGAAATGGCATATATATTGGTCTTCTGCCTACGAAATGATATGAATCGGAAATTTGAATCAACTTATATGAATGATTACCTTATAAGCATGGGTTAGCGATAGTGAGCCAACGAAGTGGAATATCCTGTCTTCTAACTAACCCGACGCCTAATTTACATGTGTTTTTTTTATGATAAGCTCCAATCATTGAATTATAATGGATACTAATACACATAATGTACCTACCTAGTCTTGTAAATCTTTCATGCGTACCTTAGGCAATGTAACTACCTACGTAGTACCTTCTAAGCCAATACTAGGTAACCCATGTAGATATCAACAATTGTAAGAGTTCCAAATTCTAGATATATGTAAGATGTAACAGACCTATTATATGATTCGAGAGGAGTTTCCCGACTAGCATAAATTGTTTCTGATACACTATCATTGTTCCTCGTATCCCAGACAGTAAAAGGTAGTGGTAGACTACCTAGGTAGGTTGGTATCGATAGGTATTGTCGAACACTTTGCGGTTCTACAATTTAATTATTAGTCGAAGCCCGCAACGTTGGAGATCAACCCGAATTCTATAGGCAACACTTAACTACCAAAGTACTTCACACATCACCAGTGTAGTATTGTCAAGACTCCGCTAAGATCAAGACCCCAATGGTTCAATATTCGATACTACTCTTAAAAGCCACCCAACCTGCCATGCTTCAGTCGCAATGACGTACGTTTCCTAGTCCGATGTTACCGCACTAGATCTTAAAGATTGGCCCAAAGTTCTCGAAGGATAGCGATCTGATCGTGCTCCCGTATGAGAAGTTCTGTCACTTCGAGAGCTGTATAGCACAAGGAAGTTTTCCAGTCAAATCTGGACCCCTGACTTCTCATATACGGATTGTTCATAAACCTACTCAGTCCTATTTAAAATGCTCGAATCGGAGGACCGGGTATTTGTCCTATCTTCAGAAGGATTTGTCCCCCGCCCTTTGTATATGATTATAGTTTTAATTGCCTGATTTTTGGTACTGGAACTGATAGGTTAGAATGGATGAAGAGGGTCTTCGCTGACGGAGAGCGCAATGTACCTTGTCCAGCCGTCTAGGATTCGAGATTTCGGGTCATCGATGCGACCTTAGAGGCGCAAGCGTTGGTACCTCTTGAGGAGATACTCCGCTAATACATCCCAACGGGCAAGCATCTTCTGAAAATAATTCAGGCCAGACTCAGGCAACAGAAAAAAAAACAGTACAACGTGAAGCAGAAGAACAGGAAATCCCAGAGGATATCATCCCTCGTTGGTGCAACTGTCAGAAAGTAATTACCACGTGGACGAAGAAGATGGCAGGTGGACCATGTGGTTTTCCATCACAGGATCTCCTGAGGCAAGTTGATTTCTTTGTTCCTCCGTTGGATGCTAGAGTCCCTTTCCCGACTCACATCTCTGTAGGATTAAGATTTGATTTCTCATGAAGCGTTCTATGAAAACTTCCCTAGGGATCAAAACTTCTGCCCTATATTTTGCCGTGGAACATGTATGTAACTTTGTTGAACGAATCAGAACACATCAATTATCTAGCTTAATACATCGTTCTTAGGTCCTTTGGCATCGGAAGTTGCTGTATGTTAGCAGCAACCTGAAATCACTTCAACACAAGCACGAATAACCCATCCAATTTCTTAGAAGTCATTAAACACATCGTTTCTAATTTCTTTTCGCATTGCGCGTTAACGACCCCCCTTACAGTATAATACATAAAAGTCGAGATTTCCTTTTGGTCGTTGAGGCCCCCTTTCATTCACCTCAGCCCTCCGAGATAAGATTCCGCCGACGCCTTGTATCGTTTCGTGAAAAACCAAAGCAACGAGAAACCTTGACGCCGATGGTGTGGGGATGGAGCTCTCGCGAATGCGAGAACTAGTCGATGACGAACGCGCTACCAACTTCTATGTTCTTGCGTGTCATCTATTCCTTTCGGTATGGTACGTGTGCCGAGTGACGCACGTGAGTCCGGGAACCCGGCACATATACAACGAGGAAGCTGAAGGATGCTTCCGAAGATGGTACATTAGGAATTAACACAAGATGTCGAATCTAGGGGATTGGGGCCCTTTTTCAACACGGAGAGGAGCCACGGTACGCTTAGAATGACGAGTTGCGCGAACCGTTACGGCTGCCGTATGAGTCACGGCTTTGGCCAAAGCCACCGCCTCCTCGGCCACCACCCCCACCGCGACCACCACCACCAAAGCCGCCTGATCGGCTACCCTGACCGAAACCGCCTGATCGGCTACCCTGACCGAAACCGCCTGACCGGCTACCTTGACCGAATCCGCCTGATTGTCCGCCGAAGCCACCTGATCGACCGCCGGAGCCGCCTGATCGACCACCGAAGCCGCCTGATCGTCCGCCGAAGCCGCCTGATCGTCCGCCGAAGCCACCCGATCGTCCGCCGAAGCCACCTGAACCATAAGATCCGCCGAATTCGTCCTCGTCAGGCTCATCATGTCCGATTCTGACTCCAGGAATATTCGCCAGTCCGCGATTGTACGCCGCTTTTGACGATATGGCAGGTTGTTGATCCCAGCCCATGCCATTCATACACCATTGATTGAGTAAGTTGATGACGTCTTCAGGCAGCAAATATCTTCCCATTTTCGAGCCGAGGAAAGAGTTGTATGTATCCCTGAACGGTTGCTTTGGAAGTTTCTGATAAGCTCGAGAGACTTCCTCAAAGAATTTCGCAACTTGTGCCGGTGGATCACCTGATCCTACTACGTGCTGTGGAGCCACAAGATCCTTATTGGGTTTAATGGGCAGGCCAGGAAGGCGATTCCGCGCTTCTTGAATTTCTTCCTTGGCCAAAATAAGCCATCCTTCACCAGACTTTCCAGCACGACCCGTTCGCCCGACTCGGTGGATATATTGGTCTCTGTCTGGGGGTAGACCGACCTGGATAACGTGCGACACATTGGGAAAATCCATTCCTCTTGCGGTGACATCCGACGAAACTAGAATACCTGTTTTAGCAGCTCGGAAGGCATCGGCGTTCCTTGTACGTTGGGCCTGAGTTAGCTTTGAATGAATATCGTAAATTCCGGGACCGCCTGCTCTCGAAGCTAAAGAAGTTCCCCTGAGAACTCGGTTTGTAAACGCGACGGTGGATGTGTTCGAGAAGAACAGGATTGCCTTGAATGGGAGGGCGTCGGGATCCTCTCTAGCCCTCTGCTGCGCTCGATCGGCAATTTCCATGACGGTTGGGTACCAATTCTCGTAACCGTTCACCTGCACAAGGTGTTGCGGGACACGTTCATGAGTTGGCGTTTCATCAGGGCTGATTGTTTGCACGAACTCGAAATTGTCTGTCTTGACCATGCTCTTGGCTAGATGAACGACGTCTCGGGGAATGGTGGCAGAAAACAGGAGAGTTTGGCGGTCGACCTCGCGAATGGGTGGGAGGAGATCTATAAGATTGCGAATGTCATCGGCGAAGCCAACGTCTAGCATACGATCGGCTTCATCCAATACTACACATTGTACTTTTGGCGCCTTCACGCCAGAGTCTGGGTCTGTGAGAATATCCTGAAGTCTACCTGGGGTGGCGACAAGAACGTGGCAACCCTCTCGGCGCATCTTCCAAAGAGCTTCTCTCTTCCTCGTTCCGCCCACGGCCGTTTGAATAACGATCCCAGTGTGTTCAGCTAGCTTTTGTGCCTCAACACCGATTTGCTCTGCAAGTTCACGCGTTGGGGACATAATGATGCCACGGATATCCTCCGTGGTAGCATGTCGACGGGCAGATGGCTGAGCAAGGCTAGGTTCAGCTTGCAGGATACGCTGGAAAAGAGGGATGAGAAAGCCTAGGGTCTTGCCGGTTCCAGTCTTCGCTTGCGCAACTCTGGAAAAAAAAAATTAGTGAGGGGCTAACTAAAAATAAAAAGGAACATGAAGTTTTACGTACAAATCAACACCCTTGAGTGCCGGGTTGATAGTCATAGACTGGACATCAGTCATGGTGTCATATTTCATGTCTTGGGTAATGGCTCGTATAATTCGTTCATTGACGCCTAGCTTTGCTAGGTCTTCAAACCGGGTCACATCGTAAATCCCAGCTGGCGAGTCACCGTCTGCATTGTGATGTGCTGTGGCTTCTTGAGAATATAGTCGAATGGCGACTTGTCTGAAGGAAGGTAATTGGGGTTGAACCTGCGACAATGTCCGGCATGATACTGCTGCGAGGGGTCGAGAGAGAAGCTGTCGCGGGGCCAAGCTCGAGAGTTGGCGACGGGCTAAATTGCCTACGCGGGCATGCCGCTGCAGGGAAGACTTGAACATTGCGACAATAGAGAAGATATTACTTCCAAGGTTCACAAGAATAGAGATGGGAAGTAAAGGGATCCTCTCATATGCGCACGACCTTATAAATGAAAATTTAAAGCGCGTGTCGAGGCGAATTGAAATTTGCGCTGAACGAATTTTTTTTTTTTTCTTTAGAAACTTTTGACCAGGGGTCTAGGTCCGGTCCGTTGAATGTGGAGCCACTTAAAATCGGAAACGGAATAAATTTATTTCCCCCGGCTTTACTAAGGCCTTGGCATCCTGGAAAATTGTATCCAGTGTTGATAATACCTCAACATGCAGTATTAATGTGCAAGTCGCTTTAAGTCATGAGTACAACACACTGTGTAATAGGAATTCATATTGGTTGACTACCTATACATACAATATATCTGTTATTAACACATATTCCAGCCTAGAAATCGTAAATCATCGACTTTGATATTGGTGAGTTTGGTTGACATAGCTACGTAGATACCTACACTAGGTATGTTATGTCAATGAATTTGTTAACTCAAGTTATTAAACTCTTAAACTCCAACGTTGTTCTCTCCAATGTTTTGTCGGCCCAGTTGAAGAACCTTACTACGTACCTGTAAGTTCAAAGAGTGGGGTATCAAATCCGAACCGCGGGGAGCTTGGAAGCTGATCTACAAATTGCATAGTACCTATGTGCCCAGGTACTGTGGCGTTTGTGTTTTACTCTTCAATTTACGATAAGGTACCTAATACAATCAATGAGCTCTGGAAGGCCAATCGAGGAATTCTAAGTTCAATGAACGAATGAACGAATGAATAAATATGTCCGAGGGAGGTTCCTTAGCTGCGCCCTATTACAAGAAGAATAATCGTATTTGCAAAGTACTATGCGTATCCTACACCTATTATTACTAGGTAGCGGGTAGAAGTAGCGGAAGGTGGTTGGGTTGCATGTGAAAAACGCTTATCCACTTTAAACAAAAGCGTCTTTTTAAGTGGATCGGCGGAACCTCGTGCTTCAAATGCTACCTACCTAAGTACTAAGTATATACATCCATGGATGGCTCCAGTGCGGCGTCAACCACTGGTAGCATATTTGTCGCTGATATTTAACAGAAAAGGAACCCCTTCCTGCCCTTCTTAATTACATGTGGTCCTCAAACCTACAGGTATATATACTCTTGCATGGACACCCATACGTTATGTCATTGAAATGTCTCGAATCTAAACTGCATGGAGTATAAGCTCTAGATTTGAACTTTCTTCCAAGCCGAGCTGAACTTGTCTCTGTTAAACAACTTCGGGACCTATTTTCTTTTCTTATCCCAATACATATTATACATATTAACATAATGATCTGAACTTCAACTTGCATATTCAGCATTGCTAGAATTGAGAGGAATGAAAGGGGGGATAATAGACATCATAATGGAACAAGATATGTCTATCGTGGTATTCAACATGTTGCCGACGTCGGTCCAGGCTCGACTGCCGGCTTTCCGATCTCTCCGCCGATCTACGAGCCTATCTATCTCGTCCTTTCGACGCCGTTCTCTACCACCTCAGAAAGACATGGAAGAGGTAATGATTACGAGGAGTGAAGAGGACTCGGTCATTGGGTTGCGGCCATGCTCAGAAGCAACAACAAACGCCACTGATAGTGGACGTGAGGTAGACCAAAAAAAGTCGTTGAACTGCGACGGCAGTAGTCCCGATGCCAGCTCAGGAGTGAAGTGGAATTATGCCGCACAAGGTACGAATTTCCTCGATCTACCGTCCACTTCACATAAGTCTGGATACGTTGTTCAACTCTGGGATATAGGTTCTTACTTGCAGCACTCTGCCGCCCATGAAACAATTGACTTGGCCTTCGCAAGGAAATCGTATATTGACGGCGTAGCATACATGCTGAAAGCTCTTCCGGATGATATGGACGATTATGAAGCCTGTGTCATCCGACGCGCGCTACCAAACTCATTACAGCAAACTGGAACGGATAGACGGATCGAGGGAGGATCTAAATGGCTCCCATCCGATAGAGCAAAGACGTTTCTGCACTCTACTGTTCAAGGATTCGTATCGAGCCTTGTCCTTTTCGCCTACATCCTCCTCTCCTTTCTGTCAGCCATCATCCGTACCGGAGCCCATTATGAGCGGCAATACAACATCTCGCAACACATCGTCTCTGGTAGCTTTGTTTTGGCTACTGCCGTCGGGAAGCGGAGTGGTGCCCTAAGTGAGAAGAGTGAGTATACTCCGGACCTGTTTAAGAGCCACGCATCTGTCGATAACTAGTTTTTTGAGACTAGACCTCGCTGTTGAGGTTTTCTTTAGTTTGCAATTACTAACTTCAAGTGCTCTAGTTGGTGCTATAAGTGACGGCAGACTTGGTAAGCTGCTATCCGACCTTGTCGCTTGGACTATAGAGAGCGTTGCCGGCGGAGTCCAAGATGGCATCGGACAGGGTTTACTCTTAATCGAACAGAGGCGTAAATGAGTTATGACATGACGGGTATTTGCATTTCCTGCCGGGATTGGCCTGGCGTACGGATAGAGGTATGCGTATACATATTGGAATATACATAGAACGCATTAGAAACACGGAAGGATAAGGGCATGGATAGACAATGATTAAACGAAGGCATCTGCAATACTTCCGCAATATTTTCTGCACGATGACATAGGCACCTGGCCGAGGGTGAGACTCCGAATATGTATATATGTTCGCTTCGATTCCGAATCTACGGAACCTGTTTCAGACCAAGGGTACGCCACGCATGTACTTCAAATTTGGATATACCAAAAGCCGTCGAGTCGAGGGGTGGGGTCCAAATGCACAGTCAACTTCCTTCCAACCTGGACCCTTAAGTCGCCAAACCAAACCCGTAGTCCTGAGTCTATGTTCACTATTGAGTCTTCCCGGTAGCCTTCTCCGCCGCAATTTTGGCCTCCATCTTCTTCCTCGCTGCCAGAATCATCTCGTCTCGCCTCCGTTGTAGCGACGCTTGTCTCTCGTCCCGATTGGAGCTCCATGGCTTTGACTTTGTTACGGACTCGGCCTCGCCGTTCGCGGTGACCTTATCTTGTAACCTATACCTGGTAATTAAGTCTGGTTCGGCAGGTTTGGGTGGCGCCTTGAAGGTCTGTGTTTGCGCTGTCGACGAGGGTGTCGGGGAGACTGGGGGAGGTGGCGGCTGGAATGTGACAGGCGGCTGAGAGCATTACAAGATTAGCATCGCACGTCAAGATAGAAACGCGCGCAGGGGGATATGCGTGCCATGAGGGAAGAAGAGTTAGGAAGACATACTGTTTCTAGCCGCCCAGATAATATTCTTTCCGTGGTCGCCGCGATGTTTCCCCCATTACGGTGCAGATCCCACAAGATAGTCCTCCGATCGACTTGCGGAAACATTTGCTGGATTCGTTCCACGGCAGCCTCTCTGGCGCGGGACGCCGACTGAGCATCTCGTGTCGGTCGCGGAGGTTGCGAGGCCGGAGAGAAAAATAGGTAACGAATGATGAGCCCGCCGAGGACGATTATTAGGATAAGGGAAGTGAGTGACACTTGTTCGTCTGCCATTTCTTGTGCCGTGAGCTATGCATGTAATACTTTCCACCTAAATCTATTATATTTCGACGAAAGTCATAGATGAAGATAGAAGATACAAGGTCTAATCGGGGACTGGGCCGAAAGAAATCGGATTGTGGCCAGGATAGATCAAAATGACGTCCAGTAGGGAACCGATTCTGCTATGGACAACTTTGATAACGGGGTTCGGAAGTCGCGTGTGGATTCCAGCGAGTTGCACCTTAGAATGTTACGGGAACAATTGAAACAGTTGGAACAGTTGAAACCTTATCCACGGATCCATCCTGGCCACCTGAAATTTGGGGCTCACGTCAGATGTACCTAAGTACCTGATGCTAGTCTGATCATCGGCATCTTAATATCAACATCGAAGCCTACGGAATACGTTCACAAGCATTTTCCAAATTTGAAGCTAATGTGGTGATAATACCCATTGCAATTACTCGTCACTCTCAGTTCGAGTTTGCGAATCTGCAACCTACATAGGGCCAGGTACGACTGAATTCATGATTTGGGCCTGTACCCAAGACTGCTCTTAATAACCGTTGAGCAATCAGGATCACCTATGAGTGTCATAAATAATCTATCCTCTTCCTTGCAACCCTGGCCAAACCAGAGATAGCAATGAAAAAGAAGTTCGCGTCACCTGGAGGCAGTGTAATACCAGGGACACGGTGGGAGCGATCATGGGCAAGCCCAGAGGATGCGCTACCGAGGTGCAAAAATTAGAATAATCACGATTGAATCCAAGTAGGATTCTTTCAGAGATTAAACTGAAAAGAACAGATACTACACTTGATCTAAGCCAAAAGGCTATCACGAAGGTTAGCAGATTGTCAACCGTATGCAGTATAGGTGTGGTGTTGGCTTACCAAAGAGAGCTGAAGAAGAAAGAAAAAGGAATTCTGAGATTGGAGCTGGGAAGAATTAGATATAGTAGCTTGGAGGGGACCGTAGTGGGGCACCTGATTCTGCCGCAACTTCCCGCTCTCACGGCGTCTCTATACGTGGTCTGTGCGTTAATTAGCCCTCATTTATCAGCCAAGCTTCGCGGGGCTAATAGAACCCATTTTAAATACCTAATCAATAACCAATGATAGCTTGATCCCTGTGTAGTTTGTTTTTGTTGACCTCAATCGCGTCGGCAACCGGTTTTTTAATAGCAACTCCAATGCGGCAACAACTTGAAGCTGTAGATGTTACGAGTTAACAGAGCCATCGTTAATTTTTATATGCGAATCAAATCGCAGTCGCCAATATGAGGGTTACGGAGGTGATTATAGACGTATGTATGCTACGAGATGATATAATAATTACTTTCGCTGACTTATTTAAAAGGGCTTCAAATCATATGCCGTTAGGACGGTCATTTCGGGATGGTCAGTAAATAAGAGTGCTCTTCTACGTCGCATACTAGAAGCTGATGTCGTCGCATAGGGATGAGAGCTTTAACTCCATTACCGGCCTTAACGGTAGTGGAAAATCGAACATCCTAGATTCCATTTGTTTCGTTTTAGGTATCACGAACATGTCCACCGTTCGAGCCCAAAACTTGCAGGTATGGGTGCCAAAAGAAGTATACCTGGATTTGCGACCATACAGGCCCTAACTATCAAACTCAGGATCTTATCTACAAGCGCGGCCAAGCAGGCGTGACGAAAGCAAGCGTGACCATCGTCTTCGACAACAGAGACAAGCAGAAATCACCTATCGGATTCGAAGAGTATGCCACAATTAGCGTCACTAGACAGATCGTCTTAGGCGGAACTTCAAAATATCTCATCAATGGGCACCGAGCACAACAGCAAACTGTCCAAAATCTCTTCCAATCGGTCCAACTCAATATCAATAATCCCAACTTCCTCATCATGCAAGGCCGAATCACGAAGGTCCTAAACATGAAGGCAGTCGAGATTCTAGCCATGATTGAAGAAGCCGCTGGTACCAGAATGTTTGAGGACCGAAGGGATAAGGCTTTAAAGACCATGGCCAAGAAAGAGATGAAGTTACAGGAGATCACCGAGCTCCTTCGTGACGAAATCGAACCTAAGCTCGAGAAATTACGGACAGAAAAGAGAGCCTTTCTGGATTTTCAACAAACGCAAAACGACTTGGAGCGCTTGACGAGGGTCGTAGTCGCGCACGATTATGTCAAGTATCAAGAGAGACTGCAACAGTCTGCTTCAGATCTGGAAAACAAGAAACGACGACAGAAGGACCTTGAAGATTCCGCCACCAGGCTTAAGAGCGAGATATCCCATCTTGAAGAAGACGTCAAGAGAGTAAAGGCGCAAAGAGATAAGGAGCTCAGGAAAGGGGGGAAGGCCCAGGCGCTGGAGGACGATGTTAAAAAACATTCTAACGAGCTGGTCCGATTAGCCACTGTAATGGACTTGAAGAAGTCTAGCAAATTCGAGGAAGAGGAGAAGAAAGCCGCGGTCCAGAAGAGTGTTGCCGAATTGGAGGCGACCTTGAAAGAGAAGACAAAAGCATATGAACAAATCAAGGCCAAGTACGACGCAGCAAAAGAGGAGAACGAGAAGCAAAGCCTCGAAGCAGAGTCAAAAGAGGAATTGCTTCAGACATTGCAGACAGGCGTTGCATCTAAAGAAGGTCAGGAAAGCGGTTATCAGGGCCAGTTGCAAGACGCAAGAAACCGAGTAGCGGCCGCGGCTACGGAACAAGAACAGGCCAAGATCAAGATCGCCCATCTCGAGAAGCGAATCAAAGAGGAAGAGCCTCGAGCAAAGAAGGCTAAGGAACAAAATGCGGGCCTACTAAAAGACTTGGAGGGTCTCAAAGCTCAATCTCAAAAGCTTCAGGCTCACCTTGCGAAGCTTGGATTTGAGCCGGGGCAAGAAGAAGATATGTATAAGCAAGAATCATCGTTGCAGCAAACTATCAGAGGCTTACGCCAAGAGGCGGATGCTCTGAAGCGTAAAGTTGCCAATATCGATTTCAACTATGCTGATCCAACACCTAATTTCGACCGTTCGAAGGTCAAGGGATTAGTTGCACAACTCTTCACCCTCGATAAGGAACACATCAGAGCTGGCACTGCTTTAGAGATATGTGCTGGAGGCCAACTCTACAATGTCGTCGTGGATAGCCAGGTCACAGGTACTCAACTGTTACAGAACGGCAGACTACGAAAGAGAGTCACCATCATTCCTCTTAACAAAATCGTGGCATCTAAAGCCTCGGCACAGACGATTGCTACGGCCCAAAATATCGCACCTGGAAAGGTGGATCTGGCTTTGTCGCTCGTAGGTTACGATGATGAAGTATCTGCAGCGATGGTAAGAATCTTTGGCAGGACTTTAATCTGCCAAGATGCCGAAATTGCGAAGAGAGTGACTTTTAACCCGAATGTACGGATGAGGAGTATCACTTTGGAAGGCGATACGTACGATCCCTCAGGTACGCTATCAGGCGGAAGCGCACCTAACTCTAGTGGCGTATTGGTCACCCTACAGAAGCTAAACGAGATCAACCGCCAGCTCAAGGAAGCTGAAGGTTCTTTGCGCAACCTCCAAGCTAGGATCTCCCAAGAGAAGTCAAAACTCGACCAGGCCCGTAAAATCAAGCAGGATCTTGATCTCAAAGCCCATGAAATCAAACTCGCAGAGGAGCAAATCAGTGGCAATTCTTCGTCATCGATTATCCAGGAAGTGGAGAATATGAAGGAGACAATCATCCAGCTCAAGAATGACAGTGCTGAAGCTAAAAAGAGACAAGCCGAAGCTAGTGCCGATGCAAAGAGAATAGAGAAGGACATGAAAGACTTCGAAAACAACAAGGATTCAAAGCTTGTAGAACTTCAATCTTCTCTAGACAAACTGCGAGCGACGTTGGCTAAGAACTCAACTGCCGTCAAGTCTTTACAGAAGGAGGTCCAAAGCGCCCAACTAGACTCTGAACAGGTCTCTGGTGATCTTGCTGCCGCAAGAGAACAGTTACAGGAGGTCGAATTTGCTATAGAATCACAACAACAGGAGATTGAGGATCTTGTTAAGAAACAATCCGCATTACAGGAGACTCATGACCTCGCTCAAGCAGAACTTGACGACGAAAGGGCGAAACTAACTGGCTTCGACGACGAATTACATGCGCTTGAAGAAGCTATTAGGTCAAAGAACAACCGAATTACTGAAGAGGGTCTCGAAAAGCAAAAGCTTGGTCACACAGTCGATAAATTCCACAAGGAGCAACAGCACGCGGTTCAGGCTGTAGCAAACATGGAGAAGGAGTTTGATTGGATTGCTGAGGAGAAAGACAACTTCGGCCGCACGGGGACGCCGTACGACTTCAAGGGCCAGAACATTGCGGAGTGCAAAGCGACGCTGAAGACGCTCACAGACCGGTTCCAGGGCATGAAGAAGAAGATTAATCCCAAGGTCATGAACATGATCGATAGTGTCGAGAAGAAGGAGGTGTCGCTTAAGCACATGATGAAGACGGTCATCCGCGATAAGCGCAAGATCGAGGAGACCATCATCAGCCTTGACGACTACAAGAAGAAGGCCCTCCTGCAGACCTGGGAGAAGGTCAACGGCGACTTCGGCCAAATCTTCTCGGAGCTGTTACCTGGTGGTAGCTTCGCGAAGCTGGATCCACCCGAGGGCAAAACCATCAATGAGGGTCTAGAGGTTAAGGTTTGTTTAGGCAAGGTGTGGAAGCAGAGCTTGACGGAACTGAGTGGTGGTCAACGGTAAGCATTCTCTATTCTGGCCATTCATCATCCCACCCTTTTTTTTTTTTTTTTTTTCTACGACTATCACAATACTAACCGTGACAACGAATAGATCACTAGTAGCGCTCTCTCTCATCATGGCGCTGCTCCAGTTCAAGCCAGCGCCCATGTATATCCTAGACGAGGTCGACGCGGCGCTGGACCTGTCGCACACGCAGAATATTGGTCGCCTCATCAAGACGCGCTTCAAGGGGTCCCAGTTCATCGTCGTCTCCCTCAAGGACGGCATGTTCCAGAACGCCAACCGCATCTTCCGCACGCGCTTCAGCGAGGGCACGAGTATGGTGCAGGCTCTTACCGCCGCGGACTTCAAGTGATCCCACCTACCTATACATGCCTCACACAAGTAACATTCTTCCAGCTTACCTCTCCCGGAAGGTAGAGAAGGCGGGCGCGGGTGGAGCGGCGCAAGGCGTGGGGGCGGGACGGGTTGCCTTTGTCGGGTTATGCGCGGTTTAACGTATGTATGTAATGCGTATGTGGCTAAGTCTAGCGTGCGCGCGTGCTTATGTACGATCCAATATGAGAGGGGAGGAATGGGGGGGGACTGAGGGGAAACCAGAGAGTGAGAGCGAGAGTGAGAATGAGAAAGAGAAAAAATATGAGGAATGAGACATGAGGGATATTGCAGCTTCCCCAATGACGATTGCATGAGCGACCGTAGAGCATTACTCGTTACGGCCCACGATGGTTGGATTGAGGGTTGGAGGGACGGGAATGGATGGACGGTCAACACACGCAACGAAACGAATGAATGGTTATACCAATTGACGGCGGCGGATAGGCTAGGCCATTATGAAATATTGTTTTTTCGAGCAGGTTTTTTTGTCGCTTTCGATTGGGGACTCTTCTCTTTTCGGTTACCGGAGTAATGACAAATCCCAGTGCCGATGATGTCTCAGTTGTTCCAGTTCACTTTCTTTCTTGTTTTAGCCGCCCTCGAAGTTTGAGTACACCGTGATATTCGTCGGTTTCATCTAATGCGTCTTATTCTAGGTGATATACATATATCTGCCGCCCGGTTTTATTTTTTATTATTTTTAAGCGCCGTGAAAGTGCTTCGGTACCACCTGACCACCTTCTACTCTCGCCACATCTCATGATTAAGGTATGTTTTCTTGCCGTGAGCATATAGATTAATGGTACAATGTGAAGCGGAGCTGTCTTAGTCTTAGTCTTACTTTTACTGCTTGATATATACATGGTGGCCCCGCTCCTCGACCTCGACCGTCATGCCGACGGCGATCCAAGACTCGCGGTCGTCGCCCAGGCTGGCGTCGTACAGGGGCGTGAGCTGCATCCCCAGGCAGCCGTTCAGCGGGGCGCCCTCGTCGACGGCCCGCTTCGCCCTGAGCGACTTGTCCGGCTCGCTCGGGTGCCGGACGCCGGTGTCGGGGTCGACGTTGGGCATCTTGCATCTGATTGTGGAGTTAGTTACCCTTCAGCCCTTGAGTCCTACAGCGATCAATCAGGTAGGTGGTAATCCTCCCCACGTTGGGGGAAAACGGATGCCGAGGTGGCTTCGGAGTTTGGGATGGGGAAGTGGGTGGGAAGGTAGGTAGGTAGGTAGGTAAGGAGGCAGGTAGGGAAGGGAGGGATGAGGAGGAGGGGTTACTGACCTGACAGTTCTGCATGATACATGGAACGAGGCGTCGTTGTAAAGACCTGAACTCCCCGGCTTGAACCGGACTTGCTTCCACGTCTCCTCGTCGTAGGCATCGGCGCCAGAAACTGTGAATAGTGTGAGATGGGATTTCAGATGGAGGGGCAAGGCTGGAGGATATTGGCTTACGGATGATGTTAGGTCGGAATCGGAGTACGTCGAGTTCCTTTAAGCCATCATCTTTGGGAACCTCTTCGCTGAACTTTTGTATGCTGTTTAGCGTCATCAAGTGAAGGGGATACTAGAATTTGGGATTAGTCTACACGGTCAAGATTCAGCTGAAGGTAACGGAAGACGTACAGCGTCCTGAAATCCTGTTACAGGTTGATATCCAGCCTCGTCCTTGCTTGGGGCGCATCGATAGACCTCACGCAGTTGGTCTGGGTCAATTCTGAATATGCCGAGTTTGTTGCTAACGCCCAAGTACCGTCGTAGCTCCGAGGGCAACTCCCTTTCCATGTTAAGAGCGTTGACGGTTTCTTTCCATATCTTGACATTTTCGAACGTATAGCCGTTCTCCTTGATCTCTGCTTCCGATGGGAAGTCCACCGGAAGCAAGATCTCTATTTCCGGCTCAGCAGCACGTCCTCTCTGAAGCTTCGCCGTAATCGTTGAGTAAATACCACGCCAACCATCCTCCTTCCAAGGAAATCGTATGACCAAAAATGCCTCCTTCGATTTCATTGACTGCTTCCGGAGTTTCATCTCATCCGGTAACCACAGGTCAACGGTAACATTAGCCAATCTGGCGAACTGCCTTTGAGTAATGAATTCCCATGCGTGCTGCGATTTCTCCTCATCTGTGGAGTCCACCGCCACGGGGAAGGGACTTTTGAGCTGTGCAAATGTGAAGAGGCGATCGAACTGCAGCCCTGACGGGAAGACTTTGCTCCTCGTCAGTTCAATGCCCTTACATGACTTGACTGGGTAGATGACCAAGCTCTGAACCTTGGGTGACTCGTTGCCCTGTGGCGAATGCTCAGCGGAGAACTGCTTCTTCAGGTTACTCTTCGAACCGTCAACTCCAGCCTTTGTGTGCGTCTGGATCAGCGCATCGGCTTTTTGAAGTCCGACAGGTGGTAAAATCACAACCACAGGTATTAAGAAGGCAAGAATGGTTATCGAAAGTAAGAATATCGAGCTAGCATCCAGATTAAGGCCGCCGCGGGCCTGAAGCAACTCATCCATGACGATGCGTTATAATTACTACTACTAGGTAGGTAGGAAAATCTTCGAATCGAAAGTATTATGTTGGTACTTGTCCAGCAAGACACGTCTTTGTCTTTGAGAGATGTATCATACGTAGCTACAAGAAGAATAAGACGAGATGAATATAACAAAGGGTGGGCCTGCAGAGGTCAAGGAGTTGAAGCTAAAAAGAGCGTTTCAAATGTGGTTGCATCGTTAGTCCCTCGACGAAACATTTGAAACACTCGAAACATCTGAGACATTGTTAAGGGCGAAGCGCCAAAATCGACTCATCGCGACTATGTCATGTGATCAAGCTCGTTCTGACTAATGTATTGTCACGTGATATACGGCTGAACCGCCAACTAGGGGATAGTAAGCTAGCGGGAGCGGCTGATTAGGTGTTTTAATAATCTAATTGATCATATCTCGAGTCCGAGGTCGCCAGAGAATAAGAATGTGTAGGTTGATGTTCTTCATAGCATACCTAGAAATCTGGCCAGATAGCAGCAGCCGATCATCCAGGTAGCGAATCCATACACCTAGCTACCATATTACCTGTAGGTATCCGAGGGAGATGCAACTTTTCACGTTCCGTCGAGCAGAAGCAATCTAATCGCTGTAGGATTCTATCATGGGACGATCGCACTAATTTCCCCCCGAAACCGCACTTAGGGGACAGAGGGCGGACGGTGATCCCGGCGCTAGCTAGACCCCGAGTCTTTTCTGAAGTTTTCTAGCAGTTAAGACAGCTATGTTGCGTATGCAACGATGTGATGGTAGTACCGATCACACCCCAACCATCCTCTGACTGACGTATTCGCCAGCAAGGGTTGGTGGAAATTATCAAGCCCGAAATCGATAGAAGGATCGTCATACACCCGAATAGCCACCGGTAACAGTTTACTTTTACTCCTATTATCACGGTTAAACATGCTAGATCATGTACGAGCTTATTAATAGGTGAAACTTTTAGGTAAGTCTGGTTGAACTTGATAGAATTTGGGGTCGTATCTCTAACAGGTAAGCCACAACGTCAAACGAGAGCGAAGACACGTCTCGGTATGGACTCCGAATGCAACGAAGCCCGAGAGATGGGCATCCCGGAGTTGAACTACCGTACTTAGATGCAACCATGGCTTGTTACCCACGGCCGCCGAGTCGGAGATATCGGGGCTGGTGTTGACCAACTAATGCAAGGTACCAGGCACAATAAGGGGACACACGTGTGGGTAGGTCGTCTATGGAGGGTTTAATCATACTCAGTGGCGCTCACCGCCAGGTAGTGAAATGTCGTCGACAGCGAAATACAGATAGGTAGGTTAAGAGCTTGCATACAGGGTCAGAATTTCGGCTTCACCTTCATTTCAGGTTGGCTGCCCCCCTTAGCGCCCATATGCAGAGCTAGTCTCAAAATCGCGTCAGTCCACGTACTGGGTAGCAACCCCCTGAAAGTGGGAAGGGTATGGCTGGTTTTCATTGCCAAGTACTTGACAACACGCCGGACGCCTCTGCATCAGCTTACTGTAGGGCGCTGGGGATCCGCGGCGGGATTCACCACAATAACGTATGTGGGAGTCCAATCTGGGCAGGTTGTCAAGTTTTCAGGGCCGATACGGCCAGGTAGGTAACAGCCAGATAGGAAAATGCACATTCTCGGTACATTACGTCGTTAGGCTGTTTATGGCAGAGGGCGATCTCGGGCTGATGATTCCGCGGAAGTAGGCACTATTCTCCGCATCTTTTCTTGCTTCTTATACGCCTAGTCAGCGTAGGTGCCAAAGTGAGGCTACTTTGGCAACGGACGAAATGTTTGGAGATAAGAATTACTAGGCCCTGTGTCTATGTGCGGCTCTCGGGATTGCCGTTACCATTCGTAAAGCAGCCTATCTCCTACGGTAACTTTGCCATGATGGCCTATGGTCTATCACTTGAGAGTAGCCCGATATCTAGTATATTCCACTTAGACTAAAGGCGGAGCATTGCGGATTCAACCCAATGGCATTGTGAAGACATCCCGCCATTACAAATAGTATCGGGCGCCAACCATGTGCATGGCGGGAGACTAGCTCTACTATAGACACAGGTTGAAAACGCCATGTGGAAGACACCGCTAAGGCAGTAAGGGTAGATCTAGATAGAATCGGGTATAGAAGCTACACTAATTATGTAGTCCAGCCAGCTAATTTAGTAGCCTCACGGGGACACCCTAGGATTCTCCACAGAAAGGGTATGTATGCATCGTTACATGTACGTGTGGCTTACCTATCAGCTGTTCGAACGTTTTTACTTTAGCTGTCGTACGAAGCCATGTGCGCTTATACTTTATGTAAGGGCTCATGCCGCGCAGGAACTGATCGCATCATGAGTCGGCTTATCTTTTTACGAAAGTGGACTCAATTGTCGAGAATATCCGGACTAAGGGGTCCTGACGGGATTCGCTATTATCTAGCGGATTTGACGAGTCTAGAAATTCTCTCATGCTATGCTACGTAGTGTATACCTACCTAGGCATGTAGCGAATAGGGGTATATTAGATGTATTATTGGCATAGACTAAAGAGTATACCAAAGACCAGGGAGCCTCCTTGGGGATCAGACCTTCGAATCAAATGCGAGGGGATGACAATTTCCGTGCTTGTTCTTGAGCTTCGCTGCATGAGGTATTGTAAGATTAAAAACCAGACTTGCTTGTTGTTAATCAGCGGTCCCATAGACCCGGGAAATTCAAGTTTCCTTTTAGAGTCGCCTGCCGCCAGCCCTAGATAAAATGTCCAAATAAGTTTAGTCTACGAGTATACGCCGAAGCAGTGTTCTCCATCGCGTCTCTCCTATCGTCCTTCTATCCTTGCAGGGATTTACCCCCGTTCTCTCGGCCGGGAATCCTGTCCCATATTAAATCGTGCTATGCAAATGTCTAGCCTTACTGCCACTGCTACCTAGCTTTAGACAAGAGTTGGTATCACAGAGACTGTACTCGGACGTTTCTAGAACACACAGACGCAACATGCAGTAAAACAAGATGCCCCTGACGGGTCTTAGCGTAGAAAAAGGTTAAGCTGGGGATAGTGAATCGGCAAATAAGGCTCTACAGATTTGCGACATGGGCTTTCCCGTTGACGGTATTGAGCACGAACCGAGCCTTGTAGGTCGATTATTCGGTCTAGCGGGAACGCAAGTCATAATGAGCCGCGACATATCTTCGTCCGACGAACCATTGTATTAGCACGGTATCGAGATGATATCCAAACACAGGTCTCATTTAGTCCCTAAATAATCCCTGCGAGTGGAGAAATTTCGGGAGCCTCAAGCCGGAGGCTGGTAGTGACTACTATCATATGTAAGCAGCTAAGATGAGGCTTATTAGACTTCCCAGTCATAAAAAACATATTATCAAACAGGACGGGACAAGCAAGTTCGCGCACCGAGCACCGAGACGAAAAAGACATACGAGCCCCAATGCAAAATACATAAATCACACCGATTTCGTAAAGACGTTGACGTATACCCTTGATCTACTTGCCTAGGTAGGTAGGCTAGGTAGGGCAGGCAAGGTCAGGTAGGTATACAATTTCGGGAAGAAAATACGAAAATTAACATTAAGAAATATGTATGATCTTGGTTCGAACAGGTATAATAAAGGTTGATATAGGTGTAATATTTTATGATCCTGATTCGGAGCTCTCAATCGGTTCAAGGTTTAATTCATCAGCCTTTACCCATGTTATGCAAAATATACTGCGACATAGTACTATAATAGTAATACGTATGGCGGGCAAGGAACAGGGCACTTAGCTCACAAGTACGTCACAACCCACCAGTCCACATACGTTATAAATACACACGTAGTAGACTATGTACATATGTGTATGCATGTATTTAAAAAAAGGGGTGTGGTAGAACAGGGGGAGTTAAGGTAGGTGGGTTAAGGTTGAGCTAGTTGAGCAAGGTCTTAATTAAGTGGCGTCGACGAATTGGGTAGTCTAATGCCTGCTTTTTTCCCTTTCCCTCACACAACCTCAACCTGCTCAACCTGCTCAACCTATAACCTGTCAATTGACATGGAGAACTGCTATATTTGTCAAAAATCCCTAGCGTCTAAGGTTAGAGCATTTGAACTGGGACAAAAACTAGGTCGGAAGCTAGGTTAAAAATCGCTGCCAAGGACGCACATCTTGAATCCTTGACTACGGGATTATCAGATGGCAAATGACATCCCTGTACCACAGAGATTTCCGTCCTACGACTAGACCGGAAATCCGGGACAGAGGGAACTCGACGGGCGGAGAGCGGATGGCGGATGCAACGATGGGATGGGACGCTCCCTCTCTCTCACATTACCAGAAGATCACTCCGAACTGCTCCAATAACCGAGTGGCCAAGGTCGAGCTTGGGGAGCTATGTAACTGGATCTGCTAGGGTTGTCCACGCTGTCCCACGTTCACTACAACATGAATGAATGATGCCAGCAGGCCAGTAAGCATATCATTATGCCCTCACCAACGCCATCGATCAAACCGCTGCGGCACAGCATGTGTCCCTGGCCAGCCTGGTCACAATCCGGTCCCTGTCGATCATGATCAACCGCCGCTGGTAAACTGCTATATCTCTGTATGCGCCATGACATTTCTGCGTGGGATACCTAGGTAGTGCTGGCATCATGGCCCCTGCAGGCCGGCCGAAACTCACCGCACACATTCACGTTCACATTCCCATTCACATTACATACGTCCAAGTACTTAGCAAGGTCAGTCAAAAGGACTGCCCAGCCACATAAGACGGGGGGCAATACTTCAATTACGCAGGTACATACCACAGATGTACTTACACTACTTACCTGCTTACTTACTACATAGGTAGGTAGGTATTAGACAAGAGCTTCTGTCACATTACTTCACTCATTGTCGTTACAGATGGCCCTGCCCAATGATGCAGAACCGGCTCCCCAGCATGATCGATCCGTTAACCAACTTAATTAATATAGGCAATGCAAGGTTTATGAGCCTCACCGTTTTCATCGTTCTACCAAGTCAGTCCTGCTGCATTTATGTCATGTACTGGATGCTCCAACGCTCTGGTCTATGCTCGGGTACACCCCCCTTTCACTAGTCCCCTGTCGACAGCGGATCCAATCAACGGAAACTTGTGGCTTGCAGCAACAGCTGCGCGCCCCAAAAAGGCTCGCCCAGCACCACCACTGTTCTGTTTTGCAGCTAACGTCGTATCAACAAATCCGGGCCAAAAAAGGCTTCTGCCGGGCTAAAAAGGATCGGGCCTACAAACCTCGACGGATTTCAACTGGCCTACTCTTACAGTCTCCCAGTCTCCCAGACCCCATCCTCTACAGGTCGGCCACACCTATCACTAGACAGTTTCCTAAAAAAGCGTCAAGGACCCTCGTTGATCGATAGTGGATATTTTAACATTATTCCGCCGCACTTGGCTCCCAGCTAGCCCCAGAATATTTTTCATGATCCTGGACGCCTCGCGAACATGTACTATGCGGTATTACTGCCTGCATAGTACAACTTGCATTTCGCGATAGATTTCACATGAGAGAATTCCAAAAGGCAGTTAGTTACCTCCTCGGTAAGTTTCGCAAACACGAGACGTATAGTGCGAAAGGGCGAGCGGGCTGTTGACAGCTGAAGCACTGACGCCTCGGGCTCCCTCATTCGTCTCATGTTGCGTTATGAGATCAACAGATCGAATACCTCCCACTAGCCGCCGTTGATCAAACCGCGTGGCAGGATCTTAAGCACTCTTCTATCCCCGTTGTGTGTGCGCCCCAGTTCCCCGCTGCCTGGCTCGCTGGGTTAACCCCATGCCTGTGGATGAAGGACCCTTGTCTTACCTGCCCTTGGTCTTATCTCATCTCTTGTAAAAGCGGCTGGCGGCAGTATCTACATACATAGTACCTAGCCTCCCACTCTCTTGATGTACTTGGTAGTACTTTTGCGACTTGCCCGAGTTGCTCTCTATTACGGTAGGTAGACAGCTAAGTCGATGTGTTTTACACCTCTTCCCGTGGAAGTTCATCGCTGGATTGGCTTGGCAAGGAGTATGGGCAAATATCAGATGGCTGCGTGTCATCGGTTCCTCTCCCTGACGTCCCGACTCCCACTCACCATGTAGGCCAGGGGGGCACCCCTGTTGTAGCGCCAACCGGATATCCTCTGGCGGAACAATTCTTATTGCGTAGGTACCAGAGTAGTGGGCTAAGGCTCTTCGATTTACCCACGCGCTTATTGCAAAAAAGCAAATCGTACAACAGAGGTCATCGTCTCTTGCGGACTGGCATATATCCTTTTGGCCTAGCACTCTTACGCTCAAGTGGTCCCAGATAATACATCAAGTCGTTACCTATGGGGTTGTTGTCTCTCGAGACTTCAGATTCTACTAGGTCAAACTAGATAGGCATTACCTGTCCTTGACAATATTTTAGCCCTCTTTGACAAAACATACCTCCCTATCCGTGGGTACCCCTTAAACTACGGCCACCCCCAGAAACTACCAGTTCCAGAACACGTCGAAACCTGGCGCTGTTGCTCTCCCCATGACCTCAATGCCCTAACACCAGTTCTAGTCGTGTCTTTTCACCCTAGAAAGCCCCTTCCAGCAACAACTCGGCGTACGCTAGGTTCCGTCTCACACCATCTCGTGACTAGCCTCATCAGAGGGGTCAGATCGGATCAACGCGAGCTGGGGTGACTACTATTAGATTTCATCGGTGTTGGGAGGCAGTTAATTACTTCGGACATTCAGCATTACATAGATCTGTCCTTGGCCTCCATCTTGGGGGGGCATTCCTAAATTGTGGGTGGATTCCAACATCCCGAAAGGATAGTCTGCCAAAACCCAAGATCGGCTTCTGCTCTATAGCACCTTGTCCCTCGCCTCTTTCGTTACCCGCTGCATAAAAAAGCCCCGCTATAGCTATCATCCTGTCAGCAGATCCTCAAGTCCCTGTTCTTCACAGGTATAGCAGCAGCGCTAGGGGGGGCTCCTGCAAGGTGTACCAGAAGAGCCCCACAACTAATTCATCTTCAATGCTTCCTAGTCACTGGTAACCATAGCCGTCAAGCTTCTGGATTGGTCGTAACTACCGTGAGCAGCGCAGCCTAACCAGTTGAGCCAAGCACAACAGCAGTTCCGAGAATTCCCCAGATGTAAAACTACCCATTGTTTCTACAACGTCTACAGATAATGTGGAAGGCCCTCCCTCCTTGTTTGTGAAAATCTTTCCAACTGAGAAGGGTCAAGAGGGCAAGACGGGCGAGTCAAATCTTTGAGGACAAAGAGAGAGTCCCTATAGGTGTCGAGTCTCCTCGAGGTCACACTGAACTAGCTTATTGGCCGGAGCGAATCCTCTAGTCGATGAGTGTATTGGATCAAATCTTTGCCCTCACCCCTCGAATCATCCAGACTGGGACCCCTCCGTCTCTAACGCCTCTTTTACGAAAATATCCGCCGAGCTGGGTATCTAGAAGATAGCCCGAGAAATAGTGTTAACTCGACGATTAACTTCACCCTTCTTGATTTTTCGATATACCTTACAACCTGCCCCTATTCTCCGCATGAAAATATTCGACACTGCAACCCATTAAATAGGATCTATTTTCTCATAGTCAGATCCGTGTCGAAGCGGGACCGCTCGCCTCTTTTTTATGGATGTGGTCCGAATCTGAGTTACCCTAGTTAACCGCAAATCGAATACTCCGCTCGGAGGCGAATCCTTCCCGATGAGTGATTACTATCAGCAATATCTGTCCTCAGTGGCGGGGACGTCTGGGGAATCGCCAAACCAAAACCCCCAAGATGCCCAATATCAGCCTCAACCACCCTCTACACAGATGGGAAACGTCAGTCCGCCTGTGACAACTCCGTATCAAAACCTAGGTTACTTTACCGGCTTCCCTGATCCAATAATGTTCCAAGCCCCAAAAGCTCAAAACAGTCGAAATCGCAAGAAGAGCACGCCTGGGACAGACCATGTTAAACATCGTCGAACACGGTCGGGGTGTTATACCTGCCGAAGCAGACGAGTTAAAGTAAGCATTGGTTCTTTTTAGTCAGCTTGGTAGTGCTAATATTAATTTTAGTGCGACGAAACCCATCCTATTTGTGAACGTAAGCATCGTCGTAAGATACGTTTAGGAGCCGAACTAACAATCACAGGCTGCCGCAAAGGGAAGAGGGATTGTGTTTACCCCGAGCCCTCTTCTGCAAGTGCAAGGGGACAAGCTTCTGGGTCAGGATCATCGAAGGACACGGCGTCGTTAACTCAAGAGCCTAGCCCAAACTCATCGCAAGACGAAGCGGACGAAGAAACTGAGAGAACCCTAAGGCTAGAACCAATTATCGACGAGGACGAACCTAGCGAGGGACTGTCACCAGCGTCATATTCTTTAACGGAATTACGAAGAACAAGCACGACGTCGATATCGAACGCCCAAAGGTCTGGGACAAGACAAAGCTCCGAGACGCCGTCATATGACGGTACTAAAAGCGCTTCACCAGCAGTATCAACGAGCACCTCTGCGAGCTTTACGATATCTTTCCAGGTACCTGACCCTGCGTTACAACTGACGGTGTCTCGCCCGGATTGGTCTCATCTACCGGCAGACCTGCAATTTCACCTGCAGTACTACTGCGAAAACATTACTCACTTTAACTATGGGATCATTAATGATCCTGACAGCTTCTTCCGCTTAATCCTACCTAGCTTGGCCGTGCAGACTGGTAATGAAGCTCTCTTGAATGCAGTCGTGGGATTCTCGGCGTATCACCGAACGGTTCGAGACCCTAATGGCAAGATCCCCGACTTCTTACGGTATTATAACAAAAGCGTTACACTACTTCTAAGTTACCTCAAGAGGCGAGAGAAGCAGAGCATCGCGACGCTGCTTACAATTTTGCAGCTTGCGACTATCGAGGTAAACCTAGGCTAAACATCTACATAAGAGGAACTATCACTGATCAGAGACAAGGAATACTTCGGCGATTGGGTGAATCTTATGGGACATCAAAGAGCTGCTTTTGAAATTTTGACTCATTTGTTCACACCCCAGACGATCATGAACTCTCCTACATCGCGAATATTGTTGACATGGTACATCCGATTCGATGTTTTCGTCGGAATGCTGGGAGGGTTCGAAACGAATTTACCTCGACAATGGTTCTCAAGCGTGGTCCGATACTGTCAGGGACAAGTTGAAAAAGATCCGCAAAACATAGGGGTGAAAACGGAACTGCATGCTTCTGCTCTACGACTAATTTCGAGAGACATGTCAATTCTCTACGCAAAAGGTGGCCGAGGTGAATTTTCGGTTGAAGAGTTTGCTACGGAACACGATCACATCACGAAACGCCTTTATGAATGGAAGAACACGTTAGATCCCGCCTTAACTGATCCGAATTTTCTCGTAACCGACTTCCATCACAAGATTCCACTAAATGAAGATAATATAGTCGACCCATACAGGCCAGGCCACCTTTACCGTTTCCCATTATTCTCGACTACTATGCTGACGGCGGAATGGCATTCTATCCTCGTCATGCACAAGAGCCAGGAGGCGTTTGCATTGCAACAAAAACCGTCAGAGGAACTAAACACCTTGGCACATAATATATGTGAAATATTCGAAGGGGTACAATTATGGCCCTCGGCGCCCAATGGCGCCCTCATCCCGATCCAGGCCTGCCTTGCCATAGCAGCGCTGTTCCTCCCCCGAGAGAATAGATATCACATGTGGCTAAGAAGGAAATATGCATTGCTAGAGTCATTGGGGTAAGTCCACGACCTATTGACTTCCCCTCCCTTACTTGGAACATGTGAGAACATGTGAAAACATATGAGAGTGGGGATCTTGAACACCCAACCCCTATTTTCTTCCCACCTTATATAACGGAACTCCAACTTAAAATAACTTTACTGACATCAAGTGACTTCAATGATTAGGTACATTTTCCCACTTACCATACGAACTCGAATGGCAGAAATATTTCGCGACCCTTCCTGTATACAATGGTGGCTCCCGAACGATGAAGGGTTGAGCCCTGTTCTCCGAAGCATTCGGGCTTTTGCGGACGAGCGCAACGCGAATCCCGTTTCTCAACAGACAGAATCCCTCCGAGAAATGAGTTCCATCTTCGCGAAAATGCGTATCGATCACGAAGGGGAAGGGATTTCTTCACCTGGTGGATCAAATAGCGGCACCTCGTCACTCTAGGTAGTACATATGTGGGACGAGAGTTTCACGCCGGGGTTGGGCTCCAACTACCTATGCACTATTTCGACGGGATAGTAACAAGTATTGCCTGGAAGATTTGGTCTATCACTTCCATGAATATCGGTCAATTAATTGACGTCTTAATCCTACTGGCAAGGAAGTGAATACCAACGACTCAAAGAATCAGGATCGATACGGATCTATCCATTGAAGCAAACTGATTTATTACAAGTCACATAATGTGTAGCAACGACATTGTTGTGACGTTGCGGGACGACCAGGGTATGAAACGATGATGTTGATGCGGCGAAAATGGACCCGGAATAGAAACCGAGCCGAGATGCAACTCTGTGCTGCAGAGCCGGGGGACGGTGAGAAGTGAGGGGACCGACTATGCGGCCAGGTACTACGACGTCAGAATCTGTTGGAATCGGGGATCTTACAAAGAAATATTCATGCATGCAAGAAAAAGCAAGTTTACCAATACCATGGCACAAGTCCCTCGGAAACCCAGCAACCATCCTAGCCCGGCTTCCCACCGGCCCTTCTTCTCGCCTACTCTTACCTTACCTACGTGCAACATCGGATGAACTATCTATAAACACGCATTATCAGATCCTTTATAGATCAAACGGCAAGGACTAGTTGGGTGGGAACTGAAAGGGAGATCTCGGAATCTGCCAAGCTATGAAAACCCCGGCTATAACGACGGGTTGGGGGATCGTACGAGACTGCAGCTTAGAGACATCCACTAGTCTTTGCCTAGCAAACGGCACCAACATCGTCTCTTAAACCGCCATTCCACTTGATTCGTCGTAATACGGAGTCCCTGACGCATCATCCTCACAGCATACCTACCTACTGAATTCGACGTTGGAAAGTAGCAAATTAAGCCTTCACAAACATGCAGCCCGATCAGCCACAATCCAGACTACCTAAGGTATATTCCTTGGCGCCACCGCTGCGGTGACGATTTATATGTAGCTCCTGAGGCGATAAAATCGGACCCCCACACATCCGCATATGAAATATCCCGTACAGAAGGAAAGGATACATCATCATTCGCCGCCGTACATTATAGCTGACAGGTCATTGCTGCCAAGAAATATTGGTCACAATGACGACTTGTGGCGCTCACACGAGACTCAATAGATACCAAATTGGTGCGGAGAATTGCCCAGGAGCACTTTCTCTCGCATGTGCAAAACGCACGCGCGCACGCGCCTATACCTACACCTACACCCTCATGATCTATAATCTTACGTACATACCTCATGCGCTTGTACACAGCTAAGGGTTGAATGGACGTTTCGCCGTAGATGCTCGGCGATACAACATACTTATACATGATCAATGGATTTGTGCATTCCTATACCCAATAGGTAACACGGGAGCAACACGGGGACTTTTGGGAGGAACGAAGGGACAAAGGGCTAGAGAGCAAAGGGAAATGATACCAGATACCCAAGGCAGGAAGCTTCTTAGCAAAGGAGGTAGGGGGGAAGGGGGTTAAATGGTACATACAGGTCTGTTCTTTGCAAAACCATACACACATATACCACTCACATTTATACTGCAACATAATGTAATGTAATACTTACCTAGACTTTCTAGTTGCCGACTTGAGAGGCAAATAGAGGGATAAAAGTACGGAAGAATAAAAGTTCATACCACCCGGGCTGAAATTACACATGGCCGCGTTTATAGGGGATCTATAGTTACCTGAGAAGAAAAATATCTACTTAGACAATATTCACACCTCATTGTTTACTAACAAGTTCTTACGTGTTCGTGCATGGGAGTTCTAGTTAAAACCATCATAACCATCTCGAAACTTAAGGAAGGGCTACCCGAGGAAAAGGGGAGAAGAGGTCAGCATCACGAAAACTGTACCACCAGGTAAGTATTACACAAGAATGTTATTACTTTAGTCGGACAACTTCCCAGCCCTAGAGCTGAGGATTTCTCCGCGAGCTTCCCTCACAGTCCGGCGACTCGTTGCAGAACTTTGCCCAGGCCACCGCCAACACTCATGCCCCCTCCTCTTCCACGCTCCCTATTATGTACCTGAAAAAGCCTCGACCATGTTCTATCTTCTCTCTTTTTGAAACCCCGAACCTAGCCTAGCCTACGGGGGCCTTAACATTAACACTTGTTCGTACACGTACACACGACCGTCTCGGTCCGTCTTATTCGTTATCCTTCTTCGAGAAACATAATAGAAAACCACCTATTACCTAACTTTAGAACTTAAGGTAGGAGGTAAGGGTACCAGATAATACATCCCCGAAGCCGGTTAAAAAAAGCCCCCCCTACCAAAATTACCACCCCCCGATCCCATCTTAAAACGTGCTCCGGTCGTAGTCGTACTCGTCATCGTCGTCGTCGAAGACGAATTCCTCATTACCGACGGTCTCGCTCAGCCTCCTAATAAGGGTGTCTACCTGCGTGAGGGCGACCTCGGTCCGTTGATCCAGGGTATCTTGATGTTGAACTTCGGGGTCGCGGACCTGCCACTGTTGACGGAGGCCGTCCAGGGTTCTTCTAGCGCGTCTCACGACCTCGTTAATGGCATCGTGGTCCATCTCGTCGAATCGCTCCAGGTTGGCTACGAAGTCCTACTCCGCCGTTAGGTCGTTAACACTGGAACCTTCTTCCTGTGTGGCGTCCTCCTCCTTCTCTGCCTCCGCGGGCTCTTGGGCGGTTTCTGTAGTGGGAGGTTCAGGTTGCTCGGTGGTGTCCACCTCTGTTTTCTGGCTGTCTTCTTGGGCCGGCTGTGCTGGCTCCTCCTCCGTGCTCGTGGCAGGTTCTTCGGTCTTCTCTTCGTTAGGTTGTTCGTGGTTGAGAGGCACCTCTTTCTCAACTTCAGTTGTTGGCTCCTCTACATGTTCTGCGGCTGTCTCCGGCTCCATAGGCACATCTTCCTGTACGTCTATCTTGACGCCTTGGGAGTGTGCATTGTTCAGCTCTGATAGTTCGGGGGCCTGAGGTGCCTCAGTTGCCTCGATAACGGTAGAAGTGTCTATCAACTCGCCTTCAACGATGACAGGCACTTCGACTTCAGACTCTTCCTCCACCGTCTCTGGGGCGGAAATGTGCATACCCTTAAGCTTGTTAGCCATTTCTTGTTGCTCGTCTTCTCGCTCTTCGATAACAGTCGTCACGGCACTACCGGTCGACGGCCTGCTCGAATGTCTAGCCGTGTTAGTTCGGCGGGCGTGCAGGCTGTGATGATCATCATGCTCCGTGTTCTCATGTTGCGAGGGTGGCTTTGCAATCGCCGTCACGATCGAGTTCCTGTCTTGCTTCTCAGACGGCACAGGCTCCAGACCCTCTGCTTCCGGTGGGAGCTTGTAATTCTCAGCGGGTAAGAGATCATACATATCGCAGACCGTCTTGAAGAATGCGTATAGACCCGTTTGGGCTTCGACTGACCAGAACACGCCTCTGTGCTGGAACCAGGCATGGGCAAAGATTCGATGTAGCCGACGGAAAACGTTAACAAGGTTCTTCAGTACAGAACTTTTATCGTGGCCCTCCGAAACAAGAACGAATCTGCTAGGGAAGATCTTGGGGTTAGTGACGACGTTTGCGGCCCAGTCGAGCGTATGGCAGCAGTAGTCAATGGCGCAGCAACTCTTGGGCTGGTCGTGGACTGCGCATAGGAATTGCCATTCGGAGGCGCGCATCTCGGGGCATGTGGCGGATGAACATGGCGGTGTGTCAAAGAGGAATCCTACTATGAGGCTGTTACATTGCGCGATTAGAAATCGACAGAGCTCGTAGAGCCACAGTGTTCGATCGATGCCCGCGGGCGGCGTGGCCAACTGGACTGCGGTTGCTCGAGTGATTGGAGTAGTGTTAGAATTGGTGAGATGATAGTGTAAGGAGGCTAGATGTTCCTGGAGTTGGAAGGCAGAATCGAGCTGCAACGTTTACGTCAGTAAATTAATTCTTGTCGCAAGAAGGATTAGCAGACCAAACGCACCTCTCCGAGCGGGACAAGAGGCGGACCAGCAGCCATGTCCTCCGACTTGGTGCCTGGATGTATGCGACGCTTCGCATTCGCGTCGGCGATGGTCTGTTCCATCTGTTGTAGTTGGCGGCTAGCGGTGCTGCCCAGTCCAGGTGATTTGGGACCGAGTTGAATTTCGGCGGGAGGCGGCGGACTGGGCAGTCGAGGCGAGCCCTGCGCCAGAGACATGATGAGATATTCTCCGTGAGGCTACAAACCTCAGGCGCGACGTCAAATCGTGGAGTTCGAGAAAGTGTTTGCCGGGGTAAGAAACGGTGTTGTGTGTTGTATGTTGTAACTTCGTTGCTGGATTATTTAATTGTTTTGTTGTTTGATTTGAGGAGCAGCTTGTAGAAACGCCAAGCTTCCTAAACAAAAGTACGAAATACAAGTTAGTGCATCCTGTGGGGGTCGTTAACGATATGTACTCAACCATAAAAATAGATTCTTCTAATCGTATATATCCGGTATGCATTTAAGTGACAAAGAATCTGCATCCGAGATCTACGTACCTACCTATGTACTGTACCTCATGACGATAGAAAGGCGCAGTTTGACAAGCAGGGCAGCGTCAACCATATTCTTCCATAAATATTTAACATTTTCCACTTTCCTCTAGTTAAAGAATAGAATTAATTATAAACACGTTTCGTCTCGTTTCAACTCAGATTATTTATTAACTATACTCAACTATGAATTTTGACGAAGACCTTCCACCCGAGCTTGTCGAAGCTGAGACCAGCCCGGAAGAAGAAAAACCAATCAAGGTGCCTATCACCATCGTAACTGGCAAGTTAACTTCCTGCATGTGAAATGTAACAATGCTCATATGATAAATAGGTTACCTTGGAGCCGGGAAGACTACGCTACTTAATTACATCTTAACTGCTCGGCATGGGAAGAGAATAGCAGTCATCATGAATGAGTTCGGCGATTGTTAGTGGCTAAGGCCTAGGTTCTATCAGGCAGGAATACTGACTCCATCTCAGCGCTCGATATTGAAAAGTCTTTGACAGTTAGTAAAGGTGGCGAGCAAGTTGAAGAATGGCTCGAGGTTGGCAATGGTTGCATCTGTTGCTCCGTGAAGTACCACCGCACCTCTTTAGTCAAAAAAAGGAAATCGTTCTAATCTCGATGCAGAGATTCCGGAGTAAACGCTATCGAGTCACTGATGGAAAAGAAAGGTGCCTTTGACTATATTCTCCTAGAGACTACAGGTCTAGCAGATCCTGGTAACCTAGCACCCTTATTCTGGGTTGACGACGGTCTTGGAAGTACCATCTACCTGGACGGCATCGTCACGTTAGTAGATGCGAAGAATATCCTTCGTAGCCTAGACGATCCATCAGGAAAAGTTGAAGGACACGAAGACCATGACGGTCATGGACCTCTCATGACTACGGCCCACGTCCAGATTTCCCATGCGGATGTTATCGTCATCAACAAATCAGACCTAGTCGAACCGGCGGAACTTGAGAATGTCAAGGAGCGGATACAAGCGATCAACGGTCTCGCAAAGATCCACGTGACGAGACAAAGTGTCGTGCCTCAACTGGAGGGTTTCTTACTGGACTTACATGCATATGACCAAGTGGAGGCATTAGATACTGCGGGGAAGGGGCATAGCCATCTTGATCCTGTTCGTAGAATATCTGTCGTGAACAAGTAATTGAGCTAACATCGTTACAGACTATTTCCACGGTCTCTATTAACGTACCGCTCCTGGCCCCTGAGCAGCTCAAGCAGGTCGACAGTTGGATAAGATCGTTGTTGTGGGAAAACCAAGTGCCAGGTGAAGCGACTAGTCCGGAGGAGCCTATTGAAATCCATCGCCTAAAGTCCCGCCTCATTTTCGAGAATGGTGATGTAAAAATGGTGCAAGGTGTTAGGGAGGTGTTTGAGATTTTCGACGGGCAGCAAACATCCAGTCGACACGGTGAGCTTCCACAAACAGGGAAGCTTGTCCTCATCGGAAGAGGTGTTCGGGGGATCGACTTTGAGCGAAGTTTACTCAGCGCACTCCAGGATAGATAACTATGAATGAATAAAATATCATGTTGATCCATCTAACGGAATAAGAACTGTAAAAAAGCGGGCAATACTTCGACAATTATTTCAAACATCATCATAAATGTATTCAAGTAGCCACTTCTCAAGTACCTAAGTAAAGTAAAGACACAATTCGGATGTGTAGCTTATATGATTAATTAACTTGATTGATTCAAACGGTCAGTCACGCGTATGAAATGACTACGGGAAAGTTAAAGTTTATGTCCTGAGAGGCTGAGGAAAGAACTGGGGAAACAGCACGGGCCTAGTACTACGTAGCACATGCACTTACTTTTACCGCGCAGATTCATAGCTAGAAGTGGAGACGCTAGCTCTGTTTGGTTTAGCTCGACTTTAGCACAGGCCAACCCCAGTAAAACTTAACCATTTTGCGATCGCAAGCTTCCAATAAACTACATCGTTGTTTCGCAAGTATAACTTCGATTCTAGACAATAATCTCCCCGCATACAACCTTTCCGACGACAACGAAACGAAACGAACGAACGAAATACTGTGACGATTTCATTCCAGGACTGCTCTAGTGTGGCATCGTAGTCATGAATCGACCAGGTAGTGCTAACCCTCTCTCTCCCTCTGCCTCGTGCGCCCCTCCTGTTTGTTCCTCGTCGTGATGTCGATTACGTCGTTGTCGCGTCTGTCTATCCGCTATCCGATCTCCCCGAGCCGACCCTGTATATCCCGCCGCGAGTTCAGAAATATACCCTCTGTGTCATTGGCCGTACTAGGGCAGAGGCTGAGGCCCTGGGAAGATCCTCCTCTAACCTCCTCGTCTCAGCCTTCTCGAGATGTCAGCCTCGTATAGACGATAGAACGAGATCGCAAACACTTTCTACGTATTGGATCCCTATCGGATAGACAGAACGAATCAATAATATCCCGCTTTAATCATTGTGTATACGGAGAAATTTAGTGCATTTAGCTAATGCTAGGCGTCGTCAGGAGCCGTGCCGCAATCCCTTCGAGGGATGCCGACTGGATTTGGTGGTCAACAACAACCTCAACAACCAGGTAGAACAGTGTCCGGCCGATTACCAAATGGTAAATTAGGTATGATCATGCAATAAGATGGCTTGGTACATGTTGGTTCCGAAGCTGATACTGTGTGTCGTGGTAAAGCGAATAATGGTGGTGGATGGGCGTTTGGTGGTCCTATGGGTGGTGCTGCGCTTCAGACATCGTCAAGGCAACTAGGCGGAAACCTCAGTTTTGCCCAAAGCTTGAGTGGCTCTCAGCCGGCAACACCCCTCGACCTCTCGTAGGTATTTTTATTTTTACCTGACTCATCCTTTCACCCTACCTAAGCACCTACCTCACCTCGCCGTTTTCACACTCGTAAACAAACCTTCACATTTACAACCCACCCGTTGCACTTATTTTTCGTCTGCCGTCGACACTCAATTTTCTCGTTGCCTCCTTTGCCTCCCTAAGTGATGGCACAACATGGCATCTCGTAAAAATGCACATTCGTCACCCAAGGCTAAGAAGCCTAAGCTTGTTCTAAAGCTGAACTCGGAGTCTCACGCTCCTCCCACTTCTACTCCCGGCATTTCTAATGCGACATCCTCCTATGCTTCTGTGGCTAAACAGATTGATGGCCCTAATGAACCTCTTTTCACCGAAGGGTAAACACATATTATTCCCTTTCACGTTCCAGTGTCGAATTGCGTCCCGCTCAAACTCATTATCCCCTCCCATTTTTTATTCCCTACTTCCATACTACTCAACAGCTGTATCTTGTAGGTTGACGCTAATTTATTTAGCAGCGAATTCCCGTCATTATCAAACACGTCCCAGCTTCCCAGTGCTGGCGGATCCTCGTTATGGTCGGCAGGAGGATCAAGAGGTATGGGTGGGGCGATACAAAGAAATCAACAGCCCACTCCATTATCTGCTCAACACGCACAGCAAGACGACTTCTTCTCCCCTTCACGCATGACTTCTGGTCAAGGTCAATACCGATTCGGCCAGAACAGTGCTGCTGCTCAGTCATCTCAACCCCAGCCTAGTAGTATTGATGAGTTTCCTCCGTTGAATAACAACAACATGAGAAACGGCAATGGGGACATAGGACAGGAGCGTGGATCGAGTTTGATGTCGACTCTTGGCTTTGGTGCCCAAGCAAGCACAGTTCCTGGTTCCTTGCCAGGCCCCCGATCAGGAAACGGCTTACTCAATGCGTTGTCGGCTAACACTCGAACAACGGATGTTCGTTCCCCAGATGGATCTACGGCTATAGGTACACCGGTTTGCCCTTTCCCCTGTTGAGGCGTGCTGACATATTTGCAGGTGCTTCGCGGCCACAAGATATCAGAAGTGCTGGCACTGGAGCCAATGATGAAGGTCGACAAAAACCTCCTGGTTTTCGAGAAGATAGCATAGGCCCACAGTCAGGTACACAAGACGCGACGGAATCGGTGGACGGCCGCAATCCCCTTGGAGCGATTGGCACTAGCGATGCTCCCTCAGGCAAGAACAACGACGAGAAGGCGAACCAGCCCGCATCCGTGCATGACCCCTTAGCAGGCATGACACCAATCGACAAGTGGGGAATCAAAGGTCTTCGCGCGTTAATGAATAACTATCCCGACTACAATGCCGCAGTTACGGGGCTCGATCCAACTACGCTTGGTATAGACTTCACGTCTCCTCAGTAAGATTTTACGTATTGCCTTTGTTTTTTTGTTTTTTTCACTAATATAGTACTAGGCCGCTGTCAACTCAGGTATTCTCACTCTTCAACGATACCCCTCCTCGGCCAGCAATTCCCGAGTACCGTCTCCCGGAATGTTATAACGTGAATAACGTTCAGCCTTTGGAGAACAAGATCAGCAACTTCAATGAGGAGACGTTGATGTGGATATTCTACAGCTGCCCTGGAGATATAAAGCAACATATGGCTGCGCATGAGCTGTACAACCGAGCGTGGCGGTGGCACAAGAAGCTGAAGATATGGTTGACCAAGGACGAGATCATGCAGCCTCGTATTCTCAGCGCGCAACATGAAGAAGGTTATTACATCATCTGGAATACGACAGATTGGCGTAAGGAGCGTGTAAGTCACCACCTGCTTATTTGATACCTTATTCTCCGAGACGCTAATGCTAACATAATTTACAGCGAACCCTTACGTTACATTACGCCGATCTGGAGACGAATAACTCAGCTCTCCCGTAAAGATGTGTTATTGTCTTTGTGGCATTGAGCGGTACGTAGGACTCGGTGAGTCTGCGTATCAGCCGGCGTTGGGTTTACGGATTGCACAACCTAGGGGAACAAGGCTAATTGCGGCAACTTGATGGCTTTCAAGCTCGGTATTGCTTAGGGGCGTAGCAAATGCCCAACCTGGCACACAGGTCTCTGCACGAGGGCTTCAATGCACCTCAATTCATGAATACAGGATTTTTAAATCCCTCGCATTTCGATTTCCGACTTCTCTAGACATTGCCGGTCTCGGCTGTCCTTATGCTAATCCGATAATGACTGCGTTCGTGATAATTCATTAGATTCAGCTGGCATGACCTAATTGACGCATCTGCTTTCATTTCTCTGAAACAAGCCACCTTCATGTAACCAACCTTTATACTTGCGCTTTCACAAAAGTTCTCAAACTGATTTAAGGGAAAACGGTAGATACCCGCGACAGTTCTGTCTAAAAAAAAATTCCCTTTAAGATCTGAGATAGTCTAAATACGATGTTTTATTAAGTAGATCTAAGCCTCAACGTATCGAAATAACTTGGTGATCACATGCTTTCTCATATGCTTTCTACATACGTCTTCAGATCTTGCGCCTGGATATCGAATTCCTGCTTCAACTGCTCCTTCAACAGCGCTATCGCGCCCGTGGATAAGCCCGCGTAGTACGTCTCGTAGGAGAGGTACCGCGTCGACCCGTTTCCCAGGTCGACCAGGACGTTGGGATGCTCGGCCCGCGCGCTGACGCCGCCCACCCCGTCGTCGTAGCGCCACGCGTTGAGCAGATAATCCGAGGCGCCAGAGGCGTCCAGGACGGTGAGGATCTCCGCGCTCGTGGTGTTGAGGGACCCGATCAGCCCGCTAGACGTAAACGTCATGGGCATCCCCAGGTACAAGTCCCGCGGCGTGGATGTCACGTTGGCGGGGAGCGACACGTCGGGGATGAACGCGTTCCAGCGCGGGTACGATTTGAAATCTAGGATTGCGTTGTACACGGCGAGCGGCGAGGCGTTGATGAGAAGCTCGGAACAGACGGTGAATATGGCGCCGTCGGTGCCGTATGTGGGGGTTGTTAATGTGCCTAGCGAGTCCGAGGGGCAGTGCAGAGAGCCGTAGTCTACTTGGCTCGTGGTGAGAGCCGCTGAGGCGGTGGCGGCGAGAGAGGTGAGTAAAAGGCTGAACATTATTTTTATTATCATTATTATTAATGTTCTTAGACGAATATATTTCGAAATAACGCGATGAAGACTGAAAAATTGGCGATAGGTTCGAATTATTCGCGAGCAGTAACATACCGAGGCATGTTGTTTACATCTCGTCTTGTGACCAATACGCTCCCCCGTCACAAGACAGCAGTAGCGGTTCTCCGCTTATACCAGGGGCTATTCCCGGTAGCCTTTCTCTATAGGATGTGCACATAAGCATTTTGAAATGTTAATATAAACCTCATCTATGAATGTTCCTATAGTCGGAATTGCATAGTTTCTCCTTCTCACAATGAATAAAAACCAGGTGCTTATGTGTTGGTCAACTGAAGCTCTAGTGTAGCTTTGCGGCTCAGCCCCCAGTATTAACTATTCTAGCTTGATTTTGGTTTCCAACACTCTTCGCAATAGGTAAAGCGGGCGTTTATCCAACTGCTAGCTAAGCAATTACGCCAGCATGTATTAGTCGATTATGGAGTTTAGTCTACCTACTTCATTTAGTCAATGTTCGTCAACTGTGCGCGAAGCATTGAAGTCACCGAAATGAGTCAGGAGACTAAGATGGATTCATTACATATCTCGCAGCACTGCCCCCTATCCTAGCAATATCCAGTGGATTGCTCAAACACATTGAATCACATATAGGGTTGTGGCGAATTTTTATAAAGTCTAGTAGTACTGTCTAAGATATACTGAGATCACCTAAATCTAGGTTCTATGCTCAAATTGAGCACTTTCAATTCAGAGGTAACGGATATAAGCGAGTATCTACCTTCAATTCAATCTCCAATCGAAAAGAAAAGAGTATCGTGCCTGAAGCTAGAATGGCTGACAATCCTGGATTAAGCGAGGATGAACTCGTTGAACTGTCTCTCTTGCGCGATTTCGAGATCGACGAACTTATCAAAGCTGGACTGCTGAGTCAAGAGAAGCAACTCAAAGCAACCCTGGACCGGGAGCTTATTTTTAAACACGAAGAACTGAGTCTCCATGTCACTGCCGGCCCTTTTTATCCAGCGGTGCCGGCTACTTGGAAGGTTGAAAATACTACATTGCCGAGGAAAAAGGTAGACGAACTTCGCGCACAGCTGAGAGAGATCGCAGAGGCTGCGGCGACTACTAATAACATATCGAAATGGAGGGAAAGGGAAGAAAGTGCATATGGAATTTTTGAGCCGACGATGACAGTTTTGGAACTTGCCGCGAAGACAAACACTTATCTGAAGACATGGCATAAAAAAATAGCGGAGGCTCCGCGCGAGAAACCACGCGAAAAACCACGCGAGAAGTCGTATCTCCCCTTTGAGACAAAACTCAAGACACTTGAGAAATCAGAAATGACAATTAGCGAGATGGGCTACCATTACCTACAGAAGACGCCTCAGGAAATATGTGAAAGAATTCCTTCTAATTACCGGATTCTCCACGTTGAAGAGGTCCTGAGGGTTGACCTGGTTAATAGATTCCACGAGAAGCAGAGGAAGATGAGAAGTGAACTGTCGAAAATACGAATGAGTGAACTTCGCAAGCACGTGCCGCCTAATCTCCAAGGTATCGGACGGAAGGATGTGTGGTTGGATCATCTCGTAAAACCACGGGTGACTTTCCACGGTACTGCTAGGCAGCATGTGCCATCTATCGTGCGATATGGATTCCTCCAACCTGGCAAGAGGAAGCCAGGCACGGATGAGCGACATGAGGTCCGCTGCGGCTCGACGTATGGTAGAGGGATCTACAGCTCCCCAAACCCAGACTTTTCACTCAGCTACACGGATAATACGTGCCACGCTACCAAGTCAACCGAGTATTTCGGTATCAAACTGCTCGTCTGCGCCACACTAATGGGTCGCGCGGCCAGCGTAACTCGAGAGGACAATTGGCGCACCCAGACCGAGCCTTACCCAGGATCCGATTCTCATGTAGCAAATCGTGAGCTCGAGTATATTGTTTTTGATACCGCGCAGATCCTCCCGGTCTATGTGATTCACATAGATTGGGGCCAGGATAATGCCGAGCACTTTCACAATTTACCTAAGGATCCGGACAACTTCATCCCTACCCAGAAGAAGAGACATGCGAAGTTGTTGGAATATATTCGCTGGCCCGGTGAGGTGAAACGCGAGAGAGCGGCTGCCTTTGCCAGAGCGGCCAAGTGGTTCCCGTACGGCTACGGACCCTCAACCGGGGCGAAATTTGTGGTGGAAGAGATCGGGGATGTTGACGAGGATGAGGAGGTCTACGGAGACTACCAGGACCTCCGAACGGAGGGTATCAAGGATAAAACTAACTTGGACTTCTGGAGTTGGGTTAAAGTAGGCGTGGACATGGATGTTGCCGAACGAGGCGACGAACCTGCGGGTGAATATACCAGACAACGTTACTGGTATGGTCCCGAAACATCGAGACTTGGGGACATGTGGGATGAACTTCCTGACCCTAGGACGAAGAGCGATGACGAGAAATCTAATTGGGATGATGATGGTGGTGATTTAGGCCTGGATCTTATGATGACTTAATGAGCTAAGAGTTGATTAATATACCCTCCTGATTAAATGAGCATTGCAGAAGAATAGTGGGATGCCGTTGATTGTCGTTATGTTATTTAGTGCTTTGAATAGAGGCTTCATTGTAAGTGCTCGATACGACTCATTTGGTAACTTGAACCTGATCTCATAAGAGCCATGAAAGTAAAACCGTTGATCTAACAAGCATCTAATATTCTAATATTAGCCTTATTACCTTAAGGCTAGTACGTAGATGGGTATGACGTCGGACTGTACCTCATAGAGACACTGGAATAAAATTAGTGAGGGGACGGCGGACGGTTAAGTGAATAAAATTAAAAATGTACTATGCACTATCAAGATTGAAGATATTAATAACCTGTTGTATGTAGATATCCACTAAAAGAGCGGACATGGTCCAAGCTCCTATGTTTACACCCAGTTTTTAAGTAGCCAATAGGAATTCGGCAATCACCACCGCCGCCCACAATCCCTACCCTTAGCACATCCGCCTCGACGTATTCTTTCTACTTTGTCAATTCCGCATCTGCACTTTTCAACTTTCGTGGATTGACAAACCCCGACGTTGGATTTCACGATTCCCAATTTTGAACGTCGCACTTCTCAATCCTTTATTATTCGAGCCATGTTAACTTGAGCACCGATTATTACAAACATCCGTCTTTCTTTCTCGTCGAGCAATCGCACGCGATTCAACGCAACACGACGCGTTTCTCAACACAGCTGTGATGGCCGGGCCGCGAGGGGCGCGTCTGCCCGTTGGCTCCGGGCCATGGATATCAGAAGAACGATCGTCTGCTATGCAGATTACTCAGTCGGAGGTTGAAGAATTCTCTTTCTCGGCTAGGAACGACTTTGACTGGCTAAACGAGCATATGGCGGAGATATTTAGCGAGAATCAGATGTGAGTAAACAACTAGACCCTAGCTGCGAAACCTTGAGGCTAACAAAAGCAACAGTAACGTGGCAGAGATCTTTAAGACTCCTGGTAAATTAAGAGGCAAGACACCTCGAACTGTACGCAAGATAAACGCGGGAGAGGCTCGTATTGTAGGTCCAAGGATCTTTTGTAACGCGATATACACGCGAATTAATCACTGACAATTCTTAGCCGCTCTCCGATATCTTCTCTGCTACACCTAAGGGAGCACCCAATCCATTTGCTATACCTAATATCAATCGAAACAACTCCCCCAGGATCGAGATTGCTGCAGATCCTCAACCATCGCCTTCTAAGCAAGCCGCTCCTGCAAGTCCCTTGAGGCACGTTGCTGTTCCGAAACCCGCAGTTTCAAAGCAACCCAATTCTATGGTTGACTCCGGATATCATGGTAGCCAGTCCCAAGATGCAATGGACGTCGATCAGTTTACTGTAGATGACGAGGCAACACATCCTTTCAGCCAACAGGCGAATACACAGGGTGATTATATGGACACCCACGCCTCCGATGACCACCATGAACTCAATGGCTCAACCCGCCACTCACTGAATCCTACTGTTGAGACGAACGCGGGTGAAGCCGATACCCAATATTTCACTGCTCATGTTGCCGCAGAAGCTTCATCTGCAAAGGATGATTCGCACCACGAGAGTACTACTCCGGCGGGCTCACCTCTGCGATCTCCTAACCCCACTACACAGACGAAATCGCCCGCGAAATTGTCTGCTGCTACGCATATGCTCTCCAGCCCCAGAGAGCACGCAGCCGAAGTAGATACGATGGAAACCGTGCTCGAGGAGCCGTCGAGATCCTCTTCGGATAGCCCAAGTCCGATTCGACCTATTGTTCGAAAGAGCAGTCTCAATTTTGCTTCCCTGCCTGAAAGGCAGCCTATCACCCAGAAGAGCATAGGTAACCGTGTATCACGAACTAGTCACCTTGATCAAAACCGAACTAGTTATTATAACCGATACACTGGAGGAAAAAGTCTAGGACATGCCAAACATGATCTTACGGATGAGGAGAATGATGATATGGACATGGACGATGATGAGGATGATCTATTCACTGAGAAGTCCCAGTCACGACCAGTACTAGATGACGCGACTGTACACAACAAAACTTATACTCAACGTCTTCAAGATCAGATCAGCAAATTGGGTCAGCCACAAGTACCAGCTCCTCGATCTTCGAAGTCAATTCCGGATCCGTTTGTTGCCCAGTCATCGGTCCCTACGACTCAGTCCTCGCAGTCTTCGTCCCAGACTAAGCCGTTGCCTTCTCTGAAGAATACAACAACTACCCCGGGTAGCTTCCCTACAGACGATGAGGACGATTGGATCCAGCCACTTGGAACCCCTGAGAATGCTTCAGACTCTCGCAGTCCGCGACCAGGGTTATCTAAGAGCTACACTGCGGATGTAATGGAGGGCGTGTCTGGCAAGAAGACTGTTAGTGGAGGCGATTTCTCTGTACCGAAGACTCGCCAGCCGCAGAATGACCTTAAGTCTCCTGAGCATCCGTCGGCTTTGGAACAGACAGGCAAGGCTCTGGGTCATCATAAATCTGCCTCCGTTCCTATCTTGCCGGTTCAAGGAGCCGCACATGGCGAAGATGACGGTCTTAAGAAGATTGTCTCGGTATCCAACCCATCGCTAGCTCCTGTTCCTGAAACAGAGGGGCCTACTACACCTATGAAGTCGCCGTCGCGTGGCTTCAAGGATAGTCCATTGAAACAGGTTAAGAACAAGTTGTCGTCAATTCTCAAGAGCTCCAAAGGCTTGTTGGCAAGTAGCGCTGCCATCAGTGCCGAAGGTAAGACCTCACTTTTGTCACCCTCCACAACAAGACTAGGTCTACACACCATAGCTTCTACCGAGTCTCTTGCATCCCCTCATAGAATGGATGCCCAACCTCTTTACCCAGACCTATCACGCCATGCCACGGAACAGGCTCTGGAAGGCCCTACTAGTCCGACACGTACGGATAGCCGAAGAACTAGGGCCTCTATAGAGCGTGAGAAGGCTGAAGAGAAGCGAAAAGATAAAGAGGCAAAAGAAGTACGACGTATGGCCGAACAGATGGAAAAGTTAGAGAAGGCTCGTGAGAAGGAACGTGAGAAGGCTCGTGTGTTCAGCAAGGAGCAGGAAAGAGTTGCTGTGATGGAGAAACAACTTGCTGCTCAAAAGGAGCAAGAGAAGAAGGCCGTACAAACCCCGGGTAATCCGTCGAAATCGACTCGTCCGAGTCCACGTAAGCCTGTTAAGGCTCAGCCAAACGCCGCTAGTTCCGACGATAACCAGACCGATGACATTGACATGGTCGATGCTCCTACTATGATGCCGCCGCCCTCTGCGCCTCGATCGGCTATCCCCCCTCCCTCCGTTACTAAAGGACGTGAAATCAAGCGACCTACGAGGCCCGCGAAGGAGCCAATCGCTAAATCCAAACAAGCACCCACTGTCATCCGCGTCAATACCGGCTCACAACATCCACAGTATCATCCCTCGAATAGTACTCTGGCGTCAAGCCTTCACGACACGCTGTCTCAACCTCAGTCCAAGCTCAAGTCTAGCCAGCCCGCTTTGCAGACCAAACCCTCTTTACAGAGTCTGAAAAGCTCGACGTCGTCTTCGGGACGACCCAAGGCGCTCGAGGCGGCAGCACGAAGGAAGGAGCAAGAAGAACGTGAGGCACAACGTAAGCGCGATGCTAAAGCGGAAATAGAGCGGAAGAGAGCGGCCATACAAGAGGAGGAGAGGCGCCAAGAACAGCAGAGAAAGGCTGAGGCCGAGCGGCAGAGGGAAGAAGAACGCAAGCAGGCCGCCATGCAAGCAGAGGCGAAGAAGAACGCACAACGACAAGCTATGCTTGAGAAGGCTAAACAGACTAGAGCGCCTCCGCCAGCTGCTCGAAGCCAGCCGAACGGACCCCCGGATTATAGCCGTCCTGATGCTGCGGCACCCCGACCACCTTCCCGCATGACCACTAATGCTCCGCGATCCCAGGAAGATGGTGGGCGCCCGGTCAATGCAGTATTATCAACTGCGTCTAAGGCAAACACGAAGCGGCCCTTACAACAAGACCACAACGATGATAGTACCCGCCAGACCGCGGCTCGTGGTGGCGCCGCTTATCAGTCGAAGGATTCAAAACGAATCCGTATGACTGATGAATTTGACGACGAAGCTGAGACAGGGAAGCAGCCGAGTCTAAAGGGGGCACCTGTACGCCCCTCAGGTGGCTATAAGAAGGTAAATACTCTATTCAAAATCATATCGACATAAAGCTAACATATTACTAGGAATTGCCGACCAAGTCTATGTTCCAGTCAGGGTACACGAATGCATCACTGAACGGCAGTAGAGATCTGTTCAAGGCTACCGTGACCAACCAACATAATAGCCATATGAAGCCAGGACATCCGTTGGATATGGCACAACTTGCAAAGGGCCCCATCCCCTTCGCACCCAACCCTAATGCGGCTGGGTCATCTTACAAGACGCCTGCTCGTCCCCAGGGAGTCGCGGGCGCTAAGTCCGCCGCGAAGTCGGCAACACGATCTTCTCCCCGGTTTCAGAATGGCGAGTCGATTGAGCTCCCAGAGATCAACACAGACGACGAGGATGACAGCGATGAGGGTGGTGGAGGTGATATGGTCGCATCCTGGGCTGATTCGCCTAATCTTCGCCAGGCACTTGTCGAGCAAGAAGGCATGGATCCTTTCCAGGTATTCGGAGCACCGGCCCCCCTTAACATGGAGGAGGTGTTTGCCAAGAGCAAGGATCGGTTCCACAAGTTCCGCGCCAGAACTTCCAGCGCGAACTGGAGCGGTTCTGACAGGCTTACCGAAGAAGATATCCGCAAGGATCTTGCTGCCCGAGATAAGATACGACGAGACGGTGGCTGGTCTTATGAGATGAGTCGGGATATGGTGTAGGACTGGTTGCTGGTAGGTCCTCAAAGAGGGAATTAGGAGACCCGTGGGGGTTAAAAGTCATTGCATCACAGGGTGTTGTCGGTCTACTTTGATCATGATACGAAGGTTTCGGTTATGAAAGTTGGGGCCCGGCGTTTACGGCAAATAGCATACCATCATTAGAACATGCAGATACGGCCGGATTAGTCTGTCTCTGTGTATGAGATCAGTGTTAGGAAATTACATCGACGCCTCGACTGAGGCTTTTCATGATCTGCATGCCCAGGTGGTAACGTGACTGGTGTGATGTTTAGTACTGAAGTGTTATGCACTATGACGAATAATACGACCTTCGGGTTTTCCTATTCGGTCGGCCACTAAGAGGATGACAATGACGACAGGGCAGAATTGAATTTTACGAAAGACATGCAGCAAGGAACCGATCTTTCGGGAATCTCTAACTAATGCTGGTCCCCGCAATGCATCGAAGGGTCTAATGGGAGGTGACATTGTCTGCTGCTGGGCTGCCTAACCTAACTTATGTACGTAGCCCTGGCCTAACTTATGTCGTAAATATCCCGAGCCAGCAAACAAGTGGTAAATATTCCGCACGGGTGTTAAGGCACGTTTCGTCTCGGAGTCATAATCCTCTAGTCCTCCCTATCGGGATGTTTATACCTATGGACCTACACATAGTAAGGTGCTAGGCGAGTAATACGAAATATATTGATGGTATCGTAGGATGATGATGGGTGAAGTACTGTATTCAGAGAATTTACTAAATCTTCATGATGTATATTTAGGCAACTACCTGTAAATACCTAGGTACTGTAATAACGAAAGGGGAAGAATAACCTGACGTCATTCTAGGAATCAGGTTGTCTGGCATCCAATGGCACGCCAACCTTGGAAGTTTAATGGATATCCATAGGTAGTATGTACCTATCATTAGGTCAGCGAGTACCTACCTAATTTTTAGGAAATACTATTTGTACGATGCAGTACCTTGTATATACCTAAACACGACAGAAACGGGATTTTTTTATTTCTAGAAGTTGTGCGATCTTCTACCGCTTTTGATCGACTAAAACCAACTTGAACGAAGTATTCCATTCTGAAAAAGCTTTACTGTATGACACGCATACATGCATATAATCTTACAGCCCGGCCTGTCCACTTGGTGCTTCCAGGGTTTGTGCATGTACTCATAGTAAAGAGTTTCATCATCAGTCATCTTTTCATTCGACACCTTAATATTAATCATTCGAACTTGTTAGCCCACTATTTGCAATTCTTCATCATCGTACTGCCGAAATCATCTCACATATTAAACGAAAAGGGTGCATCCCGAATATCGCGGTCCTTGCGGTATAGACAAATGAATTAGACGGATTAAACGGATATTCTTGGATTTCCAGGTAGCCAGGTATGTACATAGTTTTTGTTGATTTTTACGAGGTTTCATTGTTTACTTCCAATGATATTCGTCTTTACTGCCCCACGCGTACTGGACCCCACCAACTAAAAACCCCACTATCCCGCTATCCGCTAGCTTCCCACAGTTTCCCATATTTTTTCCAGTGTGCAGGTGCTGATTCACCCTTGCCATCGTTTTGCTTAACCTTATTATTATGTGCGTCCCACACCCCACTCCGCTACCCTCGTTACCCTGTCAGCCGCTATCGTAATGAGGTCGTTGACGCGCGAACAACTTCTTCCGTCCATCTGTTTTATTCATCTTTTTCACCACGGCACATGTGCACATGTTCGCGTAACTTTCACCGCCTAGAACATTCTTTATTTTTTTATTTTTTTATATTCTTTTGGCCCCTACTATGGTCCTAGGTAATGAACGAGGCTCTCTAACTTATCGATAAGTCGACCGATTCTAGGCTGCTAGGACGTCAAGTGGTACCTCTTAAGAGAGATCTTATCTTGCGACAAAAACAAACAGGGCTGTACTCCTGCCTGCATCTTACCACCCACCACCACTTCTATCATTCACACTCCTCCAACGAGAGGTCACACCTCACATTCACGTTACCACTATACCTTCCACTTCTTGCAAATTTGCCCTGAATCGCGTCTTTCGTTATCTTGACAACCACTTTTCAACCCACCTTGGACTTGGAATGGTAACTTGAAGGGGCACATCATCTATTCGCTCATTGAGCATCCTTCTCACTTACTTTATCCGCCTGTGAATGTCCACCTAGGACTGCATACTACTTGCCCACTTGCCCACCATGCCACAGTGGGACAAGTCCCGCGATTATTACGCGGATCTAGAGCTTTCTTCGAATGCTTCTACTGAAGAGGTCAAGAAGCAGTTCAAGAAACTAGGTGTGTTCTATATCTCTTCTCTCTTTTCTGCCCATATCCTCCTCCTGGCTAACTTCCGCCTCTCCAGCTCTGAAGTATCACCCGGATCGTAACCCAGGCAGAGAGGCCGAGGTTAACCCCAAATTCCAAACTATCCAATCCGCTCACGAGATCCTATCCGACGAAAGATTAAGGCGCCAATATGACGAAGCACGTCGATCTCATTTGTCGCGCTATCCCAAGGCATCCGGTGTACGAGGTAACCCGTGGCAGGATATTGGCAAACAATACCAGCCCCCTCCCACTCGACATCAGACGCAATCATCGTCGCAGTTCGGCAGAGCCCCGACCTCTGGAGCCCAGCGTTATACTAGCTTCACGAGCAATATGCCCCGGACAGGTAAATCTACGCCTCGGGAGGATCCTCAGACTCGCAAGAATTTCGCAGATGCATGGGACAATATGAGACCAAGAAAAGCACCTCCCGCAACTCCCGGTCGGGCACCCACGTCGGCGGCACGAGACGCAAACACGCCCAATTCGGAGTACGTTCCTAAGAGTGCTTACCAGCAACAAAAGGCACAGGCTTCTTTCGGTAACAGCAGTCGACGAGCAGGCTTCACTCCCCGCTCCCCAGGGGTAGCTGACGAACCTCCGGTCACTAACAAGAATTATTTCACCACTCGCACGCACTCGACCCTCTTCAATGAAGTCGATCCCGACGTCCCGCTTTCCAGTGCTCGCCCATCCGCTTCTGCGGCATCTACTGCGACGGATCCGTTTGCTCAGTTCAAGGGTAAAGTTTGGGATGAACGTCAAAGCACTCCGTACCAAACTCCCGGTGGTGAAAAGACGAACCTCTTCGATGATGTGCTAGGAATTGGCCGCACTACTAGCACACGAGCGCCCCGGAGGCCAGAGATGCCTGGATCGTTCCCGCAGCCACGACCTCGAAGTTCTAGTACTCCTAAGAGTTCAAGCAACGATGCAGCCTTTGAAGACTCGGTGAAAGGTGCTACGGGCCCTACAGGGCCTAAGTTGCCGACTCGAGATATGCCAAATGGTAGTAGCACCCCCCAGCCAGGACCCAGTGATCGTTACAAGCCGAATGCTGGACAGAACAATGCAGTTCCGCAATCTCCTTTTGGGAGCTATCCTGCCACGCCAACACCCGTAAACGGTACCAAATGTATGTTTTCCATCCCAGCCCAGCAACATCGTATATCAATTTGCATGCTAACTTGGTGTCTTAGTGGGTGGAAATTCAACGCAAGCTGGCAATGGACCTTCAGTGTATGCTCCATCATTTACTCACCTCCCAGAACTATCCAATCCCCAATTCCAGACTTTTAATCCCTGGACTGGTGAAACCCGGGACTCCAAAAGAACTGAACAGTCCGCTGCGAAGTTCGAAGCCATGCTCCGCAAACTGCGACATCCTTCAAGTGGGGATGAGCCCGCGCGCAACGCAGCGCGCCCTTCGCTGTTTCGCATCGAGGAGATACAGAAACGTGATGTTGCTTGTCTTGTCAACAACCGAGCAACGTCGAATAAACGTGTTAACAGTACTTCCTCCAAGTCGAGCAGCGGAATTTCAGGGGTTCCTATTGCAGATAAGAGACCTAAAATTAGTACTGACTCTTCATGCTCTAGCTTTAATTTCTCGGCCGCAAGCGACGAAACTTTCAAGGGGACCGGTAAAGAACGTCTTGCTAAACCTAGTACTGATAGTATCAACACTAAGTTTGTTGAAGATTGGGACGAACTTCCTGAAGACTTGAAGTTTAGCGCAGGTACTGCTTCCACGAATGGCCCGCAAACCCCCACGAAGGGACGACCCCAGTCTCGTAGTCGAAGTCGTCGCCAGACGCCTAAGACTAGGCCAACGGAGACGGAGCGTATGCCTCCAATGCCCGAGGGTCCAGGAAACACCGCCGGAAACGGGTTTTCAGCGGGAGAGTGGAGTGATAAGATTGGTTCTCAACATTTTGTGCCTCAGTCTTCGCGCAGCGTTTCGTCTTCGCCGACTCGTCGAACCAACCCTAAGAAGGGTAAGCCTGTCAAGATGACAGCAGGCACAGCTGGGCTGGTGGACGAGGATGAGAGTGACGGATACCATGACGCCCAGTCAACCTCGTCTGGTTCCGCACAAGCAAACGCGGATACTGCGACCGCGATGGACATTGATTCACCTCCGCCGGAGAAGGTGGATGAGACTCCGAGAGCACCCCAAACCAATGGCGCCCGCAAGATTCCCGTCGAGCCCCATAGAGAGGAATGGAGAGCGGGCGATGTTAATGGTGTGCGCACGAAATCTACTAGTCCAACGCGAGATGGAATTCCCGCCAAGCGACCCTTCGCTCAGACTTCTGCGCCTCAGTCGGCGTCCATTCCTGTGCCAAACCCTTACGCCGCGCAGCACGGTGGCTCGGAAGATACTGATGAGTTTCGTACCACGTTTGCCGACTTCACAAAGGTGGAACCTTTCGCTGCCCCATCTGCTACCGGTCTCAAAGACTTGAGCGACTTGAAGTCTACACTGCCTTTTGAGAGCAAGCCGTCCGAGCAGATCCCCATAGAGAAGGAGCAACCTCCCAAGCGTTTGTCGCTAGAATTTCCCTCTCCTCCTGTTGCTCCGCGTCTTCCTCCAACCGTGGTCGTACCTGGAGTCCAGCCGAACAAAGTTCTGTTCCGCAAATACGCTCAAGACTTCTACCAGTACATGGACAAGTGGGAGGTCTTCAGCACCAGGATCATGGCGCACTTCACAACTCGCCAGGACCTCTACAGGAACCGTCGTCAACACCAAGGATTGTCATGGTTAGAGACGCCTTTGGGGACTCAAGAGTATTTGACAGAACTTGAGCAAGACCAGGCGGTTCGCCTGCAGTGGACCAACGCCTGTGCAGACCATCAAACTAAGATTCGCGAGTTTATGACGTTCAGAGATCAGGTAAAATAGTATAGACGGGTCAATGAACGTCAGAATGCCAACCTTCGCAACTCCAAGAGAAGCGGTGCGAAGCCCAAGGTGGAAATCATGGGCAGCAGGCTGCGGACTTCTTCAGATTTCGGCGGAGTCCCTCTTGGCAACGACAGACCTGGTGGTGCGCCTCTTTGATCACACCCAATTGGATCGTGCCCTTATTGCGAATCTTCGATAATTTCGCATAGATACAAAATCACCGCAAATTGTATCTTGGGCCATTGGATGTGGGGTGATCAAGCACACTATCGTTCGTTCCTGTTAGCGAAGGCATTTTGCAGTTCTGGTAGAACGATTTCTACTGGATTATTAAAGATCTGATAGTATTTTGACAGATACAGGAGAACCGTGGAAAGAATTTCCCGGCAATTTTCATGATGCAGTTTTCCCATGGTGCGAGTGGGCAACGTGGGGATCAACGAGAGGTGGCATGATGAGATAAAGAAACAAACGGATTCTCAACGCAATGATCATACGGCTACCTACTTTGGGAATCCAATTCGCACGAATTATACGCATATGGCTTTGAGATCGATTTTCGATCAATATTTTCTACTTGCTCAGTCGTCTCACATTAGCAAATGAGGACTTGTTCTGACTAGTCTTTGCACACTGGCGAGACGATGGTTTACTATCAATAAAGCACGGTTTCGGATATGGCACGAACTATGGGATGGTCGGGGCGTTCGGAGGGGAGGATCAAGGACAATTACGGATATTGTCTATACCAATGCTCAGCACGGGCTGCATTGCGTTAATGCGTTAATGGCGTGGATGATTCTATTCGTTTTTTCTCATCTCCGATTATACGGCCTAGAACCTTTAATCAATGGGTGGAGGGATGGGGGTAATTGTATGAGCAGGAAGGTGGATAATTGCTGGCGCGGGTGGGTGATTTCGATGATATCCAAACTCGCATGAGGGCATTCTTTGTTAGCATCCAACGTGTCCCATGGCACACCGGTCGGATCTGACTGATCTTTCGGTTCTAACAAGTAACCTTCGCAGCAGCAATGCAACTTTCTGCTAAAAGACACTGATTTATATTGCTACCACTCTGCTTGATATTCGGTGATATAAAATTCAGGGGTTCGGTTTCTTTCTGTGAGCTTAGGTAAGTCGCAAGTGGGCCTGTCCCGTAGTAATGCGGACCGACCTCAACGCCTAAATCGACTTCTAAGTAAAATTATGTGGGTTTATTATGTAAGCCTTCCCCCCTATTCATATTGCTATGCTTGTTTAGAGAACCTATCTTAGGAGTCGTTATACCATTTCTTCATGTTGTATATCTTTCTAGGACTTATCTAGTGTCTAGTAGGTAATATGTGATATCTTGGCAGAGAATAAGGGATAACTAAACAAAATCCCCCTTCATATTTATTTGTACTTCTTTACTTAAAACGCCATCCACACACATAACCTTAGCTAGGTACTTACCCCTATTGCTAAAAAGTTCGCCTCTCCCATATGATACACGAGGAAACCTTGCAAGAAATATTGAATCCACAGGGCTTAAATACTGATTCCCAATTACTCCAAAAGGCACAGGTCACATACGCATAGAAAAACCAAGATGTATTCGAAAATTCGAAAAATTTCCTTAATTCATCAAAGAAAGGACTTCCGTTCAATTTTTGATGTGTTGTAGTAATCATCGCCACTATTATTCCACATTCCGTAGTATTCATCCTATCGTCAAAGCAAATCGCGACGAACTCAGTATCGACAACAATAAGTGCCGCATTTAAGACACGCGTTAACGTTAAAAAAAAGATTTTCCTCCAGCACAACGCCGAACCCGTACAAACTCCCCTTCCCTCCTACGTATATATATTACCATTCTATTGGGTCCTTGATCTCCTGTCCACGATTCGTCTTGGGAACGGGTGCGGGTTTGGCGGCTAGCTTACCGCCCTGGCCCTTTCGCCGCAGGTAGGCCGTGCCGTCTACCCAGGGGGTTTTGGCCGAGGCCTTCTTCTCGTAGTCGACAATCTTGTCTTCGAGCTGGAGGGTCAAGCCGATGTCATCGAGGCCGTTGATTAAGCAGTGCTTTCGGAACTCTTCGACGTCAAACTTGGCAAGCTCGTTGCCCGTAGCATCACGGATGACCTGATTCGGTAGATCGACTTCGATCTCCTTGCCTGCGCGAGCCTCGGCCGCGATCTTCTCAATTTCGTCCTGGTTCTGAATGGCGATGGGCAACATGCCATTCTTGAAGGTGTTGTTAAAGAAGATGTCGGCGAAAGATGGGGCAATAACGCAACGTATGCCGAAGTCGTTGAGGGCCCAAGGAGCATGTTCTCGAGAGCTACCGCAACCGAAGTTGGGACCCGTGCAGACCAGGATCTTAGCATTTGTCCACGGTTCTTGGTTTAGAACGAAGTCCTTGTTCACGGATCCGTCCTCATTCGTTCTGGATTCATAGAATAGAGCTGATCCAAGGCCGGTGCGCTTAATGGTCTTCAAAAATTGTTTGGGAATAATAGCGTCTGTGTCGACATTAGCCCGATCTAAGGCGGCAGCGATACCCCTGTGAACTAAAAATTTCGGCAGGCCTTGAGAACCAGCTGCTTCCGAGGCCATGGAGTTGACATGCGGTGAGGTATCCTCAGGTTGGTCGGTAATCCTTTCCTTCGCGGCGTCGTCATCTTCGACACTCTCGTCGACGTGCGCCTTGCCTACTGGTGTGTTGTTTAATTTGTAGGCATCGATATGAGGGCTGGCGGTGTACTCTGTTAACTTTCGGACATCGGCGAGTTTGCCAACGATAGCAGCAGCCGCCGCCATAACAGGAGACATCAGATGTGTTCGGCCTTGGGCACCCTGTCTGCCCTCAAAATTTCGGTTGCTCGTACTTGCGCATCGCTCCTTTGGCGATAGAATATCTGGGTTCATGCCGAGGCACATGCTGCACCCGGCTTCTCTCCATTCGAATCCGGCATCCAAGAAGATCTTGTCAAGACCCTCAGCTTCGGCTTGGTCCTTGATTACTCCAGAACCGGGCACGATCATAGCACGCTTGACATTATCGGCCTTCTTCTTGCCCTTGACAACCTGTGCGGCGGCCCGAAGATCCTCGATTCGCGAGTTTGTGCAAGAACCAATGAAAACCTTGTCGACGGGAATCTCTGTTATCGGGGTACCGGCGGTGAGACCCATGTATTCGAGCATCCTTCGGCCAGCCTTCTTCTTTGACTCGGACTTGAATGTCTCCGGATCAGGAACAACTCCGGTGATAGGAACGACATCCTCGGGGCTCGTACCCCAAGTCACGGTAGGGATGATATCCTTGGCGTCGATCTGGACGTCAATATCGTACTTAGCACCTGGGTCCGACTGGAGACTTCTCCAGTACTTGACAGCGCGATCCCATTCCGGAGTGCCATAAGGAGGGGCTAAAGGCTTGCCCTTCAAGTACTCGAAGGTAATGTCATCAGGAGCAACCATACCAGCTCGAGCACCGCCCTCGATGGACATATTACAGATGGACATACGAGCCTCCATACTTAAGCCGCGGATGACGGAACCGCAGAACTCGATAACACAGCCGGTACCTCCGGCAGTTCCGATTAATCCAATAGCGTGGAGTACAACATCCTTGGAGCTGACACCGGGAGCCAGCTCGCCGTCGACTTGTATCCTCATGTTCTTACTCCTCTTCGTGATGAGGCACTGGGTAGCCAGGACGTGCTCGACCTCACTGGTCCCAATTCCCATGGCGAAGCAACCAAAGGCTCCATGTGTAGAGGTGTGGCTATCACCGCAGACCAGAGTAGTACCCGGAAGGGTGAAACCTTGCTCGGGGCCGATGACATGGACGATACCTTGACGCTTATCGCCGAGACCAAAGTAGGTAATTCCGAAATCCCTTACATTCTCCTCAAGGGTCATACATTGTAAGCGGGAATCGTCTTGTTCGATGAAGGAGGCAAGATCCTTTAAGCCTTTTCGGGACTTGGTAGGGATATTCTACGAGCGAGGTCAGCTTTGTCTCAATGTTAGCTTGTTCACCGAGAGTGCGACGTACGTGGTCTGTGGTGGCGAGGGTGCAATCAGGTCTTCGGACTTTTCGGCCAGCGTTCTTTAAGCCTTCGAATGCTTGCTGTGTCCATTGTTAGCTCTGGTGCGCTTATACACAAGTTCCCGTATATCTGCAGTATCACGTACGGGTGAAGTGACTTCGTGAACGAGATGCCTGTCTATTGTGCGAATCGAATTAGCAAAAGCTACGTTGATGGAGCCCAATTGAGTCTTTTCATACCTATATAGAGCAGAACAGTGCCATCAAGCTTCTCATCCACGACATGAGCGGCTAGAACCTTGTCGTACAAAGTCTGCGGGACACCTTCGGCAACGGGCATCTTGGAGAGTCTTTATTGAAATACGAGAATCTCCCCTATGTATCTCGTGACCTTTTGAAGCGAGCTCAATCCCGATCGTGTGCGCACTCGAGCTGGCGAAGAGGGGTGGCAATTAAAATGGAAATTGAGAGATGAAGGAGGTATGAATCTGAAATGATCGCAAGAGATCGCAGGTAGTATCGACTGGCCGATTGAAAGTCTATAAATGCGGGGAGAAAGTTTTTAAATATGTAGTTAGGGAAGGAAATAGTCTATGTACACGGACGTGAGGTCAAAGAGAAATGAGGAAACTGTGACCGGCACAGGGAAGCTATCTACTTAGGTACAATATCCTCTTTTTTTCCTTGTGTCGCCTTTTTTTTCACTATTTTGTTTTTTTGCCTCCATTACGGCGCGCCGAACATCGGACGGTGGTCCCTGCTCTCCGGTAGCGGGGTACATGCGTAGGGCCGAGATTTGAATCTCCTTAAAGGTGATTGGCCACAGCAAACCGGAATGTGCGGTGCAGTTGGGACAGTTGGGAATTGCCATGCCTAGAAGCACCCCCGCTACCCCACGTGAGGGGCTCTCGGTGCGAGTCAACTGCAGAAGTATGCTGATGATTGCATGCAGACCAGAGATACCAAATCGGACCCAAGCTGCTAAGTTGAAAAACAACCTAGGTCGCTTCTTGGGAGTATGCTATAGGCAGCGGCTAGGTATCTTCTCTTGAGCGGACGCACGGCTTTTGCATTACCGACCCCTTGCGTAAGTTGAGAATGATTACGAAGGTATCCATTTTCTCCAAAGGCAAGGGCGGCAAACGTGTAATCGAATAATTGACAACTCGGGTGATACACTACCTCCTACAGAAGGAACTATCCGGATCTCCAATACGGCAAACGAGATATATAAAGTACATGTCATGTAGTGTTTCCCCAAAAAGCCTCCACCCCGGAAGTAGGAGACCTGGTAGATGATGTCACCTCCCTACATATATGTGTCTAGTCTCCCCTTGCTGTGGCTGGTGACTAGGCTAAATGAAGTACCTTCGATATTAGGTGTCGTAGTACAGAGATCTCCTCTCCGCTCTTTCGGTGTGATGTTAATTGGGTACATATGCTCGGTACTTATCAATGTATCCAGGGATATACTTTGGGGATATGCTACACCGCAGAACGCAAATACACATATACATCCACATACATGCTCACTTAAAAGCCTTTTAAAGAAGGCCCAAATTGCGAAATCGTTACACCGAATAATTAATGATAATCCGTACAACTACCTCTAGCATAGTGCGATGCATATTCACCGCACTTTTGTTATATTAAAGTGGTACGCAGAAGTTCCGGCAACCTCCAGGAATACTTCTCCCTTTTTTTAGCCTTTTAGCGGTCCGGTGTGTCTCCGATGCTTACCGTCCCTCAGCTCCAATTTTCGCTGCCGTTCAGGTCATCGGCTCTCGTCGGAGCCTCAACCATCTAGAACGGCCTGGTGGAAAATGGGGTTAGTACCCATTATCCATCCATTTCCGAATACCGCAGTCGGCTATCCGTATCGAGAGAGCTTCATTACCAGGTTAGGCAGTTCTAAGAAAGCCGAACCCCCTCAAGCTCATACATAATTATACAAGAATACCAACCTATTGTACCATACAAAGTCTCCAAGTCTCAAAAAGCCACTACTCTATAAACCACCAGAGTGTCTTCGATGCATACCAACTGGCTATTCCACCGGATAGGCAAAATACGCCCGCCAAGATAAAGACGATCGCGTCTTCCCATGTGCTTTGCTTCCTGTGCCTCCTCTTCCAGAGATCGCTTTGCTGATCAAACGCCGGCCGGACCATAGCCCACCACGTGCAAGCCAAGCCGAGGCAGACTACGTAGACGGTTTTACAGAATTGGACCGCTGTCGCTGTCACGTCCGTCCAATCAATACTTTCTGTAGAACCTCTCTTGTGCTGTGTCTGTATTTGGTTTGTGTTCCTCTTGACGTGTTCATGCTTGGAAGGAAGCCCGGTGCCTCCGCCTTCTTCGTTGTGACGTTTCTTTTTCGGGTGCCTTTGCTGGAGCGAGTGCTTCGGCTCCGTCGTTTTGCTTGGCACATGCTTCTTTGCCGGGCTGGGACTTCGGCTGCGGTTTCGGCCTGCCTTGCGATCCGCCGATTTGTTTCTCGCTGTCTCCTTGGTCCTCGAACGCAACATGGCGATCTGGGCCGCCTCTCCTAGTATATTCTCCTTTTGGCCCTCTGTTGATAGGCGCCGTTGAGCCTCTCGTGAAGCCACCTTTAGGACTTGGGCCGGACTCTTTCTTTGACGCTCTTGGCTGATCTTCCGACTCTGCTTTCCCTCCTTGGTTATGCTGTTGGAATCTACTACAGGCTTGAGTACTTGCGTCCTGGCCGGTTCTGTCTCCTCGACCATGCTTGTGCTCTTCGGTATCTCGGCGTCTCTCGTTTCGAGATTCTGTTGAACGAGGCGGCAAAGGCGGGGGGTTGTTGGTGTGGAGACTCTTGTCGGTGGTTTCTCTTCCAGCGCCGCTTCGTGGGTTGATATTGTAACGATCTCGGGTGTTCCTTGAAGGGGTTCGAAATTCGGCGAGCCATTCTGTATCATGATGGGAGGGGAAGGCGTCCTATGCTCCCCTGGAATCGGCTGTGGCGTGATGCGATACTCTTGCTGATGGGAAGACATTGGAATCGTCGGGAAATCCATGGTGTCCGTATGACCGTTGATCTGGTTGATTTCGATATCCCATTTTGGGCGAGGAAAGTTGGATTGGTTCTCCAGGGCGAGGTCCACGCATCCAGTAGTGGTGGTGATGGGTATGGACACAGATTCTCTCCGGGACGATCTGAACATTTTGTCCAGGAGAGGCGACGTCATCTCTGCTTGCTCCGAACTGATCCTCCCGTGCAGACTCAGCTGTAGATGTTGGCTCTGGCACTCCGGGATATCTTCCGGTAAATGGTTGACCGAGCAGTCTTGGACTTGGTCGAAAGTTGGAGGTGACCTTTGGTTTCTCTCCATCTCCTTGGTATGAGTCGTACCTAATTTCCGGCGTATGGAATTCGAAGGACGTCTCATGATTCCCTTCAGTCTCGACTGGGATGAGGTCACTGTAGCTCCGTTTACGCTGGGGCTGCTTTTGTCGTTTCCCAGTGAACGGGCCAGGTTTGTAGTCGAGGACAGCGCCAATCTGTTGCCGCTTGCTATCCCTAGCGTGCTTAAGTTGGGCGTAGTTAACTGGGAGTCTTCCGAATGTGTCGACTGACTGTCGCCCGTGTCTGCTGGTTCCGGGGACAGGAGGTGGAGACGATAATCCGGGATGTCTAGGTCGGCAAAGTGATCCTTTGGTATGTGCTGAACCGAACTCAACGCCCGGCTCTTGTTTCTCATGGACGTCATGAAGCTCACCGGGGGGCTTGATACGGACTTTCCCGGGTCGGTTTCTCGTCGGCGTCTCCATAAAAAATGCCTCTCGCTTTTGGTTCGCCCAATATCTGGTTGCCCAACGCTAAGACTTTCCTCAGATGGCTGAGTAGCCGACTTCGTTAGAGATGCAGAATCGAAATTAGTATCTGGTAAAGTATGAATAATCGTGTCTGTTGATAAGTCTCTACGCTCATGTCCTCGGCGCTGCGGACCATCGTAACTAAGTCGTTCTGTTTGACCAAAGGTAGCTTTCGAAGAGACTGGCGGGCGAGTAGGGCGAGAAAAATTCGGAATAATTGTGACCTCCTCAGGATCTGATGAGGCAGAGTCAGTGGGCATCCCCGAAAACAGTAAACTGGAGGTCTCACTGCTTCCTAGTGCCACACTATCTAGGGATTGGGCGATTGGACTAAGGCTGGGTTCGGCCGCGGATGACCACTGACGCTTGTGTTGGCTCCATTTGGTAGATGAATTCTGGCGTCTGAGTTCTTCCTTCGCGTGTTCGATTTTGTCAAGCTTAGCTTTTTCCTTGTCTAATCTAGCCTTGTCCTTTTCCTGTTCTTCTAATAGCTTAGCCTGCTCATACTCCAACTTTGCGGCCTTCTTCTTCCGTGACAATCCGGCCAGCCTGCCTCGTGTCGAACTGCTTGTCGTCTCCGAGCTGGGCGTCTCCGTAGGCGTCAGAACCGGGAATTTTCCCGAGTATGGATCGGCACCTTGAACACCCAGCCAATCTCCGCTCTCCTTCAGGCTTCGCCGGTTTTTCCTGCTCATCTCCTTGGACTTGAACAACTCGTGGACCTCCGCCCTGGTCAGGGCTTCCGATTTTCGGGGCGGAAGTGGTTCACGATCTGGTGTATCCAGAGACTGTTCTCGCCCAAGGGATCGATCCCTCGGTAAGTTTTCGACGAACCTAGAGTCACCCTTTTGGGGACTCCAACTCCAGACTCGGCGGTGAATAGATTCTTCAGGGACTATTAATGATGTTGTGTGGTGAGCTGGAATCTTCTCCTTAGCAAGATTCCAACCGGTCAACTCATTAGGATCGATTTCTTCATCGGCCGTCCAGTCAGTTGTGCGAGATGTGCCTCCCTGTTCCGGACGATTGGTCGGTAGGATCTTGCTGAAGAAGCCGCTAAAAGAAGAGGTTCGCTTCTGAGACGGTCGGTCGGCATTAGTAGCCGTTGTGGACTTTCCCGGACTCATCTTTCTTTTCGTGCGTTGCCGGATCGGTGGCGGTTGGCTTTGACTCGTACTAGGGGAAAATGATACAAGCCAGTCCGAGCTTGGACTGCGTAGCGATGACGATGAGAATAAAGATGAAGACCGTCCACGTCTTGGAGAGGCCATCTTGCTAGGTGCTTTCTCTTCTGACCCAGGCACAACAGATCGGGCACGATCGTTGCTACCTGTCTGAGAGTGGTAACGCATCTGAAACAGAACTAAAGAGACTGTCCATCTTTCCCTCGTCCATAGGATCAAGCAGGACAACACAAGTGCGTGGCTACTCAGCAGTGAGCGGGAGGTAGGTGAACAGATCAGACTTAGGCAGGATCGGACTATGATATTGGGGAACGTGCGACTTAGGTTCAACAGACGATGGATATCGCGGTTCGTCCGAGGTTGATGGTTGGAGAAGCAGGAACATTTAGGTTTTGATCCCAACTTAAGGGTGAGTACAACTGGCGTAGAAAGGATTACCGTTGGCGGTTAAACCATAGGGAAGTAGCATTACCACGAGCCGAAGAATGGAGGTAGGCCGGTAGTTTCTTAGCATCATCACACTACTTCTATTTGACTTTCTGTGGAAGTAGTTCGTATTCATACAAATGCCGGTGAATACGAAAGAGGTTTTTCTCACCGCGGCGTAATAAAACCCATAATGAACCTCCCGATGTCTGGTATTCCCAACATCAATGCGTAGTCTACATAAAAAAAATTAGATAATAAAACAACCGTAACCCTCCTACCGCCACATAGACGGGTATCTCTCGTAAGAAGGTGCTTGACTGGGTCGTCCCCAGCTATTCAACGGTTGAGCATTCAGCGTCCCAGTGCTTTTCCTAATGCTCTTTGTAGGACTGTTGCTGCGTTCTCTCGCCGATTGGTATTGCTCGAGCTGAGCCATCTCGCTATTATTTCGTGGTGATCTAAACTGAAGTTCCCCTAGACTAGGGGCTTTCTTCAGGGGTGAACGAGGATGGGTGTATACACCCATGTAACCCCCATCGCCTACCTGGTTGGCCTGGTGGGTGCTAGAGGTAGAGGCAGAATAGTTAGGAGTTGATGTTCCAGCATTAGAGGCTCCTCGACGGGATGAGTTAGGGTTAAAAGATGTAGGAAGGCCTGGCGTACCCTTCCATTGAGTCTTGGCAGTGGCCACAGAAGTACGCCCTCTCAGCTCGCTGCCATAGGCGTCGGTATGTCTCGTGACGGGGGGCGTGAATAATCCAGAACTACTTCCGGCGTTGTTGTAGTTCGATCGGACCATACCACGATCAGGGTCAATGTGTTTAATGTAGTTGGGGTTGGGCCGTGTCCGGAAACCTCGGCGGAGCTGGACGGTAGGCGTGCCAACCTGTATATCCTCGTCAAGATCCTCGCCCTCCTCGCTCTGCGATATCTGCGTTGCAGCGTCCCTGACTTTAGGATAGAGATTGGGATGGACGAATTTGGTATCGTATTCGTGCATAACCTCCTTTTGGATAATGGCGGTGTCCTTGTTCTGCTGCGTGAACCTGTTCTGGAATAGAAGCAACTGCGCCGAAAGGATACACTGAAGCACGATACAATTAAAAACGGTAACGCTTGGTCTCGCATCAAGAGGTGCTAGCGGTAGGAACATCGTGTAGACGAGGACGTGGCCGGGACTGAATAAGCAGAATATTTGCAGGCAAATCGGTAGTGGATCCCAAACCGATATCTCCCACACGTCCCGAACTCGATCGGGATGCGCTCTTGATTCCGCACTATCGGTCCCTATCATATTCGTCAGAAGCCGGAGAGGCGACGATGAGACCGGTGACGACTGGACGCGAACACGATGCGCTGAAGGCGTTTGAGGCTCCTTCTCCACGTCCGCTTCGAATAGTCGATAGTGACGAGATCGATACATCGTATAGGTCGCATTAACGGCCGAGGCGGTAATGAGAAACCAAACCAGAGTACCGACCTATTATGCGGCCAAATACAAGCATTAGCAACTAGAAACAAATCTATGGTCTCCAATGAACATATCTATATAAATGGCTAGGTGAAACTTACGAGGAAAGTAAACCACCCAGAGACCGTTCCCTCGTCGAACACAGGATCTACAGCCTGAGAACCACCACTATTGGCTCGGGCGAGCAGAAACGCAAAGTTCATAACCAGTCCCATCTGCGTACCAACGAGCTTAGAGTCCCAGTCGCGTGTCTCTATCTCCTCAGACAGCCACAAAAGGAAGTCCATGGGGTTCAGCATGGCCTTGACACGCTCTAGGAGCGGTCTCCGACGAACTAGCCGCGGCGGCATCTCGACAGGGCGTTGCGTGCAGGCGAATCGGAAATTTGGCAACCTAGCAAATACCCATCACACGCGTGCGTATCGTGGTATTGAATTAGCAACGGCGAGCTTTCCCACGCGAAGGAGGGTTTGTGCTGCGGTGACGGTGACGTCTTTTTGTCGCTGCTGGCCGTTGTCCGGTCTTTTTTCCTTTGTTGACTTTTTTAAGTGAAAACACGGCGAAGAAAACGCCACAAAATACTAAGTATTTAGATGGGAAGTTTTAACAAGTGGATGCGATTGCTACCTATTAGGTGCTGCCAGGGTCATTTTTTAGGCACATCCAATAGTGGCTGCCAACTGGCTGAATTAGGCGTATACGTACCTAAGAAATGGCGGGGTAGGTGCGTAGGAGATAGGAGTCTAGGCGGTCAGAGCTTCCCTGTAGCGGTCGTCACTTCTGCCTAGGTACTAGGTACTGCGTAGTAGCTACCAATCGCAAGCCCAGTGCCCGTACAGTAGCATCTTAAGCTTGGTACATCTAGATATCTCCTATCAAATACAACATTGAACTACACATCCAACGATCCAACGATCCAACTGGACCACACCCACGCTGCCTAATCCGATTGACTCACAAATATGGCGTCTCACGCAGACTACAAGGACAGGCAATTCCTAGCCGTCATCGGTGACGAGGTTCGCGCAACCGCCGCACAGCCAGACAGTTATGCAGAAGATTAACACCAGAAATGATTAGGATTCAGTCACGGGCCTCCTCCTAGCAGGAATAGGTGTAAGCCTCGACGTCTAATTTCCACCATTCTACAGTTTCTACAGTCTGTCAAACTCTAAGTTGCGTTGCTTATTGACGAGGACGGTATCCTTAGCACGTCACGAACCCGCCGGACTCGCAAAAGAACTTCCTAGTCGTCGACAACAAGACGGACACCTCGGCCATCGAGGCCGCCTTCGACTCGTTCACCACGCAGCGCAAGGACATCGGTATCATATTGATCAATCAGCATGTCGCCGACAAGATTAGGCATCGAATCGATACCTACACATCTGCCTTCCCTACCATACTCGAGATCCCTAGCAAAGAGCACCCGTACGACCCTGAGAAGGACAGCGTGCTAAGAAGAGTGAGGCGTCTGTTTGGAGAGTAGAGATGTTATACAGTGTTATATAGGATCACTATTACGAAATGGCTACGAGGTCGAGGTTGTATTGTATATATCCACCGTTCGCAAACATCAAAGGGGTTTCGTGGTTTGCAATACACCAGCAGAGGTCTGAAGCCAGGGTTTAAAGACTCGAAAACGCCCTTACGGGGTATCATTGTATATGCGCGACTAATGCTAAACTCATGTGATTACGTGCCTTCATCACAACCATGCGGTATCAAAGAAAAATGTCGAACCAGACTCGGGGAAGCAAAATATCAAACTATGATGCCATCAAGTCCGTAGTCCGTACAAATACAGGCGTAGGGTGAAAGGTGCCCTTGCGTCCATCAAAAGAGTGCCATGCCATGCGTAGGTACTCAAGTAATCGCCAATCCAGGTTTAAATTGCGCCCTTCTCTCCAAGGCTATGACGGTAATACAAGTCTCGTTTCGTCTGCCCAAAGACAATCTATAGTTCAATCTCCGACTTGCTATTGCCACCAAACTTCACTGTGGCCTGGAGGCAGGTGATGGGGGTTTCGCCATCGGCGTTGACCACCTCCGCGTAGACGTTGTAGGTTCCCTATTCTCTTTGTTAATACCATCTCCCAAGAAAAGCCCTTCCAAACCCGGGATGGGGAAGGGTGACGTACAGGAGGGACCTCCTTAGGGATTTCGACGGATTTGGTGATAGACAGAACTCCCTTCTCAATAGGGCACTTAAGGTCGACATTCTCGATTTGTTCACACAGGTCGGCGGTGGTGCTAATCAAACGGATCAGACCATACTTAACGACGAGGTTAACGGTTGCGCCCTCCGTGATGGTCTCGTAGACGGTTCCTGTAGCCTCGATGACTAGCTCGGAGCCACTATATATATGCAAGATTTGTTAGTTAGATTGAGATGGCTTCTTATTCGCCGACTCTTTCATCTTTCAAGTATAACTGGATAAACGTACGTCTCTGGGGGATTGGGTGATAAATCAACGCTCTCGATCTTTATGATGTCTTTGCTGTGGTCCGTATCGCAGAACTCGAGAGGAGATTCACCAGGAACCTTCTGCGCCTCCTTAGCGACGACGTCTTGGGAGCTAAACCAGCTTCCAGCCGAGGCTACACTGGCAGAAAGAGCTGCCACGCAGGCGGTAGAGAATTTCATTGCGAATTATTGTGATGGCGTTTCCTTAATTCGAATGAATTACGTGGATAGGTAGGTAGGTATCGAGGTTCACTCAAATGAGTGAAAGGAAAATAGTCGATGATGTCGTGAGTGGTTGCGTTTGCGGAGGTTGGTCTGCTCAACAGATTGAAGATATGGGGGAAGACAAAAGAACAGTGGAGCGATAAAGCTAAGGAGGTCAAACTACATACCTACCTACGCAAGGTTGGGGTGGGACGTCATGAGACGAGCAACTGTAATTGTGATTGGCTAAATTGCACCAGCCTTGGCTGGTTTTAGTAGCCACCTGAACGCCTTCGCTTATGTAACACCCATTCTATGTAAATTGACTAATCAGGAAAGTACTAAGGTTAGTATGTCTCAGAATGAGACTCATCCACCAAAGGACATTAGGTGTAATTGAATATCATGATTTTTTCATTATTAGGGTTTGTTATTAACTTGTCATGATACTAAACACTTCCTCTTCATAAAGACGGGTATAATAGACACCAGCACTCCTACCAACGATATCCTTAGGTAGTCATCCATCGACTTCAACCACCCCAAATAATAAAAAGACAAAAAAAGAAAGATTTCATCCTGATGCATCGATCAAAGCCTGGTATCATAGACCAACCCCGCCCATAACAATCATGATGAGAAACTGGGATATCATGCCCTAAACATACTCATTCTCGAGTCATGTTAGGTTCGGTATTCATGCGGCTAAAACCTCACTTAGATGCTAAACTTAGTAGTAGATCTTCTCCTCCCAAACAGGTGGGCGCACAGTCTCCGTGTCCCATTCCAACTTGTTCTTGTCATTTAGTGCGCAGCCTTCGTCAGTAATCGGGATCACCTTGCTAGTATCTCGGACCTCTTGTTTCGAGATGCCCATAGAGTCCTCGGGGATCCACAACAGCGGCGTTCTGCTGCTAACTGAAGGCGGGAAGTAAGCGTTGCGTTCAATCTCGTCCGAATACAAGTTAGAGGTATCGATCGCGTCGTGAGGTACAAGTTTACACATTGCCTCATAATCGCAGTACTGCCATGGTTTCAGGAATTTGGAAAAGAATCCAGGCTTCTTTACATCCACGGCAGTATCATCGGATGCCACCTTCTCAGCATCCGGAAGGCCATCCCGGACACCATCCTGATGGCCATCGTGTGTAGTAGAATGTGTACCGTTCCGGGTTGGCGAACTCTCGTGAAACTTCTTAGATTCCGTTTCAATCCCGAGGGTCCTAGGCAGGTTGTAAAGTAGGGGGTCAATAGCGCTATTAAGGGTCACGTGGAATAGAACGGTGAAAATGAGGAATACAATCATGAGGACCAATGGACCGATGGCTACAGAAGTAGCGAATATTCCAATCATGCACAGCTCAGAAATGTAAATTCCAGAAAAGAGCTGCTTCAGTGCTCGGGGGTAGATTAAACCTCGGGTGTCGATATTTGTGTCCGTAACAAAGAAAACATTGTATCGCCATGCGAGGTAGAAAAGCGAAAGACCGATGGCGGCGAAACCAAGGACCAACGGTGCTATAGCAGCATACGTGATACCTAGGTTGAATGTTAATATAGATCTCCTATAAGCTAGGTCTGTTTAGAGGGTCCTTACTAATCACGGCGATATTGGTATAGACCGGCAAGACACTACCCCAGGATATGGCGCTGAGATTTGCCCACTTTGTGTAGAGAGCACGCGGTGTGCCGGAGAGGTATTTGTACATAAGCGTGAAGATAACAAATCCGGCGGCCTGTGTGAGAACACCTGAGGCTACGCCTAAGCCTTGGATGATAAAATACGAGATGTAGAAATTGGAGGCTTTAGGGAGGTTCTCTGATAGTACAGATGTGACAGAACCAGGATTCTGGGCGATTTGCGTTACGACAGCCGATGCTGATGAGGTAACCGTCATTATCAAGAAGACCTGAATAAGCTGGAAAGCGAAATACGCGTTCTGGGTGAACAGCTCGACTCGTGATAGAGAAGGCTCTCCGGAGAGTTTGGCGCACACTAGTTGGGTGTTAGTTATTTTTCGAGCGGATAATCTAGGTAGGTAAACTCACGTCTCATGATTACGGGAACGAGCGACATAAGGATTGAGAGAGCAACACCAGGCAGCAACCCTTGGATAAGTCCTAGAATAATGGAAGGGATCGACAACAGCCAATGGAGGAAGAAGACCTTGTTCGCGATGTAACTGACATTGGAAATGACACCAACGACAGCGACGGGAACAGCCCAGAAGATGATGAGAGCGGAAATGAATCCAAGTACAGCAAATCTACGGATGATCCGCTGCCACCATGACACCTTCAGCGCACCCCAGACAACCTCGCGGGGCGTAACACCAATGTATTTGGGCGACATGCGCAGAGCTTGATGGTGGGCCAATACCTGGTATGCTGACTCGGCATCAGCTTGATGGGCAAATTCGACGAAGACGCTAGGGATTTTCTTGTAATTTCCGGTGCGATATTCATTTTGAGCTGTCTCGACAGCAGGGATGATCCGTTCCAACTCTGTTCGGCACCAGTTGATGGTATCAACCTTCTTACCCACAAGGCCAAGGAGTCCAAGTCGGTGACTTGGTCGTTTCTTTTCAGGGACCCAACGCGCAGCTATGCTACCCGATTCTGCGTCTGTGGGAGCCTCAGCCGTTTCGCTAGAGCCTCCCTTGTTCTTCTTCAAGGCCTTAAGTCGGTTTGCGTTGGCGAGCTTGATCAATTTGACTTCGGCCTTCTCCAACTTCATGGCTACCTCGTCCCGCTCTTTGACGAGATCATCGAGCTTCTCCGTATCTCCAGCAATCCAAACATTCTTAACCGAGTCACCAAACACTTTTCGTATCTTAGCCTCGTCAAGATACTCGTTGGGAACGGAAACGTAGAGCACGGTCCGAGAAGAGATACGGTGGGCATAGAAAGGTGAGAGCAAGAACGCCTGTCGTAGGTTGACATAAAAGATGGATTCGCGCATGATCATGTACATCACGAATCCGTAGAAAATCCAGGCCATGAAAGTATGGGCATAGTAGCGGTTCGGCTCTGTGTCCTTATTAATGTGAGAATAGGACAGTATATCCACCTGCGTAGAAGATCCATGCCCCGTCGCGTTCACGGGGAACAGCACCGGCCAGAGTATACAACAGCCCACGAAACAAACTATGACCATGATACGTAAAAATCGTAGGAAGAGATAAGCATCTAAGGATTGATGCTGTAATGCATGGATATCTGGAAGTTTCCAAAATGGACCAATCCAATTGAGGAGGCCATTGGGAAGAGCCGGTGATCGTTCACTACACAGTTTGGAATCAGTAACCAATACATCTACGAAAGCAAGACGGCTTCGCGTGAAATGAATATCCTACCTCGGACGAAGGCTTCCTAGATAAGTGCGCGGAGCGTAGTAACGCCTCTGGCTCTTACGTAGAACCAGGAAAATGGCGAAGTAGACACCAGCCACCAAAGCCACAGGGGCCAGAGTCAGGTAAAGAGCTGTCGGAATTCGTTAGTAAGATGGGTATAATATTGAAACGGAATCAGTCTTGACCATACACGAAGCCGAAGCGGTCGGCGTAGTAGTCGCCTCCCCTTGATTGCTCATCTTGACTGTTGGCGAATCCTATTGTTCGATATAAACAATGGGAGTTGCAACGGCGCCAAACGAGCTCTGGGAAGAGTTGAAAGAGAGCTCAAGGTCGTAGAATTCGATTGACGGCACCGAGAATAATTATCACAGCGGTGGGTGACGCGTGAAGTTAGGAAAGGAGGAGACCAAAAATGGGCCTGTCTATCATTAACGTAGGCGGCTATGTGTAATTAGACGAATGAGGCAACTATCAACCCCAGATGTTGGTCAGCGATCGACGTTCCGTAGATCTGGGATACTTGATAGAATCCAATCCCAGAGGGAAATAGTTCTCGTGGAAAAGAAAAAAAAACGGCGAGGATCCAACGCGTGTGTTATGGATTGTACGACTGGTATTTGATATAATGCGAATGCTCACAAGCAATTCGTCTATACCTTATACCTCCCGCATGTGCCAGTTGTCTGAGGTATCCAAGAAATTCCTGAAATTCTTGATTTTAAAAAATCCCCTGCAATGGAATCTTCACAAGCTTTTGACGGGGACCAGGATTGGCTTGCATGAGCTGCGAATGGCGTGGGGAGCAGTTGGGAGGGAAATGACGGTGATTGCACGTACCCCTGTCGGCCTGACCCACGCTTTTCTTGTCCTTGGAACTTTCCAATTTCCTTTTAGACTTTAGACTTCACTAACGTGTCAGCGTTGCCAGTCATTCCCTTCAGCAGCAAAACGGCTCCTCCCCGCTAAGCTTAGACGGTCGGCCGATGATGAAATTTGAATTTTTAGCTCAGATGGAGAAGAGAAAGTCTAGATTTTCCAACTGGAGGGATTATCGACAAAGCTAGCGGCAGCTACCCAGCTAAGTAAGGTACCTACCTCCGATTAATATCAAGTGCTTGACTTTTCGTCCGAAGTCTAACTATGTACTTAACATACTTCATTGATTGCGCATGACCTCACTTTGTCGAAAAAATGGAGCTAGAATCTATAAATGTAGGACAAAGATCCTAACACTCTCTCGATTCAATGCTCGATGTTTCAATGTTACAAGTTTCCAAGGTTGGCTTGCAGGTTACGTTACTGCAGGGCAGAGGCAAAGACACACAGCTTGGGAAAAAAGAACGAAAACAGCAGGACGATTAAGCTCAAGGATCCTCCTTACAACGCACCCTATGATCTCGGCTGTTCTGCTTATTAGTTCGCTCTAATCGATCAATGACATCAGACTATCGGTACATTAATCCAAGACTATTAGAGATCCGTTTGCGCTTGAGGTTTGCGACGACCTGATGATCCCTACCAGTTTCGTCCAACCATATGGGAGCTTGCAGCTTGCATGTGGACGAGGGCTATTCCATTTAGAAGGTAGGCACTGCATGAACCCGCTTGCGTATCGGGGCACCCGCGCGGTACTTGGCCGGGCGAATATCACCTTACTACCTATACTTCTTGAATTTATGCGGACCTGCCTTCACCGTCGACACGGCATGTTCATCTAGCATGCATGCGTTACACATCGCTGTAGTCGTTTCCAACCGCGAAAGATCCAAAGGCATTGCCTTTTCAACGCTGAGCCGCGGCGTGCGACGAAGCGCGATGGGAAGATCTTGTTCGTCTCCCACCTTGTAGTCGTGATGATTGTCGGTCTTGGAAAGGGACAAACCAACGCGATGCTAATGTCGGTACCCGAAAATATGGGCGACGGTTTCCTTGCTGTTAACCTCCTTTACGACACCATCCTGGAAGACATCGATGGTGGCCAAGACGTCCAAGGTTTCCTTGTCGGCCTTCTCAATACCGTCGAAGACGAAGCTCGTAGTTGAACCTTGGGCCTGGCTGGCCGGTCCGCCTCACCGCGTGTACTGGTTCGGCCGGGCCTTTCCCTCTGGGAAACCTCATGGATGCCCTTCACTGGGTGTGCTGGGGAACCAGGACTTTTACTGTGAAAAAATTAGGGGTTGCCCGGATAATAATGTTCATTACATAACATTCGATTCAATGGATTAAGGCTTGAAAAGCTAGAGGAATACTTATGTTTGTATGTAGGTTTATATGGCAAAATATGTACCAATTAGATCTACACGAGAAGTAGCGAGGGGATAACACAGTACGTTACAGTAGTACTCAAAACAATCGAACATGGCTTAGTAGTATATTAAACCATTCAACCTTCACTATTAACTTCAATATCTATAACCTACCTATTCCATACGTTCTCCTTTCCCATATCAATATCTAAACATGTCTTTTATGTTTTATATCAACCCAAGAGATCCAAACCCACAAGCTCAGAAGCTTCTCCGTATTTTAGGGGAAAAATATCGCCAACAAAAACAAAACCAAATGCCCTTCCATATCTCTGATGGGGATAACAAAGATATACTCCAGATGATAAAAGACCATGCCCAAATCATCCACGAGATGCCATCCGTAAAGCGAGCAGTTCCCCAAGATTCGGATTCGGATTCGTACGGCCCTTCTTGCGCACAGAGGTATGACGACGAATTATACCACAATCCCTATATGTGTGCTTGCCACGGTTCGTCACAGGCTATTTCGCCCGAACAGCAACATCCTACTTCAAACGAAGATTCCTCCGAACAAGTACAACCAAGTTCCCCTAGCCAACCGCCCATCTCCGAACATTCCGAACTTCAACTGCGTAAAGAAGCGCAAAGCCCCTATCGCGATGGAGCCGAGGACGTAGAAGATCAGGCGGAAAAAGGAACTGGCGAGACGCGAGGCGAAGATTAAGATAGTAAGAGGATAGAGGAAAGGAAGCGGTAGGAAATGGATGGCGAGACTGGAAGAGAGTAGATGTGGTGTGGTAAGGTAGACAAGAAGGAGATGATAATAGTAAAACGAAGTTGGTTGTATCGAAATAAAGATAATTGGGAAAGAGCTCTACTTCTTTGTGGCAGTGGTCAAAATATTACGAACTAATCTCCTGGGATTCGCAGTAGACTGGGAATACTTATACGCTACCACGAATGGGTTTAGCAACGAGGCAACCGACATTGTATGTGCAAAACGATAGTATACGAGCTATACATAGACACTAAAATTTATGCGCTAGGCCTCCCATGAACATCGTCGTCATTGTCGTTGTATTATGTCTTGTGACGAGACAGGCAATGGTGTTCCACTTCAAGTGCTACGCAGCACCTCGTACGTTCGCTACTAATTTGTGCATAGAAGCAATATTATGCCATGCCTCCACGAAGGTTCACGTAGGAAATGCCTCTGGGCTTCCCCCCAGGTTTCCAAATCGATCAGACCCTTCCGGCACGGCGCTATTATTGGAGACATCCACTTAGGTAAAGTACCTGTATACGAAGGTGGACTTTGACTCGCTGTTAAGAGCTGAGTCTCGTCCATCAGATCCCCTTGGTAGAGTGGGCCTACCTAGGTAGGTACCTAAGTAAGCCCAAGCTCAATTCTATACTAGGTACTCAAATTAAGTAAGCATATCAACATATCAGTTCGACGTCTCTCAGCTGAAAAGTATGTGGCTGATTGGATGCATCGAGGCTTTAAGACATCCGTGGACACGAGAAAGTCATTGTTGTAAAATTCTACAGCATTTTGACTCATTCCAACATCATATTAATTCCATCTTCTAGAACCATGATTGATTAGGCTGAAAGCATCCTTTGTCGCCATCTAGCGAAACCGCCAAGCACATACTCCCCTTCTTAAAAGTGACCGAATCCGGGTAGCTAAGGGGTTAAGTAGAGTTGCTTCATGTTATCCTTACTGCATCCTATTATAGTTGAATCTATACTGTAAAATCAGAAATCAGGATGGCACTACTCTTCGAATGTCTACTCAAAAAAATTAAGTATACCTAGGTTGACAAGCAGCTTCGATCGTGAATTTTGGACTTCCCTTCATCGGGTATCCGTTAAGATGGACACCTACCCATAGGTAACTACCTAGGTAACGACGAAATGCTTTCTCTTTACGTGTTCATAAACTTGCACTGAAAGAAAATAACCCAACAGGTATTTCCCATGCCGTTTTCATTGTTTGATAGATTCGGAGCTACCATGAAGCACTGGAATGTTGGATGGCTCAATGGATTGTCTTAACATTCCGGCGATAGGGATGGCTTTCTTTATCTTTTATGATGCCTCATCAAGAATATCCCCCGTAACTATGTACTTCCCTTTTCTTCGCCCATCTTTCGCCCGTCCCAGGAGGTATCTATATCGTTAGATTCACTGTTGCTGTTCTATCTTTATTCTCCAAAAGGTGCGCTGAACAAAACTACCGCCAAAATGTCTAACCAGGCGCCGCCACCACCAGCAGATGTCTACGAAGGCATGGAGGGTTACGTGGGGCCCACCCATTGGGCAAGGCCTTACTTCTCCAATCACCATCACGAAAACCCAAGTGACATGAAAATGCTTGGGCACGTCAACTGCGGTTACTTATCCACTGCCGGCCGGCCGCCAACTCTGGAAGCGCTGAAGCAGCACGCCCAGTCTCTGGCGTATTTAATATCCACCATTGCGCCAGGTATTATGTCGGGCGAGGTTGACAGCGCACACGGCGACAGTGCCTTTCTCGCGAGTTTTCAAAAGCACTCGGCTTATGACTGGCTGGAAGATTTGCAGAAACCCTACGACAATATCGACAAGGCGCACCGAAAACCGCTCAACAGTTTGGTGAACTTGGTCAAGCGAAACAGCGACGAGAAAGGTGTCGAATTTCATTGTCCATTGTCAGAGGTCCCTATACAATTCATCGAACATGACTTAGAGCCAATTCGCCCGTTTCAATCTCACATGACATTGCTCATGCACGCCAATGAGTGCCTCGAGAGACTCGATCACGAGTACTCGGCTATGGGCGGGCTCCTTGCGATCCTCCCTACCGAGGAGGAAGATATGTCCACAAACCCAGACCTGCCCAAAGCAAGGAAAACGTTGATTGGCCAGTGGCTCCTGTTCACACAGCATCTCGTGGCCCGTATGCATGAGCTTGAAATCGCCTATGCCAATACCTTGGATCTACTTGCGAACGAGGCCATTGTCCCGGCGCAGCAACTGAGCAATACGGGATCTGACGGGCGTACTGGCAGAGAGATTGTCTTCCCGCAAGACCGATGGATATTGGCCAACGCCGGCGAAGATGTCTTCAATTTCGTCCATCAGATGCTCGATAAGAGGGAAGCAGTTGACGTTAACGAGGACAACGCGTTCTTAAAACAAAATGTAGTAGGAGATGCGCTACGGCGTGAGAGAGGAGAAGGAGAAGACCCGTCGGCCGAGGGTCTTCTCAAGGGCATCTCCTACGTGGACCTCTCAACTAGATATTATCGACTGAACGGAAGTGGTCACGGTCCCATCTTCTGCCTCCCGGCCTTCTCGGACCGCCCGAACACGGCGTACACCAAGGAGATGGAGAAGCGGCCGACAGTTGTTACGGTGCCAGAGCCGGCATTGCCCAGTTCGACGACGGCTTGGGACAATAAGAAACAGGAGCTACAGGAAGAGAACAAGGACATGTTCAACAGACTCACCAAAGCGCAACAAGAATCCACCAACCTCGAAGTCCTGAACAGGGCGCAGGGAGAAGAAGTAAAGCGGCTAAGGATTCTCAACCAGATCTACGAACAAAATCAGGGCCAGGACGCCGCATCGCTGTCGCACAGAATGGCACAGGCGGAGGCGGAGAGAGACGCCACCAGGACGCAATTTGAGGACAACGCCTTGGAGTTGAAGAAACTGAGGGACGAGCTGGATACGTACAAGGCCAAGGTGGGAGATGAGCAGAAGCCTCCTTCGGGGGTCGTCCGAAAGGGCCGTACGTTCTCCATGAACACTGCCACGTTCCGAGAGTACGAGAGCCGATCGCAGGCGGTGGTCGCGGCGAAGAAGGAGATTGGGAAGAGCAGAGCTACGCTCCAGTCGCTTGCCGAAGCTGGACAGTTGGACTTGTCTACATTCGACTGGCTCGACACGATTGCCGACGCCGCGTAATTTGACTTGGTGGGGGGCTTAGCTTGCTAGGTTAAAATTTTCGTCACCGTCCACCGTTGGCTATCTTATCCCGATTATCCAGGTTTTAAAGCAGTTGATCCGGGGTTCATCAGGGTTTTTTTCTGTATTGTTAGTGATTTATGGACAGCGTTCCACGGTTCTCTAGACTCATAAGTAGGTGTTATTCGCGTTTTTGGTCGACCGTTGATTTTGTTGTGGTGGCACGTGTGTCAGAGCGCTTAGTGAATTGCGAATTATATTGATCTGACGAGAGGTAATCTCTAATAAGGGATCTGTTGGTCCAGTGGTCCATTGTTTCCAGTGTGCTGCCAATATTGGATGAATGGAGGTGAACGATTGGTTGGACTTGACTTGCATATGGCTTATCGGCACTTACCGTTGTATTGGATACCAAGGTACTATTATCATCTAGTGGAGTAGTTGCCGTGACAACCGATTTTGCTGTGCCCCTCCAAACACAAGGTTCCCATCTCTTATCCGGTTTCTTGATTTGGAAGGGGCGTGAACAATTTATGCATGGAGAAAGAAGAAGCCGGATCTTGGAAGTTGCTGTCAAGTTTAGAGTTACCTAGTTTCAATTCGAATAGACGCTTGAATTATTCAGATATTGTGATTGTTTATTTTGCTTTTGCTCAACTACTACGACTAAACTCTTCTATCAATCTAGACACATACAGCATTCGGATATACTCCCGGGCACAGTATACTCTACAGCCCCCAATCTCAAAGCGTCAGCAATTTGTTTGTAGCACAAGGCTTACGAGGATCCGCGCTCGGTTGGGGAGCCTTGGAAATCCCCGCCATTGATTATCTCTAATAGTGTCTATCTGCTATATACACATTATCCACCCGGCCAAATAACGAGACCCTCTATATTGTTCCGTGCTCTTCAGCTCAGACCCTATCGCTTGAGACAGCGAATCGTTCATCTATCGGCCCGCGTCCGGCTGGTGTCTCATTGCGAAACCGTGGACCTTCAGCTCTGCCGTTCCATATCGATAGGGTATGAATTGAGAGATCGCGGAAGTCCTGCGGGGTTCTAAGGTGCGCGTTATACACACCACTGACTTGTCTCTTTCCAATTTGCTGCTCGCAGGCTTCTTGGATGCAAGTTGGTCAAAGGAAGTTGGACGATGCTTCTCACAGGGCTGGCCTAGAGCGATGAAGTCTTCCTTCGGGATGGTGTTGTTTGCTACCCGTATATTACAGACCCGGCGGATGACGGCAGGCATCCGGTGTTTAATATTCGTTACGGCCATATTTCAGCTCTCAGCCGTTGGCGCAGCTCAGACATTACCCTACTTTCCTACGAGCATATTCATTCCACAATCCAAGCCTGAGCCGGCGCAAGAAAGCGCGACTGCTGACATCGCTTACATATTCTCGCCCCAGGACGATTGGGTCGATCTACTAGCGCTTAACTTTTCTGGCAGCCTCCAAGCTTCATCATTATCTTTTCGAACCTTGTCATCGAATGTACCTTTCTTGGATACCAATAAGACGGCATTTACTCCATCGCTTGCCAATAATGGATCGCTTGTCGTCTACGCGGGTGATTGCTCTGCACCAGCAGATTCCGAAATATGGACATTCTACCTTTCCTCCAACGATGGAGCGGCGTCGTGGAGCAAGGCGAACACAACCTTGGCTGCCGATGAAGATTCAATCCAAATAGGCCCAAGCTTCTTGGGCGGTGGCTTTAGCTTTTCAAACATCCTAGAGCCTCAGTTATCGCCTGCCGTAACCTATATCTACGGAGGAATGTGTCCTGGAACATCCTCCAACGCTAGTTTAGCACAGTCCAATGCGACTTACTCGAATCAGATGATCAAGATTGGACCTTCGGGAGTCAACACCGGGGAATTTTCACTCAGTCCGGTTTCCAGCAAAGGCCCACCGGTGCCCGAGGCCGGGTTTACCTTCACTGGTCTATCTCCATCCATATCCAATCACTCGGGAACAGTAACCCAACAAGTTAACTATGTACTCCTCGGCGGCCATACAGAAACGGCTTTTATCAATATGAGCACTGTCGCCATCTGGAGCTTACCAGAAGAAAGTTGGAGTTTCATCTCTGACATTGATACGACGGGCTCAAGCAGCACCAATACTGAACTCGCTATCAAAAGTACCTCCAGTAGTATAGACAGCCGATCTGGCCATACATCAGTTCTAAGCGAGGATGGAACCTGCTTAATCATTCTAGGCGGCTGGGTGGGTGACTTAACTCAAGCCGCTTCACCGCAGCTTGCTATCCTCAACATCGGCGCTAGCTACGGCGGCAATGGGGATTGGGAGTGGGTGGTTCCCGATACGCAGCCATCAGGGCCAGGTATCTACGGCCACGGCGCAACGTTGCTCCCAGGGAATGTGATGATGGTCTACGGAGGCTACACCATCTCTTCAGCCGAGACTAAGGTCAGGAGACAAGCTTCCGCTAACAATAATATGCCGATGTTCCTGAACCTCACCTCGATGAGCTGGTCCAACGACTACACAAACCCAGCAAATGCTGCGGCAGGCCAGGACAACAACAGCTCAAGCACCACCGATGGCGACCTAGGCCTACGTCTAGGACTAGGGCTTGGTCTGGGTCTCGGCATTGCAGCCATTATCATAGCGGTAGTATTCTATCTCCTTTACCGCCGGCGCCTGCGACACCGACGCACAATCCGCGACTCTGCTCTTCGCGCCCTCGCACAGGACACCTCGCGCTTCCTACCTCATGATGACGAAATGACCGAGCAAGATCACGCGTGGTATACGGGCGGTCCCGACCCGTACATGCGCGGCAGCCGGTCACTCGGATACCAGAGCCTGCAGGCAAACCGTAGCAGCCTAGACCAAGGCCAAGGGCTGCATTCATGGTTCGGGGGCGCGCCTGCACAGGGACAAGGGGTTCTGAGAAAACCAATCCCGCGTCGCAATACGTACGACCCTCCTTCTGCGGTTATTCACCCTATTGCCGAGGCGGACGAGGATGACGGTGATATCACGAGCGAGCCAATAAGCCCTTTGCGCGACGAGGGCAGGAGGGACTCGGACCCGTTTCTCACGCCAACACAGACTCAGGAGAAGAATGAAAAATACGAAAAATACGACACGCCCATCGCGCTACCGCAGCCAACCCGCGCGTCAATGACGCCAAGCCCAGAGCGCACAACGGACCCCGAGGTCCAAGACTGGATGTCTGATGTAGAAGCTGTGGATGCGCTGCTCAGTGGACGTCGATCCTCCCAGCAAAGCCCAACAAGGTGGGCGTTGGATCATTTGACGGGTGAAGACGAACGCACTGAAAGCAACGTCTCGGAGTCCAACCGCAGTAATTTAAATTTGAACCTGAATACGAACGTGACGGTCAGTCGCTCAGACTCTATACGCTCTCAGTTACGCGCTGGATTCGGGGCAGCAGCTGCTGCGCTCGCAGCTGCTGTCGACGAGGGGAGAGGCGGAAGTAGTTCTAGTTCTACGCCTAGTTATAATACGGCAAGAAGCAGCTTTCCGGCCCTGCAGGCAGAAGGACCGGGGCTGTTGATGGGAGGAAAGATAAGAGGTGGAGAAAGGGATAGGGGGAGGGAGGAGGAGCCAGGTAGCCCGAGCAAGAGCAAGCCCCGGCGTAGCTTCTTCGGAAGTTTGCGCCGAGTTTTTAGTGGAGCGACACCGGACGCGAGTCCTATCGAGCGTTACGGGAAGGAAACTCGCGATGACACAGAGGGAGAGGCGAGTGATTATGATGCTAGACTTGGCGGATTGAGTGGAATAGCGGCGGGTGGCGTCCTAAGGAGGAAGAGTGGCAGGGGGGCTTGGGAGGCTTTGGAGCAGAGTCAACCAGAAAGAGATCGAGGCCTAGGTTATGGTCAAGGACAGAGGGGAACGGGTAAAGGGAATGGAAATGGAAAACGAAAAGGGGCGGCGGACGAAGAATACGTGCCAAGGAATGGGGACGACGATGACGAGTGGGATATCGAAAAGGCCGTCGAGAGACGGCTCGTGCAAGTCATGTTCACGGTGCCTAAGGAGCCCTTGCGCGTTGTCAATGCCGAGCCGGACATTGAGAGCGGTGAAGATATCGTCCTAGTCGACCCAAGCCCGGATGAGGGGAGAAGTGTAGATGAGAAAGAGGAAGAAGTAACGACAGAAGCAGAAGCAATGAGAAAAAACCTAGAAGTAGGAGATAGGGGTGGGGAGGGGGTAGAAGAGAGGGACATAGGGACGCTGATCCCGAGTCCAAGTCCTGTGAGTGAGGATGATATTCTGCGTGAAGTACGCGAAGAGTTGGAGGCCGAATGGAAGTTGGATAAGGGCAAGGAAAATGAAAGGAATAGGGAAGAAGATAGGGATAGGGGTAGACAGCCTGAGACCCCAGTGCGCACCCCGCGAAATCTACGGGATGAGAGCGCTCGTTTGCTAGGCATGGACCTAAGCACCGAGTCTAGAAAGAGAAAGCCATCCCGCTCTCCGGTGGAAGATCCGGATGGTGACGTCTTCTCTGCCCAAGAAGTGAAGTTCGAACGGCCGCGGACGCGAGTCCTGGCTATGGTCGAAAGCTTTGAGAGCCTGAGTCGTGAGAACAGTCCTTCGGGGTCGCCTACACGATGATTTTAGCTAGAAGGTTAAGGTAAAGAGGTTACGTATCTGGTGTAGGATGTGTAGGACAGGAAACCACGAGATAGGGGTTGGGAACGGCGGCGTCATCGAGGAATGGCGGATACCAATCGTTTCAAAGGCGTCGGGGTTGGATCTATTCGATTTGAATTGCATTGTGTCTTGGGAAGGGTGCACCCACAAGTTCTGGGTTGTAACAGGGAAATTTTCACGTACCTACATTACAACGATGTGTTACCGATGAAATTCATAGTTAAAGTCAAAGAGAACACCCGTCAGATCTTGTATTAAGTGTTCTACCAGTGAAATGAGTCTAGTCTGAATGTGTCTGTTTAGATGCTACTCGTAGATGAACCATTCCTGCAGTGTCTTAGAGTGCGACCACCTAGGGGCCATTGAATAGCTAGTTCTAAGTTAGGATAGATACCTATCATATGTCTATATTCCTCCCTCGCCTCGTTAGTGTTGTCAATTGGGTGTTTTGAACGTGAAATGGAGTTGCCCACGATAGAACCATTATAGTAAAATCACACATTTGTTGGTCACACTCAAGCCTATTATAGAAACTGTTTTCTACTATACCTAAGAGCACTCTATTCACGACACCGAACCCGTTTATAATCTATAAAACGTGTTGTATTATAATATATGATACGGCCGTATGTCCTCCAAACAGTACCTATTCTGGAGAATCCACTCGACTCCTTATGTAGCATATTGCTCAAGCACGTAACCCGACACTTCGGTCCTATGTCTTAAAGCTTTATGAAACCAATACAAACTCGCTTTACATTAGACGGGATACCGTAGTTTCCTAGGTTCTCTGTACACGTATGACCCTGACATGATCACATGGTCGAGTATGTACGCGACTTCACGTTCCACCAGTTACAGTTGTTCTACCCAAGCTGCTCTATACAGTCAGAAGGCCGAGTCGCGTAACAGCACGATATCTATGTGTTCCTGTGGGATTTAACGGGATCAGCCTTGTTTTTATGGTAGTTCAATACTCTTGCTCTGAGAGACTGAGACATGCATAGGCGATCAGTCGGTAGGTTTTCTCACTATTTGTTAGCGGTTTGTGGCACTCAAAGTATTGCAGTTTTCCCCGTAGCTGAGTGTAAAGGTCATGGACAAACTTCGTAGAGTTAAAAGCAACTCCGCTCAGGTCCGGAGTTTTCATGGCTATGTTCTACTTCCCACCTACGTAGGTGCGTTCACCATATGTGAACAGCCAATATTGCGGCTACCATTGCCCTATAGGGCCGAGTAATAAACAAGCCAATGAAACTTAGTTAAATCAGTTTCGGAAACATATGTTGGATCACCCTCGTAGAGTTTATGGATGTATGTTTTCTATCTATTTAGAATAGGTAGGTTTCCACATCCTCTATTATAATGAGTAGCTTATACCGCCACATATCTCGTTTCTATTTTGCGTCGACGCGTCAATTCTCGGGATAGGAACCACGATAAACCATACCAATCCTTCTTCGAGAGGCCATCGTACCTACCTACCTGGACGTCTATCGTCGTATCCGCAGCCCTAGCTTCTCTTCGGCCGTACGACTGTTACTAGCCTCCTCCCCATGCCCGCATAACATGTCGATACTCAAGAAGGCCGTGTTCCGATATGCCTCGGCACGCGTACGCGCTCTGCGCGCCTCAAGGATCTTCCCGGCCTCGTCAAGTAGTAGATACAGAGCGGTGGACGATTACGAACTAGAGGACTGGGGAGCAAGGCCAGTTCGCAGCGCTACCGCCGCCACCGTTCACCCGCGTCGATATTTCTCGAAGTTGGCGGCGAAGGGACTTCGAGGCGCGAAAGAGTTCGCAAAAGACGCCTACTGTCCTTCGAGATACCAGCCGGGAGACGAGCACGCTTGCATGTTCATGGGGTTTACATATCGGTTGGGATGAGAGACGTTAGTACAGCTAAGGTTACTAACGAAGAGAACGGACGAGCTGCTGTGGTGGGTTAGAGCCTTATTCCAGCAGCATTCAAGCGAGCGTGAGGCATGGGGCTCATCGGGATAGTCGACGTACACTTTGCCCATTACGACCACTGAGAAGTTGTAGAACTGCTCCTGATTATGAGAACATGTTCAGGATAATGACTAAATGCCAAGTTTCTCTTGACTCAGCCTCCCCTATGGTGACAGAGTTTTTCTAGACTGCGAAGTAGTCGGTTATTAGTGTTAATATTGGCGAGATATCCTGCATGACCCGCATAAGCCGCATGACAATTACGACGGTGCGTAATGTATGTTGCGCGTCGGCGTGACCATCGAGGCGCCGGACTCCCGGTTAAGTGGGATGATAATATTTCAGATGAACAATAACAGAGATCAGCCCAGGAGCCCAGCTTCGACGTGACGGGGCTGAATCGAGGGCGTAGGGACCCATCCGTAGTGTGGTCGATCGTCATCTCAGGGGGAGCTCGAAGCCGCCCCTCCCCGTCCCATCAAATCTCATCGACCACGTAAATCAGTGGAGGTGCCGGAGAATTGGGTTCGAACCGTCGACCAATCGCAGCCCGTCCGTACCTGTCCGTAAGTCGAGGCATCCCTAACCACTTAGAACACTCTAATTAAGCTCTAAGTGGTCCAAGTTGCAAAACCTGTCGTCTGAGCTTTTCGAGGCTTAAGCTTATGTGCTAGGGTCGGCTAGGCGGCTCGATTTTTTAAATTTGACGGGTGAGCTTGAACCAGTCTAAGAGCTTTTAGGCGCACGCGTCTTTAGGGGCTTGCAACCTGAAAATATTTCTAATAGGTACGTACCCGTTGTAAACACACCTTATTTTCAGGCATCCCCTGACCCGGGAGCGATCCTCTACAGATCTGGCCTTGGCATCTGAGAAATACCGATGTTCTGACAACGTGGAAAACGATTATAGACGTTATATATGTACCCCCTAACGTAGAGGATGGCTTAGATAATATGCAACCCCCCATACTTGGACATGTACGGAGAAATGAGGCAGTTTAATTAAAGAAATGCAAGATCATAAAGTTTAGTTGACGCGTACATTTCGTTCTATGCAACCTCGTTATTTGTAAAAGTCATTCATCGCCGGCCCGTTCTAAATTTGTTAGGTGGGGTTATCAGGTAGTGAAACGAGAAAGAGGCCTCTTTTCTACGCTTTTCTAGTGAAGTCTTTTCAACGCTTTTAGCCCGAATCCCGGTGGGATATCGATCTATGTCAAATGGAAACATGCTTCTAGAATACCTTGAAATGAATGCGACAAATTCAGTGCATTTAATAGCGACCATAGGATGGTTATATTATTCGCGCCTAGCATGACTGTAAAGGTGGCCGCAGTAGTAGAACTCTTATCTGTCGCACTCGCGATGGCTTTGCACGTTATCGTATAGTCTATACTATGGCCTTATATCGGGCCATCTGTCTCTAGTGTCAAGCGTTCCTCTCACGTGTATCTCAACTGCACTTACACTGCATGCATATGATTTTCGTTATCAGCACTCTAGGCCTAGAATCGGGATGGTCGATGCATCTTGGTTTGTATGCAGCGCGATGCGTAGATCTACCTAGAAGAGGAAGGCCGTTTGAGCCGAGATAGTCTGAAGGCGTTATAGATCTTTCAAAGACGGGTTTTAGCTTACTATAATCGTAAAGAAACTCCATGTTTACTTAGGTACCCATCCCTTGAGAGGGATAAGTTGGATATGTTTGCTTGATATTCTAAGTAGGATCATCTACTCACTTTGTTCATGCATGAGGTGCTTTACCCCTCCGTCGAGGCAGTTAGCGACATCGTCGTGACTCGGTTATCGCCCCCGCAATGCTAGGCGCCATAAAGTGCTAACGATGTAGCATCGTGACGCTTGGTGTAGATCTTCTACCTAGATTCGCTATTGTACGGCGTACGCCGCCTTGGAGGAATCTGCAACTTTGGCATCACCTTCACCGACATCGAACCCTTTCTGAAGCTGAATATGCGAGGTAACGAACGATAAACATACTTCGAAAATTCGTGACGGACCCCGAAGAAGATCGAAGATCCCGAAACCCCATTTATAACCTTGTCATGTGAAAGCTGTGGATTGATAGCCAGCAGTGACTATGCATTACGCTGCATCGTGCTAAGGCCAAGTGGTTGTTTCTCTATGATCACCTCATTTATTCCCATCTATGGTGTTGTCGGGGGAGGGGTCATATGTGATCGCAAATGTCCCAACCTCTTTCTTTTACATTCCTACGCGAGTCCATGCACGGTGAATGCTTAGATAAGGACGACATGTGGATTTCGAGCTTGCTACCTTCATACATACCTAGATACCTATACCTAGGTAGCCGCCGGATAGGACGGGGTAGAACGGGGTTCGTGATAAGCGGAAGAGAAAAAAAATAGTACCTTTCTCTTGCCGATTGGTTCATGCATTCCTGAGTTGGAAAGCTGTGCACTGTCCACATTGCCGCGTAGGTGTATGTAGGTAGAGTTCAAGGGTTCCAGGGCTTGAAGTTCGGCAGACCAACGCCAGATGCAGATTTTATGATCGGCTATTCACAGCCACCCGTATTGCTCAGTCTATGGGGGGGATTGCAGGTGTAGTGTGGTGTGGTTTGGTAGTGTGCTACACTAAACTTGAGTGATACGAGCAATTGAGCAATCACAGGGTTTCCTGATGTAAATAAAAGTACGAGGCGCTCATGAAGACCATCCGACTTGAGATTCGGGCGTCCGAGGAGTGTGGGGTGACCTACGCAACTCAGAAGTCTCACGAGATGTTTGGGTCTGTTTCTTTCGCGACTTCGAATTCGTCAGCACGCAATTCTGATCCCCCAGGTCCCCCCTGGACCATGGATCGTGCGCCGTGGGCAACGGTCAGTCCGCTTTCACACCAGTCCAGGTCGTGATCTGGCCTGCTAGGATCAGGATCGATCCCCACGCTGCCACCGTATATACCACAGTATATAGCACATGCTTACGTAGGTTGCGTAGGTTGCGTAGCTTTCGTCCTCCATTGTATTCTATAACGGTCGTACGGCCGGTCAATTGACAGGGCGACCTTGATTCCGACCCTGCAACTGTACTACGTCGTGGAACGTTTTGTGAAGCAAAGAGAGAAGCAGCATAAACGGATGTAAGGAATTCGGCTGTAGCTTGACAGAGGCTGTACAATGTAATGGCTTTAATGTCGGTGTTAACACGTGGGTTGCCGAGCGGGTTTATGATTTCATGATCTTTCTTCCGCAACCTCAATCCGTCCATCGAACGCGTGAAGCCACGAAGCCACACAATATTTACTGTGCACCTCCTGGTAATATACTAAAGATGAGCTAATGCGTGGCGCTGCCGTTGAGCGATGGTTTGAGATGTCCTGAATTTGCAGATGGCCAGTGAGAAGCCATCGCCATGCACATGCATATTGCATGCATGTGTAATATACGCGATGAAAATAAATAATAAGCCATCGTCTGGTTTGCATATTATCATGGGTTATATGGACGCATTACCGAAATTGGCGGCATCTCGTGTCTCTGAATCCTGGATCCCTTATATGTGGAAGTTAGCTGAATATATGCTGTCGCAACTCGAGACGCCGCTATGAAAGCAGGCGAAGTACAGAGTGAAACAAGAGTGTCCGACAATATACGAATAAATGCCTACCTACACATACATACATAGGTACAATACATAGTTACATAAATACATACCTACCGTATGTGTCCGTCCTGCCGTCCTCCCCTTCCTACCCGTCATGGTTTCGTGGTTTCGTGGATCCAAGAGGTTGGTAGGATTACGTCGAATTAGCGAGCGTTTACAAATAGTGACGACAAGTGGTGTTTAGACCCCAGTTCACCTTCCCTGTGTGGCCATTGAATTTAGCTGTTGTTCTATCGTTTGAAACTGCCAGCGGACCTAATAAACTGGGGGTCTTACGAAAACGTTGGCAGGTGCTTAGTCGATGTTTGGTTGGCTAGCAAAGCCTTAAAATGCTTCTAAAGTGGAAACTACTTAGAGTTCAGCTGGTGCTAGCCGGATAGGCAGGTACCTACCTTAACTCAAAACGATGGCTTGGAGGTTGATAGATTGGCCGGCGTAATCGTCTAAGCCCGATGGGGCACTACTTCGTAGCATGTACATCGTCTTCGACCTTCTTCGACGTTCAAATGTCTCCAAGTATCTCGAATTTTCAGATTCTGAGGCTTCTACCAACTCTCATTCGTTATTCCTAGAATTTCCTAGAATTCTTCTTACCAAATCCTACCGCGTACTCCATTCCAAGTTGATATTGTTCCAACATTTTTATTTTCTTCCTTTTTGTTCTCCTAACCCTTAATACCATTCGGTCCTTGTTCCATATAGCGATATTACTCAATTCACTCGTAATTCTTATCTCTGCTGGACCTTAAGAGTCCAACAGAAACGGCAGTCTCCGGTCTTTTTTTCTTCCTTCGTTCCCGAGATTCGCTCGACCCCCATTCATTCTTCGTCGTGGCTTGTTCAGAAGCAACCCACCCCTGTCTACATGGGAAATTCCTGTCGAGTTATTAGTTACAAACAAAATTGAAAACTGATCGCTTTCGGAATTTGCTACACTGTCCTGTGTATCAATCCAGTCTTTTGCCCTTGGTCTTTGTCTGTCTTCCTCTCAACTACGACTACGAGCTACTAGCTACCACACCTGCAGAGCTAGCCTGGAAAAGAAGCAAGAAACAAGAAAGGGCCTCAACCTACACGAGATACACCAAAGATAGACGGAGATAGACCGATAGAGAGATATCATCGTCCGTCTCTCTTTGGGCCGGCAAAGTCGAAGTTGAGCGAACCCACATCCACTTATTTGAGGTCACTAAAGGTCACCCACCAACCGATCGCTCGTGGACTTGGCAATCTGCGTCCTGCAGTGCTCGCTGCATCCAGCTTTCCCGACCAGCGACTGCTCCTATCCTTACCTTATCCAATCTGTTTCCTCCACCCGCTAATCCTTGCTCTATCTGCCCTGCTTTCGTACCCTGTTAGCCTGCCACCCACACCACACATACCACCTTTAAGGCCTGTCTATCCCTTCTACTCTCTTCCCCGTCCGTTCGCTCGTGCTTCTTCTCTTTTTTCGAGATTTGGCGGTCCCATACTACATCGTGAACCGTGCCTTCCTCCGCCTCTCTTTAAGGCATTGCAGTTCTACGATATCGTTTAGTCGTTTGTTACAGGCTTGTTTCCGAAGCCAGTAACAGTTCGGGAATCCCGCTCCTTCAATTGAGAACTGTTCGATCTGTCATGGCAATTATCGAGAGCACCATTCTCGGTTGCCTGTGACGTTCATGCAGTCATTTTCTCAGGTTGTTTGACTGGTATTCAAGACAACTTCGTTCGCTACGTTTTGGTAAGTCTTTGCTTGTTGACACCTTGTTTAGTTAGGCAGCATGAGTGAATTTTACTCGCCGATTGTTATCGCTGTCGACTTTTACTAATAGAATAACTTATATTCAGATCCTCAGATATCGAACATCTCCGAACCATGCCTTTTACTAGCCGGACTATGGTCTTCTTAGGCCTCTTGGTCTTCGTGGCCAATATACACCTTGCTGCAGCCCTCGATATGGCTTATTGCGCAAGTATCAATACAGCCTCTACAAATGCTAGTAAGTATATTGGTTATACGTGGAATCATCTCATGCTACAAGCTAATGCTTTTAAAGACTCAAGTACATTTCAATCCGATGGGCTCTGTTACGGCTTCTGTGTGGATAGCTTTGCATATGCTGTTGTTCAAGACAAAGATTGTTGGTGCACTAATTACACACCCGACGAGTCGACCACAGAAGACACTAGCAAATGTAGTTCGAGTTGTCCCGGGTACCCATCCGATACCTGCGGCGGCGACGGACTATATGGATACATGTCCTTAAGTATACAGCCTTCGGGCACCAAGGGTAGCGGCAGCAGCACCAGCTCAACTTCCACTCAAGTAAGTGTTCCAGTTTTGTTTAATCTGAGGAAATTAGTGCCTCTTCGAATCATGTCGTCTGGGTTCTCTTTCTTCGACACGCTTAGGGGGGACATTTCGTTTTAACTCTGTCCGACATCAGGACCCAGCTACGGAGACCATACACAATACGGTCACTGTCACTCCTACAGCTTCTTCTCCTTCCTCTTCTTCAACAGTTCCCTCGACGACGACGACTGTTTCTGTATGCGCTACGAATTTCTGATTATCTTGTCTTTCATTTTATGTCAAGCCAATCTATCTTGGGTAGGCGTGCTAATTCGTCTCAGGATTCATCAGGAAGTACCGCAACGACGGCTACGACCCCGACTGTATCCGTCCATACAGTTACCGCAGGCGGTACAGTCAGTCTTCAAACGGTTACTGTAGCTCCGACATCGACGACTGGAGCTGGTACTTCATTGGCTGGCGACTCGAGTGGAACGAACACCAGTCAGCATGGGCTTTCGACAGGTGCGGCAGTTGGTGTTGCGATTGGCGTGCTGGGTGTCGTGGCCATTGCCATAGCAGTTGGCGTTTTCTTATGGCTCCGACGCAAGAGACGAGGACAAGGCGATGCCCTCGCAGATTCGCCCGGAAGCCATCGGGGAAGCTCGGCGGGAATGATGAGCACGCCGACCACAGCGATGGCCTCAGTATGGGATGGCGATAATACCTCGTCGGGTCGGAGGAATAGTCGATACATGCCACACGATCCTCGCATGGACCCATACGCCGCCAATATCTATAGTCGGTTCGAAAACAAGAGTCACGAGAGTATCAACACACTACAAGACAACCACGACTACTCTCGAAAAGTGCTTCGAACTACAAACCCAGACCCAGTTGATCCAGAATGAGGAGGGTGGGGTTTTACTCAGGACGGATAGTAAATCGTTTTTTTTAACAAAAATACTTAATGATGCACACGATTTTTTTCGGTCGGGTTCAACATTGGTCCAGTCATTTGCATTGCATTTTCGAGATACCAGGCCGGCGTTTTTAGGAGAATGAGACTCTAGGACAAAGTCGCGGGGTTTTTACGCACACATATACATAGCATCGTAGTCAAGCGATGCTACGTTCGATTCTTTGCTCGAATTTCGTTCCCTGGCCCGGTATATGAGCATCCACCGCGAGGGGAAGGTCTATGGCAATATTTGATTGGTAGACCGAACATGTACCAAAAAAGCAATTATCTAGATGGATTTCTTGGATCGCTCAACTCCATGGTTGGGGATAGGGAGGATGGACGACGAACATAACACACACCGCACTGGGAATGGGGAGAGGATAGGCGTGGCAAGGCGTCGCCAGTACATACAGGATCAACATGGGCCAATAGGCAATCACCGGCGGTTAATGGGATGGTCAAAGGAGCAAAGGAGCTACCTAAAGGTGAGTAGCTAGCTAAGGCAGTTTGGGAGTCAATAAAAGAGCAGCTGTTGTTGATATCTAGAACATAATCATATCCATGCTTATTTCCAATATTGATGTGTAAGCGCCCAGTTCTTTGTTAATGATTATTGATGATAGGTACTCGGGGAATTGTCAGGCACAACTACCAAATTTGGAACGAGTTCGAAACTTTGGAGATGGTCTCGCGATAAGGGGTCCGGAAGGTTTATTCCGGGTGAGTAAGGGGCCCATGTATGTTGAAAGAATGCGGATTTTTCGCTCGCACCCTACCGCGGCACCTCTGTAAGCTGTACATAAGCTTCCTGTCGCTTTGATGAAATGTGAGTTGTCAATTTGACGCTAGTCCAGGGGAAGCAGATTTTCTTTATTAGATTGGTGACAGGCTTAGTGTGCCTTGCGTACATTTAAGATGAGGATTTTCGGTCCAGTCACAAGCCACTGACATCATGGAGAAGCCATCCAGCCCAATGGTCCCAATGCAAATAATATTAACTCGTTGTCTCGCTGTGGTTTGATAAACTGCATGTGCTAAGCAAGGTCACAATAGGAAAAATCCTGTTGAGTTATTACTAGCTTCTGTGACTCAAGTTGTTGCCACACATTTCAATGGGTTGCAATAGTGCTATAGAATCCGGATAAAGGAGATATTAATAACTCTCGTCAATACGACATATGGATTTTTATTTTTCCAAAGTCCTTCGATACGAAGGGCTTGAAAAGCGCACCGGCCCGGCGTTTCTCGAATTTCCCGTACTGTGTCAGTGTGTGTAGCGCAGGGCAACAACGCCAGTCTGGACAAAGTCTCCGTAATTGGCGTCTTTTGGCGCGCGCCACTCGAATGCCGATCAAAATTGGGCGCCCCCAAAGACGGCTCCCGGTTCCTGAAGATTATCTTGGGCTTGGGCTGCTTACATAGGTACCTAATACCGCTAATACCGAACGGGTTTCAATTCATATTTTCACCTTGCACAAGCTTTTTCTTTCTTCCCTTTCCTAGGTAGTAATACCTAGGCCCCGCCTTAGGTGAGTAAAGGTGAGAGCTTCATTAGCTTGGGACGGCGCAAGCCGGTCAGCTCGGTTGCTCTTTTTCTGCGGCACGACGCGAGCTTTCGATTGATGACACTGGAAGCGGTCTAGCCTACTGTAGATGAAAAATTAGAATTCGAGGCGCGACTGGCGTGTTGGTATGTGATGGTTTAAGAGTGTCTTGGTGTGTGAGGAATGTACAATTGAATGACCTGTGATTGCAAAGCAAAACGTGTGAAGCGTGCGAAGCGTGTGGTGGTTTACTCGGCATCCACGTGGCCGGAAGACTTCCGGAGGGGAGAGCGGGCCGGCCCTTTAACTTGGAGTGGTAAATTCCAATGAGAATCTCAAGACGAACTGGTGCAACTGCAGTCTAGACTCGAGTTGATTCTAGTGTACACATTGTTGGCGGTGGCTTCCTTCTCGCGCCCGGAACCGGCAGGCGGAATGTTCGGCAATTACCTAGATGATTGCGTTGACGGAGTTCACAATTCTTATTCCCTCATCTCCGACGAGATCACCAACTGGATGTTTATTGCGAGGTCAGACGAGCTTTACATGAGGTAGAGTAAGCAATAATTGGGATGTCCTTTAATTCTGCGGAGAAACTCAAGACCGTCTAGATGTCTCTTGTGTTACTCTTAGAGTTGTGCAAGTATCAGACTGCGGCGACATCAATAGCAATATTGTGTATCTATGCACAAAATATCAGGCATAAGTACGTCTCGGTAGAGCCGGTGCACAATCTATCCACTTCCCCCCTTTTCACTTCGATTTGACTTGTAGACACGTCTCATTCCAATTAGCCAGCGTCTCGACCGTGATAATCGTATACCAGAAACTCGGTCGACGCCCTTTGTTAACTATGTCCCACGTCGGAATGTCATGTCAAGGTCAATAAATCTAGTTAGGCGTTTTTATAACGCGAGTTCCTATTTCCATCGGCATACTTGTGACGCTATCGGATCCATCCATATCATATGGGGAATATCAAAGGGCCTTCGTCCGCTGCATACCTACCTACCTAGGTAGCTATATACTATCCCATATTCCAAATCCTCGTAATTCCGAATTATCTTCTTGAATTGCTCAGATCAGGGAATCAAGCGTTGTGTCCTTGGGTATGGAATACATACACGTATGTAAGGTGCTACTGCTACAAATAGGTAGTCAAGCAAGGGAAGGCGCGGTTTTCTCGATGACAACTACCTGCTGATCTAGTCGAAATCAGCCAGCCTAAGGCGGATGGCAAGCACCTAATGTAAGGAGACCACTTCAAAGTTTGAGAAAGAACGACTAGAGTACATTAAATATTCTGCTCAAGTCCATCAAGACTTTAAAGGTTATATACCCCCACAATTACATCACAACTACACATATCCAATTCGAAGTTGTGAAATCGATCATATCCATGGATATCGTACACCTACATTATCGAAATAATCGTAAAGGGAATGCACACGCAGAAAACGGTCATGTCAACACCAAAAAATAAACCATGTTAAGCCCTAGATCACGATCGTGGAGTACAAGATCGTCGGCATTAACGATAACGACCCAGGCCACTATGCTCGGACAACCAAGGAGCAAAGGATGATGATACCGGAGGCGGAATGGATCAGGATATCCTCTCGAGTCGCCATTCATCGTAGCAGCCACGAAGGCAGCAATCGCGATATCGAACAGAATAGAAGAAGGAACAATGTCGGTCATTCCAGGACAGTCCTATGTACCGTCCGTCATACTATCCCCATCTGGAGCACCTTCAGTGGTGATGATCGCCCATTAGAGGGCTGGTAGATTCGGTGTTGGCGTCGGTCGCTTATTTGCGATGTAGAAGGCAGCGGACCATGAGGTCTACGCGGGAGGCAATCGCAGATGCTCTATATTGTACTGCTTTTTAGGGAGACCGGGACCCCTCCTAGACGCCCTTCTACTCCGCATGCAACAATATGGGCTTCGGCGAAGTGCCGTTAGAGTTGCCATAGCTCACCCAAGTCGAGGAGGTGCTCGTAGCGGAGGTTGATGTCGCCATGGAGGTCCGCAATCTTCACGTCCGCCTTTACGACCCTCTACCCCGAAGTCAACTTATTAGGAGACCTTGTTCTGGACCAGAGTAGATAAAGAGCTTAGCCCGTATGTATGCCGCGATCCTAGGGCAAGAACGGCATCGTTTCCACACTCCCTGTATTCAATTATTTTCCTATGTCACGCGAAACTCTAGCTGTGCCCTCCCTCGGAAGGGTACTCGAAACATCCTATGCATTTGCTGGTGTGCGCTAAGTGTATGTATTTAGGTAAGTAGTATTAGACAGGACACGTTCTTTCGGGCGTTAACGGACTCATCATCATTGTTTATTCAAATAAGACAGTTTCGAAGATATTTGGTTGCGACGTTAGTAAAAATTGTTACCTCTTACCTCAACACCGACATGACAGCCCCTTAACTCAACATAAGATAACCACACTTCGTGATTCTCGTCCAAAAGCCGGGAATGGCTTGACAGCGACCTCGACGTACGAATCCTAAACGAAACAACAGGAACCCGCTACATTGGATGCCAGATAAACCGTGCCGTCCGGCGCCGTGATTGATATCTGGAAATTTTGACCCCCTGGGCCTGGGCCATACATAGTACGATGTGCCATTCATTGACCCGCGTTTATATGGAAAGTAGCGCTCCCGCCTCCGGCCTGGCTCCGTCGATGCCGTAAGACACGGCGAGCCCGGGGCCGCTGATGTGGAGAGAGAGACGGAGTTGCCGCTGACGTCGCCATGGGAGCTTGTTTCCAAAGCCAGCTATCCTTTTTAGGTTGTGAAACAATCTTAAGATGCAAGAAAACGTTGAACTGTGAACTTACCAACTGCATGAAATATGATCATGGCTCCACCTACCAGACAGCGATACGGCCGTATATGGTGAGTTTTAGCGATTACTACCCTATATGAAATATTCTACGTGGTATCCCTTTCTTACCCGTCTTTTAAACAAGTTAGTACTTAATGGTCTTTAACCCAAACTTTCCAACAACTTTGAAGATTAATTCTTAACTTGCATCATAAAAGCCCAGCTTAATTAGCTTCTCTTATCGTTTCAAATGGCATCTAAATTAACCCTCGACGGCGGCATCGCGTTAGTGACAGGGGTAAGCTAATGGATATCATTCGTCCTAACGATACTCTGTTAAGCGGCGTTATAAAGGCTGCAAGTGGCATCGGCAAAGAAACCGCGTTCGCGTTTGCGGAAGCCGGCGCTCAGGGAGTTGTTTTTGCGGACCTCAATGACGAAGGCGGCAAGGCGGTTGCCGAAGAGAGCCAGAAATATGCCAAGCATACCAAATTCCGTGCACTTGCCATCAAGGTCGACATTGCCAACGCCGAGAGTGTGGGAAGACTTGTCTCGTCGACGGTCAAGGAGTTCGGACGGGTTGACTATGCCGTCCATTGTGCTGGAGTACCTTAGCCCCGCCCTTATTACACTGTTTGCTCATCAGGACGAAGCCACTGACGTCGCCAATTAGATTGAGATGGAGAACTATGGATCATTTACACCCGCCCTAGATCTTGATGTTTTCTCCAAGATCAGTGACACGAACATCACTGGTGCGGTGCTGTTTGTGCGCGCGGTTATGGGGGCCATGGCCCAGCAGGAGCCGCTTACACTTCCTGGCACGAGTCGTCACGGCCCGCGCAGCCTTGGAAGGGGCTCGATCGTGCTCCTAGGTTCTACTTCTTCGTTACTTGGTTCACCGGGAATGATTTCCTATACAACGGCCAAGCACGCCATCATCGGCATTATGAGGTCCGCCGGTAAGCATCGACTTGTCCGGCGAGGGGTTCGTTGAAGCGGCCGCTGATGATATCGTCTAAATAGCTGTCGATGCCTTAGCATTGCAGAGCGCCATCCGGGTAAATGCTGTCTGTCCCGCCTGGGTGGATACGCGCATGGTACGAGATGCCGTTGAGACGAACTCGATGCTCAAACATGCTATTGATAACATAACACCCTTCAAGCGTGCTGCCAGTGTTGATGAAGTGGCTGACTATATCGTTTTCCTGTCGAGTCCCTCTGCTAGTTTCATCAACGGCACTGCTCTGCCCATTGATGCTGGGCTCAGCTTACCCGCCCCTTCCTTTTTGCAGTGAAGCACTGGCGTACAGACTTCTATTAATCGAGTAACTGATCTAAAATGAACTTCAGTTGGGTTTTGATATTTCAATTAACACAAATAAACCATCATATACAGTGGCTGTCAAAACACACTTGATTCGTGACAGCATAGAGAGCCGCATCGCGACCATAGGGAAAGCAGAAAAGTGAGCAAGGACGTGATGTCCAACTCAACGCCGTCGTCACTCCGCCTACCAGCTCCAAGATACTAAACCTCAGATCCAGTCTTTCTGCTTTCGCATCCACTCATCAGTGATATCTCGATAATCTTTAGGCATATACGGCTGCGTAAACTCAGCGAACCAGCCGCCTTTGCGATGAGGACTGAGCCCCAGGTCCCTCTGCAGAAGATCGAAATACGGCACAGCGTCGAACGTGAAGCTCGGCCTTTTGGTGCCCCAGTCCGTCGGATATCGCCACTTACCCCAGCGGTTATGCAGAACGGTTTCGTATCGTAATCTCTCCAGCGCGTTCTCGTCTGGCGAGGTCGAAGTGCTGGATACGTCCATAGCCAGCTTTCCGGCGAAAAAGGCGCTGATCCACAGCCCGGAAATGTGCGCTGTAGTGGCGTTGCTGAGATTCGACAGCATTCCCGCGAATGCGATGTCGCGTGTGCGTAGAAACCGAGGCGACGCGGGTACCAGGAAGCGGTATAGCATGTACGGCGTCAGCGATGTATATGGAGTTATTTCATCAGCGCCGCTGTTAATGCCTTTCTGCTCCGTCATGGGCTTGTAGTTTGCGTTCCACACTGGCTGGTCCTTGAGGCGGGGGAATCGTCGCAGAATTTCTCTATCTGCTGCGTCGATCAGACCCTGCTGGTTCGCGAGGTCTTGCACGGGTGCTGAGTCTGTTGGCTGATGCGGGATACCTAGCTCGTCCGCAATGCCCTCAGGCAAGAACTTGATGGCCGGTACGTGTTTCCAGCCCGTGTTGGCCAAAAGCACGTCTGATGCGAAGGAAGTACCGTCTGCGAGATGTACCGTGGCGGCGCTGAGGTGATCGATTTCTCCAATGTGGATGTCCACCAGGTCACTCCTGACCAACGAGAAGATATCCGTATCGTAGTTTAGGACACTAAGGCTATCACCTGTAAACAAGGCCTCGGTCCACGGTTTTAGCTTTGCCGTATCTGGGTGTGCGTCGTAGTTGTTTTGCGCCATAACACCACTCGTCAGAGCTTTCCAGAATGAATTCACCAGGAACCGCCCGATAACCGTGCTGTGAAGTAAGCCCCTTATCCAGCTGTAGCCATCAGCCTCACCCCAGATGCATGGGCTGAACCAGGTAATGAGGCGTGTATCTGCAATTACATATCAGTTAACCTTGCGAATCTCAGATCCTGTAGGACTGGTACGTACTGGCGAGTTGTTCCATCCATATTTTAAAAGGCGTTGCATAAGGGCTGGAAATCCAACATGGGCCGTGGCCACTAGCTATCCGCTCAGATTAGTCTTTAAGGAATTCTTTTGATGAGACATCAAGGTATATAGGTACCGTACATCGAATGACCCAATTCACCTTCACACCAGAGGTAGCATATGCGTACACAGCATCCCAAGCAAATTTCGTGGCGCCAAATACGGTCACAGCCTTGGCAGTCTTCAAAGTGTCGCGATTCTGTTGGAAATACTTACCATGGAAAATCCTTCCTCCGAATTTGCCTTGTCCGTCAAAATGCGGGAGAAAGGCATTAGAAGTAAGTCCCGTCGCCACGATCAGTCGACGGGTAGACGCCTTCGTCTCCAACCGACCAGATGTCAAAATAGTAAGGATCCAACCTCCATCATCTTGGTGCTCCGCAGCTAGCACCTTGTGATTAAGACGGATTAGTTCCGCTATACCATTATGTTCCGCATATGCCTCTAGGTAAGAGTGGAGAGTAGTTCCCTTGATGTGCTCGCCAGGTTTCACGTCGTACCTGTCGCTGATCATGGGAAAGTCGGGATACTCATAAGTTCCCAAGAGATTATTGCTCTTTAAGCCGGGATATAGTCGTTCCTCTGCCCAAGTCCCGCCCAGCGATGATTGAGCATCCAATATGACCATAGAACTTCCAGGATGCGTATAATGGAACTGTCGTGCAGCAGCTAACCCATATAATCCTGTTGTGCAGACTTAGCAGTGCATGTTATCCAGGTATGTAAGGAGATCATCAGTCATCTCCTAACAATAGCGGAGAGCGACGGGAGACGGAGAGGGAGCATCCTACCGGCACCAATTACTACACAGTCAAAATCCTCCATTGTGATTCAGGGGTTCTGGTGTCGTCGAGCTATAACGAAACACTCTCCACGAGGCTCCATAAATGTTCTAAGAAAGAGAAAAGAGCCGGTTTATCAACCAGGCCATTTATAGTAACGCCAGAAACAAGAGAACCAACGTATTTGATGTTAAGCTACCACATTTCTCGATTAGTACAGTTATGTATGTTTGTGAGATTGGAGATCCACATTGGTAGGGCATACCGGTGATAATCTAACTGATAAAACCTCTACTACCAACATCCAACAATACTGTTGTGGGCCTATGTGAGGAGTAGCTCCTATAGCACGGCTTGTCCAGGTGGGTTGTATAGGAATGAAATGTCTGCTTACTTATCTAGGTACCTAGGTAAATACTTGGTAGATACCTTGTACTTGAACCAAGATGAGAGTGAAGTCCTACCTACCCTTAACCTTTTTTGAAAGCTTCCAAATCTTTCATACCTGGTATCTACTTAATACTCTAAAATTAGCTCAGATATGAAGTTGTCGGGTTTGTGGGGCTACCAGGTACCTATCTACCATTTATCCTAGAGTGTGGTTATGAGTATCAGTACGTAAATCGAGGTCTCTATGTATATGGGAAAAAAGCATTAATTATCAAAAACTAAGTTGTTGAGAGCTTGTAGAGTTTTGTATATAGGTAGGTAGGTAGTGTATATGCGTTGTAGATGCAGAGTATCCAACTATCCAATATTCCAATAGCACTCTATGATATTTGGGTACATTCGCATTTTGTAGGTACGTACATAAGTATACGACTTCGGCATTAGCGTATTTCTAATATTAAATCTCATTGTATATTGAACCATTGGTTGAACACATTCTTGGGGTCGTATTGCCTTTTAATAGAGCGTAGTCGAGTCAAACTGTCGCCGTACACCACCTCGAGTTCCTCATCACCATGGCCGAAGTTAACGTAACTAGACCAAAATCAGTATTGCAGAAGTAAGCAGACATAAAGAAGGAAGTTATAAATTCGAGAAAATACATACGTCTGATTGCGGGGAAGGCCACTCGTGGATCTCAACAAGTCACGCGCTGTGTTACCAAATGCTGCCGCTTTGGCATCCAAGGAGGAGTCGTTGTACCAAGGAATGGCGAAGGCGTTGAAATTAACGTTTCGATTCGGGAAAGCTGACGAACTAGAATCTATCGACCTTGCCTTGTTGAGTGAATATGCCTCAAGCAGTACACCACTGTTCGCTGCTCCGGGAAGTTTTTGGAATGCGACGTATGCTTCCCATATCCCACGCCACGTGCTGGGAATCATGTTTTGGAAACCTGCAGCCCAACCCGGTTTGAAGGAACCACGGGTGCACAGTGAAGTTGATGCATTATTCCACTGGTTATACGGCAGGACAGTGGTAGTATCTGCAATGGGGCCGACCGCATATAGACTGGAGTAAGCCGCTTTTCCGGTTGTCGCGTTACCCCTGTGTAAGAACGGCGAAGCGATTACGCTTGGGGTGCCAGTAGTAGGATCTGCAAGGAAATATAAAAATATGACCATATCTGGGGTGAGAGTGAGGTCCTGGATGGCCTGAACGACGTCTTCCAGCTGATCCTCGCTATACACCAAATCGCCAGCCCATCCTTGCATATCCTCCTCGGACGCGGGGTATGATCTGACAGTTGCAGAGGTGACGATACCGAGATTGGGACCAGCTCCGCGGAGCGCCCAAAAAAGGTCTGGATCCGAGGTGGCGGACACATCGTGAAGCTGACCATCGGCGGTGACAACGCGAAGCGAGAGGACGTTGTCAACCCCGAAAGAATATTCTCCCATGAGGTTGCCGTAGCCACCGCCAAGAATAGCGCCGAGTGTACCAACGCAGTTACAGTTGCCCGTCAAGACCAATGCCCCGGCATCGTAAGCGTTGTTAATAGTGTTACTGACATTGGAGCCCCCGCCAATGGTAGCTTGAGTTCTGTCGGCGTTGAATATGACAGTATTAAGGCCGGCCAGGTTGATTACCACACCATTTTTATTCAGATGAAAGGTCGTGGCCCATCCATTCCCTCCGTTCTGAGCTAGGAAAGGAATGTCTTGTGCCACGCAATATTTGACCTATATGCGCGTCAGTCTGCAGCTTACTTCAGCTTGGATTCATAGTGCATACAGTTACTGCAACGTCCGACTCAGTCGCGACATTGACGACAGCACCCGGGTCCGGTGCGTCAAAGTCGCTCCAACGCAATGGCGCCGTCGCAGATATGAGGTTGTCTCCCGACAGTTGCGGCGATAATTCATTCTGTAGGCGCTCAATGAGTGAAATACATTTACCGCCCACGAGCACCAAGGTTAAGAAAGGCCACGGAAAATGACCGGCGACCTTCATGGCTTTGGGATATGGACAGCACAAGAGGGTGGTGTAACTTCGAAGAATGTTCCTCGAAAGTACACTTTGCTACAGTGAGCCATATTCGAGGGTATTTATTGCAGGAAAGGAGCCTGGAGCTGAGCTGTCTTCCTTCAGCTTGTTGGCATGAGAGGTGCCCAAAGAGCTCTTCTGCAAGGGTCCCACCACGCAAGAGCTGACATGGCGGTAGCATACCTAGGTAGGTAGGTATGGAGTAAATTACGCGGGGTATTGATCTGAATTTACAGGAGTCCACTACCTAAGCGATGGTGGGCTTGTGCACCCAACACGCCGGTTCAGCTCCACTACAGGGCTCTATCTTAAAGTACCCAGCAGGTACATGTGTAGGTACCTAGGTAATCACGTAGAAACCTTGAACCAAGCCTGCTTTGATCGGGCCAGAACAATGGAACATAATCCTTAACACGGCAGCTGCACGGGGTGGGCACGTAGGACAAGACAGCCCGGGTTACAGGTTACTAAAATGCGGGTACGATGCTTAATTCAACCCAATCCAACAGTAGTACGTAGTATTCAAGACTTCGATATTAGATGGCGGCTTAACGAGTACCCCAAATTGATTTGTCTGGTCTCTGCGATGAGGCTAAAAGATTGTATTTTACGACTTAAATACCTAGGTACACATTCCCTTATATGAGAAGTACGTATCTATACTCGAGCAATCTAGACAGGCTGAGAGAACCTCAATAATTCAATAATTTGGGGTTGAGAATTCGGGTTAATATATGACTAAGGTTTTCCTACACTACCGATCATAAGAATCTAAAGGTATGGAGTTTTTGGCTGCTTCTGTGGAATACATGTCCGACTGACGCGAAGCTTGTGGGTCGGTAATTTTAATGTAACTGTTCGGGGTTGATTGTGTCTTCGGCGGAGCGGGAGGGAAGAAATAAACCAATACTGGTTTCAGTGTTGGAAGACAAGCTGATATTACAGCAATCGCCAGCTCGATGTTAGCCCAGAAGAATGCAGGCGATGTATAGTCTGTTTATACGTAGGTAAGTTTTACGGATCGCACACTTCAATATGTCCTCACAGTCGTCTGAGTACTTACAAGTTTCGTCGGTGGCGTAGTAAAGATACTGCGAGTTCACTTCTAGTAACTGGACGAGCCGAGCAATGCTGACGGCGACAACGCTGAAAGGATATATTAGCTATTAGTTCTCTTCTAAATACCAGAAGATTGATACTTGCATTGCACCAAGTAGGAACATCCCAAGCACTCCGAGCCTGTCCCTTAACGGTAAGTGTAGCCGTAAGACGACGGGAATTGGCATAGCCAGGATGAGAACGTCGAATATTAAATCGGTGACTAGGGTAGAAAGAAACACCCCGGTTCTATTGATGCATTTCTTGCCGTAGAAGGGTTCGATGAGCGCTGTGACGGGATAGCAGATGAACAGATTGGCGAAGAAAAACGAAATAGACCATGCACCGAGCAACCCAAGCATAACGTAGGCCGCCCATCGGAACGGGCGAATATTGTGAAAGATCCCCTCGTAAAGTACCACGATCGATGCTTTCACAAGCCCAAAGCCGATGGGGCTGAGGACGTTAACAGCGAGCTTGGCCTAGAATAATGTCTTGTTAAGTTCGTCTCTTGATGCTATCTAGTCTGACATATTGCTTACCCTTTCGTAAACCAGAAATCGCGGATCATCCAAGATAGGTTGACCATCAGGCCCAAGGGTCTGATGTTGGCCTAACTCTCCATCAATAGAAGCTGTGTAACTCTTAGCTGATAACTTTGACATGCCGTCGAGGAGACCAACAACTCACCGTAGAGCTGTAAAGCGCAACAAGCATATCCAACAAGTAGTCCCGCAAAGCATAGCCAATCATCTGCGGATAGACGTGTGCGTTTTAAGTTTCTTGCCCATAGTCTTAACCCAAACATGACAGTGGGTAAGACGATGGCGCCGACGGCCAGGCCTATCATCAACTCTTTACTATATGGCCCCAGCATCTCGATACCTGTTTAACAGAATGATCGATCACAGACGATGTGTGAAGAAGGCCGAGCTGTTTACCTACGCAAAACTGAAAAGAAGAGTTCATGACAAATACCACAGAAGCCTGTGATGGAAGGATGGAATGGTTGCATTTAGGATTTCGCTACATTACATATTACTACCTTAGGTATTGACGCAGTCTGACAGCTTTAGACTACGGCGTCTTGAGATCTACCTACCACTGCCTACCTATTGTAAAGGACGAAGCATGAACGAAAGACAAGTTGGCGTCCACTGCTGATGGTGGGTTGCATTTCAATGGCTGTGTCCGGAAAAGCTGGCAAGAACATGCACGAACCCACCCCGGCGCATATGTCGTCCAGATCGGGCAGTAAGGCGTCCAATCATAACCTCAATGAGAAAGCTTGCAGAAGACAGTTTCCAACTGAACCGGTCGGAGCATCGGAGTTAGACGTTCTGCATTTTGATTTGCCATGCCCTTCTTGTTGGAGTGTCACTACATATAACCGCCACGCATCTGCAGCGATATTGAGAGTTCGTACCAACAGTCGACACGCTATGTACCGTCAAAGGAACATAACAGGCATAGCATGGATATAAGTAGAGATATCCGTCCCTCAATTACTTCATCGCATCCACATCCTCACGTTTAAATCCATATTTTCAAGACTGCCTTGCTCCAATACCCTAGACACTTTCAAATTCACCTATTTCGACTCTTCAATTCCCTCACCAACATGTCTGATTTGACTGCTGATTATGTTGTCGTGGGTGGTGGTCTTGCCGGATGTGTCCTAGCGTCACGCCTCAGCCAGAATGGCAAGGAAGTCATCCTGCTAGAAGCAGGCCCCGATCCAACTGACAACCCTGCTACTGAATTCTTCTTGAGCGGCCTAACACTGCAAGGGGGCGAACTTGATTATGCTTATCCAAGTGACCCCGTTCCTACTACAGCCAATCGTGTGCATCACCTCAGCGCTGGCAAGGCCCTGGGCGGAGGAACTGTCATCAATTTCGGAGGCTGGCTTCGAGGAGATGCTGCCGACTATGACGAGTGGGCTGAAGTAGCAGGAGACAAGCGCTGGAGCTATGAAGGTCTCAAGCCTTGGTTCGTGAAGTCGGAACACTTCTACGACTCTAGTGCAGACCCTCAGGAACATGGCTTCGACGGGCCTATGTACGTCACTTCAGTATCCGCCGCCGAAGGTGGACAACGTAAATACCCTCTTCGAGAAACTGTCAAAAGTGCATGGGCCGAGCTTGGAGTCCCTCACAACAGAGACAGGAAGAATGGCGCCAGTGTTGGTTTGAATGAGATGCATGAGAATTGCAACCAACATGGCAAGCGACAGCCCTCTAACGTCGTCTATCCACTCAACCAAGTCAAGGTTTTTACCAATGCCCCTGTGTATAGAGCCACTTTCGATGGTACTAAAGCTACGGGCGTGGAACTGGTTGACGGTCGCAAAGTGGTTGCGCGAAAGGAGGTCATCATCTCTGCCGGTGCTTACCAGACTCCAAAGATCCTCATGCTTTCAGGTATCGGCCCAACAGCCGACCTCGCCCAACACGGCATTCCTCTAGTATGCGAATCACCATACGTCGGTCAAAATCTTCATGATCACTATGCCATCCACCTCGCTTTCCGCGTGCGTGATCCTTCTCTCGGATACGCTTTTGGAAGTGCTGCGTTCCAAAAGCCCGCTCTCCTAAAGGGGCTTCCATGGGACTGGATTGCCAACCAACCTCTCCCAGGGGGAATTCTCTCCAAGCACCAGCACGAGACCAAACCTGGTTGGGAGAAGCGAAATGTTTTTGAGGTCCTGACGGCTTATGTTGTACCAGGAATTCCTGGTATTCCCATCGATGGAACCCATATCGCTACATCAACAATGCTGCTGCTCCCCACATCTCGCGGTACGGTTACGATCAGATCCAGCTCTCCAACGGATCTGCCCCGCGTGCAACCAAACTATCTCTCAACACAACTAGACCGTGATTCTCTTGTTCATGCTACCCGTACAGCTGTAAAAGCCCTTACGGCAACTGAAAACTTGAAGCCCGTTGTCGAGGGTGAATCTCCGCCTGTCAAGGAAGGGTTGGAAGGGTTAACGCCACTCACTGTTGATACGAGCGACGAAGCAATTCTGGAAAGACTTCAGAGGACTGGGGAGCAGCATCAACATTCCGGCGGCACAGCAGCCATGGGTAAGGTGGTTGATGGGGAAGGCAAAGTACTGGGAGTCACAGGACTTAGGATCGCCGATGCAAGTATCATTCCAGTACCGTTAGGTGGGCATCCCCAAGCTACGCTGTACGCAATGGCAGAACAGCTGGCCAGTATGGTCCTTGGAGATTCTTGACGTGAAAAGTCGGGATAGGCAGAGGATCCTGTCGGAATTAGCTCGCTTCTATCACATGTCCGGATCCACCGAAGAGGGTTCCGTTACAAGCTCTTCTATGCGACGTCTCATTGGAATAAGATAAATTTCAGCTTGGTAGATCACAGGGATACTGATGACATGTAATTTTGGGGAATGTTCACATATAATTTTGTGACATATCAAATTAGCCATCCAAGCCCATACATCAGCGTTTCCCGTGCGCCAAACTAGCCCCCAAACGACGTTGTCATCATCCGCAATAGGTAAAGACATGTGTCTTTGGTTGAGGGATGTTGTAGCAGTTGGCGCAATCCGAGCCAAGAACCTGTTGGATGGCCAGATGCTCCAACAAGGGTTAAGGGCTCCAATCCAAGTGTGATACGCTTCCCATCTTTCACCAATGTTGCCTTGAGACGATCCTGTTTTGTTAATACCTTCCGATGTATTATGTTAGGACGCCGGCGGGGAAGAATATCATCCTAGAAAGAAAAGCCCCTCGTCGAATACGCCCGATTGTTGAATTATGCTTTTACGTTACATTGTCTTTACTGGTGCTTACGCCGATTGCGTAAGCTGCCAGCCGATGGATGTAGATGCCTATTTACATCCATCGGCTGGCAGCATCTACACATCTCCGAACCGTTTTCAGTAGTACAACGGCGGTATGTCGGACCTCGACTTGGTTATCTAATAAGCTGCATACGCCAGGTGCTTGTGAAGTCCTAGAGTACTAAGATTGTTCTTAAGTTAGGCCAATCAAAAACATCTATAAAAGCTATTATAAACGCCCCAAAATCCTTCTCGATGATAGGTACACATTGAAGGATCCAAAAGAGCTGCGTATATTGGCGTATAGATGGGTTAGACGGAAGTACATCGTTTTGGTATAGAGCTCTCAACCCCCGGAGACTTGCTGGTTGACCTTCGAGAACAACCAAGACGAATGCCTCCTTATACCCGTGTGGTGAAAGGCAGGGGGGCTCAACTAGTGTCCAACGCCGGAGGACCGCCACCGGGAGATGTTGATCCAAAATCTTTCCTGAAGTTATGGTGGGCTTGCCGGTCTAGACTATGATTTGACATCCTAGGTAACCTCCCTACCTACCTAGAGGTGTGATTTCTTTCACAGGTTACCTATTTAGCAACTCATGTCCGTGAACATTTCTATTTGTGGTGGAGTACTGGCTTACTGCTTTCCAACATTCAGGTTTCTTTTCCCTTACCTGATTTCCTGATGTGCTACTAGAGGTCTTCTGTGCCTCAAAACTCTTCGCAAAAGGCTGACCCAAGTATTTGTTTCCCAATTCGAATCACTTTGCATGTAAGCCAGCTGGTTGGCTGGTTGGTTCGGGTTTCTTTTTTTAAATATTGCTGGGAGGCTTCACTACATTGCGTCTTGAAGTTTACGTACCCATCTAGTGACTTATTGATGTTGTTGTTAATGTAAATTTAGATTCCCTTGTCAAAATAACACTGTCATACAAGACCCTCGCCGTGTATAAAGGCTATATGAGGAGATCGGTTGGCTTCATATAAATACCTAGGTATCTTATTATATGAACCATCCCCGAATCGACGACGGCCGGAGAGACTGGTGATAGTACACACCATTTCCCTTAACATATAAGCAAAATTTACCACATACATCTGCACCACGCCCTACGAGGGGATACACCAGTTACATCATCGTGACTTGTATCTTCATCCAATTACCGCCGTAAAATGACATCTTCGTCATCTCTATCTAAGTCTCTACTTCAGGTACCCTCTCACCAGGCTCTTGTTGTCAGATCTCTCTCGAGCACTACAGCGCATAAGCGTGAGAAGATACTGGAAGATGTCGAATACAACATATTCGCTTTCCCTGCGGGACTCGTTGTTTGTGACTATCTTTCCGACTCAGGCACCTCCGCAATGACAGACCTGCAATGGTCAGCATGTAAGAAAGTTTTTGCATATATAGTCCCAGTTTCACGAATCCATCACGAAATTATAAGTTTCCAGCCATACAATATTCCGGAACGTTGAATATCTTCTCTAACTCTGTATTCTAGTGGTAAGAGGTGATGAAAGTTATGGTCGTAACTGGGGATACTACTGCCTTCTGGAGGCATGCCGAGACATCTTTGAGAGAGGTAATAATCGGCAATATGCCCCCCAGGGTGTCTTGACGGGAATGGCCGACGGTGAATTCTATCGTAGTATGCTTCTGAAGCCATACGAAAGTGGCTTCGTCAATGGCGGCCCTCATCAGCTCGAGAGACCCAATTTCTTCATTGTTCCGCAAGGCCGTTGTGCCGAGTTTCTTCTCTTCTCTACTCTCGGAGACATGATAGCGGAGAAAAGACGAAACGACTGCAGTGCGCCAACGGTGATAATAAGCAATGGTTTTTTCGACACCACTGGGGCTAATGCTATCGCCGCCGGGTTCTCCCTCGAAACCTTTACACAACCAGGGCTGACTGATCCATTCCCTGAGGAGCTAGTTGGAAAACAGAACCCATTCAAAGGCAATCTGGACCTGGCCGCAACCGAAACCTTTCTGGATCAACACCAGGCACAGGTCTGTATGATATTGATCACAATTACCAATAACTGGGCTGCTGCACAACCTGTTTCAATGGCAAACATCCGCGGAGCCGCTGAGTTGGCGAGGCGAAGATCGATACCCCTTTTTTTCGATGCCTGCCGCTTTGCAGAGAACGCCTGGTTCATCCGTGAGTTTGAGTCTGGATATTCCGATAAAACGATCCCCGAAATTGTCCAGGAAATGTTTTCCTACGTTGATGGATTTACCATCAGCTTGAAGAAGGACGGTTTGTCAAATATGGGGGGTATTTTAAGCTTTAGGGACGGAGGATTGCTGGCGCAACAGTACGACGCAATAGGTCTTCGCTTGAAAGAGCGCCAGATTCTGTGCTACGGCAACGATTCGTATGGAGGAAGTAAGTCACCGATCACCCTAAGTCATTAGGACCCTTTTCAAGAGGAATGGAGAAAGAAATTGGGGACATCGTCAAAGCTAATATTTTTGTTTTAGTGAGCGGGAGAGACATAATGACAGCCGTGGTAGGCCTATATGAAGTCACGAAAGAACCCTACCTCCGCACCCGCATCAATCAAGTACGGTCATTCGCTGAGAAGCTTCAAGCTGATGGCGTCTCTGTTCTTTTGCCTCCCGGCGGTCACGCAGTTTACCTCAATATGGACGAGTTCTTCCACGGGTGCGATAGACATGCGGGCGACTTCCCTGCTGTGGGCTTCACCTTAGAGCTTCTCAAAGACTTTGGAATACGCGCCGCAGAAGCCGGACCGTTCGGGTGGGAATGGGATAAGAAGCCTCCTGAATTACAAGCCAAGATACCCAACCTGGTTCGGTTCGCGGTACCACGCCACGTGCTTTCCGACCAACATATCAACTACACAGTTGCGGCCATCAAGGAGCTCCATAACCGGAGACATTCAATTCCCAACGTCAAGATTACTAGAGGTAAGAACATGAGGCTCCGGCATTTCTCAGCAGGTATGAAGCCTATTCCCGTGAATCCGACCCTCACAAACACGACATATCTGCGAGAAGCGACACGACAACTGTCCCACTTATCTAGAGCACTTGACCAAGACAGCGTGAAAGATGAGCTGTTGAACAGCGCTTTGGGCATCTCAATGGAAGGCTGGGGTCAACTACCCATCCCTCAAGACGTAAGCTCGTCGCGATGGGTTTCGGGCGTTAGCAATGACCATTCACCCTTCGAGTACTCAGTCGTTCTAGACCAGGAGACCGGAGATACGGAGCTACGATTCTTAATTGAAGCTCAGCCGTTACAAGGAGAGGGGCAGGGGAACTTGACCCAGCTGCAAGCAGAAGCCTTCGCGCTGGCTGAGAGGATAGCAGACAAAAATAGAAACAAGGTTTCCTTGGACCGCTTCCGTGCCGTCCGGGACCTATTTATGCCTAGCAAACCGGAGGGATCGTTCGCCGCGTGGTTCAGTTACGCATCGGGCAAGGACGGCGCAGAGTGGAAGATCTACCTCAATCCATGCTGTACGCCCGGTCGACACGACGCCATTTCCAGAACCCGCGCGGCGTTCGAACGGATCGGTTTAGCTGAATCATGGGCTGCCGTAGAAAGTGTCATCGCGCCCTACGAGTCGGTCGTCTACTTCTCGCTCGACCTATCATCGGATTCAAATCACAGCCGCGCTAAGGTGTACGTCTCGCACGGGACATCGTCCACGGCATCAGCCATCGCTGAGAAGCACGCGGCAATCTGCCCTCACGCGAATCCGTACGAGATCCAACGATTCTGCGAGGCCATGGGAGGCGGCAATCTCGGGCCCTACGAGCAGAAGCCGCTGCTTTCCTGCTTCGCCTTCACCAGCCGAGCGCCTGGCCAACCGGTCGGGACGGTGCATTTCCCGGTCAGCGCATATGCTGGCGACGACAGGGAGATACAGGAACGTATTGAACGGTATATGGTCGCGGTATCCGTACCTTCGCTTTATAAGAAGCGGTACAGGAAGATAATTAGCGCGGTGCAACGGAGGCCGTTGGATCAAGGGGTAGGTGTACATGCTTGGGTGAGCTTGAAGCAGGGACCCGGCGACAAGCGGTCAAATACATTTTATATCTCACCGGGTTTATTTCTATGCCGAAGGGAAAAATAATTCGAAATTTGTAAAGTTTTAGGTATGGGAAGACAATTTTATTTAAATACCTCCTTTTGAGCATACCAGCAAGCTTGTCTTTCATGATTATTGGTGTGATGAAGTTAGCCAGTTTCACATTTTTAAAAAGGGCAACGCTAAAATCATCTCCGTGTGTCTTGTTACGGTTTGTATCCTTAGAACTTTCTCGGACGTTTATAGGAAAAGTGTTTATGGGCGTTGATGCGGTTTCTGGTCTGTAGGTCTTAAACGTCTGAATACCCCTATTTGAAGGTCTAAACTATGTGCTATGTTTTCTCGGGAATGTTTCTTCTAGAAACTTCAGATATCAATTGAAACTGGATCTCAAAAGTGTCTCAGTCAGAGCACATGGAAAATGTGGGTGTATTCGTCTAGAAGAGATCAGATTGCCCAAAGGAGAAGAATGCCCGAGTCCGTTTGACTAGGAATGATGTTATATCATAGACAACAAATCAAGATGGAAAAGTTTACGAAACCACAAACGCTACTACAATACAAATTCCTTAGTACGCTTGGTATCCTAGGTTAGGCGAGTTCGTCTAGCTTCAGGTCGAAATGCGAAACACGGATTTATAGTACTGTATCCCTAATCGCCAAAAGGGGAGCTAAGAGCCATGCAATCAATATATTTCCTCTTTCCTGCGATGGCACTTATTTGCAGCTTATAGCGTTGGCTATGATGGCAAGGTGCTGATATATTTGTTATTTTAAAGCCATTGTCATTGGGACTGGACAGTCCTCGAGGCTAGGCATTTGCCTAATTATGAGGGAGTTAGCTTTGGAGTTGAAGGTAATTGAAGGTAATTGATGACATAGATTCTCATATCCATTGAACTATGCTGACTCATGGATATGCCATTCTTAGTTTGAGCTTTTATGATAATTTAGATGATAATTTAGAATGAACAATTGAATGATTCAAAAATTAGCATATGACCAGCAGTAACTACCGAATTGGCGCTACTTATTATGGTGTCGCAAATACCTTACGCGGATGTGAAAAGTCGACAATAGTTGAGAACCTGGTTCGATAATGACTATTTTTACTCTTGTCAAAATCAAGTTAGTACTTATTCTGTCCAAGTTAACGCCATACCAATTGATATATAAACTGAAACATCCCACCATCTTCGCGACAGAAGTCACGAAGCTAGAAAGCAGTAATTATATCACTAGACATGTGACACCCGACGATATATCATCGTAGTCTCATCGCTCTAGCGCTACTTATACACTACCTAAATACAGTCAGTTCAGGGTTCGCCCTAGAACGTCATCGAGAATTCCTTCTCTGCTTAGATCCAATCATTATCGACTTCCATGGATCGATATGATCTAAAGCGTAATAGATAGTGGCTGACATAGGTGGCTTAGGCGCGAAAAGGTAAAGTGGCTGTTAGAATCCCGATTCAATTAGAGTTAGCGCCGTGGTTTCCCGTCAGAGTCGACAGGGTTCTTCTGTTCCCGCTTTTTGATTTGACCGGTAAGGACCAACATTCAAAAGCCGGCCGATCCTACTATGCCACCATGCAGGCCAATGCAGGCATGTGCGATGTGCGTTAGTGCATCAGCATAATACTATGGGGGTACGTACATATCCATACATATGGACATACATACCCCCTGCCAAGCCGTCTTCCTCGTTTCTTCTTGGAGTGTCTGGAGGGTGTAGGGGTGTACGTACCTGTGGCAGCAGTTTTTCTTGGCTTTTCGGCCTGTAATTTCAAAACCTTCGCGAATTGGCTGGACCCCGTGCGACTTCTAACATCCAACGGGGCTGAGCATCGTCTTTCCTTTGTTCTCTGCCCAATTCTACAACGCATCCTGCGCATCCCACACTTTACATTATTCTACCTTATCTCTTCATCAGCACATCAACGCTAACCCGTACCATTCAACCTTCCCCATTCCATTTCCATAACTTCTGCAACCCGTCAGAATAATCTAACCCGCCGGTCGGCTACGTCGGTTCGATAACGAAATACCGAAATTCAATTCGACTTCCCTTCAAAAAGTTCCGATCTACTCCTGTTTCCGCTCCTGTCGCAACTGTCCGCACAGCCTCAACCCGCCTGAGGGATCCCGCTTATGACAACCACAGGTCACATAAATCACCACCTCGCGCAAGACGTAGCCATTAGTTCAATACTCTCATTGAAAGAATACTTCACAAACTTGACATTGGTAGGAGGATAGGGTAGTCCAAGGATCGAACCCAACAGTTAATAAACGAACCGCCGAACCTTCCTCTGGTATTCGCTTCGCTTTCCGGATGTTCGAGTCGGAACCGGCGCGATGAATTTAACATGTAATTCAACGTTGGAGGATATGAAGAGTATGTATTGAGACAAGCTTTTCCTTCGATGTCCTTTCCCGCGTGCCCAGAATCTTAGAGTCGTGGCGCCAAGAAGCCGTGCTGACATGTCTTGGAATAGTCGGGTCGGAGGAGAAGATCGCAGGACCCTTAACCTTCCATCAACTCGCCCTCATCATCGCCGGCGCCAGTACGATAATCGCATATATTATGAGTTTCTATTTGATGTGGCGACATGCTATTAACTACACCAAGCCTCTCGAACAGAGACAGTAAGGCTGCCTACCAGTCCCGCTCATGTAGAGTCTGGCTAACTTGCGCTAGCATCATCCGCATCTTATTTATGGTCCCCGTATACGCCACCTCGGCTTTCCTATGTATATGGTATTACTGGCATGCCGTTTACTTCCAGGTTCTCAGCGACTGCTACGAGGCTTTCGCCATCGCTTCTTTCTTTGCCCTCTTGTGCCATTACGTAGCACCGGATTTGCACGAGCAAAAGGAGTTCTTTCGACATATGCGCCCGATTAAACCATGGGTATGGCCTGTGAATTGGTTTGCCAAAGCTTGCGGCGGGAACAGGGGACCTTGGAGAACTCCTCAAAGCGGCCTGACATGGTTTAACATTATTTGGATCGGTATCTACCACTACTGTTTCATCAGGGTTGCTATGACTATCACTGCTGTTGTGACACAGTATTATGAAAAGTACTGCGAGAGCTCCAACAGCCCCGTTTTCGCTCACATCTGGGTATGTTTTCCGCCTCATAAACCGAGAGAAAGTTCTGACACCGTCATAGGTGATTGCAATCGAGTGTATAGCAGTAACCATTGCTATGTACTGCGTCATTCAGTTCTATGTCCAGCTAAGAGAGCCACTAGCCGAGCATAAGCCTTTTCTAAAGGTACTAGCCATCAAACTAGTCATCTTCTTGTCCTTCTGGCAAACTATCGCTATATCCCTTGGAACGTCCACCCTTCATATTGTGAGCGCGAATGCTGTTCTCGCCTATCCGGATTTAAAAGTCGGCATACCTAGTTTGATGCTTTGCGTCGAGATGGCCCTCTTTTCGATTCTGCACCTCTGGGCATTTCCTTACGCTCCATATGTCGAAAACGCCAAGACGAGCTTCTACCCCGTTCCCGATCCCTCGATGGGAATACCGCCTCGCGAGAATGAGCATGGTCCTAAAATGGGCGGCTTCATGGGGTGGAAAGCCTTTGTTCATGCTCTCAACTTATGGGATGTTATTAAGGCCTTTGGCCGTGGTATGCGATGGTTATTTGTTGGGGTTAAGCGCCGTAAACAAGATCCTAGCTACCAGTCCAAATCTGAGGATATCGATACTAGTTATCCCATGAAGCCTTACGCGGGCGGCCCCGGTAACAAAGGCACGGATCATTTACCGATCGCCAATGAATTCCGCAGAAGCGCATTTGGGATTCCTCAGACACCCAACGAACCTGTTCCTGAGGAGAGCGCCGGGTTGATTACGAATGCGCAACCGAACCCTGCTAGTCCCCCAAGACAGCAACCCAATCCGTACAGGGACCCGAGGCAACCTCAATTATACGATCCTAGCCCGTCAGGGATTTACACGCCATACGACGACGACCGAGGTGACCTTGGGTCCGCCGGACGCGCGCGGTACGAGTATGATTCCAACGAAGTCAACAGCTACCAAGGTGGAAGCACGGCGGGCTGGAGTGAGCCTCGAGGCGCACCCAGGCCCGGTAGGAGAACTTCAGCACAAGTCCACGTTGGCAATGCACTATGGGGCGACCGTAATATGCGCGGCGGCGCGATCTAATGCAGTTCTTCAATGGTGAAGGCGCATAAGATTTTATTCTTTATTCACTACCTTGGTACGGTGCATATTTGGTTGGTGGGGTCAGCCTTGAAGCTTGGCGTTCTGGGATCATTTGAAAGGTGTTTGCTGAGGCATGGCGTTTTAGCTGGTCCGCTACGTTTACCAGGCGGGACTTGATGATATGTTTCGCCTTTTTTAACTGGACTGCTTGGACGGATCATTGCATTTCGGGCACCATTTGGCTTACGATCTGGAAAGTAGCTGGTCCGGTTGGTTGCTAAAAGACATATAGATAGATACCTTTGTGTTTGTTGTCTAATGAAATGATATGCAATATTCTGCAATATCTCATTATAATGATCATGTAAGATTACCTCGTATGAGTTTAGGAGCTCTGAGAGTAATATTGGCGCACGAAGTATGTGTTAGTTGATATCTCGGACTCGCATACAATCTCACTATAGGACTAGCCTCAACAGCTATCTACCTACGTAATGTGGCTATGTTATGCCTACCTATGTTTTCCATACATAACGCGCCGCGTCACGAGAGTAAATACAAGAAGAGTACGCTCGATTTGCAAACCATCGTTTACTCAAGTCTGGTCTGCTGAGCCCTTGCGGCGCAGCCGGATTAAGCCCCTATCTTCGGGGTCAAGTGGGGCCGTGAGCACCCTTTTTCAACTAACCCGCGGAGGCCCGGGATATCTGTTCGCACCTGCCCGAGAGACTTCTTTTTCTTCTTTCCCTTTCATATATTCTGTCACTTACTAATCATAAATTCTCAATGGTATTAAGTGTCTTAGCTGTGGCTTTGCATTAAGGTTTTATATTCCTTAAGGACATGAAACTAAGTTGGTTACTGAGTTATTGATGGAATTTCTAAAATCCTTCTATTATCGGGAATAGGAAAGCAAACCTATCCGGAACCAAGTCATTATTAAAGGTACCTACCCATGCATAGAAAATTACCCAACTTTTTTTTCTTCATAATATTGGGGAGTAATGTATAAGTACCTAGTCACATTTTATGAATCCTCTATGAAACATTTAAAACGAATAATACTTACTTTGTTAAATATTCACCACTATGCCGTTTGGAAACAGCAGGAGTCTCTCGGCTTCCCCATTATAAAAACCGGAATTAACATTTCGGCATCTAAGGCTGTTTGATTAACTTTATTGGATAAATGATGATCTCTTCCGTATTTTCCGGTTGAAATGTCCTCTGAAGAATCATAACATTGTCTAGAGCGGTTGATCTAGTAATAATACCATTGATTATCATTAGTTTCAGTGTGGAAAGAAACGTCATACATGGAGTAGTAATAGAACAGCCCTCAACTATACTTCATTTCGCCGTACAATTATAAAACCTGGGCGTATTCATATATCAAAGCACGTAAAAGATTATGCCATGGCACCGACTCTCGAGTATGTATCTACCATGAGAGGATATCTTCAACCTAATATGGCAGATATTAGCCCCCAGACTATAAAGTCACTGTACTTCACGTCGATGGATGCAAGAGCTCGGGCCAAGACAGAGCAAAAGAACTATACATCTATTGTACGGGAGCTCTAGCTCGAGACGGAGGCACAAAGAGTTGTTGACTGAAGCGTCTGACGCCAAGGCCACAAATTTCGATACACAACTTAGTTCACGAATATTGATATCGAGATAACGGACAAGAGGTTGAAATGGATGGAGAGTACTATGCTCGTGGGTGAGGGATGCTGACATATTGATGAGAAGGAATTTGCGGTCGAGTACCTGGTGTACAAGGTGATGAACTAGGACAATCAAGTCATACCAACATGTAGTAGCTTTTGAGAATGAGAGAGGTTTTCAATCAATTCTTGGGTTATACGTCTCATAAAAGTCTGTCGGGTCCGTTGTCTTGAGTTGTTAATTAGGTAGTGAAGCGATATCATTCAAGAGGCTGAAATGTCAAGCCCTGGCTTAACATCGTCTCACCCATGGCCAAATAGTAGCAGGCTTACACTACAGAGAATCGTGACGTGGTGGTAGTTTGTGGGAGTTCAAATAGAAGTCTATCACAGGTACGTATCTAGTTAATGAAGGTTGTGTGATTAGTAAGCAAGGGGTAAAGTGAAGAACCCCTGAACCCCTGAATCAATATGATTCTCTTGTCAATACGCTGAGTCACAGGTTCAAGTGTAACTACATATTGTACATTAACTCCAACGAGGATAATTATTTGGACATATCTTGATTTGGAAAATCCATTACATGTAATCATCGCCGGCAACTCGATATTTGGCAACAGTGCATTATACAAAGAATGTATATATATTGAAGTGGCAATTTACATGCAGGTCTCTAGGCAGCTGCTTCTTGCGCAGTGAATAGATTCCTTAGGCTTGGGGTATTATCGTCAGGTGATAAGTCCAGTCATGGACAGCTCTGGCAGTGCTCACACGCTCGAGGACGGACGTCAAGGAAATGATAGATGATTTGACGTGGGAAACTTGTGATTGGCTCGGAGTGAAGTCGATGTAGCCCGAGATGTGAGAAAGTACGAGTTTCGGGATAGCTGCATGATCCAATTAACTGAGTCGGCGACAGCCAAGGCAAACGACATTGGGAGCCGTTTATACCTAGGTAACATTTTTGATTGATTGGAGCCACGAAAAGAGACATCCGACAAACGAACACTTTCGTTTGCAGAATCTGAATCAAGGCAGCAGCCCGATGTCGAGCACTTACCACTCTGTTAGATAGTATTGTTAGGGTTCTTCAAGCTTCTTTGGTCCTTTTATCTTGGTATATCATCCTTTACTTGCGACCCCTTGAGAAAGGTTTCGGGAAATCCCAACCATCTCGCTCAACTTGACTTTACCTGAATTCTTCAAGATTTCTCCCGCAAGAATAGGAGAACTAAGTTCACGATGGATATCAAAGATATCTCCGAGGAGAAACAGTTCTTGGCGCATTTCGACCAGATCAAACAGAATGCAGAGCGAGCCTACCGTCGGAAGGGCGAAAAGGTCCGAGAACACCCTCCCCCTCAGATGCTCGTCTGGAAGTTCATTATGAAGCTCGCCGCTTCCGATATCATGAGTGCAGGAAGTACGCATAAATCCATGTTTGCTACGTCGCAAGTGCCGGCCTACTATCTTCCTTGTATACACCCTGTTCAGGAGCTCAAGCCCCTGATGATATCGAACATGACGCTTGAGACCCATCACCGTGGGAAGCGAGCCTTAGTCCGCGTCCTGACCCCGGCCGACCGGATGACCGCCGTCATGGCCATCATCGAGGACGAGGAAGGCACCGCGGTTATGCTACAGCTCTACAACCAACCCGAGGAGAGCGTGGTCAGTAAGGACCAAATCCTGCGGGAGGGAGACGTGTGCATTCTCAAGGAGCCGTACTTCAAGGTCACTGTGGATGGTTCATATAGCCTGAGAGTTGACCATGTCAGCGACGTCATCTGGCTTCAGGATACCGATCCTCGCATCCCCCTAAAGTGGAGAAAGCGAGTTTTGACCCTTGACGAGAGTTCCAAGGAAATACGACTGGAGGGGAACGCGGCGGTTCAAAAATGTCAATGGGCTGAAGCAGAGAAACTGTGAGCAACTATGTTTACAAGTAAGCTTAGAGATCTGGCCGGGTACTAACCAACCTTGCAGATACACAGACGCCATACGAGCCGCCGAGACCCCCGAAGAGGCGCAGCTAGCCCATCTCAACCGTTCGCTCGCGAACCTCCATCTCGAGCGGCCAGAGAAAGCTCTCGACGACGCACTCAGGGGCCATCCAAGTGGAGGCCCAAACGAAAAGGCCCTTTTTCGAGAGGCGAAGGCGCTCTACGCCCTACGAAAGTTTAGCCCCTGTCTCGAGAAGTTCTTAGCCGTCGTGCGTTGCAACCCCAAGAATTCGGACGCGTGGGCCGAGATCAAGCGCGTCAAGCAACGCCTCTGCGAGGAAGAGACGGGCGCCTATCAGTTTGGCAGCATGTACAAGCAAGCAGAACGCACCCCGCCTTTGATAGACTGCGCGACGTACGTCGGATCGGTCGAGGTCCGCGATTCTCCTGGCCGAGGCAAGGGCCTCTTCACCACGAAGCGAGTTAAGGCGGGAGAGCTCTTGTTGTGCGAGAAGGCTTTTGCGTACAGTTACGCTGGCGACGACACCCCCATTGGCCAGCAGAAGATAACCATCCTGATGAACCTGAACTCCAAAACCATGTGTATGGGCGGGCAGGCCAACCTCATCACGCAGATCGTCCAGAAGATATACCACAACCACGAAGGGGCGGACGTATTCACCAACTTACACCACGGCGACTATCCGAAGGTAGCTACGTCCGAGGTAGACGAGGCCCCCGTAGTTGATACGTAAGTCATCCACCCCCTAAGTCCCAAACCGTCAATCCAAGCAAGGAAAGCTAGGTAATAATCAATAAACCAGATTCCTCATAGCCAAGATCATCCAACTAAACTGCTTCGGCGCCCCGCGCAGCAGCTACGCCACGCACACGTTCGGCGAGAACACCACCAACCACAACACCAATACCAACAAAAACAAACAAGACAGACCCTCCTACACAACCTGCGGCATCTGGCCGCTCGCCTCGCGCATAAACCACGCGTGCGTAACAAACTGCCGACGCTCCTTCATCGGGGACTTCATGCTCGTGCGCGCGACGCGGGACCTCGACGCCGGAACCGAGCTGCTTCACGCGTACCACCAGCCGGACCCGGACGAGACGTACGAGGAGACGCGGCGCGCGACGACGCGGAGCTGGGGCTTCGCCTGCGGCTGCGCGCTGTGCCTCGCCAAGAAGGAGACGAGCGTCCGGACGGCTCGCGAGCGCAAGGCCCTATACCGCAGTCTCGATCCGTTGCTGCGGCGCGACAACAACAACACCACCTCCTCCTCCTCCGCCTCCGCGCCGCAGCTGGCGCGCGCCGCTAAGGTCCTCGGGGCGCTGGAGAAGACGTACGGGCCGACGAAGCCGGGCGCGGCGCCGGTGCCGCGGCTCGAGCTGTGGGACCCGTATTTCGCGCTGGCCGCGCGGCTGGTGCAGATGGATAAGCCGGTGGATGGGCTAGAGATGGCGCTTAGGGGGCTAGAGGCGCTCGGATACGTCGTCGTGGCTAGCCCTCCGAGGGACGCGGGGAAGAAGAAAAAGGGGGTGCTGGAGATAAAGCGCTGGGGACAGGTGAACGAGTACGTCATCTACACGTTCTTGTCGATGCTCCATGCGTACGGGAGGCTCGCGCCTGAGCTCTGTGAGGTCGTTAAGGGGTATGCCGGTATTATTTACAGTATTGTTGTCGGTGAGAAGGACACCATTGGTACACGTTTCCCTACTCTAGCTAGTTAAGCAGTTGCTGGTAATGAATTAGGATAGTAGTACGTAGTACGTACCTAGTAGGTAGTCAAGAATAATTGAGACTTGAACATCAAGAGTACGACATATAATTCCTACAATACTAACCTCTGAGGACATGTGGCATGAATATCTTCATTTATGAATCCCAGGACATTCTTTCCGGGAGGTATCTAAACAATGTAGGCATGGCATGTATGCCAACCCGCTAGGTTACAAGGATCTGATCCATTACAACGTATCAGATCCCCTATTCGGCTTACAGTTAAGACTCCTCGACCCTAAAATCTTGTCTCTTCTCTTTCTACAAACCTCATGCCTAAGGAGTTCGTTCATTCATTCCCTGTGCCCCTGTCCAGCCTTTATGCCTTTGTTTATGCTACTAATCCTACAATCGCCTATTTCTCTCTCGGTATCCCTTCTGTTCTCAAAAGTGCCGCAAACGCCAGTCTCGTTCATACGCAGCGTATGGTATTAATCTTTGTCCGGACGCCAAACTCTCACAATTGTACAGAAACTGTTTGAAAAGGGTATCATGATGCGTAGGTGAGGTTTTTTATTGTGTTGTACATCAGGTGTTGTCTTTGATATGATATCTCTTAACGCCGAAAGTGGTGCAAAAAAGTTCAGGAAAAAGAGAACAATTCTCTGAATTAAAGAGTTATTTTTGTTGGGTTCCTTCACTAGATCTTCTCTGATCTTGCCTGATCTCTGTCGTAGAGACGCCCGTTTCCCTTGCGTACGAATATTAGGAGGAAATTAATGTTACTGAGGCTGCTTTCAGAGCTAGTAGAGCTCCCGCACCCTTCGATTTGGCACCGTTGTAGGAAAATGTTATAAAATGTAATCAATGCCTGCCTGCTGCCCCTGCCATTTTGCGTGATTATTTGTTCGTCGTCATCCCGAGACTGTTCCATAATACATTGTCGAAAAGAAGCAACTTGTCATTGGTGTATCCTCACATAACGTGGCAAAGTAAGGCCTTCAGCCCCGGTACTAACGTCTCTGCCTCTTCTCGCTGCCAGGTCCTCCGTATTCATCGCTTCGACGCTTGCGACCTCGGTCATCACCTCTCGATTCCCGTCGATCATCGCCCCCACGTGGTCCTCCACCTGCCCCACCTCCGCCTCTGCCACGTCCATAATCGTCATGTCTACCACCACCATCTCCCCTGTGACGCGACTCTCGCGGTCCGTCGCGCCCATTACCCATCAAATCACCCCTGCTACCGGGAGGCAAAAGTTCCCGACCCATAACTGCAGGATCTCGGCCGGATCGTCGTGGAGGTTCCATTTCGCCTTCCCTCCCATGATTAGGAGGTCCCGTATTGGACTTTCGCTCTCGGTAATCACGGTGGTCCTTTGGCCTCTGGTCCCTTTCTGGAGTGTGGTCTCGACTGCTTCGTCGTGAGGAACGCAAAGATCGGTCGGCATTGCTGTGGTCCCTTCGTCCTCGTTCGTGGTCATTTCGGCCGGAGCGTTCGCTTCCGTTCATACTACGCTCGTTTGACAGTATGTTGGGATCTGGACGCTCGTGGACTGGCGTCGTATGAGGAGACGCGCCCGTAAGAACCTGAGCGTCAGATCCGGCTAAATTAGTCCGAGAGCCTCTCGTACGTACGGTAGGACTTCCTCCCGAAAGAATGTTATTGATACCGGAGAGTTGTCTTCTTCCGCCAGTTCTAGCGCGCTCATTACTGGATGAAGGCCCTGTGGGCGCAGACATAATATTGGCAGCTTCGGGTCCTGGCCCCATCGGATGATTCCCGGATGGCTGACGATGACCCGAGTTTACAGGAATAGGTGGTCGATCGGAAGTCTGCAAGGGCGGAAGAGCAGAACGCCCCCCTTGATGAGGACCGGAGGATGATGGCGCAATTTGACCCATTCGATCAGGATGCACAGGAACCGGGCTAGGCGCAGGAGCTGCGTATGAGGACTGAGAAGATGAGGCCGGCACGCCGGAAGCGCCGGGGTTTAATTGCCGCAGCCTTTCTGGGTGTATTCCTGGTGAACTAGTAGTACCGGGAGAGGCGGCTGGGCCATTCCCGTGACTGTATTGTCCTCCTGGCTGGCCCCGACGTGGCCTAGACGAGGCAGGACCAGTGGGAGGATGGTGCCTGTCAGGTGACGGAGGCCGATGAGGTCCACTGCTTGAAAACCTGGGATCCGGTTGTCCTGGTAGTGGATTAGCAGGAGCACGAGCCGAGGTACGGCCACGGCCGCGCGGGCCCTCAGGAGGATTAGCCGTATCCCCAATCGAAGGGATCGAGCTTAGACGACCGTAGTCTGGATCTTGATTGTTAAGTCTACCATGCTCAGGCTCACCTCGAGCAGAAAGAGGAGGCCCCTGGAATGCCATAGGTTCGCGTGACCTGTCAGGCATACCTCGGTCACCCTCGTGGTCATTGAACCTACCACCCTTAGGCCCAGTAGACGGCAACGACTCGGTCCAATGATCTCGGGGTTGGTGATCTACACGATGAGGTCGGCCAGACCGATCGTCGCGAGACAAATCGCCAGATCGAGAATCGGGACGATCGCTTCGTCGAGGAGAGACTGGCCGAGAACCATTGCGATCTCGGCTTTCATCTCTGAGCTGGCGACCAGTCGGTCTTACATCACCGATCAGTGCGGCACGAGCAGGATTCACACCCGAACGCTCATCGGGGCGATCAGCGTTGATAAGTCGCGCACGATCCGGATTCACTGTTGGGCCCTGCGGCTCTGGTTGGGGGGGAGGCAACATAGGCTTTGCGGGAACAGAGCTGTCACGTTGCGGTCGTGTTGTTTCGGGACCTCGATTAACACTGCTAGGAGGCGCTGGTCGGTCTCGTGGAGTGCGACCATCTCGATCAGGCGGGTTTGATTCGTTTCGCCGGGTAGAGTCTGGTCGATGCGGCGGCCGATCTCTCTCAGACCTTAGAGGTTCCCTTGGTATGCTTTCTGGAGCTCGACGATCTATTACTTGTGGATCCCGCCCTCGAACTGCACGCGAATCATCTGGTCGTGAGAAAGATCGCTGATCCCTAGAATCTCTAGGATCACGAACGTCTCTTGAATCCCTTGGACCTCGAGGTTCTCTGGGATCCCTTGTGTCCCTAGGTTCTCTATGATCGCGAGGATGTGCAGAAGTTGTGATCTGCCCGAATTTATCGTGCGTGAAGTGCGCGGGGAATGGGACTTCTGGTCGGCTAGGTAGTCCAGGTGCGGGAGCTAAAGTGGAGGGTCGAGATGGCTCGACCCTCGGGCCGGGGGCTGGAGCAGGAGCAGTTGGTACTGATCTTGGGGTCGACGATCGACTGGGAATTGGCTTAGAGTCCGGCTTTTGTAGAGTAGCTGGCGGCTTCTGAGTGGTGTCCTTATTCGAAGAGGGCGTTGATCGTGAATCTTCCTTAGCAGAATCGACACCACTCGATACTTTTATATCCTTAACTTCACCATCTTCCTCCTCAGCATTTGCCTTCGTCTGGGTTGTCGAGCTGTAAAATTGTAAGACATATATCTAGGCACATTTAGGGGTTCGCACTAACCCTGCCGGAGTAGGTTTGAATTCTGGCGCACTCGCCCGAAGACTCGACGAAGCTTGTACGGTCTTGGAAGACTCTACAAATTTCTTGTCCTCTGTAGAATCACCGCTCTGCTTAAAGGTTAGCGCTTGTATCGCAAAGTATAGTATAATATCTGGAACTCACGATATTTGATCGGAAAGCTTGGACCATGACCCATTTAGGGGAGTATCTCTTGAGGGCAGAAGTGGCGGTATTTGCAGTGACCGAAAGATCTACTCTGTGGTTTTGACCATCTTCGCCTTCGTTCTTTGAAGCCGCTTCGCGCTCCGCAATCTTTCCGAGTATTTGCAAGAATTGCCGACCCATGAAATCGACAGCAGGGAAGTGTTCAAGGCATGCCTTCAGAACCGTAATAGCATTCCTGATATGCATCCACTCCATGCCAGTGAGGCAGGCTCGTAGCGCCGCGGATAGATTCCGATGCCAGGTCCAGAGCAGATCACGGAATTGATCGTGTTCCATGAACGATGTTGGCTTACCATTGTCATCAAAGGCCGTTGCAAACCCGAGCTTCCCGTTTTGGATGGCCTCCTTGGCGTAAGTTTCTTTGTCCTTGTGCCATCTTGCGAGATCTCCTAATGTGAGCTTAATGAAGCGCCCGAGGAATTCAGCTTCTCGAACAGTGCAACCGAATATCATCAAACGCAACCTGTTTACGCCGAAAAATCGGTCGTACAAGTCAAGTAACCTGAAATTTGCTACTCGGTTGGAATGCATGAATTTGATCATCCGGTGACAGAAGTCTGCATCGCCAGGCGAAAGGAGAATTCGAGGCATGAGACACTCTTCAATGAAAGTATCGGCGATTGAGTCACCCTTTGCCGACGAGCTGAACCATCGTGTGCTCTGTTTGATGAGCAATATCTTGGTCTTGCTGACTCGCTCACGACACGCACTGGCTTCGGCAGCGAGATCCTTGTTGATTTGGATAAGAGCATCAAGTGATTTCTTTTTGTTACTCATACTCATGTCGCTTCGATCCCTCTTCAATTCGACATATTGCTTTTCCACTCGGGCAGTTTCCGCGTCGTAGCTGGCCATTGGAACGACAAGATCTCCCGTTTGGAGAGACCAGAAAAGAACGAAGAACTCAGGACTGATTTTATCCCATACGTCCGAAGGCAATAGGGCGCGCGCAGCGTTGACGATTGGTGCAAGGACATCCATGAAACGGTCAGATTTTTGACCGTTTACTGCTAATGGTAATTGCGGAGGACTTGTTCCCTCTGTATCGGGTACATCTACTAACATCTGATCTTCAGCGTCTTGAGTAACCGAGGATGGTACTCCATCGTTGTCCTTTGTGTCGATGATCATATCGCCGTCTGCATCCTTTGGTGATTCGGAACTTGTTATCGCAAGCTTCTCTCCCGGGCCCATCATGAAATATTGGAGGCTAGCACGACCGATCATGAAAGCCAGATTGGCATCGAGGCCGAAGTCCGTCATCAAACGAGGGATGCTTGGTATGAGTGCATCAAACTGCTCGGGCGGTAGATTGGTTCGCAGCAGCTCTACATACTGAACAAGTGCTTGCTGAGAATCGTCGATGACATTTGCTAGGTACTTAATATGTGTTTCACCCTCGGGTAGACGATAGATGGCAGACTGACGATACTGGGCCATATTCGTCAAAAGTCGACAAGCGAGATCCGTCTGTACCAAAGCCTTCATAAGACGGGTAGCACTCTTGGCGGACTCGTAGCGTTTATCTCCCAGACTGATGAGTGTTTGGCGACGTAAAAGCTCCCCGCCACTTAGAGCAAATAATTGGGCTTCCGTGAAATCAACATCTGAGACGATTCCGCCCATCGAAGTAATAAACTCGCGTAAAATTATCAAGTCGGTCGAGATGCCATGGGCGACTTGGTCGTTCACGTAATGAATGATAGGGGTAGCATCCATGTTGCTATATCGTCGGAAGACTCTCCCCGAGAATTTAGAAAGAGCCTGCAACCATCGGCTCGTCAACAGCACGGATGTTGCTTGAGTCCTGCTTCTCTGCTTGCCACCCAATGAGCTAAGGAGAGACCAGACAAGGACGTCGTGGCCCATCTCTGTGAAGTATTTGGTGCACTCCACGAAAGCCTCAATGAGGTTAGTATACGCTTCAATTTGGTCAAGCGCTACCTTGCACACGATACCCGGCGACGATAAGGCCACCTTGGCGAGTTTCTTCGCGGAACTAGATATATTCTGCAGGGACAAACGTTTCAGGGTTGCAAGTGTATCCAACCTGGCGTTCTTGAAAGCCCTCGACATTGCCGGGAGTCGGGATATTTGTCCTTCATAGCACTCCGAATATATGTTATAGCGTACTTGCGTCGGATAGTTCTTGAGAAGATCCCAAACAGCGTCCACAGCATCAACATTGGAATCGCTAAGGCATAGGGATGGAACAAGAGTTCGTCGAAGAAGGTCTTGCCAACGAGAAGTGTTTTCTGGCGACTGGTCCTGCAAGAAACTTTTCACGCCGATAGCGGCCAACTTCTTAACAAGGGAAGGCTCTCTTCCGATATTGACTCCAGATATGTTTAGGAACGTGCTGCAGAGAGTGAAGACATCATCGACGGTTTGGCAGATCGGAACATTGTCCGCCCACTCATCGAGATAGAACCGATAGAGAGTGCCTTTGTTGATACCATCAGCATGCGGCCACTTCAGAATCTTAATCGGAGCGCCTTCGGTAAGTTTCAGGTTACCCTTTGTCATCCCAGATTGGTCTTGGGCTACCTCGGGCTTGATCGGGCTGCTAGTTATAGGTCGCACTTCAACAGGCCGAGTATCGTTAAAAACTTTGCTGATACTGTGTAATAAGATGCGGTTGACAGCCGGGAAGATCTCATCAGGGTAGGCCTCGGGAAGCCACGGGAAACGTCCAAGGATGAATAGAGCTTCGGGAAGCGCGCCCACAACCAATAAGTGAGACACCAAATCCGCCTTGTGTGCTTCTTCTGGTTCCGGGAGGGGGAGTTCCTCCTCTTCATCGTCGGCTTTTGCTTCTTGCTGCTTGCCATCAGCATTAGTAGCGGCGGATTCTCGTGGTTTGGAAGGAAATGGTAAGGTATCATCGGTTAGAGCTCCAGCTGCAAGAAGGGCGTTTGGTACGTTGCCTTGTCTCTTGGCACGCTCTTTTTCATCAAGTTCTTGCATTCGTCGTTCCCTCAAAGACTCCATCTGACTATCATCCGGCCAGAGATGCGGATAGAGATCAGCAAGGGATATGAACCCTATCTTGATTAAGAAGGCCGCAAGGTAGTAAAGATTTGCTGGAATTTTTTCTTTTTTGTCCCGGGCGTCAGATGCATAGAATCGGAACTTGAAGCCTAACAACTGCGCGGCTATCTTATTACCACAAGGCGGAAGTGTCTTCGTGATTCGAACCCAATCGATACTGGAGTCGCTGGATTTAGCTTCTGTAGAGTACGACTGGTTGATATCTTCTACTCGTCTTCCACCAAGCTCAAAAAAGGCATCCAAGTGGAGCTCTCGAGCTCTGTCCCAGAATTCGAGGTCCCGTCGATAGCACTCTTCGGCGAGTTGAGCTTGGAGTTCCGCGATAGGGACGTCTTCAAATTGGGGCAGAGCCCATTTCGGCAGGCCTCCTGTGAAGACTCTTTCGGAATGTTCAACCTGGGTGCGAGGCCACCAAGAACTAATTCGCAAAAATCGAGAGAAGAACACGATGGTCCTGAGCATCGTCGCGGAGAATACGTCGATAACCACATCAAGAACCCTGCCAACATCGAGGTCGAACGTTCCTATCAAACCCTTGACTCGCTCCCAACTCGCTTGCACAAGGACAAAATCATGACCCTCTCGAGCACCACAGATTGGAGTACGATAGAGCTCTGCAGCAAGTTTCGAGTATCCTTCCGACTCTTCCCTCAAGAGGTTGTAATTGGCTTGGCGGTATAGTTGGTTGGTAGCATAGCGAATGCCTAACTTGACAAATGTGTCACGGATTAAACCAAGTTGCTTTAAGGCCTGAGCATCTAGAACATCGCGCAGAAGCCTCGGGGAGATCTCTGTGACGGAGACAAAGTCTCGCAGCTGCGGCAGGGAAGTGCTGTCGTCAGAGTCGAGAAAGATAGAGAGACTGTCGAGAAATAGTGCCTGCGGATTGAAGCCGAACGCGGAATCATCGCTATTCTCGATAGGTGGCCCAAGAATTTGCTTCATACAATTTCCAGCGTCAGCGGGGTTAAGGCGACCTTCCAGCACAGCACGAATAAACTCTTGTGAGATAGTCGAAATTTCCTCAAAGTCTTCGTCGTTACGAGACTTGATGCCATGATCAACTACTTCCTGGCGGCCTTTCTGCTGCCACGTGTTAAGTCGCGCTTCTGTTAAGATGGCGAACTTGTAAGTCGAAGGAGTAGGAAGTTGAGATAGAGCTTGAGTTTGGCTAGGCTGAGGGGCGGTGGGCGTAGAAGGGATGGCAGGTGCGGGTGCAGCGACCTGCGAGGACGAGCTAGATGGCCGTACAGTCGATGGAGAAATGGGGGCTCGATGGTTGGGGTTGGCGCCTAGCTGACTACCCGACGAGTCCCGGCGATCATTGTTGTTGTTGTTGTTGCTCCTCCTGGTATTTCGACCGCTAGGGGCGCGACGGTTCTGGGTAGAAGTATCTTGGAAATCTCGGTCGTGCTGGCCGAGGTTTGTGTCGGAAGGACGATGAGGAGCCGGCCGGTTCGCTCCGGCGTCAGATGGCCTCTCGTTTCTCTTTCGCTTAGGAGGCATCTTGGTCGTGGGCGACAAGTTCTATGCAAGGAAGAAGGGTCATAGAAGATGAGGCTGAAACCAAGATGCTGGCGATGATAAATTAAGTGATGGAAGAAATGATCTCAAGCATGCTTTGGATAGATCTGAATACCGTGTGCAGTGTTCGATTGAGTTCTTTGGTTGCGAATTCCGACAGTGCCGTTTGGATATCCGTGCAGGATTTTCGAAGGTAAGGTTGGCAAGTCTCAAGTCGGAAAATGGCGGTTTGATGATAGAAAAATTAAAAGAAAGTACAAGGTAGTTGGAAGAACAAAGAAAGCACGGTATAACGTGCGCGTGATTGTATCGATGTGTTGTACAAGAATTACCCTTTCCTCAAATAATCAAGCGAGTTACCAGCTTGAATAATGGGTGAAAGTTGAAGAGAAGAGAAAAGTGGTGAGTTGGAAATGATGCCCGTTTGACAAGGACAGTGTTTCGCGTTGGATTCAAGAAGCTATCGCGTGGTGGATTGAAAGAGATATGCAGCCTCAAAGCTTGCAAAAGAGAGTAAGGCTGCATGCAGGAGAAAAGTTGTAGATGAAACTTTAATCTTTGCGGTTCCCTCTCTGCAAATTAAAGTACTGAGTACTTCAAGGTCTCAGTCCCGCTAAATACAGTGGGTGGCAAAAGCATCATCCACTAATGAGGTACTTATGTAAGCGAAAATTTGGAGGTACGTACATATCTCCGATACGGAACGAGAGTCATAATTGGACAACCTTCGCTTCTACAAAATGACGTGCGACTCAAATTAAGTCCAATAGCAGGTATTTAAAGAGGTATACATGCATATTCAGGGAGTCATTCAATACTCAGTATACTTCCGAGTATAAGTTTCACGATAGGTTACATCCAAGACTTCAACGACACCATCTACATTCTCATCTATACCTCTATCTATCCTCAACAGCTCTATCTAAATAGCTACATTTATATCTGTATATCCTACTCTCAAGCCTCTTGGTCGCGCGGCAAGATGGCATCCGAAGACAAGGCTGGAAACCAGCCAAAATATGGTCAGTTATAGTTTTTTTTTCCCTTATATGCCAACTCGATATATAGTCATGCTTTCAATGCAACTGCATATAATAATACTCCTCAATATCCTTCTTGAGAAAAAGAATAGTGGCTGAATACTTCCAAGAAAGAATTCGGCAGCAGCCTGAGAATCCGTTCGCAAAATTAATCCCAGATCAGCAAATCGCTATCATTCCAAGTTTCACTCTTGAATCTGGCGTCACCTTGCGAAATGTGCCGTTAGCATATACGACGCGAGGAAAACTGTCTCCAAACGCAGACAATGCCATGGTTATATGCCATGCTCTAACCGGCTCTGCTGATGTTAGTGACTGGTGGGGGCCCCTGCTCGGCGGTCCTGGTCGGGCGTTTGATACCTCGAGATTTTTCATCGTCTGTATGAATAGCTTAGGTAGCCCTTATGGTACAGCAAGCCCCGTGACTGCGAAGGATGGTGATCCGAATAACGAGAGGTATGGACCCGAGTTTCCTCTTACCACCATAAGAGATGATGTCAAGTAAGCCATAACAATCCCCAACTGCAGATTCGCTTCTGACGTAAGACAGTTTGCATAAAATGCTTTTAGATGACTTAGGTGTACGCCAGATTGCTGCTGTTATTGGCGGTTCTATGGGAGGTATGCTCGTACTTGAATGGGCATACCTTGGTAAGGATTACGTCAGAAGCATTGTCCCGATTGCTACTTCAAGTCGCCATAGCGCCTGGGGCATCAGCTGGGGCGAAGCTCAACGGCAGAGCATATATGCAGATCCTAAATATGACGATGGGTATTATCCTTTCTCCGACCCTCCAACCACCGGCCTCGGAGCAGCCCGTATGTCAGCGCTTTTGACTTACCGTAGCCGAAACTCCTTTGAGGCCCGTTTTGGGCGCAACATTCCGGACCCGGCTAGGCGCCAGACAATCCGGGAAAGACCACGTCCTAGCACCCCATCGGAGGCTCACTTCAATATCCACAACGATGGACACAAAACAACGCGGCTATCAAGGAACAACAGCTACACGGATAGCCAACCAGCTGCCTCCAACGGGGTTGGCGCAAGCATAGACAACGGCACCAATGGTCAATCGCTTGACCCTCAATTCTCCGGACCGAAGACGGACAGTCCTGGCAAAGAAGAGTCATTGCCCACCACAACCTACTTCTCGGCACAGTCATACCTTCGTTACCAAGGAGAGAAGTTTGTCAAGCGTTTTGATAGCAACTGCTATATTGCTATTACGCGAAAGCTAGACACGCACGACGTTTCGCGATATCGTGCTAATAGCATCGCGGAGGCGCTCGCTCTCATTGAGCAACCTACTCTCGTTCTGGGAATTGAAAGCGACGGGCTCTTCACATTCGCCGAACAACAGGAGCTAGCGGAGCACATCAAGAATGCTAGGCTGGAGAAGATAGACAGCCAGGAGGGTCATGATGCTTTCCTGTTGCAGTTTGAGCAAGTCAACAGATACATTCTAGAGTTCCTACACGAAAAGCTCCCTGACATTATGACGAGGGAAGGGGACCACGTGGAGGCAGCTAGCGTCGGTCAGTTAACTAAGTCTAGCACGTTTGGAGAAGCCGAAGTAGAAGATATAACCGCATGGTAGATAGTTAATACGCAGAGACTATCAAAAGCGGCTCGATGTTGAAAATGATCGAACGGGTTTCTCGTACAATAGTCAAAAAGGCACTGCTACATTGCAGGCCTAAAACTGATGCTTGGCAGCACCAGATCACGCTAGTGCCTAGAATCGAGAGACATACAGGTCAAGCCTGCTACGTACATGTCCCGAATTTCTGGTAGGGACTAGCAGCGTCGAATCAGCGGTTCCATCTTCGACATGCGCATCAAAATCGAGCCACTAACAGACCTGGTATCCGCAGCGAGTCGCGTGGAGTACCGTTGGACCGACTCAAACGAACTTTGGGGCCCTTGATGTACGCGTGAATATGTGAAGCTCCTCAATAAATAAAAAAACCATATTTTCGGCCGATTCTTAATTTCTTCTCTCGGGAAAAAGCAGCCTAGTCAGACTTCTACCCAAAGTCCCGGGAGGATGCAATTGGGTTAGTTAGCGTCAACTGCAGGAACACAGAGGAGTTGGTCATTATAGAATCATCTGTATGCGATGATCCTGCGTTCCTAAAGTCGTTGGTAGCTTTTATAATTTCTGCTTTGCGATACTAGATTCGTGACCGAGAAACAACCCCCACGAGTAAAGTTGATGTTGGTCACAAGTAGATTCGCATTCGCAACTTCTTCGGCGTTAAAATTGTCAAGGAGTTCTCAAGCCGCATAACTGCATTTTTCGCTAGCCGTTACCATTATGGTTCAAACACAACGGTATTTAGGAGCATTTCTGTTTGTGACTGCCGAATCGAGCAATCTACATAGGCACGGTGGCTGAGAGGCGTTTGTATTTTAACATCGAATGGTTTAGACCACGTTGCGGGATGCTGAATCCTGATTGGCGTTGAAGATCTTGCATAATGTGACTACTAGTACATGAGCGCCTTCCCGCCAAGCGGGAGTGGTTCCTTATTAGGACACTTACGCTTTCATTCTAACAATTTTCACCTCCTGAAAAAGGGCAATCTTGTAAGATTTGAATTAAAGAGGTATTATCGAGTTTACATAGTGAGGGAATCATATCAAGGTTAAGAAAGATCCATGGATGTATAGGTAGTTGAAGAAGCTTCGAAGTTTGAAGTTGCTTGAGTTTGTCAAGGTACCAGGATCATAAGATGCTTAAGTAATCTTAAACCCTAAAATTACGGCCCGGATGGCTCGTGCTTCGCTTCGCCCCGGAAAACGACCCACTCACCCGGCGGCTCTAGACTAGTGCATGTACCTAAGTACTAGCAGTATCCACTGCTTTACCTTGGTATACCCGGCCAAGCCCATGCCTCTCCGAAGGATTCCTTTGGACTCTCGACTTCTACCTGCTGTTTGGAGACCTTGGGCTGGTAACCCATCTCCTTCTCTCCCGCATCGGCATGCATGTACATAATAGTATCGACCATCATGTGATGGTGCCTCTCACACAGGAGCCAAGCGAGTGAACCCATCCTTAGCTTTGAACTACACTACCTGACAACGTAGAATTCTCACGATGAGTTCCACTTCAATCTCACCGAAGTGATTCAAGAGGCAATGCTCAGCTGAAGTCCCACGCCAACCCTTCGTACTCTTCGTACTCTAACTAGGCGGATTACCCATCGTGTTTAGGAGACATAACCAATCACACCCCTCATGTGGTCCAAATAGACGGGCGTGATGATGAAACTTCGAAATTGTTGACAGTTGGTAGGTTATAACTTATTCTTGCCCGGCATATCCCATTACGTTTTGAAACCCTGTCGCTTTCGACGTCTTTGACAACCATCCGATGAGGCGTTGCACTAGCCGACGAATAGGTAAGGTCGTTGAAGAAGCGTCAGGGATACTTGAAGCTAGTTAGAATTGCTTGTTTAGGAACACGTTCTTATTATCACGCCTCTTACATCTTTCCCTTCTAGCATTCGCCTTCGTTTCCTACACCGCATTGGTGGATCACATCCTGTCATGGTATCAGCCTAACCCGCAAGCCCCTAGGTGCATTCTAGGAACGTACCGAGACATCCAGCCAGCCCACGCCATTGGGTCGATGGGACCGTGTAACATCTAGAAAACGTTTAATTACCGGGACGATCTCCAGACTGCGTCAGATCAAATCCTCCCCACCTTAGCTACGACGAGGCTCTACATACACGAGCTTTCGAGTGAATTGGAAGACTCTGTTCCTCTTCCTTCTTCTATTATCTTTTCAAGTATAATTATTACTAAATTAGGTACTACTTTAAATCTCACGTCCCGTGCTATATCATCGGCTACGTTCCTCTCTTTCCAGTGACACGATCAGAGACTCGTACAGGAGACGGTCATGAGATTTTGTGTTCCGTAGGGCAGCATCGTACACTTCCATTAGGTGGACCGGTCAAACCTACGACACCATGAATAACCCGGATTGGCATCGAGTCACCACTTGTACCATCTATTAGGAGATATCCATGGATGCTCTTATCCTCTTTTTACAGCCTAGAACACACAACTGTTAAGACAGGCTCAGATCACCAAACTTTCGAGGATGCCCACGCCGGAGCCGATGACTCCGGCGACGTATGATCGGACATATGGCGGCAACCGGGCCTTTCACAACTTCTTCAACGATTTCAGTCACATCCAAGATCCCAACCTTAGACGACGACTCGCGCTGTCGGAGATTGATAAAGTCCCCTTTGGCATGTACCATGTAAGGGCTGTGCTGGTTGCTGGTATAGGTTTCTTCCTAGATTCGTACGACATATTCGCCATAAACCTTGTAACAACACTACTCGGCGTCGTATTCTGGCATGGCCCTCCGTCGAACGCGAGAGATGGGTATGGAGGAAATTACGGGCGTTTACCGACCCCTGTCAGTCAAGCTCTAAAGGCATCGACAAGTGCGGGTATTATCATCGGCCAAGTCTTATTTGGATGGATGGCAGACAGGTTCGGGCGAAGGAGAATGTATGGAGTTGAACTAGGTATTATCGTATTCTCGACCATGTCTTGTTGCTTGGTTGCTGCCTCCCAATCTGTAAGCTTCACTGGATTGATGACTTTTTGGAGAGTCATGATGGGGTAGGTTAAGACCACCAGTATATAACAGTACTATACTAAACACATAATTAGGATCGGTATAGGCGGTGACTATCCCCTAAGCGCCGTAATTACGTCGGAGTTTGCCCCTACGAGATGGCGCGGTGCTATGATGGCGGCTGTATTCTCGATGCAAGGAATGGGTCAATTGCTGGCAGCAGTCGTGGCCTTAATCGTCACAGCCTCCTTCAAGGACGCCTTTCATAACGCGCCGGGAGTCGATGAATGCGACTATACATGCCAGATAGCAGCTGACCGTTGTTGGCGTATAATTGTGGGGGTCGGGGCCCTTCCAGCCTGTTTTGCGCTCTATTATCGCATTACTATACCCGAAACGCCCAGATATACATTCGAAGTTGCCAAAGATGTCGAGAAAGCGGCCGCCGATATCAAGGCATACATGGCTAGCGAAGGAGAGGGAGAAGTTGACGAGGTTATGCAAGCGAGGATGAAAAAGGTTGCGGCACCAGCGCTTAACATACCCTCGGCCTCCTGGCACGACCTTTACAGATACTTCAAGCAATGGAAGAACGCCAAAGTCCTAATGGGGACAACGCTATCCTGGTTCTTTTTGGTAGGTATCATTCACCTTTATTCTACGAGGCCGATCTAATATTGATGTAGGACCTTGCCTTCTATGGTTTAGGCTTGAATAACCAAATAGTGTTACGAGCAATTGGTTATGCCGATGGAGACTCACTCTATCACATATTATACAACAGTGCAGTCGGCACGATTATTCTAGTTGTGGCAGGCTCTCTGCCGGGGTATTGGACCGCCATCTTTACCATTGATAGCATCGGCCGTAAACCACTTCAAATTATTGGCTTTGTCATACTCACAATTACATTTTGTGTTTTAGGCTTCCTTTACAATAGCCTCAGCAAGGGTGCCCTCCTGGCTCTCTACGTTATCGCAAACTACTTCTTTAACTTCGGGCCCAACACAACCACCTTCATAGTCCCCGGTGAGTGTTTTCCGACTCGCTACCGCTCCTCCGGTCACGGGCTGTCGGCAGCCATGGGCAAAGTCGGGGCTATCGTCGCGCAAGTTATCTCACTACCACTTCTCACAAAAGACGCGCCGAGTCCGTGTTCCGGCAAGGAATGTACGCCTTGGCTCGACCGACTAATGCAGATATTCGCACTTTTCATGCTCTGCGGCACGCTCTCATCACTTCTCATCCCCGAAACGAAGGGATACACACTCGAAGAACTTGCGGGCGAACCCCCGACGTCGTATAATTCGGGCCGCAACGGAAGCTTCATGGAGACGCCCGCCAAATCGCGATGGTGGAACCCGTTCTCGGGCGGCCGGCCGGCCGGCTTTTTTTATCCTCGAGTAGCGACGAACGGTCGGGTTAGGAGTCGCACAGGTATTATGTCAACGCCCGAATTCATGGCGCAGAACTCCGAGATGGCGAATAGGGGCTGGATGTTCTGGAAACGCGATCGAAATCGTCTAGGAACAGCGACCGCGACCGATTGCGGCGCGAGCTCGAGCTCAACGGCCGGGTTCGCGGGGTCCGGCGACACGGTGGTGGCGAGTGCGGGCGTGCTACCTGGTTGGGGAGCGGGTTGGGGTAGGATAGATAGAGGAGGAAATCCCCTTGCTATGGATAATATACGGCTACAGGACGTGGGGAGTTTACTAAAGTGAATAGTGAGCAGTTTCTCGGTCATGGTTTACGGATTATGCGACTGTATATAGGACACAAGGCAATTTTATCGTTATATCATAGAGCTAAGCATGGGCGTGGCGCTAGGGTTGAATATGGGATGCCCCTATTTATTTATTTTAAATATATATACCCAGATACCTATACATGTAAGCGCTCTATAAGCCTTCAAATATGAGAATCTTCTACGATCATGTGGACGTTATACTTTTCTACGCCACTCGTGCTACGGGTAATGACTTGTCCTTGAGAGGTATTTGACTAAGTCTCAAGTTCTTACCTTAGGAACTTAATGTTGATTGTTTCCTTGACACTAACACTCTGTATCAATAGCCCCTTTCTTAGACATGTGTATTTATTATAGCAAAGATAATTCGACTACGTTCTCCAGTTTCATCCAAATACTTATCAACAGATGTCTAGACGCTTAGTAGCATAGGTAATATATATATGTAGACATTATTTGTCTTACGTTAATCCCTTCTTGGACAGGTTGGAGTTAGCTCCCCTGAAAAGGGGCTTTGCTTCTTATACTACATGGGATAAGTCTGAAATAATGAGAACTTCACAAGTATGAAATCATGTATTTTCTGGCCATCTTACATTGTTCAGTTATTTAGTAGATCAGACACTATATAGGTATCTATCATTGATGCCAGACCAAATGGGGAGTATGCGTAATTAGCATGCTAGATCATAACAATGTTTTTGTATAGGACTTCAATCTATAGCCAAACACCCCTTCCTCGTTGATCCTGATAAAAAGTTTGAATAAAATTAACTTATTATTCTTTGTAGGACAGACCCAGTATGATGTCGTGTATGCGAGAATGTTATAGCACAGATGGCAGGCGCACCCCCTTTAGACTCCGTTATGACATCGTGATTTCAATGTATAGTATGCCGACCTGTCGCGACGCCACCTTCAAAGCCGACGATGGTTACGAACTATCCAATTCTATTCTTTCCTTGGCCCCGCTTGTGAATTAAGCTAAACTAAGAATTCCCAAGGTTCTTTTCCTCAATGTTTTTCCCTCCTACCGTCACCTCTCCTCCCACTTTTTACCTTCTACCTTCTACTTCCCATCTTCCATCTTCCATCTTCCATCTTTTTCCCTCTCAGAACCCTTCGTAACACAGTTACCCTCAAGGACCTCAATATGCCTAGAGGAGCTGGGGCACGAGCAAGACGGAATCGCCGCCGACAGCTCGCGAGACAGCAAGCCGCGGAAGCACAACGCGCGGAAGCACAACGCGCGGCGAATGCGAACATCTCTCAGCGTGAGCCTGAAGCAGAACCGTCTCGAGCACAAGCTCAACAGGCCGCTCCACCTGATCAATCAGACTGGGATGCATATGCTACTGATCCTGATCTCCAAAGCTTCGAGAAGTGTGCTCAAGAGAACCTGCGAGTTCTCTTCACAAATCTATTGACTTTAACAGAGGAACCTCAGCCTCCTCAAATCGGCGGCATATATGCCCGACATGTCACCGTAGGCATGAATGAAATGGCGAGCATCCCTTTCGGCCCTGATGGTGGTGAAGTCTTCATCCGACCATTTGGTTATCCAGGCCCTCTTCATCCCCACTTCGTGAGACTCATCGTAAGTAGCTTATCTCGTCATGCATTTCTTTTATATTTACCCGAATATAATGATTCCGCGTCTGCTCGGTGGCTGTGTACGCAAAGTCTCAGATTCTTGAAGAAGTTCAGATCAGTGCAGACGTTATAAACTAACGATATGTTATTGTAGGAGGAATTGCGATCTACCATTGGCGTAGCCGATCCTGGCCAGAGAAAATTGAAGCAGGCCCTCAAAGGCTGCCCCGAAGTGGAGTTTCTCGGAATGTGCGAGAATACACTCGCCCAGACAGCCCATAGCATCTACGAGGCCACTCTTGAAGTAGTTCTCAAGTGGTTTCGTAAGAATCTTCCTGGCATGAAGCTCCCACACGAGTGCGAAATCGAGGAAGCCTGTGCACTATTAATTTCAGACGGAGCCTTGGAAATGGGAATCACCGACGAGTCGCTATTCGGATTGTACGCTAATTTCCTCGAGGCATACGCTATGCACAGTATTAAGCCGAAAACCCGAGACATCACGTTGATCGCCGACGCCTGTGTCGTCCTCTGCCGAGTGCTCAATGATGAGAAGATGGCGTATCTCATTGACAAGATCAAGAACGTCGCACAATGGCTCCATTTCAGCCTCGGGTGCAAGTTCTTGAAGGTGCAGGGAGAAGCAGCTCATAAGATTGCAATTGGTACTAGAGATCCGATTGGAGTCATCGAACGCGCATTCGCTGAATACAACATGCATCGAGCATACCACTCAATGAGAATGACTCAGCAAACCAAGGCATTCGTTGAGTATACTCAGCAGGCCGAACTGGCAGACCCATATGAGCTGTTGTATCCGGGAGAATCGGACGATTCGGACAACCCAGAGTACTAGGAGTATTCTGAGGACTCAGAACAGTCAGAAGACTCGGACGGCTCAGAAGATTCGGATGGCTCAGAAGATTCGGATGAGGATATGGAGGATGAACCTAAGGGGGCCGAAGTCATCGTGATATCCGACTCGGAGTAGACTCGACGCAACGGGCTCGCTAGCACAGAATCATACCATATGACCTGATGGTTGATCGTGCTGCTAGAGCAATTTGCTAATCATAATGGCATCCCTAAAGGATTTCTAACAACGTCGATGTGGTCCGAACAGAAGAAGGTATGCATGCGATGAGCCCCGAAAATAGGTGCCTCGACTAATTGGGACTAACATTGTGTTCTTTAGGGCCCACCAATGATTCACATAGCTTTTCGATTTGCACCATCCCCGTGGCGGAAACGTATGTTGACGGGAGACATGAATGGAGAGTTACACTAGGCAACTGACCTAGCAGGGGGGATGCGAGTTTTCTCGGCAATGGACATGGGGGACGGTCTGACGATACGAAATTCGCGAATGGTTTTCATGGGCGCGCAGGATCAGGCTTCATGTACTCTATCCCTTTCCTATTCCCTCTTTCTCTTCTTCTACCCCCTTTTTACTCGCTCTTATCCACAAACGCCCTTCTAGGGCCTAGGATGGGACGCGTTTACGTAAATAGTACACGCAGACGTACAGTCTGCGATGGAAGATGGCAGTTATTTGACTTCCCTTAAACTGAGCCTCATTAAATAAACGTGAACTACATACCTAGGTAGATAGGCACGCACACACGCGCATCATTCTTCCAATTGCGCAGCCTTCTCGTCCAAGCTCCGCATCATAGCCGTCTCTTCATCTTCCATCTCACCGCCCTCAACCACACCACCACCACTCCCATTCCCGATCCTTAAACCCCTCTTCCTCATCTCCCCCTCAACAAAAGCACGCGTCACCATCCCCTGCCCCAACTCCTCGTAATCCTCCCTCTGCCTACGCACCCAGCCCTCAAGGCTGCGCATACCAACGACTAGAAACCCGAGCTCCTCGCGGTCGACGTCGAAGACCTCCCACCAGGCGCACTCGGGAATCTTCGCCCCTACGTCGCGGGCCGCCGCGTACACGGCCGCGACCGCCAGCGCGTTCGGCTGGTGCGTCAGGTACAGCAGCTGCGGGCTCAGCAAAGCCGTGTTCAGGTACGCGACGCTGCGCGCCGCGATCCGCGTCTTGGGCGCCGCAGAGAGGAAGTCTAGAGCTTGTAGGTACGTCACCGCGAGCGGGTGCGGCAGCGCCACGTGCGTGTCGAAGGACAGCGAGTACAGGATGCGCGCCTCGAGACTGAGGATGCGCGACCGGAAGGCGGCGTACGCGCTTTCGGAGAGGTAATACGACGACGGGTCCTTGTCCGTATCTTTCGCATTATTAGGTGTGCTGTTGTTGTTCTGGTTGCTGCTGCTGTTATTTTGCCCCCGGAATAGCGGAGAGGCGGCCGAGAGCAGGTACGCGTATACGTTGCAGACGTCGCGGGGCGGGCATGGGTGCGCGCTGAGTTTGGCGACGAGGAATAGGGCCGCGGCCGAGACGTCGCTGAACTCGTGGGAGAGGGGCGAGGCGATGAGCCAGTACCGCGCGAGGATGACGCCGGCCTGCGCCGCGACGGACTGCGGGATGCGGAGGAGCACGCCGGCGGCTTGCGTCAGGACTTGCGTCGCGAAGAAGATGATATCTTGTAGGTCGGAGGGCAGCGCGCTGAAGGACGTCCGCTGATACAGCTGGTCGGGCGTCGCGAGGGGGTTCGTCATGTGCGCCATGGTGTGCAATTAGGCTTCGGGGGAGGGATATGAACCTCCTTTGGTTGAGATACCTAGGATTATTTACTTCAGGGACGTCATACGAGGCTACGAAAATTCGACTTGAGGCTGAGCTTGCCGGGAGCCGATAAGATTTACAAGGATGCCTTATCTTAGACCCATCTAATTAGTAAGGCTAGCAAGGAACAGGAGTCCGGGGCCCCGGGTTGGACAGGGGGCATAGCTAACGCCACAACCGCTTGAGCCCCAAGTCTTAAGCCCCAAGCCCCAAATCCAATTCTGACGATCTCAACTTCATCAAACATATTAACCCCCACACCTCTTCTACGAATTCTCTTCCTTTTTCGTTCCGCCTTCTTCGTTGTCGCTTCACTTTATTATCGTCATGCAAATCTCAGGGATCCGAGTGGCTTCATGCAATCAGTCGCATCCGCGGCGTTATCCATCCTAGCTACTTTGCCACCTGGTACCCTGGTCGGTTGTTGCAACAGTCTTGCCCTACCTACATGAGAGGCTACATTTCTTAGCATGTTCCTTGATCGTCGCAGAAGTCACGGTACAAAGCTATCGTGAAGGTTGACGACTAGGGATCTTACGCCCTTGTAGATCTTGGCAACGCTCGCCAATCTGTGGATACACTTTATGCTTTCCGTTATAAGCATAGAATTTACCAATCAAACGAAGCCATATCTACAGCCGGCACTCGCTATCAGGGGGAAGTGCGTATCAATATGCAAAACACTTGGGTAACCTCTTCTGGGCCATTAAAACCAGTTTCGGCACCAGCCTGAGCGTGTTGTGCATATTCGGTCCTTGTCGAATTCACAACCGGGGCGAGAATGGCCATGGAACAAATATGGGATAATTTCGAGGCCGGATGACAATCGCCATACACCGTACGAGGCGTGTCATCTCTCCCTTTAGCGTGGGGGTCATCACCCCTGCTGTACATAAGACTCGTATGTGTAACGACGAGGTGGATCTCCGGCTCCCCGAGTCGACAAGAATTTCCCGGTCCGCCGGCTTCTATGCCGAAAGGGACTTACAGCCTACTCTATAATCCTTTAGAAGAGGACAGAATAGAAGTTCGATCGTGGACTCCGATTACGGTTCAAGTCTCCGAACACGTCATTGGAAAAGGCTACTTATATCCCGCCATCATATAGATTGCCAAGACAGATCCGTGTGATATAGGACATATGTTGCGAGATCCGCTGCCGAAGTCGGGAGGCTGGCACTCCCCCCTAACTCTGACTGAATTTGCCGGTAAGGTGTTGGCTCGCGTACCCCCAACTGCCCACTTCCACTTCATATTCCCAAATTTATTATACCCCTGCTAGGTAGGTAATTAACGTGCCTTATTACGTTCATAGCTAGTAATTTGATGTTACCCTTTTAATATTCCCTTAAGCTGGACTTTATGACAGGCTGTCCGCGCCGCTGTACCGACTGAGATCTGTAATCTCATCTCGCTAATCGTGACTTTTCAGCTCGTATCCATTTTCTGGCCAACAAATCTATATCCACCTAGGTAACTTTGTTCTGCGACCCGTCCTATCGCGTTCATTTCCTATTTATGTACCTTCGACCCGGACCCTATACGGATATACTTGCTTCTCTTCGATAAGGCCTCCGAACGGCATTAGTTTTACCGGTTTCAAATTTCTGGTCCAGATTATGCTGACGTACTTCTATAGATAGGATGACGCTGTATGGGAAAGGGCTGGGGCATATTACAAATGTTGAGATAGATGTCATGGATGTCAATTTCACGGATCGTGCTTACAGCACACCACGGCAGTTTAGTTTTCCCCTCGCTGACTCTACCAAGAAGCTCGTCTACGAACTAAATTAGCTCTTTCACTTTCTGGAATTTCTCTCTGTTATAGTAAAGACGCAGACATACTTTACGATTACAGGGGAAAGGCCCACTAGGCGAGGACCATAAGCATGATTCAGCTACAGATATTATCATACCCTACTGTCTTACTCTAGAGAGCAACGTATGACAAGTTAAGGAATTTGGCTGTATAAGAATTATTAACCTTAGCAGCACAAAACGGGGTATACCCCAGCAAAAAGTGCATTACGCCTTCATAAAGCGATTACTGCATAGTTGGGGTGAGACTTAGAGAAATTGAAGTCATATTTGAAGGGCTTTGTTTGATTGTATGGAATATCATAAAAGGCTTCACAAAACTTAAGTATCAGAGGTCATTTCACAATAAACTTGTTGACCCCATAGACAAAGACGCCCAAGACAAAGCATTGGACCAAGAAATCAATAGATGCGATTACTTTCTACATTGTTCTCTGTTTGTGAACAACAATTCCATTATCCTACTAGCAGCCTCTTATTTAACAATCTAGAAATCCAAGGAAATAGGAGTTTTAGGGGGTGCTCAAACCTCAGACGACAACATTTCACTCTAATCTCATATTGCAACTCTAGAGTGAAATAGCCCGTCTCTTAATAATCAGACTTACGTAAAAATACCTAAATATGTGTAGAGGAAATCAAACAAAGATGGCCTGCGGCCACGTCTTAACTCACTACACGCAGCGCTGCAAGAAAGGTCAACAGAAGCCATGCCCAAATCCAAAATCCGACGCCCCCCGCCAGCATCTCAACGATTCGTGTGTCGAGTGTGATTCGGATTTCAAGAAAAATCAGCTCAGCCGCGAGCATAAAAGCCGTCATGAAGAGCTCGTCGCGCAGCTGATAGCGGACAAACGTGTCAACGAATCGAAGGAGGCCCGGAGGCTGCTCGAGTGCATGCAAAAGATGAGCAATACTGTGAATCGAGAGATCGGCGAAGTGAAGACCACGGGCTTTTCTGCGGACGTTGAGTTCCCGGGCGGCGGTAACCACAGGATGTCGCCGAAAATTACGAGCAAGTGGATAAACGGTAAGTGTGTGTGGGGAGAAGAAGAGTGGAACAGGTCGGGGAGTAGTCGAATCAAGAAGATAGCTCCCGCCACGTCTACTACGGCGGCTATCGTCGAAACCCCGACCGAAAACCCGATCTCGGGCCCGCCGCGGCTGCGTACAACTAAAAAGGAGTATTTTAACCGGCTTCCAGAAGAAGAAAAGGAACAGCCCAAGATCTCTGGACCCCCTCGACTTCGCACCAACAAACCGTATTCCGGTCCGCGGGAGAATGTAGTGGTATTCGATGAGCAAGTAGAAAAGCCCCATCTCCGACGGACTAGCAAAGTTGCTAACGGACTAAATCTCGGCCAATTTTCAGATCAAAGATCTGATGTTACCGTGAAGTACGCAGGAGAAGAGCAGAACAGTCGGCCTTCGACCTCGAATAGCCAATCTTCGGGATTACGTGCTGTTCCGACTAGATCAAATGTACGCGTCCCGTTGGATGACGACGGCGACTCAGATGAAGACATGTGGTTACAATTAGCCGAGAAACGCAAACCTGTCAATGTCATAGGTAAGGGGCCCCTTCGTAGTTTTAAAGACCGGATATCGTCGGCGTAGTTGATAGAATAGCAGAATACATAAATGAATTTTGTGCTTCTCATGATCATGCAAATTCCCTCTTCGATTTCGATGTAATATGTTCCGATCTTCGTAATTGTATCGTTATTATTCCTCGGGACTGAAGCCGTCCGGAAAATTTACCTGGCCTAGACGGTCTGCAACGTCTGACGGCTTCACAACTATCTCGTCTTTGGAATCAGAATTACTCTGACCACCAGTTTCCTGTATTGCTTTCTTGGTCCTTGTGTACTCCTTGACGCGTGAGGTAGCAAGCCTCCCTGCTCTTCGTCTATCAGTAGGACAACGTAAGAGCGGGACCTGGATGATAGCTGCAAAGACATCGAAGACTTTTCCTACCGGCACGTTATGTCTCTTAGCGACTTCCTCAAAGGGGAACTTCTCCTGGCAAGTCTCTGCAACATCCACAATCAGGTTCGGTGAAGGCTTGCGATACGTAGGTTGAATTAGGGATACTGGTGGCTTCACTGGGTTCGATGCCGTAGGAGATTCGTCAATCCCTGCTGCTGCTACTGCCGGTGCTGATTCTGGTGCTGATGGAGGCGGCGGCGAAGGTGGTGAAGGTTGGATTTTATCAACCGACTTTTCGGGGTTTGGCGGAGGGTTCATCTCCTGGTTCTGGGTTACCTGCATTGGACTGGTCATATGAGATGGAAGAGCAGCCAGATTGCTTCCGGGGATCGGCATCATGACTTGTGGGAAACCCGGACTAAAAGCATGCATATTACCCGGTCCCATGGTCATCATTTGCGGATGAAAATGTTGACTATATGGAGGATGACATGCCATCTGTGGAATCATGTGATGTGGCATATTGTGGTGTAGCATAGAAAACCCCTGAGCCTGGGCAATGTTCGTATGCTGTCGCATTCTGACGCAGACTTGACACGGATGCTTCATCGGGTCGGTTTGATGGGTATTTTGAATAGTAGTCTTTGACGAAAGAGCTTTGGGATCGTTTGGTACCTCTGTTCTTGGTATAGGGGGTGGTGGCATAGCTGAAATTCTCGAATCGGGTTCTTTAGGGAATATAACTTGGGGCGGAGAAAAAGAGCTCATGTGATTGGCTGGCGTATTAAGAACGTGAAGCTCATCAGTTGTCGAGTTTGGAGTCATAGGGATTGGAGTAGGGGTTCTTGGCTCAACTGAGCCATCGCTAGTCGACATGTATGCTCCAGATGCTGTATCAAATTTGGGGTCTCTAGAACCATTTTTGTTGACATTACTATCGAGCCTCGCCGATACTACTGTTTGTGGTAGCTGCTTAGGTGAGAGTTCTGGCGGGCTCGGAGGTCTTGGCTTGCGGAAAGGTTGGTCGAGAACGAACTTCTCCAACACAGGAAGTGACACTCCTCTCAGGGCAGAAGTGAGTTCCATGACATTGATATCCGAAGGGAGCCCAACCATGCCTGTACTAATTCGTCTATCCGAGTCTCTAAGTTCAGTAGGTGGGATAGCAACAGATATTGTAGGAGCAATAGGTATCACAGGCATATTATGTTTCTGGGCCACGTGCTCAGCCATCTTTTGCCTTTTAACAGGCTGGGATGATATAAACTGAATATCGTCATCGTCGTCTGGTCGCTTTGAAGGTGTGACTGAGTTGGGAGCGGTAGAAAGTGAAGGACATCCGCCAACATGTCCCTTATTGTTAGGCAACTGCGTCATCTGGACCTGAGGTCGTAAGCTCGTAGACATCGTGAGCAGTCCGATCTAATCGTAAGTCTAGAACTGGCTGGTACGACTAGAACGAGTAACCTGCCATGACAGTTTGAAGAGCCTGGTCCGATGGGAAAATGACGAGATAGGTCACTTGAATATTTGTAAGTAGAAGAAGTTTCAATATGAAAACCACAAATGGGAGAAACTAAGACACGAAAAAGAGAGCTTGCACTATGCAGAATCTCATTTTGTCTCTTTCAGGGGTAGATGGTGGAAGAGCAATCAGAGAGTACAAATGTAGTTTGCACTCAAGCATGGAAAAGCATAATTAAATTGAACAAGGAAAGGTTAAGTTCGCTTGAACATGCCTTCACATGTGCTGTTAAGGAAAAAAGCCTCATGGCAATTCTCGAAAAGCCCCAAGATTAGTTTGAGATGGACAGCCTAGTGCTGAAATCGCCGATAATTATATGATAATGGTAAGAAGCTGAGATAATTGAATAGTGATTAGGTATGTTTTTACATAGCAGGATAAAAGGCATATCAGTGAGTTAACCTACTAGTTAACTTCGTCGGGTAGGGATTACCACTGGGTACCGAATATTTCAGGAAATTGAAGATGTAAATTGAAGGTGTCGTGATGGGAGACACACTGGACCCGCTCAAAGAAGTGTCATGAAAGACGGGCCCCGTACTAGGAAAAGCTTATCGATATGACGCCGGGTGCCACAAGACCCACACGGGCCACCGCGGGGCATTAAGGAAGGTGATACCTACAGCATGGTATTCTGTACTAGTAGTAGTAGCTTAGTACTGCTGCAGCCTTGCAATATCTCTCCCACAAACAACTCCTCTCACGCTCTCTTTTCTTCTTGTCCCTCACATTTTGTCCTCTACCAACGTTCACAAAATGAGTTCAGCGGATTCAAACCCGCTGCTCTCCTCACAGAAGTCTTCGGACTCTGGATTACAGGCCGTTCTCCATCCTCTTGTTCTTCTCACAATCTCCGATTACATCACACGACACACCTTGAGAGCGCAGGAAGGTCCTATAGCTGGTGCTTTGCTGGGGCAGCAGAATGGTCGAGAAATTACCATCGAGCATGCATTTGAGTGTGCAACTGAAGAGGATCATGGCAAAATCATATTGACACCTGATTGGTTTACGACGCGATTGGATCAGAGTGAGTTATTCCCTGCCTTGGTGAAAGCGCATATTCCTCTGTTTGTCCCTGGAATATAGCTTCTGACAGTGAGTGGAATTGTAGTGAAACAAATACACAAGTCTCCTCAACTCGATCTTGTCGGCTGGTATACAGTATTGCCCAAGAGTGGTCCAACTCCATCTATACTACCTATTCACCAATGGATCCTTTCGGAGCACAACGAATCATCCCTCCTGCTTGCATTCCACCCCGAAGAAGCCGTTAAGCACTCAGCTGGCAGCAAGCTGCCCTTGACCATATACGAGTCTAACTACGAAGCGGATGAACCGAAAGCAGACCAGGGTGAGGACAAGGAGATGCGAGATGGTGATCCACCTCTGAAGCTAAAGTTCAGAGAATTACCCTATTCTGTTGAGACTGGAGAGGCGGAGATGATCAGTATGGATTTTGTAGCCCGCGGTGCCGGAAATGCAACGGTGGTCGAGAAGAAGACAAGTTCTAAGCCAACAGCCGAGGCGGATCCGAAGGGCAAGCAGCCTCTGAAGGCTGGCGCAGCCGGAAACACGGACCAGGGAAAATCCGTTGATTTCGTACTGGAGAAAGAGGATGAGGAGATGATAGCAGCGCTCAACGCCAAGGCAAATGCCATCAAGATGCTACAGTCCCGAGTTAATCTTCTGATAACATACCTTGAACGACTTCCTCCCTCATATCTTTCCCCCAACAACGCGACAAACCTTTCTGAAGCACAATACACGGTCCCCTCGCACACGATTCTCCGATCTATCCAGGCACTCGTTAGCCGAATGTCGCTTCTAGTACCATCCGACAAGCAGGCTTACGAGCAAGAGATGCTTAGCGAGGCAAACGACGTACACCTGATGGAGCTATTGGACAATGTGATGGAGAGCATTACCGAAGCTCGAGATGCCGGTAAGAAGTACGGCATCGTAGAGAGTGCTAAGTCCCACACTAAGAAGATGCTGGAAAACTCGGCACTAAGCTCTAGCTTCAACTTCTCTGGCCCTGGAGACCTTGCCATCTAGAAGGTGCAAACAAGAAAGGGCGGAGGGGCGTAAATTCGAGACATGGGATACTTCGCAGCATAAATTCCCTGCATTTGCAAGGCGATAGAGGCGTTTTAGAGGCTAGGTCAAGCCAATTTGTTGCGGGTTGCGTTGGACGCCAGCCACCCAAAACCAAGTTACGACAGGGGTATGATTGATATCAACAGGAGTGCGTGCAAATGCCAAGGCTCGTACTATTTACGACGAACTGAAAAGTTACGAGTTATATGATAATGGACTAATTCATAAAACGTCGCGGTCTATTAGGGCTACCAGGTAGATACAGAGGTACGCTACGTGACATTATTTGTTTTCACCACAATGGATAGGTATGAACTTCTAATTTGAGGAAGTATAGGTAGATAAGGTAACTACCTAACTAATAATAGCCGCTATCGTCGGGACATAAACGACATGGATAGTACGTATCTGCATCCAATGCGAATGCCGTCAGTGTTCAGTTTCGTGCCACACCAGCCGGCCTTAAGGGCTCCGGTCTACCCAATCTCATGCATTGCCGTGATGGGAATGTAATATGTAACATAATGGAAGCACAAGAGAAACGACCAAGGAAAATTATCTGGGACCAGCCAGCGAACCGATGTCAGGTTTGCGCCTCGGTTCTAATTTGCAGTAATACTTTTCATTACCGGGCATCCGAGCCGCTCATAAAAAAGCTATGCTTCCCCGAATCATCAGTGCAATGCCACCCGCGTCTTTATGCTTTCCATTTCTTCGTCAATATTCTATACCGCTGCTAAGAATCTGTAAAAGGAAGTGGTCATGAGAAGGGTATTCGAGATCCTAACACTAGCCTGTATATCGCAAGCTATGGAATAGGCGAACACTAGACCTCGATGACGACTTTCAATACAAGATTACCGTCATCATCCATAGTTTTGCCAGCAAGGTCGAACGCCTTTTTCGCAGCACCAAGGCCTTTGAACTTATGGGTTACCATGTCGTCCAGGTTTGGAAAAGCGAAGCCTACCCCGCCGTGTCCTTGAGTAGAGAGTAATCTCACGCCAGTCCCGTAAGTGTTTGCGTATCGGAAAATTCCTAGGATATCCACTTCTCTGAGGTGTGCGGCAGACATCGGGAGAGTCTGTATCGGAGTACCCATGCCAACCATGATGACCTTACCACCGGGTCGAGTAGCGTACAAACTCGTATGCATACATGCCTCCTTGCCAGTGCACTCAAACGTTACGTCGACTCCCTCGTCTTCGTCCTCATCCCGCAAATTAGGCGGAACTTTTGTTAAGGAGAGGATTTCCGACGCCAGACTTTTAGCACATCCAAGTTGGTCATGAATGGTGCTGGGAAATAAGCTTGCGGGCGTCATAGTGCCAGGTTCCAATGGAGTAGAACTTCCAGAATTCGTGAAGATGGATGAGCCACTAGATGACGTATGTAGTGGTTGAGGGACAACAAAGCCGTGGGTGGCGAAGCCCTTTTCCACGGCATAGTTAACACGCCCAGCGTCTATATCAGTGATAGTGACAGATGTGCAACCAGACTGTCGCGCCATGGCGGCAGTCAGAAGACCTACTGTTCCAGCACCGATAACTAGAGCCGTAGAGCCCGGCGCGGGACTGGCACGATTTACAGCATGAATCGCAACAGAGAGCGGCTCAAGAAGAGCGGCAGCCTCAAAGGAGACATGCTCGGGAAGCCTGAGATATATAAATGTTAATGATGGATATATGAAGGTAATAATTGGGCATAGATCATACTTATGGCACCAATTGGCCGGATGATTTATCCTCTCCTGGAGAGTCCCCTGGTAGTGGGGGACACTTTTGGCACTACTCCTGAATCGCATCCTCTTGCACAGGTTATACCTGCCTTGTCTGCAGATACCACATTGGCCACATGGGACACCAACCTCTAAGGCGACACGGTCACCAACTCTAAATCCATTGACTTGGGGCCCGATAGCCACCACCATGCCGGACGATTCGTGTCCTAGGGAGAGTGGAGCACAAGCGCACAAATCTCCATTGGCGAACTTCTTGTAGTAGGAGACATCTGAGCCACAGATGCCCGTGGACTTGACAGCAATTTGTAGCTCACCAGGGCCTGGCTCCTCGATATTTCTCACTTCCTATTGAGTTAAGGTTAGTTACCCATATGAAAGCGGCAGAATATGGAGACTCTGCATCTAATGCAACGTTTTGATCGTGACAGCAGGTAGGGCTCACCAATCGAAGATCTCGAGGCCCATGCAAAACGGAAGCATTGACCTTGTTCGAATGTTTCGAGTAAACGGGTAACTGCATTGGTGCGATATCAGCCATTGCGGAGGGCGCCATTGTCAAGTGATGACGTCTAGTAGCGCGGGATGAGGTGGGATATAGACTGAAAACTGAAGCTAATAAGTGTCTTAAAGGCTTTAGATTATGGGGTTTATATTGGAGCGCGGAGGATAGTAGCAAGATTTGGGGGTAATTGGCAAGGGAGCTTGAGCTGGAAAGGGTAGGTCGTTTGATAACTCGCGGGATAATATGAGATTATGAAGGGGATAGATCAAGCCAAACTAACGTGCCTTGATTCTCCTGACAAAACGAATACCCATATACAGGAGGTGAGAATCCGTGATAGAGATATGGATGTAAGAGAATACGGTACCTAGAATTCGCGAGGACCCCCACTCCCTTATGTATCCGAACATGAGGAAATGCCTAGCAAGTTACATGTGTAAATCGATGTTGATTATTGCCAGGCAAATCATGAGATCGGAGCAGATACAAGGGTTCGTAGACTTGTGAAGTATTGTGTGAAATTTTCCAGGTCCAGTCAAAGATCAACAAGTTATCTTGAGAAGCATAGATGGCACTTTCGGGAAATCATATGCAAGAAGCTAGCGTTGATGTGACCACATCAAGTCCGGTAACGAGGCGCGCCGCCAGGGGTCTCAGATTAGGTGTGTAGTGGTAGATGTCCTTTCTTGCATGCCTCGTACCTATACATCCTATACCAACGGTACTTGTAGACAAGGCTGGCGAGCCGAGACGTGGTATCACATACGTAGGTACGTATAGAACAGCACTATACGGATTTAAGGTTAGATTTTGACCTACCTTCAACGAAATGTGCTTATTATTGTTTCGCGACCTAGAGATGACAGCAATTGGACAAATCCCGCTAGCATGATGATAAAATGACGGCTTCATCGGAAGCTAGACATGCTATAGATTGTCTCATCCTAAACGATGGGTGGCATATATGATAATATCACCGAGTACCGGCTCGATTTAGGAGCTCTCGATGCGGTGAATTCGGAAGCGTCTCCCAAGCGCGGCATTAGGTTATATCGAAGCAGTAAGAGCTTCGGGTTCGAGACTGAATAATCCTTAGGCAGGACCCTCTTTGGGAGGTTAGTGGAATCGATCGTGGTAGCTCCACTAATGCTGCACCAAGAGGCTAGACTGTGGGCTGGTTCTGACGCGACTGGCCAAAAGAGGCGGGAGATATTTCGCCGTCGTTTTGATATTAAAATTCGGGAGGAGGCAATACAGTAGATTGCTTAGAAGGTTGAGGAAGACCTTGAAATGCTGTGTGATATCAAGCTGGACGAGTACAAGGGTCATGAGTTCCCAAACACGCGGGACTGCTCCTCTGGCCATGTATGCAACTCGCCAGAATTGGGTGTTCTTTGCAGCGTGTCGGAAATGTGAGAGGTCGTGAGGTTTCCAGGAATGAAAATGGAATTTAAGAGCGGAGCCCTGGATTTCCTGATTTAGATCTCGTCGAAGCACTGAGTATCTGGGCTAGCTAAATGCACTTAACACTCATGTATTTCATATCTTACTCGCATATTATGTAGTACATAAACGCCGCCCGCATATACATGAACTACCAGTACCTACCTCCACATAGATACATACCACAGCAAAAAGCCCCCGGAGCTGGGAAGGAACGTCGTCCCAAGAACCTTTTACTAAATTTGCTCATTGGAACGCCAAAGTTATGTAGGTAGAAAGTTGGTACTACCCAGATACCTAGGTACCTCCGTTCTCAACTGGTGTCTCATTGCAACCTTGGAACCAGAACCACAAACTCTCCTCACTTCAAGAACATCATTGGTAAGACTTCACATTATCCATTCAACTCTAAGATTCGCCTCTAGGAGCCTAGACATAAGCATCCTGATCAGGATCATTGTCAACTATTAGCCTAGAAGGACATTGTCATTCTGTGGGCTCGTCTGTGCGACGTTTCTCCAAGGATTCATTTTGCCGTGAGCCCCGGCTCCGTGGCGAGACTTCTTGCACATGGCGACCAGGACGGCAGCAAACGAAAGTTATGAGATCCATTCCAATCACTAGTAGTCTAATACTACACAACGTACGGTTAGTGTTGCCAACAAGTACAGGGCCAAGCCTTGAACTAGATGCTGGATTGAGGTCGTTCGCAAGATGGATATACCTATCAAAAACGACATGACTGCGCAATCAGGACTTGGCTTCGAAGCACACCCCGAAAGTTGACCAATGCCCATGTTCTACCTATCGGAATTTGTAGCACCATTGCCGTGTGCCTGAGTGTCGTCAACTTGTCTCCTGCCCGCCGGCACGGCATCAATAGATTGCGCTTATAGGTGCGGTCGTACGACAGGCTCCACGACAATCATCTTTCACATGTCTCATCCGATTTCCTGCAAGACTAAAACACACCCAAAGATATTTTTATTTTCGGCACTCTTCCTACAGCTAGAGGCCGTTGATTTCCTTTTGCATCTATTGGGAATTAGTCAACTTTTGGACGCTCCTATCACAACCTATTCGAAAGAAATTCATTCGGAGCCGTGGCCGGTCTTCCTGTATTCCAGCAATGATCAGCTGCCTAGTGTTAGGCGATGCCGTATTAGATCTGCATATCGGTTGACGGAATTCTGCCCGCGCCTCAAAACATAGCCAATCGAGTTTCGTCAACGATTACCACGGAAGCCGGATTCTTTGTTCCTCTACTTCATACAGCAGTATGCAGTTACAAGTACATTATCACTTAATCTGCTAATCTTGTACATATGAGTGATGAAATGGACCCCTTGCCCCAATTGAACGTTTTGAGGGGTTCCGTCCCGCTGGACAGAATTGGAGAAATTGGGGATTATACCGATCACACCTTGACTCTTTTCTCATAGATTATGCTGCGGGCTACTAGGTAAGTAGGTATATCCTGAGATTAGTCTAGGCCTGGAACCACATCGTCCTTTACCCTGTTTTCTGAAGAAGCTAAACATCTTATAAACTGTCTTATTGCTTCGTAGATGGATCCTTGAAAACGACTATGAGGCTTTGCGTATGCAACAGAACGGGGCTCTCGGGAGCATTTTCGGCGATTGACTCGACGAAGTTTCTCGACGTCTAAGCATGTCATCTCAATACACCATTCTCTGAAGGCAGTGACGTTGTGGAACGATGGCGTGTAACGTCTCTGGACCGATCTCGCAGAGATTATGATAGGTCATCACGCAGTCAACACTTGGGCTTAGATTAGCCCTTCAAAAATGAATTCGGCCATCTCGGTACTGCTGACCAGAATAGACTGAGAACGTTCTTACTCCGGGGATTTTCTAGCTGAATGCTAACAAACGACCTAGTTTGAGACGATATAAACCCAGGTTCTCGCCTAGAAATACGTAGCTACCATAGATAGGTTACTACGTAGTAGGTATCCTGGATATCTATACAGTAGGTAGTATTCAACTCCCAAGGCCGGGTTAACACCGCCTAACTCTCCGGCCTTGGCCTCATCGATTACCTGAATACGATGATATCAAACTACCGAGATCAAAGTTCATCGCAGGTAACCTAGTGTTGGCGGATCATCAAGAGCCACGGAGAAGTTTGTTATCCTCTAATGGTAATCCTGACACATGCGGAGTTATTTTTAACTTACCTGCAAATATCTTGTTTGTTTCACACCATATGCATATTGTACTATATGAGTTGTGCAGATGGCCGTAGTGGCGCTTGTTTAGCTGCGATTATATTCAACTTGGACGGCGGTTGATAGAGAATATCGTCGAAACTCATAGGTAAAGCAGGATAGGTACCAACACTACCAAGTACAGTAGTCATGCATGTAGGTGTATGCGCGCCAACTACCCGAGAGCACGCTGCATACATTGCATACTACCCAGCTAGGTAGATACCTATGTAAATACCCTTGCCTACGAAGCATCTATACACTTCGTTAGATATTAGTATACCCAGACATATGTGCTACACTTTCACCATCGCCACCGAGTATGGCGTCCATCCAGTCATATTTCTCTAAATCTAGGATTGCCGTTGCTGTTGCTGTATATTCATTTCTCTGTCGAGTCTCCCCCAAATTAACCCCACGATCGACACACTAGGACCACAGTGTACCCCAGAGATCACGATCTATTCACCTTTATTATATCTCTTGGCGCCAATCGCCTGCAGCACCGTTCACTTTCGGCTCGAAGAGGGGCGAAACCAGCTATGTCCAAGGATATACCCATTGTCCTTGTCCATGAAGTCTCATGCACCTTGCCGGATTTTCTAGGACCTAGGGGATAACTTGCATGGCATATGTGTACCTAGGTAATTATGTCTAGCCTATATAGATGGGGCTGCTACATGGCAATCGAAGCAATAGACGACGATCCGGGGCCTTTAGACGTAGTAAGGCTACGACAATATGCATATATTATGTCCCCCGGGCAGCGACATAGTGACGCCATACGCATATCTCATGTTGGGAGATGGATGAAACGAAACGGACGGTCGTGCCGGTACATACATAGTTCGACTCGCTCCACTAGGCCTGCGTATGGGATTGATCGATGATGAAGAGATGGATGGAACGACTTGCCATCCTTAGCAGTCCTCGTATGGCAGTTGTCACCTACTTTGATACTGAACTGCGAGATAGGCACTATATAGGAAACGTCGGCGTCAAAAGCTGACGAGACATGACGGAATATGCATGGACGCCGGCCGCAGGAAATAGGCTCCTGCGCGCCGTATCTTGCATGCTACCTAGGTACATACCAAGTGCGGCTGGGCACCGCAGCTACCGTCGTACCAATGCGGCATGTAGCCGAGAAATCACAAAACCTCGCAGGACTCGGGATCCCTTGTTGCACGATTTGATCTGGAATTATTCGGGAGTCACAGATGAGGAGCACTTCGAAAGAGTGATGAAAAAGCAAGCGGAAGGCAAAGCTACCTATGCTTCAATTCGCGCCGGAAAAAAAGAACAGCTGGGGTCAAGGTGGTGGAAGAAGAGACCCCACATACATACAATACTAGGTATAGGACAAAACTTCCCCGTTATGATAGGGATTCAGGCTCCTTTTTTTCGACCCATTCCCTAAAAAGGTTGGTCCGCTGAACATTTTAAAATGTGCTCGTTGCCAATCGACTCGCAGCGTTCCTGGCATCCACACGGTCTTCGTCATCCTCCTCCGTCAGACCGGGCAATCCCGTACTGATCCCGCTGCCGCTGAGCGACCTGGATCCTGGGCGTTGCCCGTTCTCGCCATCGTCATCCTCGGCGACATTGGACATGAAGCTCCCCGACATGCTCCTATCCGTGCGGCGGGGGACACCGCTCCACGCATCGCCTTTTGGACCTTGGCTGGCTGCAAGGCTTGATCGCCTTACTGTTGGGTGTGCTTCTCGTCCCAGTCTACTTAGACCGCCTGAAGCATCGATAGCTCTGATATCGGGCCGAACGCTCTCTAGGAGTGCGAGGGTACGTCTCTCGGCCTCGATCTCGCGAGTTACGAACTCTCGAATGCTAAGGCGTAAGTCGGAGGCAGTTCTCGCAAACCACTTGCGGCGTTCTTGCACCAGATTCTGCGTCACCCTCGAGGTTTTGTGCGCCAATTCCATCTCGGAATTTCTTGCTTCGTCTAGAGCGGCTATCGCCTCGTCAACCTTTTCGCGCCGCACAGTTGAGTTAGCTCTCAACCTGTCGGCCGCGTTGAGCTTGCTCCGCGTACTCTCCTGGGCTTGCAAGAACTCGCGGATCAGAAGTTGTCTGTTCGTTAGAGTCTCCTTGACGATAAATGCATCCTGTGAATGATACTGGAACGGATCGCCAAGTGTCGTTGCTTCGGCAGTAGCCTGGGCTGCGTGATAATCACCCACAGTTTGTACAATTTTGCCGAGCTTCCGGTACGCGTTCGCCAGGCCCTGATGCGGCTCTTGGACATTCATCGCACCAAGTTTGACACCGAAATCGGACTCCGACAATCCCAATCCTGCATGTAAATTAGCTACCGGTAAATTTGTAAAAATAAAGCAAAACATAACACAACGTACCTCTGCGAGACTTGACAAGGCGATCGACCTTGTGCCCTGCATCCATTGAACCTAAATAGAATAGTTTCACTATGGGACGCGCTTCGGACAGCTCCGGCGTGTCGTCAGGCGGCGGTGCAAATTGTTTCAATAACTTCCTCCGCACACCCGTCGCTGGCTGCTTCTTCTTGACCATAGGGCTATAACCAAAATCGCTCTCAACGAATAAAACCATCTCGTCGTCTCTCATGAGGACTTCATTGCCGCATACGTAATTAAACCATCTCTGTAGGAGGGCCTTAACCCTTGTCTCATCTTCGTCAGTCCCGGCGCCTGCGGATGTCACCGACGGCGGAACTGCGGGCACAAACGCATCGGGGTTGGCGGATATCAAATGCTCGGCAAGTTTGACGAATTCAGAATGTAAACGACGGACATCGCGGAATTGGGTAGTTCGGAATTTAGGTATATTTGTCTGTATATATTAGCGACGTACGATCCGACAATCTGTCTATAATAGACTCACGTGGACGTCAAATCTCAGAATGGGATCTTTGCGACCCGTTCGCTCTAATCCAGTGATCTTTGCCTGTAGCTTGTATTGAGGCCCCCTTGGCCGTTGAGGCTGCTGTTCTCGCGGGCTTTCGCCGGCGGCCTGGCCTTGTGTCTGCGATCGCTGCGGCGTGCTCGGCGGCTGCTGCTCTGTCTCGGCTCCGGCGTCAGATTGCTGCGAGGGCGCGGGCTGTTCTGAGGAGTCGTACGCCGGTGTAGAGGCGGTGCTGCTGGCGGTGCCTGGCCGTCTGAAAGCATTGACGCCTGGGTCTTCTTGCGCGAAGCCGTTGCTGGGATCGTGAACTGCGTATTGATATGGAGAGGAGGGTTGATGGTCGCTGCCTAGAGCGCCGAAGGATGAGTCGTTGCGGCGCGGCGAGGCCGAGGGCGACGATGATCCCCAAGGGGATGGGCCGGCCGGGTGCTCGTCATCTACTATTGAAGAACGGTAGTCCATGGTGTCCTAAGTCTCGAGAGAAATCAAGGGTAGAGGTAAAGGAGAGGATAGAAATTCGAGAATTCGAGGGATGTTCAGTGGAACGGTAACGGTAACGGTAGTTGTATGGATGTAGAGAAGAGCATTAGGGGTTGCACTCCACAAAGCACAGCTGTAGCAACAATGCTTGATTGTCAATAGTAGGATTCGCCGTCCCAGTTGCAATCTCGAATAATCGAGAGAGTCACCTCACCTAAGGGTTAGCTTACTGAGGACTAGCAATCACTTAGAATGCTGAAGTAGGAAATCGTCTGCCTTCGCAAGTTGCACTGAAATCATCATCAGTGGGGAATCCTATCGTACTTGCCATTGGATGGCCCGTGCGTTATCAGCTTTCTGAGCTGCGACTTCACCGACAAGCGACCAATCATAATATGGTCCGTGCATATATACCATTTTCGCTTCCAAAGATTTTTTTCCGAGGAAGTGACGAAGGTCGAAAGTTAGGTTGGTTAAAACTTAAAAGCAACGTCTGATACTTATAAAGTCAATTGGAACAATTGGATACTACGTGAACCTACCAAGTTTTCATATTTCATGTTGAGTTACTAGGCAAATCAACTTACCTCCCAATTTATGACGGCGCACGAATACTGCCTTCAGTAATGAACTACCCATCTCCGCTGGTATGAGCTTATTCGCACTCACGTGCCGAGCTCCCCTGAGATGTTCTCAGTTGGTCAGACTCACATCGATATATTCGAGGCATTATGAGAGAACACGGTTCAATATCAGGCAGTTCTCGAGCCATACTGTCACTCACCAGGACACTGGAATTCAATATGTCCGAAACATAGGAATCATCGCCCATGTCGATGCAGTATGTCTCCTATAAGTATGGCCTGTACATATATATTTCGTATACTCAATATCCTGTAGGGCAAAACCACCACTACAGAGCAAATGCTCTATAACTGCGGTGCTTTAAATCGGCCAGGACGTAAGTTATCACATATCCATACACTGGTCCTATAAATCTAAGTGTCATAACCCCGAGAAAAGTAAATGGAATTCATGCTTATGGATTCAACTAATTTGTATCTTAGACGTTGATCAGGGAGATACTGTGACCGATTTCTTGCCTATGGAAAGAGAGAGGGGAATCACAATTCAATCCGCCGCAATCACTTTCCACTGGCCACCCAAGGAACGTTTAGAACTGCACAGTCAGCCACATGTTATCAACCTGATTGATACTCCTGGACACGTGGATTTTAGATTCGAGGTTGAGCGTTGCATGCCTATCTTAGATGGAGCCATCTGCGTCATTGATGGCGTCGAGGGTGTTGAAGCACACACAGAGAGAGTCTGGGCTTCCGCGCAGGAGTTCAAAGTACCTCGTATCATTTACGTTAACAAGCTTGACCGCGACGGTGCCTCCTTTAAGAAATCGGTTCAAGATATAGGATTGAAACTCGGTGGAATGCCATTAGTTTGCCAAATACCCTGGTGGGGAAAGGATTCTGTAAAGGGTGTGGTGGATGTCATCTCTCGCTCTGTCGTCAGTTGGGGAGGAACCAAGGATTCCCCCGATGAACTCTCAAAGATGGTACCGGAGGGCACCATCAAAGATGAAATTGAGCGCGCGCGCGAGCGGCTCATTGAGCAACTCTGTGAAGAGGATGATGAACTCCTAGAAATGTTCACTGCTCAAGGAAAAGACATATCCGACGCGGCTATTAAAAGAAGCATTCGCCGTATCATCAACAAGGGCGACGGATCTCTGATACCTGTTTTCGCCGGAGCTAGCTTTAGAAATATTGGCGTTGCTGCTTTGCTTGACGCAGTGAAGGACTACCTACCTAGTCCATCGGATCGACCTGAGCTCGAGGTCCGGATTGGACGAACATATCAACCTCTTGGTCAAGTTCTCGAATCTCAGAAATCCTCAAAGAAGCATCAGCCGCACGTTGAAGCGCTAGCTTCAGTCTTCAAGGTGACACATGATCCCCGTCGAGGGATGCTCACTTTTGTACGAGTCTACCACGGAGTGGTCAGAAAGAATACTCATATGTGGAATACTAATCTCCAAGAATTCGAACGGCCTCTGAATATGATGCAGATATCTGCAGCACGAACCATTGAGATCCCCCACCTATCTCCGGGGCAGATTGGAGCAATCACGGGTCTGAAGACTGCAAGAACGGGCGACACCTTAGTGGTGTTTGCTCCTAGTAAGGCACCGCAATCAGAACTTGCGACATTACAAGTTCGACCACCCGAGATTCCACCTGCTGTAGCTTTTATCGTTTTAGACGCGTATAGTCCAACTGGCGCAAAGACTCTCGAAACTGCTCTAGAAAATCTCTCAAGAGAAGATCCAAGTTTGCGGTGGTCTCAAGATGAAAATACAGAGCAGTATACGTTATCCGGAATGGGCACACTGCACTTAGAAGTTGCTCGTGACCGCCTTGAGAATCATTACAAGGCGGAAGCAGAGTGGGGCGCGATCTCAGTTGACTACAAAGAATGCTTGATTGCGCCGACACCTGTTCATCGGGCCGTCTTCGATAAGGTGGTTGCGGGAAAACCTGGGAAGGCGGCCTGCTCGGTGGTTATTGAGCCTCTCGGTGACCATCATCGTGAGACACTATCAGGATCATACCTCGAACGAGATGGCAATATCATTAAGGTCATATGTATAGGAGAGGGTCTAATCCCTGACATTGAGCATACAAAACAACAGCTCACGAACGGGGTGTTATCAGCACTCGCAAGGGGTCCTCGTCGCAGTTCCCCGATGCAGCAGTGTCTTGTTACAGTCACATACGATACCTCAACGGATTTTTTCCACGAGCCCCCTAGTTCACACTTAGTCGGCGCCGCGAACAAGGCGGTAAGAGAAGCCCTTAAAGAAGCCCACGAGCAGCAAAGCATCGGCGTCCTCGAACCGGTCATGAAGGTTACAATTGTATGTCCCGAAGTGTCGGCGGGTGCGGTTCAGCACGATCTGCATTCGGCTCGTGGAGGCCATGTCCTCGAAGTTCAAGACGTCGGAGAGATGCAGGTCCGAGAAGGTGCCATCATTGACGTGTCCGATATTTACGCTCCGCCGGATCCGTATGAGTTCCGAACAACTCTTCGGGAGACCCGAACAGGTCGTCTGCGGATGTTGGAAATTACGGCTCGTGTGCCGTTCGTGGAAATGCTCGACTATGATACCCTTCTCCGCGGAAAGACTCAAGGCAGACATACTCTGACTATGGCCTTAGATACTTTTGAGAGGGTCACTGGTCCGAGGGAGAAGGCTCTGTGAGTTGTTAGACGTTAACAAACGTGTGGTTCTTTGGTTAAGGGCCTGTCAAAGACGATCGCTCCCAAGATTACCTAGTAAGGATAGGTACCAGATAGGAAACCTCCAAACGCAATCTCACCTGCATCTTAGGACCAGGCGTACTGACATACTTGCTTGAGATATTGGGGCATTCCATGGTAGCGGCCCAGAACTAGTATTTGCCTAGCTTCATTCCCATTGGCGGATGTTTCTGCATTAGGAGTTGTGAAACGAGGGCTGAAAATCCGATTCGGCTTCCTAGCTGGTTTCGGGTAGCTGCATTTAGGTGCAGTACAAGATGGTAGATGTGACCACAGTTTCTAGGCCGCAGCATGGACGCGTAGTTTTATGCTTTCCCTGAACTAATAGGACTATAGGATAATCATAATTTTGGATTCGGTCGAAATACAGTTGTTGGTTTGTTGGTTGTAAACAGTGTGGCTTGGCACCCTGTTCGGCGGTTACGACTTACTCCTGATTGTGAGTTATCACATATTCCTACCAGTGCAGTAGGTACAGCCTTGCGACATATCGATAGTTCAGCTCTCTCAACAATTAGGCAGAAAAGAACATTAGAAGTGCCCAGAAACTGCCTTGCCTATCGCATTGTAAACGAAACGCCATGCGATGATACGAGGGCTGACTGTTAGCAACTTGGTTAGTGGCCAACCCCTCCTCGGGACAGTGCAGCAATCATGTACAAACGAGTTTGTTGGCCTCAATGTGGTCGAGTCGTTTCATCTGGGGGGTAGTAAAGAAGCATAGTAATGGCGTTCGATTTGAGGCCAGCGCACCACGTAATGTTAGCAAAGAGTAGTATGCGTTCCCTCCAATTTCCATCCACTACTTAAATACGTCCACGGAATCTACTTTGATGAGGAGAGAATAAAGAGAACATTGCTACATACCTACCTACATTTCTGTCGACCAAGGTTATCTACCAAATTTCAACACTATAGAATCATATCAATAATTTTGAACACCCAGCTTGATGACAAAGATCTCCAACATGGGCAGCTATGCGGGTAGTGCCGCGGTCCACGACCAGCCAACTCCTGGCAACCATGCCATCTTGACTAAGGTTGACAAGTTGCGTGAGCTCATTGGCACGAAGGTCGCTCTACCGCAAGTAAGTTGCCCTGGATTACATTCGAGGTATCAATAGGAACGCTAATGGTTTCTCTAGCTCGTCGTCGTCGGAGACCAGTCATCAGGAAAGAGTTCGGTGCTTGAAGGCCTAACGGGCTTCGGCTTTCCTCGAGATGCTGAGCTTTGTACGCGATACGCAACTCAGATAACATGTCGTCGCGAGACGGAGGAAAGCATCAACGTTTCTATCATACCCCAGCCCGACGCACCGCCCTATGAGCAGGAGCGTGTCAAGAGGTTCCACCGTACTTTGAGAACTATGAGCACGGAAAGTCTCGCAGAGCTATTCAGAGAGGTTAGTCATCATCATGCTAGTGAGACACTCATGTAAGAGTCTATGTCACTAATTATTATTTACAGGCCAACGACGCAATGGGAATAAAGAGCTCCACAATGTCAACTTCATCCGATGGCACCAACCTCCCAGCATTTAGCGAACACATTCTCAAGATCGAGAAACTTGGTCCCTATGTAAGTCCCACAATATGAGTCAACCCTCTTTGCTGGCATTGGAAGTCGCTAATCTATAGCAATAGGAAGAGCATTTCACCGTCATCGATGTACCGGGTATATTTCGAAAAGAAACCGAAGGTGAGGGCTGCCTATAATCCAATGTTTCAACCATCAAGGGGGAAGCGCTAATAGCAAGTTTCCCAGGTGTTACCACTGAAGGTGATATCGAGCTGGTTCGGAACATGGTCAAGAACTATAGTACGTACCACCTACTTTTCACTCGCTCTCGTCACAGCTCGTTAACTTGATTGCAGTGAAGGATGCTCGAACAATGTCAGTAGAAGTGAGGCTCACGGTAGCAAGGATATAATATGGCTAACCAAGTTCTTTTTAGTATATTGGCAATCATGCCTGCTAATGTAGACCCTGCCACGCAGGAAATCTTGAAGCTAGCTAAACAGGCTGATCCGTACATGACAAGGACCATGGCTGTTCTCACCAAACCAGATCTGGCGATCGAGAGCACAATGAAGAATATCGCCATTCAACACGTTCTGGGCAAGAGGAACGACCTATCTCTAGGATATTATATCGTCAAAAATCGCGGCCCCGACGACGCTGACAAGACCCTCGAACAGGGCCAGGCCGAGGAGCGGAATTTTTTTTCGATTGACCCTTGGTCGATCCTCCGGAATACGGGTAGAGCTGGTATTGTTGCGTTGAAAACGCGTGTCCGCGAGCTCCTGGTTGATCTCATCAAAAAGGAGTTTCCAAAACTCAAGACGGATATTGTCAAGGAGTTAACATCACTAAGATCTCAACTTGACAAGATGGGCCAATCGAGGAGTAACCAGCACACGCAAAGAGCTTACTTGAATAGGATAAGCGAGGCGTTCCAGACACTTGCTCGAGATTCATTGAACGCATATTACACTAGCAACGATATATTCGAGGAGAGACACGACCTCAGGCTCATCACTCGTATTGTTGAAGAGAGCGAGAGGTATTCGACTACCATGTTGGAGGATGGCCACACTCGGCCATTCGAATCTAATTCGGATTCTGATGAATCAAGTGAGCCTATGCTTACTCATCCCTACCCTGACGTTGAGGACTTTCATTGTCCCGAGCTCGAGGGCATCTTTGACCCCTCAGATGTTATTATGCCAACGGCCAACGATGAGGATAACATCATGGATTATATTGAAGGTGTTTACAAAGAAAGCCGTGGGCAAGAACTCGGAACAGTAAGTTAAGGCGCGATGTTCATGTAGTAATCAGCTAACTTAAACCCGTGATAGTTCAACAGTGCTCTTATATCGACCATGTTCAAGGAGCAAACCAAGAAATGGAAACCCATCACGCTATCCTATGTAACTCAGGTTATTTTAGAAATCCATCACTTCATCAAAGAGATACTCGTTCAAATATGCCCCGATGAACGCGTATTTGATGAGCTATGGGATGGATATCTTCTCGAAAAGCTCCAGGACTCTTACCATCGAGCCTTGACCCATGCGAAGCTTCTACTCGAGATCGAACGCGAAGGAGTCCCACTAACTCATAATCATTACTTCAATGACAATCTTCAGAAGGCCCAAAGCGATCGCCTGGTGGCTCTCATGGAAAAGCTCGGATTGGAGAGGAAAGCGCAAACTACAGACGAGGAAGGTCATGTTACCAACATCCAAAGGGGATTTTTCTTCAACAAAAACACATTGAATACCTTATCATTCAATATGGCGAACTCGGATCACGTCCGAAAATACATTCATGACATCCTTAGTAGTTATTACAAGGTCTCTCGCAAACGCTTCGTCGACGTTGTCTGCCAGCAGGCTGTCAACCACTATCTACTGAGAGGCAAAGGCAGTCCTCTCACAATATTTAGCACCCAGATGGTTCTAGATCTCAACGAGGACCAGCTCGACATGATCGCCGCGGAGGATGCTCCCGTCAAGCTTCACAGGGAGAAGCTGGGGCGTGACATCCAGAATTTCGAGGACGCCTTGAAAGTATTGAGAGGATCAGGTTAATCTTAGTGATGGCTATGAATGATGTAGGCTGGTTGGTGTGAATTAAATTGGGTTGACGCTTTTCTTTTCCACGGTGCTTGGTTCGGATCAATAGGATAGGTATCACTACTAAAGTTGTACAATATGTTATGAATATTGACTGTCTCTCTCATACAATGAACACTCTTAGTCTTGGCACTCATTCTTCATAACTCCTTTTCCTGACACTACCATAATTGGCGATGGCTCCTTCTAGGCTACCTTATGGTGTTGACATGGGTGATTCGCACCGGGGGTAGAAGACCGACTTCTTCGGTAACCCGTTAGCCACATGGCTTTTCTGTACTACTTGACTTGTCATAAATCGAGAGATTTCAAGGTCTTGTCGAGTACTTTGCTTACAGTACCAGGTAGGTACCTATGTACCTATTAGTTTTTTCCTTATATGCCCTAGAGAAATCTCTAGTTGTGATGTTTAATTGCATGTCTTCTCTCAATGCACCGGTAATGAATCTAACGGAGGAGCTAATAGCTTTGGTGGGGCAGGTTAGTGGGGTACTAGGTAGGAAAGCTCCATCAATTTTCTTACAGACTTCAGCTTGAAAACTTTCAACATCTGCATGCGCCCAGCTTTGAGGATTCTTTATTCAAACAACTTTTTCTGTCAATTAAAGATGGGCCGAAAGAAGTTTCGAGTAAGTATTAACATCAATAACACTTACACTGTGTCCCATGAGTTATGAATTTATCTGACCTCGGTACAGGGTGGTCGCAAAGGCGCATCCAATCGCGCCCCTCGTGGGGACGGTCCTGTGCCGTATCGATCATATAGCGATATCGTGAAGGAGAATAAGAACCTAGAGACGTACTATAACGCCGCGCTACCTATTGATGACAACGAACGATCTGAATTCTGGGATGCTTTGAAGAGAGAACTCCCCAATTCCTTCCGCTTCTGCGGATCCAAAGGCCATGCGCTCGCCGTCAAACGACTACTGGAGACGAGATACGTGCCCGAAATCGTTACCATCGAGCGCTACGATGGCGAGCCTGTACAGGCTCCTCAGCCCGTTCCGTGGTACCCCGACCAGCTCGCCTATTCTATGAACACTCCGAAGCACGTCATCCGCAAATTCCCACCTTTTGCCGCCTTCCAGAAGTTTCTAGTCTCCGAGACTAGTGTCGGCAACATAAGCAGACAGGAAGTTGTCAGCATGATTCCCCCGCTGCTGATGGACGTCGAGCCTGGAATGACAGTTTTAGATCTATGCGCGGCGCCTGGAAGTAAAGCCGGTCAGTTACTCGAGATGGTCCACTCTGGAGAGGAGGGCAGAATCCGTAAATTCATGCAGTCATTCGGCGACACGAAGGCACAGGATGACAATGAGGATGGTGTTGATCTTTCCGTGGATGCTGGCGATGATGGTCGTGCGACTGGACTACTCATCGCCAATGATGCAGATTATAAGAGGAGTCACATGCTTGTCCACCAGCTTAAGCGACTTTCTTCCCCCAATATGCTCGTCACCAATCACGACGCAACTCTTTACCCAGCCATCAAATTACCGCGAGACCCAAACCGCCCTGAAAAGGGCCAGTACCTAAGGTTCGACAGAATCCTTGCAGACGTACCTTGTTCGGGTGATGGAACGTTAAGGAAGAACGTCAATTTATGGAAGGATTGGCAGCCAGGAAATGCGCTGGGACTACATGTCACCCAAGTTCGGATCCTGGTCCGCGCCCTCCAAATGCTCAAGGTTGGCGGCAGAGTTGTCTACTCAACCTGCAGCATGAACCCCGTCGAGAACGAAGCAGTAGTCGTATCTGCGATTGAACGTTGTGGCGGCCCTGACAAGATTGACATCATCGATTGCAAAGACAGACTTGCGGGGCTAAAGCGAAGCCCAGGAATGCATCAATGGCAAATTATGGATAAATCCGGCCGCGTCTGGAGTAGCTGGGAGGAGGTACAGCATCACGTCTTGACGACTGACAGCCAGATGCCCAGCAAGCTGTCGGAAACAATGTTTGCTAGACCGGACGCGAATGACTGCTCCACGCTTCCATTGGACCGTTGCATGCGAGTCTACGCCCACCAGCAGGACACTGGCGGATTTTTCATCACTGTGCTAGAGAAGAAAGAAGAATTCAGGGCTAAGCCGGAGACGAAGGTCCGGGCCCCGAATGCTGTGGCCACTTCAAATGGAGTCGAAGTCGAAGAGGATGTGGAGACTAAAATGGAGATTGAAGAAGAGAAAGCGGCGCTGGGTGAGCCGACTGACGTTATTCCGACTTTAGGATCCAAGAGGACTTTAGAAGACGAGGAAGCGGAGACAAAACCTGATGCCAAGAAGCAGAAGACCGAATCCCCCCCTGCTGAAACCCTCGAAACACAAATTCCCGCCAAAACTGAACAGCCTACCGTAGAAATCAAGACGGAGGAGGTCAAGCCAAAGGCTGAGGCTACTCCTAAGAATGGCGCCCAATCTGATAAACGAGTCAAACCGGTCGATGGCAACTATGAAGAACCCTTCAAGTACTTACCGCCAGATCATGCTGTCATTCAAGATATACAGAAATTCTACAAGATTTCATCGCGCTTCCCCGCAGATCGTTTCATGGTACGGAATGCTACGGGCGAACCTGCAAAGGCCATCTACTACACGAGTGCTCTCCTTAGAGATATTCTTACCGAAAATGAGGGTCGCGGCGTCAAGTTCGTGCATGGAGGTGTCAAGATGTTCATGAAACAAGACGCGCCGTCTGCTGAAGTTTGTAGGTGGCGAATACAGTCGGAAGGCATGCCTATTATCGAAGGATACGTCGGCCCCGACCGTATTGTGCGCTTAACGAAAAAGGAGACATTCCACAAGCTTTTGAAAGAAATGTTCCCCAAATTCATTGACGAAGATTGGAAAAAGCTCAATGAGATTGGAGAGCGAGCGAAGAATATTGGCATGGGTTGTTGTCTCCTTGTCATCGAACCGGAAGGAAACGACCCAGATTTTTCGGAGCGTATGGTCCTTCCATTGTGGAAGAGCTTCCATTCTCTAAATCTTATGCTTCCAAAGGAGGATCGCTCCGCGATGCTGCTCCGAATTTTCAACGACACATCCCCTGTCATCAACCAGACGCTAAAGGAGTCAGCAAAGAAAGAAGCCGAAGCTGCTGCTGCTGCTGTTGCTGCAACTGAAACTGCCGACCCCGAAACAAGGGATGAAATTTTGGAAGATGCCCCGGTGGTCGAGGAGGCAGATGGAGAAAAGGAGGTATCTGAGCAGCCAGATGACGCTGGCGATGGGGCCGAGGCAGAAGCCGGACCGGCTACGGCAGGCGATTGAGGATGTGATAAGTTGATCGTAGAATAGCTCCTTGATACGAGTCTTTACCAAGAAATAGGTTCATTCCCATCCAGACACCAGTCATAGCAGATCACCAGAACTACACAAAGCGTTCCATTAGGGCATACGAGGTATTGGAGGGCGTGATGAGAACGGTTCATAACGATTCTAAAGCGGGTCTTAAAAATTACGGAACTGGAGAGATATAGCTTAAGCTAAAATAGCGGAAGTTGGCATTTTTCATTTGCTTTGGGGTCATTATCCGGGTCGGGATTGCGTGTACAACAGATCGATTGAGCTTTTATCAATACAAGTACAAATCACTGCACTTGAGGAACATCTACCATTATATCATTCCCCATCTAATAGCCCCACAGTCCAATGTATGATTCTATCCACACCTTGCCCGTGAATGGCGCTCACCGGTATCGCGGCGCAGTCCTCTATCCACGCGCCCTCGACTCCGCTCGGGTGCGGCTCCCGCCGGTCCGTCACGGCGTCGAGGTACTCCTTCAGCCGGGCGTAGTTGTCCTCGGTCCCGGGCAAATCGCCCTTCGTGGCAACGACGAACCACGGCTTCGCCGCGATGTGCAGCCCGCCTTCCCCGCCGGTATCCGCCTCGGGCAGATCCGCCACGATCATCTGGCCGCCGTAGTTCATCCTCGCGCTGTTCTTCGGCGGGCGGCTGCTGCCGTCGCCCTCCCAGTCGATCCGGTCCCCGATCTCCCGCTCCTTCTCCTCTTCCTCGCGCATCCGCGCGTACAGCCCGACTTCGATCCACAGCGCTTTGAGCGCCTCGACGGCGTCGCCGGCGCTGAGGTCGATGACGAAGGCGAGGACGCCCGCGCGCTCGACGTGTCGCAGGAAGGCGACGCCTAGGCCGCGGTCGAGGTGCGCGCCTTCGATTAGACCCGGGATGTCGGCGACCGTAAATCGTGTTCGGGGCTCGGGGCTGGGCGCGTCGAGGGAGTAGTGGTCAGGTTGCCGGGATAAGACGACGGAGCCGTATTGCGCGTCGTGGATGACGGAGTGCGGCGGCGGCTTCGAGGGCTTGGGGACGGGCATCGGACGCCCTTTGTGGTTGTCGAGGACGACGGTGCCGATGTTGGGTTGGAGGGTCGTGAAGGCCCAGTTGCCGACGCGGGCGCGGCTGTTGGTTAGAGCGCGTAGGAGCGTCGATTTGCCTGCGTTGGGCAACCCGACTAACCCCACGTCGGCAAGCAGCTTGAGCTCGAGCTCGAGCTGCATGGTCACGGCCCGCTCGCCCTTCGTGGCGAACAGTGGCCGTGGCCGGTCTTTCGACACGAAGTGCGGGTTCCCGAGCCCCCCTATCCCGCCCGCAGCTATCAGGATCGGCCGCGGCGTCGGCGTCGACAAGTCCAGGTGTATCGGGGCATCGGGCTGCACGTACAAGCGCTCGCGCCTCGGCAAGCGAGGCAGCGTCAAGGCGCGCCGCTCGGTATGCGATATGCCGGGGTACAAGATAAATTTCTCGAGACGGGGGTGATCGGGGGCCTCGGGCAGCTCGGTGAAGATGGCGCCCTCGAGGCCCTCCATCTCGGCGTTCTTGGCCTCGGTCTCGCGGACCAAGCGCTCGTACTCGCGCTCCGCGGCGCGCGCCTCGCGGAAGCGCAGGCGCTCGTCGACAACGGGGTCGATGCGCGCGAGCTCGCGCACGACGGTGCCGACGGGGACCTGGATGACGAGGTCGTCGCCGCGGGCGCCGCCGCGGCTGCCCCCTTGCCCCGTCTTGCCGCGGCCGGCGCGCAGGACGCGGCGCCGCGCCAGCTTGTGCAGCGACGTCTCGCCGTGCACGGCCTGCACGTAGATGTTGCCGCCGTGCCCGCCGTCGCCGCCGTTCGCGGGCCCTTCCTCGAGGAAGGCTTCTCGCAGAAACGAGATGCAGCCGTGGCCCCCGCTGCCCGCGTGCACCGTCACGCGCGCCTTGTCCGCGAACGCGGACTGTGCGTAGTCGTCCGGCGCAGGGTTCAGGCGCGAGGTCGGGAGCGAGGAGCTGGATTCGGAGGGCGAGGTGTCGGAGGTGGTGGATGGGGTGGTGGCTGAGGAGGAGGGTGAGGAGGAGGAGGTCGAGTGCAGGATCGTGATGGCGGCTCGGCGGGGGACGGAGAGCTGGAGGAGGGATTTGCGGGGGCGGGTGGTTCGGAAGAGCGAGGGGTAGAGGAAGGGCAGGAGGATCCCCGAGCTGGAGGGGTGCCTAGGTGGTGGCATTTTTGAGCAGAAATCGGATCTGTTGTTTATGTCGTGAAAGTCATGATCGAGGTTGTGTCAGCTTCTCGTCAATTGGTCGATTTGGAGCAAGAGTAAGCTCCAGCTTTCGGCTTAGTTGGATGATCGATGACGGGATCGATGCATCCCTGATCCTTCCATCACAATTTGATCGAATTTTTTTTTCTTTGCCGGTATGTAGATAAGATATTGGCGGAGATAAGATAAGAGCTACTACCCTAGCCCCAGTTAGAGCCCCTACTAGCACCCTGGTACTTCACATACCGGCACATGCCGGGTTCGGTTAAAAGGTGTGCCATAGTAGGTCACATGAGCTTCGGGACATCTTTTCCGTAATAGGTAGGGACGGGACACGGACGGCGGGGGACCCAACCTCACACGACACACAAACAACACAACCTTTTTTTTCTTTTCCTTTGTAAGCCAAAAGTAAAGAGAGTGTACGGGAATTTACAGATTTCCTCAACGCACCCAATCGATGGTTAATATAATACTGGTTCGAAGACGTGTGCATAGCTACGCCATTGAATTATATATCATTGTCATGGCCTGACAATAGGCCGATATGCCAATATGCAAATATACCTCGGCCTAATCTAAACAAGAGTCCCAGTTGTTTCACCGGGGTTTATAGCCGCCAATGGCTCGCCTCCGTCTACGTCGGTCTCAAGAGCCGCTGGTGGCGCCCGAAAGGCGGTGAGCATTTTTACGAGGGACCAAACGCACCAAACGAACCAAACGAGCCAAACATGGCACCGGTTTGAGCAGCTCGGCCAACAAGAGGCCAACAAAACGCCATACGTCGTACAAATTGGGACCTTGCAGCTCTTGCAGGTCTTGTACATTGTAGGCCTTGCCATCTGCGGGCATTCGATATTTTAATCTCTTTTAGTGCCAATCACTAAAATAAACATCTCGGAGCCTCTAGAGCCTCTGGAGCCTCTGGAGCCTCTGAAGTCTCTCTGCAACGTCTGGAGCCTCAAGAAGGTACATACTACACACACAGTATTCGAGATTGCGAGATCGTCCTCGCGTCCCGTGCATCTCTTACGTCTCCTGCGCATCTCATAGCATCAAATCCCATCTCTGTATTGGAAATTATCGAATTCGCTGCCACGTTGGAAAAGAGCCGATCCGGTCCAGGTAGGCCAAGCAGATCGAGCAAGCGCTTGAACGCCCGAACACCTCCTCTTCGGTATCCATTTCCATATTGTTTTGGTCCAACGTTGTCGTGTGTCTGTACGAACTGGTCTTACTGGTCTTACCTTTTCCTTTATCTCCTCACGATCGTCGTTGGTTTTTTAGTATTTCTATCCCCAAGAGGAACACTTCACCTTTTGCAGGAGTAGTCAACTCCACGCACTATATTACTTTATTATCAAGGCTACATACATTACATATTACATATTACCTAGCCAGGTTATCTGTGCCAGCCATCTATATACCGCTATATACCGCCTACATACCATACAGACCATATATACCGTACATACTATATACATATCTACTTATAATCTCCAACACTACTAGCTCCGTGCAGCAACACCAGACCGGCCGGATTATGCAAACTCTCGATTGGGTTACCCTCATGCACACTGCATGCTACTAGTAATCCTGCCGCCCATTCGAGCCACGACAGTCAAATTCTTCCTTTGTGGCCAAACGTGGTCATAACGTTCGTCCCCCCTCATCGGCCTCCTTGCTCTTCAACTGCTCGCTAAGCTCGTCTTTGGCGCACCTCTGCATCTCTGGCGTCTTTGGGCTCCGCTGGGCAGTCGCACTTGTAACCTTTTTTCGACTTATCCTCGTTCATCCTAGTCTATCCTAGTCTAATCTTCCCATCTTCCCCGTCAGTTCTCCGTTTCCCCCGTCAGCAATTGGCTTTTTTTGTGGGTTTCCTCGACATCTAGCGCTCCCACTTGCCTCCATTGCTTCTCCATCGCTGTCCATTGCTGTCCCATTGCTGTCCCATTGCTGCAGGCTCTGCAAGTCGAGCTTCTAAGCTAGCCTCTCAAACAACGATTCTTCTTCCTCTTCCTGAACTTCCGCCGTAGGGGTTAAGACAGAAGCACGCAGCTCCAAGCATCAAGCATCAAGCATCAAGCATCGAGCGTCAAGCGTCAAGCCACCAAAGACGGTTCCACCGACTTGTACCGACTTGTCTCTCTCTCGACCTCTCCCGTCACGCCTTTTTTTCTCTCCCATTCTCTTGCTCTCCGCGTTCCCCACGCTCCATTCAGAGCCGGTAGAGAGGCAACACAAACCCGTATCTCGCTGTACCTATCTCTTGCTGTATCTCCTGTATCTGCTGTATCTGCTGTATCTTGCACGCCCAGATATCGGTGGCATCGGCACGCAAACTTACCTACCCGTCCTCCTTATTTGCTGCCCTCAATTGACTATCGCGGCCACTCAAACCGGGGCGGTCAGCCAAAGAGCGTTTTCCTGCAGGCCCGAACTTTGGAGCTAGCCATTGAACTGCCCGTCTGAATCTTTCGACCAATTCCCCCCCTCTCACTCACACGTACGTTGTCTGCTGTCTGCTGTCTGCTTGCTGCAACTCTACCACCATTCTCGAGCCTGCTGTGTTGTTTCCTCGCTCGCCATTGTTCATAATACAGGTCAGTCACTCTTCGTCGTGTCTTGCCCTGGTCCGCCCTTTCTCTTTTCTTCCCTTCCCTCTTCTTGCCCATAGAAATGGACCCTTCTCGGGTCGTCAAGTGAACAGCCGTTGTTGTACAATAGTTGATCTATACTCTTACTCTACATCTCCGTATCTCTCCGCTCATGTTCACCACTTCTTTCTACATCCCGGCTCTCCTGCCCGCCTTCGGCTTCACGCCGCTAAGATGTATACCAGGGAACATAAACCCCGCAAGTCCACCATCATCAGAATGGACCCGGACTGTGCCATCTGTCATGCTCCTGCCAGCCTCGCCTGCGATTGCGAGGCCAAAGGTCTCGAGATCGCCATCGAGCAGGCAGAGAGCCGTATGATGCAATCCGTGTATAATGACATACGGTAAGAGCAATTTTTCGTATTATGTCTTGCGTCTAGTGAATTTCTACATGCTTCGGTTTGCTTGTGCTGCTCGTACTGCTTGCCTGCTTGCCTGCTTGCTCGTCTGATTTCTCGCTTCCGTCGACTTGTATGACAACCTACTAAACATTGGTCCAGTACGTGGGTTCGAGCACACGCTCAAGATTACATACTCGAGTATTTCCGCCTGCTCACCGAACGACGCAAGGCTGCACATTCGTCCCATCTTGAACGATTAACAGCCCATGCCTACCATTACTACCACGCTCCCCCGCATCCGAACGAGATTGCCGCCGCCCAAGCGACTCTGAAACGAGGAATCGACGAGGATTGGCAATCCAGCGTTCAGCGTTATCCGGAGGTATTAGAATACTTCTACAGTTTGGTCGAGCTGACGCTCCCGCCTGACCATGAACCTGCCGTCAAAGATCCCCCGCTGAGTGCGTTGAGCGGATCACGGAAGGCTGGCAGACGGGCCCAATCTACGGCCACAATAGCCGGGGAACCTTTTCAAGAGAGGGAGCGGAGTGTGAATCCTCTCGCAAGAAGAACCCCTCCCCCGCAAATTGAGCGGCGGACGCCGGGACCACCTCACAATCCACTCGCGCCAACGCAGAGAAGACATAGCAGCTTCCGACCGCCTACCGCGCCGCCAACGGCCTATTTCCAATATAACTGAATGCCGTGGGAGAGGTGTGACCCATCGTGGCGGCGAAAGCCCTATGTCCGGGCTTAACTAGCCCATCATTCACACCGTGTAAAATTGGACCACAGCACAACTTGCATCTACGCCTACATCTACATACACATACGACCATTTATTTTCCTTGACTTAATACGAAAGAAAGAACGAACACACTTACGAGACCACGAAAGGGCATTATGATCACCGTATCTGTTGCATGGGTGGAGGGAAAATGTCCCAGATACCATTTCTTTTCTGCATAGCGGCGAGACCTTGCACTTTTTTGACCAACCGTTCAATTCGACTTTTTTTGGAAAAAAAAAGAAAAAAACTTAACATATCCAACCATTTGTTATCTTTTCCTTGAGGAACTGATTCTACTTCGAGCTTGGAGTCATCTAAGACGGGTGGCAATTTCCCGAGGGTTTTTACTGGGCGTACGGAGTGCTATAGGGTTACGGTTGGACGAGTAGGAAAGGGTCTGGCATTGTTTGCGTTTGATCCCAACAGTTGTTGTCTTTTTATCTTATTCTTCTCTATGTGTGTTGTCCAACGCCTACCTTTTGAGGTACATAGGGTCGGAATTTTTGCTAGAACGGAGTTACAATATCCCTGTCAACTTATCATCATCTCTATCTGAACAGAGCGGAAGCAGAGCGAGCTAGTCAAATCTACAAAATTTAATGAAACCTCTCCCTGATTGCTCGCACCGGCCCAGGGAAACGGCATCGACAGACCACGTCAATTGCTAATTCTTGGTCGGGTTTAGAGCAGAAAGACGTGTCCATCTCCCGAGCGAATATCAGACATCAGATTCAGGCCGTGAAAGGCGTGAGAACGTGAGATAGACAGCTACTACTGTAGCTTGCCGATAAGTCGGGCGTCAGATCTGCCCCCTCCCACTTACCTATGGCGGTGCGGCTGACACGTATGCGACGGGAACTGGGTCAGCCTCTCTATAATACGCGGCTCGAGCTCGGGATTTTGATGAGCGAGAAGACGACTTCCGTGGATAACGTCAGGTAGATCAAGGCAAGAGATTGGTTAGGGATTTCGTAAAGTTGGGTGATAAAAAAACGAGCTGTCGTTGCAGCGGATGGCACGCTTTTCTATCTAGATGCCCTACTGGGGGTCAGGTAGGGCGGGAATTTAAGGAGATAGGTAATGAGTAGCAAGTAGATAGATACCTATAGGGCCAGGTATATTGGTATATGTCGTAGTGAAAAGACCCCTATCTAATGGCGCCTTTCACGTCCGTCTATGTTTACTTGTCTGCTTCTATTGCTTCAACTTACGTAGTATCATAAAATTCGACCTACAGCCTCCCCAGCCTCTAAGGACCGAGCTTTAATCTACAGAGCTATATATTTAGGTACCTAACATGATAGGATACGTTCCAGCAGGTAAACATGTGCGTACGTGTGTATGTGTGTATTGCATGTTACAGTCCTAAATTGCAAACTAGGGTAGCATAGCGTAGATTCGAGCGAATCCAAGGGGGTCCTGAAACCTTCTCAGAACACGCGCGATGCGCAATGCCCATCATCGAGAGTATGTACGCAGGATCTCTGTCATCTGCCGGCGGGACCCAAGAGAGGCGGACAGGCGGATATAACCCAATGGCCAACCCAATGAAGCTTCAGAGGAGAGCCGATGCACGGCTAGGTCATACGTACATACATACACTGCCTACTACATTGTATATCGAAATAAAACACCCCCCCTCTGTCCCCTCCCTTCTATCAGCGTTGGGAGTTTTTTGGAGCGTGGACGAATCAAGACCCCTATCCCTACCGAAAAAAGCGTTGACCGATCACGTAATGGATGAGGCACGGGAGCGGACACGAAGGGGGCGGACGCGGACTGCCGAATAGGGAATGGGCATCATAGGCCGAATACATACATACATTAGGTAGTGGGCACAAGCTTAAGTAGTTCTAAAGGCTCGGGCCATGCCGCTACGGCTTACTCTAGTACCGTGATACATACTCCTTTTTCTGTTATTTCTATTCGCAGAGTAGTACCTATCATATACTATCCTATCATTATCTCGTATCGTGTTCATGTCTCAGAAGCTGTTCGACCCGACGAACCGTCGTGATCGGCGGGTCGTACAAGACGTTGAGAGTACGAAAAGCGGAAAAGCGGAAATACGTAGGTAGGTATAGGTATAGCAAGAGGCGCTTTGATGCTAAATACATGTGACGATGTGGAAATCTAAACCTTGATTTTTCCATAGCCATTTTTTGTGTCCCCGGAGAAAGTTTATCCTTTCTCAAATAGGGGATGAGTTCAGATCGTATATGAGTTTTGAGTCTGCTGACCAGAGAATCATTTATTTGTCCTCAGTCAAATCTTGATTCTCGGACTGTGGCTTTGGGGGTAATTCGGACTTCTAAGCCGATTTCTCCTCAAGCGATGCCTCCTTCAACTCCGAGGCTACGGCAGCCACCTTGTCATCGGACTTCTTGTCCCCGTTGACGCCGTTAGGCGTTGCGGTACCGGAAGCTTCAGCTGCCTCCTCAGCCTCAATCTTCTCAATCTCCTTCTTGGCCTTGTCGATGTTCTGGAATTTATTAGTAACACTTCAATAGTCACATCATGAATTACAACTTACCCGCTGGGTTTGAGCTTGCTGGTCGGCCTTCCAGTTTTCGAGCTTGGCCTTGACCTTTTCGATAGCAGCGGGGACATCAGAGGCGGCCATGGGAGGATCAATCCCTAAGAATCCACAGTCATCGATGACCGAAGGTGGGCAGTTGAAACCCTGTTTCTCGGCAGCACCACCCTTCTTGCCCTTCTTACCCTTCTTGACAGCTGGCAGGTAGTCATCCTCACGATCTTCCTTTCGTACCAACCGAGTGCCCTTCAGACCAGAATCGTCGACCTTTCGCGAAGCCTGAGCGCTCAGACCGCTGTCAGCCACAAGAGGCGCCTTTTCGGTGGAGGTAGACGACGGGTCAAAGAAGTGGAGCAGGCTGTTGGCCCTGCGGATCTCTTCGAGATAGGCTGGGTCACTAGCTTCCTGGAGCAACTTTTGCGCGCGCTCCTTCTTCCTTTCCTTCTCGATACGGTCGCGCTCCGCCTTCTGGCGCTCTCTCTGTCGCTGACGTGCCTCACGTTCGTACTCGGCGAACGCTTTCTTTGCACCATAGTACTCGTCCTTGATCTTCCGTACAGCCTGAAATTTCTCCTGTTGCTCGGCCTGCAACTTGCTTCGCTCATCGCGCAGGGCGTTCAGGTTCTTGAATGCCTCATCTTGCTCCGCCTTGATGCTGTCAAGCTCGGCCTGAATCTTAGTGTACTGTTCGCTAAGCGCGCGGGCTTCGGGGTCTTCCATGCTGTCCTTGATCTCCTTGATCTTGGCTTTCAACTCGTCGATTCCCTTCTGCGAAGTGTCAAACTGGGCGAAGTTCTTGCGCTGCTTTCGGAGATTAGAGATCTCAGCAAGGGCCTTCTTCTCATCGACCAACTTCATCAAGCCGCCGTTAACCTGCTTTTCGAGGTGATCGATCTCACGGTCCACATCTTCGACGCTCTTGAAATTAACCTTGCCGCGGGCATTCTTCTGTTCGGCGATTCGGGAGCGGAGTTGTTCATCGAGGCGCTTGATCTGGTCCATCTTGGTATTACGAGCATTTTTGCCGGCGCCCTGCTTGTTACGGATCTCATTGGCTTGGGCGATAAGTTCCTGACGGCGCTTCTGGGTAGGTGTCTGAGTGTCTTTGTTCTTGCTCGGGACAGCAAGCTCGACCTTCTGCTTGACAGCATTCTGGATTTATCGTCAATATTGTCGCTGTTTAAAAGAAGTATGTGCGCAAACTAACATATTTGGCAAACGATTCCTGGTACTCCTTCTCAGCCTTAGCCAATTGCTCATTGAAGAGATCGACATTGGGCTTCTCGGGCCTCTTCTTCTCACCCGCCGGTGCGGGAGCCGGGGTGTCAGCTACTTCAGCCATAGTGATTACGGTAACGTAGGTCGTGTCTTTTACCGAAATTCGTTATCGAGGATGGAGTGCGAGACGAAGTGGAAAATGAACAAAACTAGATAGAGACGGCGACGAATGAAAAAGTCACAATCAATATCTAGAGAAAAGGAAAGGATATATAAGGTACAAGTAGGTAATAAGAAGCGGTCGGCGAACCGAAAGGTTAGGAGGCCAGATCTCAGGGTCCTAATGCCTGTCGAGTACAGGTAAGAGGAAAAATTCGGAGTCGAGGTCCACTGGTTAAAAAAAAAAGTGAATTTTGATTCTAACACAACGTCTCATTATCCAATTCACCACTACGCTATTTTTCCGTTTGGCCTGTGCACCTTCCACCACAGATCATCTTCTGCCGGACTTTTGCCGTCTCCAGTAAGCAAGCACCTTACTACAAAGTCCAAGATGCTGTATGACCCGTGAGGTGGGATCCATTAAATGCATTCTGCAGGGATTAACATCTCTAGCCTCCAGATACGTACCTTATCCACACCCATCCCTGCAGATAAGGCCAGGAACGGTAAGTACTGAGGTACTTGGGAATTTTTCACCTTCTTCGTAACGCAAGGCTGAACTTGCATTGTCCTTCTATTCTACTTGTCAATTCTTCACTCTCATTCAGACCAGACCAACCAACCCATTTTCAACCTTGCGCAACATTGCAACAGACTATTTCCAACTACACAAATTCCCGAATTCGATTTCACGGCGCATACTTTTAATGATGGCGGATCAAGACTTCGGTACCGGTAACGACGCCAACGACAAGATCACCGTCAAGACGTGGCGAGCATGGCGAACCATCCATGAGATGGTCCAGGACCGAGTAAGCGAACAACCCTATTCCCAATCTACCCCCCAACCCTCAGATATCTACTGCTGCTGCGGCTTCGGCGCGAATGTAGCTCGATCGCATCCTATACTTACGCCATGTCACTATTCCGTCGCGTCAATATGATATATGTGCCTTGGTAGACGCTAATGCGCCGACAGGGCTACGAACTAGCCGATACCGAAGTAAACATGACGCTCGATCAGTTCAGGAACATATATTGTAACATCGACGGTTCCGTCCTGTACGTATTCCGGAAGCTCTTGTCTTCATTACCTATAAGGAAAATGGAAGGGGAAGAAGCAATTGGACTAGGCTAACAAGCTCCGCTACAAAACCTACAGCCGTTCGAAGCTCAAGTTCTCGGCGCGCCCGAGCCCGGAGATGATCAAGAAGATGACGCCGATCGCGACACCCTCAAACCCGGACCCGAAGGCGGACGTGGGCACGATCTGGGTGGAGTTCCTGGACGAGGACCAGCTGGGGGCGGACCAGATGCGGCGGTTCGGCAAGTTCTGCGCGCACGAGAACCACCACACCGGCATCCTGGTGTCGCACGTGTCGGTGTCGCCGTCGGCGAAGAAGGAGATCGCCAAGTTCGCCCAGTGGACCTCCATCGAGTGGTTCCTCGAGGAGGACCTGCTGATCAACATCACCCACCACGAGCTCGTCCCGCGCCACGTCGTCCTCTCCCGGGAGGAGAAGGCCGCCCTGCTCAAGCGCTACCGCCTCAAGGAGACCCAGCTCCCCCGCATCCTCCAGAAGGACCCCGTCGCCAAGTACTTCGGCATGAAGCGCGGCCAGGTCGTCAAGATCATCCGCGCCTCCGAGACCGCCGGCCGGTACGCGAGTTACAGGCTATGCGTATGAGTGCCGTGTTCTAGTCACTACTCTATACCCTACATCCTATTAGCCTATTACCCTATGGCCAGTCTCGTCCGAAGCGAAGAGAAGGGGGATAAGATGAGAGGAGAGAGAAAAAAAAGAAATCATTGCAGAAACCGGCGTCTATGAGCATGAAACTTGAAATTTGGCTGGGGCGGCGTTCTATGGTTCTACAGCTCGGGGGTTCTCCAGATTCCGATTCTGTTTCCCTGTAGTTAGTAAGAGGATTTTTCTACTAATGAATGAGAGATTTTTTGCTCTTGGAGATTATTTCCGCAGTTCTGCGCCTGCAAGTGTGAGGTAGGAAAAGGGGAGGATTGGAAGAACGCAGTCCGAGGAAGCGGGTGTCTGTCCACACGTTTCGAGGACAACCTCCGAGTAGGAGTTAAGCCCCATAGACCCTTTGGATTATTCTACTTCCCAAGATGAGCTATATACATGGATACTTTACGTAGGGAGGGTGAAACATAGGAACTATCCCATTCTTAACTTTCCCTACTCAATTACAGCCAAAGGGAAAATAGACTCTATCTTTTCGATACTATATTTCGAATAGCAGTAAACAATCGTCACTATCTGGAATGCAAGATTACTAAAGCAATATTCGAGGTCATGGTAGTTCCCATAAGCAAGCAAAGAATACAGATTCATAAACAGGGAGTAACTAGTTTCTACGACAGTCAGGAGAAATGTCCCGAGGTCGCCAATTGTCACTTGCAGATACAAAGTAGATACAGACAAGCTGTCTATTATTCCAAGATCTATCTCGGATCTATTCTGTCTTGATTTATCGAAAGCAAAGGGGTATAATGCCCATGGGGGTATATGATAATAAGATACAGAGCAACAAATAAGGAACCCAGATACATATACACAAGGCTCAAGTATGGATGTTGGACATGGCCTCACGTGCTCCAGTAGCACGGGTCATATCCTCTAGGGACCAGGATGCCCCTGAGTTCCTGAGTTGTTGTATATCCATCCTCCAGTAACTCCATAGGCGCGACCTAACCCCTTTCGCGCCCAATGTGCATGATAACCCCCTATGTGATCCAAAAAAACGCCACATAAGTCTTAAGACCATCTCTCCACCCCGCCAGTATGAAGACGCCTGATTAAGTATTCATCCCGTATTGTGTCGTGTAAATCTCCATGTATAGATATATTTGTACAATATCGGCGTTAACGTCGTAAATGTCATAAAGAGGAAGTGTGGTATATGTGAGTAAAGGATATATATCGATGAAATGGTTGATAATCCGCAGTTCTGCAAATTATTCATATCCCCAGATATGTTGTGTGTCGTTCTGTCTTATTAATTCCAAATAACCCAGGAGATGCCGTGAATTTATGATGCAAACTGTAATCCGGTTTTGAGGACAGTAGTTTGTGCAGTGTAACTGTTATTTCGGTAATTGCTGTAGTTGTCGGTGTAATAAGGCGTCAAGAAAGTAGTCCGATTGAGTCGAAATTATGTGTAAGTCGTAAATGTAACATCCATAATCGATGGACTCCCAGTCCCCCCCCTGAACATCAATCATCAATGCACAATAGTCTTCTCAGGGAGACGTTCCAAGCTTTTCATTTTTTGGTCTGTTTCGTTCGAGTTTCCACGACTATCGGTAGAATCGTATGTTGGCTCTTTGGGATCTTGTGGAATTGGTTCCAGTTCCGTTCCATTCTTAGAGCTCGATCGAGATTGCCTAGCAGTAAAGGGGCTGAGAAAACCACCGAAATCTTGTAGTATTACTTGGGACCCACGTCGGAAGCCGTTGGTGGATGCTTGCAAGGCAGTTGAAGGAGAGGCGGGAGAGAGTGGTGATGGAGGCTCGATGCCAGAATTGTAGCTATCCCGTACGCTTCGAGACGGCTCGCCATCCAGCAATCCTCCAACATCGAAGAACGAAACCCTGCGAGGAGTTAAAGTAGAGTTGCTTCGTGACGCAGTAGGTTGATCACGGCCCAATAGAGAATCGTCGCTGCGTGTAGCACTGCTTGGATTTCGTCGAGGAAAATTCCAATTCTCCATGTCCGTAATAGATTTGGTGCGGTTCTCTCCCTGCTCTTGCTGTTTCGTGGCAAGGCGAAGTTCGCGGTCCACACCAAGCCCTAAGCCTCTCACAAGATCTTCGTCGCTGCCCCAATGATTCTGAAGCGTAGGTCTCCGCTCAGATGTACGATCGATAGATTCGGGAGGACCAGAATTGTGTCTATATCGAGACTTTTTCACACCCCTATCTCGGACAAAGGATCCAAGCACCAATGTATTAGCGGAGGCGGTAGCGAATAGTAATTCAACAGAAGCAAGTAGAGATCGGATCTGCTGGCTTCCATTAAGACGAAGTATTCGAGGGATTCGATATCCAGTGGTCGCAACAACGATGAGGTTCGTTGAGAACAAAAGGGTCAGCTGAATCTTTTTCTTGGTGGTCATCGAACTGGTGAGGATTATAGGAACCGGATAGATAACGAGGAGGACATCTGTCATGATGTTGCACGTCGCCATCGTGATGAGTTGGACATATCCTTGACGACACTGGCCTCCAGGGTCGGGCATCACCTGCCAATAGTGGGCGAACGGTTGACATTCTGTTAAATCCGATATTACAACAGCCACGAAGGTTAAGGCCAGAGTAGCCCGTATAAAGAGCAAGATGATCTCGTGAGAACGGTTCCAGGTAGTACTCGTTAAGCGTTTGAAGAATTCGAGGATGGCGCTTTTGAGGATCCAAAGCCTTGAGTTAAAAACAAGTCAGCACGCAAACGACAGATCTACATTTGATAAGGTCCGCAGGAATACAAACAACTTGAGCTACACCACAAAAGAATTTGGGGAGGTCAGGGAGTGAGATACATACGTTGCGGCATAGAAGATCCGGCTAGCGAGGACCAATCCACTCGCAATAGATTTCTTGTGAATTTCTTCGGCGGTCAACTCGGTGAAGTGTGCGTTGTTGGTTCCGTAGATAAGAATAACATGAACACATCCCATGCGCAAGTATAACGGAATGATAGCCAGCGCTGCCGTCTTGTCCTCCCTAAACAGCTTCTCAGATCTGACGAAGCGGCCGACGATGCGCAACAGGATTATCGTGGTACAGAATAACGTGATCCACCAACAAACCAAAAGCGTTGGCTTGTCTTGATCGGGCGTACGGAGCGGTGGCGGCGATGTGTACAGTGACATTTTGTCTCTGCTCAAGATCGACCACGCCCGTCAACCTCCGCAGAGGGACGAGCGGGGGATAAAAGGTCCTCTTCAGAAGACGCCGGCCTCAACAGAACCGACGGGCTTCGCGTTTGAAGATAAAAGGTTAACTAAGCCGCCGCCACGTACGTTCGGAAACCACGGTGACAGCTTCGTCTTTTCCTCCCCTTTCCTCTTTCTCGTCAAGATCCAAACAGCTGTGGATGCGCGGGTGTTGTTTGTCGTACTCGGAGTCGATACCCAATTTACGAAAAACCATCTGCAGCCCGAACGGATCCAGAATATCGTATTCCAATTATGACGTTGGACAAGTGGTCTGTGATCCTCTGCCAGCGACACAAGCGTTGAGTCTATCTGATGATGCATGGACTACGCAATTATAACGATGTCGGCGGTGAAAGGTGCATGACATCAATGGCCTTGGACTGCGCATCGTACCTGGGTAGTAAATATATCAATGATATATCGCGATGGTAGTTGATAGGATTATGTAGAAAAGCGAAAAGAGAATAAGCGTACGGGGGAGAGCACGAGAAGATGTTGTAGTTAAGTTATTGGTTAGTGAGTGACTGGTAGTGTAAGTTAGTGACATGGAATAGGATCGGATGAGGGTCCCAAACTTGGGGAAGGTTGGTGAGGGTTAAACGTTATCATGTCAAGTGTAAGGTGTGAACGGGTAGATGCCTGTACCCTAAGTGACTAACGGGGGAATCAATTGATATATTGATATGAAATGTACATCCGTGAACCACCTCGTCACCTAGTCCGCCGAAGTACTATAACTAAGCACTACCTATAGTAGTAGATAGGTACGTACCCGCCACGACAGCTCAATGAGGGTCCCACATGAGATAAAACCATCAATCGACTTAGTTCAACTTTGGTTGCAAGGGTAGTACGTACTGTTACTGCGTACAAATGCAGATCTTTGAACTTTGAATCCTTGGCTGTGATCCACGTTAGATGGGGATAGGGGATTACCTAGCTGCTTAGGTGGAACCTCGGTTTGGAATTGGGATTGATTTTATCGAGTCGGACCCGTTGCTATCATTTATCTTAATATCTGTTACATATGTATATGTATCCAAGATACGTCGCAGACACATCGCAGCCACGCATGCACGATGACCTCGACCAGGAAAAGTCAAGCGAATATACATCTAGATGTCTGATAGGTATGTATGTCTATGTACTGTACCTACCTATAAAGTGAGATCCCATGCCTGAGGGTAGGTACTACCTGCACTTACATATGTCGTGCGAGCACACCATTTCCCCATGTCCCGTGGTGTCAAGTAGCAGGAACCTTGAAGTACGGTTATAAGACGGACACTTGCAGCTTATAGAGAAACGACGTAGTTGGAACATTGAATCGATAGTGCGTGCTGAGGTAACACACTTTTCTCATTGTAATAATTATTGCCCTTATTACTCGTACGAGAGATTTCGAAAGTCCGCGACTCCTTCACGATAGTACGGCGCTAATTTTTCTTCACCTTTTTGTGCCGGCCGCGGAGGAAGGCTGAAAGTATTCGTATTTGCTAGCGTAGCGTCATTGTGGTACTTGGGTATACAACGCTGAAAATACCGGTTGGCGGCTTTGCATTGGCAGAAAGGTGTGGTGGGCAAAGTCGCAAAACCCAGCGAACTTATGCCGTCCCCACGCTCACTTAGCGCCGCCGCCGTCGCCAACACAGATTGGCTTAATACGAATTTCATGGTTGTTAAGCGAGTCGCATCAATGGGGCGTAGGGGGATTCTCGGCCGGGACTTACGACGATTGGTGCAATGCAAGCCCCGGTTTGGCCTTTTGTTGAAAAGAACCGCAAGGGTCGAGGGATTGATATCTATCGAGCCAGGTCCGTCGAATTTTCATATCTAGTGAAGTTCGAGAGTGATGGCTCGAAGCCTGAGCGTAGATAATGAGATAAGAGGACGTACACGTACACGTACTACAGTCTGCAGACGTGGACTGAGACTTGAAGTTGTCATGTCATGTCTATCTCCAAGCCGGAGTGGAGAAGCGAAAGCGAGACTTCGAAGAATCTCCCCATCGGATCTAGTCCCTCCAAATCCCAATCATGATTCTAATCTTTCAGCCTCAGATAGTGATCCCGATTTGATTTCTTGGCTGGCGTTGTATCGACATCCGAGGTAGGTAAACCGTGGATACCTTCTAGCGCCATCTTTCTCGCAGGCGGAGGCATGAAAACAGAAGTCATGTGTCTTCTATATAAGCCACTGCTATCGGCCTATGATCAACTATCGCTGCGTGCATCGTCTGTCGGCTCTTCGGCCATCCGTTATGAAAGCTTACTTACCTAGGTGTCGAGGTTGCGTGTTGCAATTGTAAGAGCTTTGTCAAAGATTAGCTATCGGCGACTACCTAGGTATAATCGCAGATCTGCATGCAGTGTCCTTCGTACATCCTATGCAAAGGTAACAACAAGCTGAGAAGCAACTTACTAGTGTTGTAACGCGGTCACGGACAGACTTTGTGATAGTAACATACTTGCATATGATGCTCCGTAAGGGAAAGGGAAAATAGATTGTGTAGGCAGGTAGGGTCTCTCGTATTGTGACACCCAGTCTTTCGGGTCAACTACTGTAGCGGTAAGTTGGTCCGGCTCTCGGCCGTTTGCCAATTAGATCGATAGTGTGCTTTTAAGCGCGTAGAGGATTTTGACAAGCTTACGAAAGATCATATAGCCCTTTCTTGACAGGAATATAGATACAGGTCGAACTATAAGGACTAAAGCTGGACGAATATCTTTGTGGCGTTTTTTCTGCGATCTAGACTCGAGGCTTCTGCTATCACCACGCTGTTCAGGATTCCTACTAAGTTATCCCGCATGCGCATCCTTGCACCTCCTTCACCGCGCGAAAAGTACTAGGAGGTACTTAACACATGCATTAATTGCGACGGGATCAAGCACCCAACCAAGTTCCCGACCGTTTGGGGCGACTCGTCACGAGCAACGGGTGAGCAGGGTGTATCGATTGACCTAATTGACATGGGATCGTCGTAGTAACGAAATTCTAGCCGGCGATCTCATCATTTCGGAACGGCCATCCTCTTGGTTTTTGAATGTCAAACGTATTATTCGTATTGTATTATAAGGCTCTGAACAAGACGTTTGATGGGTTGACTTCTTCGAGTAGTTATTTTTATTCCAGAATTACTAGAGTTATATACTTTTCGAAAGGCAGTATGACAGAAAACGTTGGAGAAGCAACTTGGCGAACTTGGCGACTTATCTTTTGGGAGCTTCCAATTGCAGAAAAAATGGTTGGACAGGGGTTGCCTGCAGATCGATGTGCGAATCTCGAGACAGGGGTCCTTTAAGCGGGGCATACGAGACAATGGGCAAGGATTATGGGAAGCTCAGGCCAATTTTGGTAATGGAACGGTGGAAGCGGCCGACTTCGAGCGGAACCCATAACCGCATCAATGGGCCCAGTAGATGCTTCCCCCCAAGATTACAAGTGTTATTACTAACAATCTTTACTATACTCAGTCTTTTGAATCCACCGAGAGTTTCACCCGAACTAATTCAACTAGTCCGGTTCAGGTCTAACTTCACCGAATTCTAATTAAGGTGATTTTCCGTGAGACTTGGAAGCACGTGCGACCTTGTCTTTCTCGGCTTAGCCTCTTTCACCGACGCCAATTCCCGTCTTGATTAAAATCATTCGCCTCGGGCTTATAACGGCGTTGCTTCAAGGGGTCAAATCACGGTAAAAAGGAACGACTGCTACCTATCCGAAAATTATCCGCAGACGCAGTCAGGAGGAGACGTTGAAAATTGACCCAGTTCCATGTCTCAGTCTAGCCCCCCAATATATGAGGCGCCCAGGTTTCCCCAGAGTAATACGTAAATCTCTTATGTCATCATCTGCTGACGCAGTCTTGAGCCGCAACATTGTCCGAACACTTTCGGTGGTCGGGTCCAGTAAGATCTACTTCAAGGGGCTGTCGCATTGGTCGAAAGCTTCTAATTGTCAGGTCAGTGGAACTTTTAGAGCTAAGGCGTAAGACATATCGGAAATACCTAGCTAGGTAAGCTAAGCTGTCTATATTTATGTATGTCTTGCGCCTTGCAGCTCTATCCCGTGATACGGACGAAAAGCCCGTTAAGGCGGTTTCGATTCAAGGTTGTGAGCCTTATCGAGAACCTTGGAAAGATAAGCGATGCGCCTTGCCGGCATTCCGTTCGTACCTAGGTATATGTGGATAATTGCATAGGTTCGTTCCATGGTTAATAGAGCGGGGTATCAACTTTTTGCATGGAAATCCTGCTCGTTGCGCTCGTGACACTTGGACTTGCCAACTTACAAATCCTTATTCACAGAATTATTATCTACACCTTCACCAACAACTTTACTATACCTATAACTCAGCTGATTCGGGAAATTGAAGGAGAAATTAACAAGGACATTCATGTGCATGATGGCGTGATGGATGAAGGTGTGCAGATGGACGACGTGGTATTTCCACGACTTGCCCTCTTTGGCAAGCTTCCGAGTAACAGAATTACCTGAAACCTCAACTCACCTCCGGCTATATTATCTTCTACGCGTCCGCCCAAACTATCCGAACCGAACTCTCATAGCTCATGGCTAATTCCAATCTCGCCCGGAACAAATTTGACGTTACAGGAAACCTCTCACCTCAGTGAAGATGCCAAGGTGTGAGGCGATATGGTGACGTGTGTCATGATTTCAGACTTTACAAAAACTCACATGTTGAGACGTACAAATGCACATTTAAAACTCATTCCGGCCCTCCCGTGTGGAAATTTACTCAGTATGGAGTGTCTATTGCTCGTAACCCCCTTTTTTATCTCACACATATCTCACGCCTTGCATCCCTCGCCGTGTTTGTGTAATCGTATAATTTGCTGTCAAACCACCTCATGTTTCACCAGTATGGTTCGCCGAGAGATGTTGTAGGCTGTTTAATTTAATAGGTGTGATCCCAAGCTAGTATTTCTCTGGGGGGTTGATGATACCTAGGAAATGGGAGTTCAACTCCAATTTATCAGTCTTACACTCAATATATGTGTATCACTAGGATCTATCACTCAAGTCCAAGCTCTCCAACTACATCCTTCACGTAAGAATTCTCAGCCTTACCCCAGTCCACAGTCAATAATTTCGTCTTCTCCGCGTTCTTATCATCATCCAGTAAACCCCATAGCTCGTCGACAACTAAGCTTCTCGCCCTAGGCCACGGATGTGCCATAAGGGCGCTGAGCCTCTTCTTTGCCTCAACAACGCCTTCGCGCCTTTTCGTTGCCATTTCCCCCGCTACTTGATCCTCCATGTCCACAGCCGCAATGGCGCCGTAGACCCTGATGCAAGCCTCGAGCTTACGCACGTTTCCGGTCTTGTACGCCGCCTTCTGTACTAGCACGCACAAGTGCCTCAGGTTGATCTCGGGACATTGCTGCAGCAGACCGGCGTGGAATAAGTACGCCACGACCTCCAGCGTAGGAATCACGACTCGGTCCTGGCCCTGGTACAGCTTGAGGTTGCGAACGAGCGCCGCACATAATCGCTTTAGATTCTCAGATGACTCTTCGCAAAAGTCGGCGAGCGCGGCTCTGCTGACTATTACCAAGTCTTCGTTACCCGTGTCGGCTGAAGTTACCAGGCCCGCCAATAACATTGACATGCAATCCTCTTCGCTAAGCGTCCACGCCTTTGCTATATTCTGGTCCAGCCGCTTCGCATCACAAAGACGGAGCAGAAAATCGAAGTAGTCTTTTGAAGAGGAAGACAACCCGGAAAATGCCTTGGCGTGCCTGTGTGAAGATTAGTAAGAATGGCAACGTCATCGTAGCAAAACGTGTACGAACCTCGAGTCTAGGAGCGTAGCCAATACAGAGTGCGCCTCAGTACGAACTCGATCCAATTTCTCAGAAGCCAACCGAAGTATGCGTGGGAAGAGGATCGCAATAATCTGCTCCTCATCTGTCTTCGCGTCCCATAGAGTTTTAGTTGCTTTGATAGCCTCTAGTCGCACATGAGAACCAATATCACCACGCGTGTTTGTAGTGTAATCATCAAGACCTCCCGAAATGATATCTAAAAAATCTAACGCCCTATCTTTGAGAATTGATCTATCAATTAGGCTCTGAAGTATCGCGACTCGAGTTTCGATTCTGTTGTCCGAATTCCATCGTTCTGCGAGAACATTTCCTACTAGAACACCCTCTGATTCGTCCTTTCGGTACTGTTGAAGTTGGTACGCACGGGATAGGGCATGGAAGAACCCGTCACCATACTTGGTGCGTGCTGTTGCTGGGTGGCGCACTTTATTGGCCCATGTTTCAATGATCTGCCTGTGGCGTTGTCGGTTGGCAAAGAGGAGAAGGATCAACGCCGCTTTCGATGAGGCTTTCACTACTTCGCTTTCGCTCCTGTCAAGCCATATATTCAGGTTGTCCTGCAAAATAGCCAACACCTCGTCAAGCTGCTCCAGACGATCCACCTGCAATTTGCCTAACAACTCTAACATGGATCCCAAAGCCGTTGAGTTAGCTTCATCGACAATAGAGGGGCCGGACTTCAAGTTTTCGATTCGAGACTCCGTCAGTGATCCTTGTGTAGCATCCAACAAAAGGGCCGGAGCTGCAGATACCACCAACCTAGCGGTAGCCTCTGCAACTAGTTCTGGTTTTCTGTAGGTAGTAGTCTTGGAATCCTGTAGGATTTCCTTTAGAGCAGTACGTATTTCAGCTGTTCGTATCTCTTGAAGGAATTCAGAGTACGTGTCTCCCGCGAGCAAGGGAAGCAGGTCGAGAACGGCCGCAAGGCTCAAGAGGAGTCCGTGCCGCTCTTCTACTTGTCTCACTTGGAGGCCTCGGAGCCGAGTGAGGAGCATGTCGACAGATTCCTTAAACCGTTTCATAGGGTTGGAGGCTTCAACTCTGATAACTTCTACAGTCAGACTCCCAAAGGAAGAGGCTGCTACTCTTCGGGATTCTGCATCCATATCCCCAATGCCTCGCCATCCGAGAGTCGCTTCTAGAAATGCGTGTCCATAATGCGGCGATAAACTGGTTGCCTGTAAAGCCACCTCATGTATCGCTCTAGAACGCAGGGCGACGGAGTGGTAATCGACTGTTTGCACGACAGAAATACCCTTGTCTACGGTGTCGGGGTGTCGACCGATTAATTCCTGGAGAGCAGCGGACGCGCCACGCCTGATATTTCCGGCGGGATCAAGCGAAGCAGTCACAACTAATTCAGTCGCAATTACTTGTAGTATCGATGCTGCAGGATCGTGTCCTCTGGCGACTAGGACGGATTTCGTCTGTACCTGAAGCAACTCGGAAGTACTATATCGGCGGGCAAGGGCCCAAATGCCAAAGCAAGACGCATCTCTGACGTTGCTTCCTATGGAACCTCCTGTTGGGTTTCTCTTCTCGAAGGAAAGTCCCATTAGCAGAGCATGGATGATATCGGATAAGTTCTCGGCTGGGGGTGATCTTCGGTATAGAAGGTGAGAGAGAGTAAGCATCAAGCCATGCCACTCCAACGGATCAACCATCGTAATGTCCTTAGTCGGAGGTGCAGATGGGTTCGACTTATTCTTTACCCAAAGAACATTCTGATTGAGCGCTCCCAGAACAGCCTCGATGACTTCGGACGCCATTTCAGGTTCCAACTTAAGCGTAATAATGCTGAGGGCTTTGCTAGCGGCAAGCCGTACGGGTGTATCATTATCTGCCACTCGTTCAAGTAGATAGCTGATCGATATCTCTACCATTTCGGTATCAGAAGCAGTCTGTTGCCGCTTCCGCAATACTAGAGTGACTACCGAACGGATGACTTTTATCAGCATCTTCCGTGCGAGCGCAGAGCCTTTGATAATGTCGAAGGCAGCATTTTCTTCCGTGTCGATAGACTGTGTAGCCTTGAAAATTGCCGATAGATGCGGATCCATGATGGACGTATCCGCTGAAGCACTGAGAATCCCAGCTAGGAACGACAGAGTACCGATGTAATAGTACGGAGACTCAGCTGGTGCATCTTTTGACGGATTCAAAGTCGACAGAGCCCATTTGACAAGAGCATTTAATATACCTAATTCCTGCATGTCTTTTCGCATCGCGACACGGACTAAGAGGGCTTTTGCCCCATCCCTTTCCTTTCCCGGAGATGCAAGATACTTGATTGCCAGGGGGAGCACTCGTAAAGTAATACCCGGAACACGAGACGGCCACTCAAATCCAGGTACGATAGATCGATCGAGATCATCGGCGTCTCCAGAAGAAATAGTCGAAAGATCAAAAGGGGCGAGAAACAGCTGAGATAACCACAGCAGTATGATATATCTCTCATGCCAGGTCCATGTATTGGCCGAATCGGCTTCGCGCTCCGAGTCTTCGATGGCGAGTAGGAGGAGTTCTAGATATCTCGTCTCTACATTCAGAAACCTAACAATAACCTTTTCTCCTCGGATCTTGCAGAATGAATAGAGGATCTGGCACACAGCATTTGAAAGAGGGAGTAGAAGCTGTGATCGTGTTGATAAAGACCTGTAATTGCGACGGTCTTGCAAACACCCTAAATATGCCTCTGCCAAAGTTGGCAACCATTTAGGAAGATGTGGATCAAGCAGCTGTGGTAATTCTTGAAATGGTTCCAAGACCTTGATATAAAGTATGAGTTTTTTTTTGGAGTCTGGTCGCTATATAATGAGGATATACTCACTTGAGACGTCAATCTTGCAGTTTCCCTGTTACGCACACGCCTTCGAAGTTGACCATTCGGCTTCGTTAAGAATGATGCGAGAGAGCGGTCGAAATCAGCGACTAAGTCAGACGAATATTTTTGGAGATATACATCTCGATCTTGCTCAGGAGCATCCATATCCTCGATAAATATTGAATTAGTTAAATGCTATGTGACAGGAAGGAGAAGGTTAGCATCAGGGGAATATCTGGCTTTCCGCTGATTTTCGTAGCAGATTCGTTCACGATGTTACAACGACCGCAAGAATGAGGACACAAGATAGTTATCGAAGGTTTTTTTGAGCATTCAAGTATGTAGCCCATGGAATATGTTCTTCTCATGTGTTGGTAATCAAACAGGCCCCAAGTTTTGCGATAGAGATGCTTAATGGACGGTGCATGTAGATGCATGTACATATGGGACGGCGGACGATAGTACCGAATCCGCTAACCCGCCAATTCATTTTATGTACTGCGATATATACGGTATAAATGCATAGTACCTTGAGTAATTATTATTGTATTTTTAAGTTTATAAGGATTATAACGTTAAAGAACGTTAAAAAACGTTATAAATTATAACGTGTTATAACGTATATTTTTTTTATTATAACGTTTTAAATTTTATTTAAATAATTAATTTTTAAATTAATTTTTAAATTAATTTAAAAATTAATTAAATAATTAATTAAATAATTAATTAAATAATTAATTAAATAATTAATTAAATAATTAATTAAATAATTAATTAAATAATTAATTAAATAATTAATTAAA